>NC_137890.1:75138125-75738125 GCF_963455335.1 Martes martes
CTCTGCTTTTCAAGGCATGCTTCTAAAAGGGAAACCTAGCACAGATAATGAAAATAGCTCATTTGGGGGCTTCCCGTGACCTTTGTTCTTTCAGGAACTTTCCTTTGTAATAAAATGTTTGCTGCATAAAAAACTTTTAAAAGATGGGAATCACTCTTATGCTCTGCCGACAGACACAGAAGGCCACGTTGTAGGATTCCAGGCCCGTGAAGATCCAAGCCGAGGTAAAGTGGCACAGAGAGAAGAGCAGTGGTTGCAGGGCCTGGGGGAGGGACTGAGCAGTGAGCGATGAGGGGCACAGGTGTCTCTGTGATGGAAATGTTGTAGAAGGAAAGGGTTGTGCAGCACTCTGAATGGACCTAAGGAGACCTCCATATCCCCCTGAAAAGGATGCGAGTAAAATTTTATGTAAATTCAAATTCTACTTTATTTATAAATAAGATCTATGAAGTAATTGTAGAGACGAATAAACAACACAAATATGAAAAAGAAGGAAATGACGGGGGGAGGGAAGACACGCTCTGGGGCTGCAGCCAGCACGAGCTGCTGCTCGGGGGCCGAGCCTGGTGGCTCCACGGAGGCAGGTGCTGGTTGGGGCTCTTCAGGAACCCCAGGAGCAGGGGCAGAACCCTGCTGGTCCTCTAGGTCAGGCACAGGGCCCGATGGCTCTTCCATCTGAGAGTAGTGAACGATGGCCCGGACGACCACCTGCCCTGGCCCCAACGGGGCAGGTGGTGTCCCTGCTCGTCCTGACCCGTGGTGAGCCGCCGCAGCAGGGATGGCGGGGGCCAGCTCAGGCCCCAGGGTTGCAGCGGGTGCCAGAGTGGCTGCTGGGACGAGTTGAGGCACCTCCTGACCTTGCTGTGGGGCTGGTGCTGTAGCTCCAAGAAGAGAAAGCATCATCAGCTTGATTGACTTCCCTTTTGCCTTGCCCTCTTGCCACCGCCCAGCGTGGTCTGCGTTCCAGACCCAGTCCCTGGACGGTCTCCCCAACGGAAGCCCATGGGACAGGGATCTGAAGACGACTCACTCCTCTCGGCCCAACGACAATCTACGGAGGTTTCCGCAGGGGGGCCCGCCCTGTCTCCGCCTCAGGCCCACATCAGTCACCCCCAGTCCTCCTCACCCCCAGCCTCTGCCTCCGTGGCCTCAACGTGTTGCCCTTCCGATAGCAGAAGCCGGGCACGGCGCTCCAGGTCCGAGCCCGGCACGTTGACCTGCAGGTATGCCAGCAGCGCATGTAAGCTGGGAGACTCTGGAGGCTGCACAAAATCCCCTGGGTATTTTTCTAGCCACATTGACAGGAAGACATAGACGGCCCTGGGGACAGACATGGAGGCAGAGAAGTCAGAGCACAGGGCACCCATCCAAACCAAGGGAACCCCTGTGGGAACCTGGGCCCCTGGGCTTCCAGCTGCTGTCAGAGGCCAGTCGTACTCCTTGTCCACCTGCGCTCTGGCAGTCCGGCCCGAGACAGGCCTGCTCCCAGACGGCAGGCTGGCCCAAAGCCGCTAGGAGTGGGAGTCCTTGGTCAATGGTGTGAGCATTTCTGTACTTCTTAGGGGAGCTGGACACACTCCTCAGCCTGTCTCCTTGCCCACTTGCCACCCGAATTCAACTGCATGTGCCCAGGGAGGGGTGGTGTCCGGCCTCTTCATGACCCTCCCAGCACTCGCCACTGCTCCGTGAAGATCCAACCGAGGGGGAAACAAAGGGACTCTGTCTCTAGCGGGCCTTCCCGGGACCCTCCGCATACCTCAAACGTCACCTCCTCTCTGCCCATTCACCAGGTGCCATGAGTGGCTCTGCTGCCCCTGACACTCCCCTCGCACAGGGTGTGGGATGTCTGCTCCCTGAGCTCTCACTGGGTCGCCACTCTCCCCGAGCCCCCTCTGAGCACCCAGTGTGCAGGGTCCAACAGACCGCTGTGGGATGGTTCCTAAATCCTCCATTGTGGGTCCCAGCATTGGGGTAGAGAGAGGGCTGGGAGGGGGCAGGGATGGAGCATGACCCTCTTAGGGGGTTGAAGCTGTCCTCCATGCCCCTCTGCTCTCCCACAGTGCTCGCACATGAACCACATCTCCCCGGGACACCTTCCCAGTTTCCAGAACTCACAGTACCCTCGCTCCCCGGGGGGAGAGGGGAGGCCCTCCTGGAGCAGCCAAAGCTCACTCACGTGTTCTGCTGCTCCTGGGGTCCGCCGACCTCAGCATACGTAGAGTCAATGCAGCCGTATCTAGAGGAGGCCAGGGGGCATCACATGAGATGTCTGTGGATGTGAGCTCTCCTCGTCTGCCCCCCCCCCCCCCGACTAGCCTGCAGGCCTGGGGTGCTGTCTGTTCTGTGCAGGGATCACATTCAGCTCCTAGATAATCGCCTCCACGGACGGGGGCTTCCTGAAGGCTTGCTGAATGAAAGGGCCCCAACCAGCCCATCCCAGACATCTGAGTGGGCCTGGCCCCCTGCTCACACCCAGGGATCCCTGCTCTGGATTCACCCAGACACAGATCCCCGAAGGAGTCTCAGATCGCCCTTTCAAGGGCAAAAGAGCCCAGCTCAAGACCATAGTGAGAGTCAGGGCTGAGGCAGAGGCTTCATCATGAGGGGCACGAGAAGGTCCAAATAGCATGCCCACAGGCCCTGCAGCAGACTTTTCCACCGGCGCGGGCGCCCAGGTGTCCTTTCCCTACAAGACCCCACTGAGTCCCTATAATAACTCTGGCCCAGGTAGGAGCAAAGGGAAGCTTGGGGAAGCTTGGGGACATGCCAAAGTCTCACAACCCGGCAGTGGCCAGATCACACGGAGCCGTTAGGGGCAGGGTAGGGTGCTCACCTTGCGAAGAGGATGTCGAGTACCTGTTGGGTGCTGGCGTAGGTGCGGTATGCGTCTAGAAAGATGTAGACATAGTATGGATCTTGTCTTATGACGGCAGGCACCAGCTGATCTATTGCGGCCTCCAGCGTGTGGGCCCAGTTGGCCCACAGCACCGAGGTCCTCTTCCTCTTCTTGGTTGAACCGTTTTTCCCCTGAGGTGAATCAGAGGAGGCATGAGTCAGTGCCGTGGCCACCAGGAGGGCTGGGGGCTGGAGGGCAGAAGGAACCCCCAGATCTCAGTGACTTATGCAAGAGGTGGGACAAGAGAGCCCACAGCCCGAAAAAGAATCAGGTGACTCAGTGTTTCATGGGGTTAATCCTAAGGCTCTTGGTTTGGGTTCAGGTCATGGTCTCCGTGTGCTGAGACTGCGCTCCTCGCAGGGCTGTGTCCATAGGGCAGTGTCTGCTTGAGGATTCTGTCTCTCCCTCTGCTTCTCCCCACTCTCCCCCTGCCTCTCTCTCAAATCCATCAATCGACCAATCAATTAAGAAACCTTTAAGGAAAAGAGAAATTGTTCTTGGTATCCATACCAAGAATTGAAAGAAAGGATGTCTGAACTTGCTAGTATCTCAGGTCCCTTTGTGAGCGGAGTATTGATAGCACCTCCCGGCACAAATGGCATGGATCCTGTGATTGCTGATAACATATCCCATTCTTTCTATTTCTTCTAAAGACTTTTTATTTGTTTATTTGACAGAGAGAGACGTCCCAAGGAGGCAGAGAGGCAGCCAGACAGAGAGGGGGAAGCAGGCTCCCCGCCAAGCAGAGAACCCGACGTGGGCCTCGATCCCAGGACCCTGAGATCATGACCTGAGCTGAAGGCAGAGGCTTCACCCACTGAGCCCCCCTCCCCCGGCACCCAACATATCCCATTCGTGAGACGAGAACGCAGAGATGTTTTAGGTGAGAGGGCTTGGGATATGAGGGCACGCAGGCTGTAGGATGCAGCCCTGCGCGTTGGCAACACAAGGGGATTACATCCAGTCCCGTACCAGTGAAGGGCTCGATGGCTGTGATAGATGACTGGCCTTTGGGACTGCTGTGCAGTGCAGTGAGGCCCCTGTTCCTGACCCTGGGGGTGGGGGGAGGGCCAAAGACGTGTTCCACCAAAACAAAAGGGCAGAGCAAGAGACATAGTACCACGGGCCCCGTGTCCCTTTGGATCAAAGTCTCCCAACTCACTCTTGCAAAAGATCATTTGCAAGACTTGCAGAACTTGAGGAAGGACTGTTGGGCCAAGGGGGACACCTGGGAGCACGAGTTAAGAAAATGCCTAGCACAGGGCAAAAGGAGTCTAGATAAACGGGATGAGACGTGGTTTAAAGTCCCTTGAAGGATATTCCTGTAAGTATGTGGACGATGACTCTGCTTCTGTCCAAGGCGTGGGCAGGACCGGGAGGGCAAGTTTGGGGAAGAGATGGGATGCAGATGCATGGCAGTACAGGACTCCAGGAGCCCAGGCTGGCTTCTGGGAAGTGGGGCCCTTGGTGCTGCATCGGCGCCCTGGGGGTCGGGTCTCCCCAGCACCCGCACTCACCCTGAGCCAGCGACAGATTCTGTTGGCATCGTGGGGCTTCTTGTCCTTCGAGGAAAGAGAGCAGGGGATCTCCTCATTCACCTCCTGCACCATGTCCTCTGTAGCGTTCTGTGAAGACAGTGCCCGGCAGCCAGGCAGGAGGCCTTAGAGCCCTGTCTGGAGGCCTTTGCCGGTCTTCAGACCCAGGGCGCGCTCCATTCCAGACACACCACAGCCCGGTATGCAGACCCCTCCGCCAAGGAGAGCAACGTGGCACAGCGTCAGGGCCTCGGATGTGCTCTGGCACAGGTAAGAGGCACCTCAGGAATCCCCTTTCCACGCGGCCCACCACGACATTGGTGTGAACCGGGAGGGATCACCAGGGTATCCACTGTGCTCACCCCCCTCCAGCCCATGGGCGGGACCCCCCACGTATCCCTCTTCCCCTCCAACTCCAGAGGAAGGGATGGGGCTTCCCTAGGACGGTTCAGAGGGGTGGGTGTCGCCCAGTCTGCTCAGTACTAAGTACCTTATGGCATCTCCCTCGACATGCCCTGAGGCACTGTGGGCGAGGCTTGAGCCAATGCCGACAGCATGGGAACCAGCCATTTTCCTGGGGCTTCTGGTACCCAGAGCCCCGGGGAGTAGGCAGACAGCAGGAAAACATTTTTCCGTGTCAGTTGTCTCTAGCCAAATAACCCTGATACCGGACTAGGCTAGAATGTGGGTGCCTGGTTGCAGGGGTTCCAAGTTCTCTGGGCGTCTGTGGTCAAGGAAGTGACATCACTGCCTGAGGTCCCCTACCGGGGTCCACTCCTGGCTGGACACCTACACAAACGGTGCTGCGGTCTGCCATCGCCTCATCCCCCTTCTGCGTGCAAGGCCACAGCTGTACACAGTGACACCAACACACCCCTCTCCACAGGCCCCCAGGGCAGGTCTGGGAGCAGCCAGGGCCCCAGCTTGCAAACACACCTGGTGTCAGGCGCACCTCTCTATTCTTACCTGGTTTTGACCCTAGAGAAGCCATTGTGCCTGGCAGGGATGCTCTTCTCTGTAAAATATGGATGATTCTAGCAAGTCTTTCTACCAGATGTCCACAGGCATAGGTTGGATAATAGCTATGATGTTAGAGGGAGTGGTGTCACATGCAGGAAATACCTCCAACCCCATTTCCTCCCTCCTCGCAGCTTCTTTGAATCTGCTACGAATCAGATCCCACCCCACAGTCCCTACTGGGGCGTGTGTGTTTGTGTGCACGAGCACACTCGCTCCTGTGTGCACACATGGGTTCATCAGTGCTCACATTCTGGAGTCCCAGAAGACGACAGCCCCACCTACCGAGGGCTGGGTAATAGCTTCCCACGATCTTAGGCTTCGAATTTTCAATGCAAACCCTAAAGAAGGGACAGGCGTCTTGGCCCTGGATGGTCAGAATGTACCCTTGCCCCTAGAGACCGCCTGTCCTGGGATGCAGGCCATTACCTCCTTTCCACAGGGTGTGATGGAGATAGGGGTCCATCCAGTGGGTCCCCATGACCTGGGATCCTCCTCAGACAAGAACACGGGGAGATGTCTCCTATCTAGGATATCAACGAGCACCCTCAGCCCGATAACCTTTCCATGTCGACAGCCACTTCCTTCTAGACAACCTTTTCCGGAGCCCCCAGTGAATGGCTAGGTGCATCCAGGACCCCAACTTTGAGGACACTCAAAGAGCTGGCTTCATGCCTGCTAAGCCTCCCTACCGGCCCGATGCTGGGCAAGGCCCGGACCCTGCAGGGATCTTCACAGTCTCCCCTCAGGGGCTCCATTGGTTCCCCAGCGCCTCTGTATACATGCTTGTGTGACCCCTCTCCCCTGAGTGTGGTCTGGACTTCGTGATTCACTTCCATGTCCCAGAACGTGGCAACATGACCCAAAGGCCCTTCTGAGATTTAGTTAGAAAAGCTCCCTGCCCAGCCTCATGTTGACTCTCACCCACGTTCTCTCTCACATCCTCACACCGGAGCACGAGCCCCTAGGTTGAACCATGACACAGACATACGCGCGTGGCCTAGCCCTGTGGGTCCCCGGCAGACAGAAGAACTCAGGTCTTTGCGATGGGCTGTATCTGGCCCATGCCCCTAAGTGAGCTCAGGTTCTCGGTGAAGCAGGTCCTCCCTTGGTGTTGTCAGCAGCCCCAACGTAAGGAGAGACTCTGGAAGGAGCCCCCAGCTGGGCACTGCTGGATTCCTGATCCCCTGAGACCACGAGGCAGCGCTTGTGGGTTCAGCCACTGCGTGTGGGGAAGTGTGGTCACACAGCACTGGGAGAAGGGCACTGACACCGTCCAGCTTCCCGGGCCCTGGCCCCCCTCCCCTCCCTCTCTGCTCCTTCCTCAGCTTCCTCTGGCCACCCTGGCCCCCTTTCTAACCTCCGCTCTGGGAACATCAAATGTGGCCTCCAATCCTCTGCTCCGTGGTGCCCTCTGCCAGGCGGAATGCACTCGGATTTGTGCAGGGCTGTCTCTTTTTCCTCCCGCAGGAGTTCTCAATGTCCTCTCAGCATCGCCTTGTCATACCCCTCGCCTGGTGGAGTTCGGGACTTAGTTGCAGTCCCTTGCTCTTTTCCTGGGGAGCAATCGCTCTTTCCATTCGCATTTTGGTTTCTCGTTTGTCCATCTTCTCCTCTAGACCCTGAGCTCTTACAAGGAGAAGCCGGTTGGCTGATAAGTACTGGCACCATCTGGGTGTGCAGTGCCCAGTGGCTGAATGAACGGGAGACAGGATCCATGCCAGCACAGACCAGCTCCGTTGTTTGAGCCTCACTGATTTTAGTCCTGTGTAAGCCTTTTGTTTTGTTTTTTAAGTTAACTGTGCCTGATGTCGGCCTCGAACTCATAACCCTGAGTTCAAGGATCCTAGTGACTGAGGAAGCCAGGTGCCTCTCTGGTCATTTTTAAAGGTTTTAGGCTGATCACTATTGAAGTGAACTCGGTGATTTCAACATGTTGTCCGGAGGTATATTACATTATGCTGAATGACCAAGTAACTCCCCACATTTTGGTAGCCTGGCACCCCAGAGGTGCCCCCATGACAGTGCTGAGTGGATCTGCAGATTGGAGACTGAAATCCTTTATGTGGTCTTTCACAGGAGCCCAGAGTCCCTCCACCATCCGCCTTCTCTCTCCCTGGGACGTCACGCACCTCTGACGCCGTCAGCACAAGACGAATGATGACAAGGAAATACACACAGGAGGGGGTTTCCAGCCAGGTCTTGAAGGCCTAAATGTACACTTTGACGCTCGATCTTTTATGTACTTTTTTAGGATTTTATTTCTTTATTAGAGGAAAAGGAGCACAAGCAGGAGGGGAGGGGCCGAGGGACGAGAACCAGAGAGATGCTGAGCTGAGGAGGACAGGGCGAGGGTGATGTAGACCTGTGCAGGGAACAGTGTGGGCCACACAGAGCAAGCCTCCATCCACTGGTAGGCCGGGAGTAAGGAGTACACTCAGATCCCTGTGCCCATGAGCTGCCATCAGGGGAGACCCTCTAGGGATTGCTTCCTGGACTCAGAGAACATTGAGCGGTGGGGAAATTTTCCTTTATTTAGGAGGGACGTGAAAAGTCAATCATGGGGATGATCCTTTCTCTTCTTGGACCTCCAGCCCCAGCCCCAGAAGAAGATCCTGAACCACCTCCAGAGCTACCTACCACTGTGGTGCCTGCGGCAGCTTCAGAGCCCGAGTGGCCTGGGTGGGAACAAGTTGTGCAGGTGATATGGCTGTGGATACAGCAGAGGGGAGGCACCTACCTGAAGGAGCCTACTGCGAAGTTGCTATGGACAACCAGGTGCCTGATTGAAACACTTAGGGGTCTACCCCTATGGGGGACATTCCTGGCTTAAAAGTGTTCAAGGGGTGAAGCGGGGTGATATCCCAGGTGTGACAGCATGACCTCAGGAACCCTGGGGTCCCAAGAAGACCAGGTGTGGCCCGAATGCTTCAGAGTTCCCAGACATCAGTTAGGGAAAATGGCTGAAAACCAAGAAGCTAGGTCCTGGCTTTCTGCTGTGGGAAGCAAGCTGGGCCCAGACTCCACATTACTTCATCCACAAAGTCTCACACATTTCGCCCTACTGGTTGCAAGAGCAGCCCAGGGACTCCCCAGCTGCCCGGCATCTACTCCGTACCCCTCGGCCTCTGGTCTTCTCAGCAGAATCCGTTCTCTTAAAAGTCAGCCGTGGCGCAACCCAGGGGTGTTCCTCAACTCTCCTCCTCGGCTTCTCCGTGGCTCTTATGTCACTGAGCCGCTGCACAATACCACGTGCCAGGTGCTGTTAGGTGTGTGGGTGGCTGAGCTGCCGGAGCCTGCAGGAGTGCAAAGCTGCTTGGGGGGGGGGGCGGGGGCTTGGGGGGTGAAACAGCCCTCGCGGGCTGTGGTGGAGGCCCAGGGGCGGGGGGGGGGGGGGGTGGCGGGCAGCATCAGGAAGGCAAGTGCAGTGGAGGGGCAGAGGGGGGCGGACGGGGCCAGGAGTGGTGGTTGTGGGGAGGTGAGATCTTGCATGAGCAGGACTGGGGAGCTCTGCGGCAGCTGGCATTTGGGCTGGGCTCAGAAGCATCAGCAGCGCCAGCAGGCTGGGACCCGGCATTCCTGGAGGGGTGGCACAGCCTGCTCAGGGGCCTGGCCTTGGGAAAGCTTCGGACCGTGTCTGGGGAAAGTGAGTCACGTAGGTGATTAAGGTGCATGACAGAATCTGCTGCTTCGGGGAAAGCTCGTGCAATACGGACGGCAAACAGAAGTTTGAGTTGAGAGGAAGCTCCGAAAGCAGACGACCCGCTCACTCCCAGCGATTCTCCGTCCCTCCTCGAGATGCGGCTGTGGCATCTCCGCGTCTACGCATGAACCACAGCCCGTTTCGCACAACATGTCCTCCCCATTCTACGCACGGTCTCTCGGGCCTGCAGCTCCCCAGTGGGGCAAGCTCATTTTTCTCATTGGCTAGATGAGAGCACAGAGGAGCTGAGATGAAATGAATTGTTCCAGGTCTTCCGGGCTGGTGAGTGGCAAGCACTAGACCTTGGGCTGGTTGGGTCTGCCCACAGTGCCCCACTGGGGGCCTCCCCCTCAATTAGCATCGCATGCGCCCCAGCACACGTCAGTGCTTCTGTCTCAAAGCGGCAGGAAAGGGAGAGCGGAGGTCCGGCCAGTGTGCCCAGGGCCCATCACGTGGGCACAGCTGTCCCAGATGAGTGATGGCCACCAGCTGATCCGGGCCTCTCTAAACAACCAGCAGGTGCACAGTCCAACTGACAGCAGCCGGGAGCCTGTATCCTGCCTGTGATGCTTCCCCTGACCACCTCTCTCAGCCCCCTTCCCCCGCATGGCCTCCGTCCACCTGGCTTTTTGTTCCTTCCTAGCATGCATCACCACTAGAAAGTAAGTGATTTCTTCCTTGTATTGTTTATGCTTCCCCTCTCTAGAAGGTAAGCTACGAGATGGCTGGAGACTCTGTCTTGGTAACTGATGGATTCTGAACTCCTAGCACCGTGCCTGGCCCGGAAGCAGATGCTAACGAAATCTTTGTCGGGTGAAAGGAAAAACCAAAGCATCAGTATTTTGTGTATTGTGCCTGCCTAATATTCATTGAAGTAGTAAAGATAACGAATGAAGAGCCATCCCCCTCTCCTGAGTGTCTACACTGCCGATGGGGAGAAAGGCCGGGCCGTCATTTACAATGACAAATGGAGTCGTGAGGTCCCTGCCAGGGAAGCATTCAAGCAGAGGCTAGATGACCATGGTAGAGAAGCGATTCCCACATCAGAAAAACATGGATAAGGACCTCACAGCTAAGGTTCAATGATTTGGGGTCAGTGGGGGAGG
This sequence comes from Martes martes, assembly GCF_963455335.1. NCBI lineage: Eukaryota > Metazoa > Chordata > Mammalia > Carnivora > Mustelidae > Martes > Martes martes. Next base: position 75,148,383 of record NC_137890.1, read on the forward strand.
AGAATATCTAGGGTATGGGGACTTGCATGACACAAGGTCATCACATCCTTTCGAATGAATGACTCCCAGGTGAGAGGAGACGAGCACTAATTTTCTTCAAGCATCCCCTAACTCTCCACAGGGTGAGTTTTGCTGCCGTGAGCACCCACAGCTCCACACGGCGCTCGTCTTCGTCAACACAGGCTAGGACCCCAGGAGCAGGAGGAGAGCCCGTGCCGTCAAGAGGGTAGGCGATACCCAGAGGCTTGCTTCCCCCATCGGGGAAGGAAAGGGGCACAGGAGGGAGGGGGCAGATCTGCAAACCTGTTCTGGGGTGTCGCTTCCCTGGGAGGGTCTCGGGCATGAGTATGGGACTCAGCACTTCCTGTGACCTTGGACATTCTTGTAGGGCTGTGGGTGAGAGAAGACTTCCTAATAAAATCTTGGTGCAGTAAGGATGTCCTTTATCTATCTATCTATCTATCTATCTATTTATTTTTATTTTTTATTTATTTATTTTTTATTATTTTATTATTTTTTATGTGTTTTTTTAAAAAGATTTTTATTTATTTATTTGACAGAGATCACAAGTCGGCAGAGAGAGAGAGAGAGAGAGGAGGAAGCAGGCTCCCTGCTTAACAGGGAGCCCGACTCGGGGCTCGATCCCAGGACCCTGGGATCCTGACCTGAGCCGAAGGCGGGGGCTTTAACCCACTGAGCCACCCAGGTGCCCAAATAACCACATTTTTCGAAAGATTTTCTTCTATGAATTTTAGAGAAAGAGAGAGAGGATGTGCACGTGCATGAGTTGGAGGAGGGGCAGAGGCAGAGGGAGAGGAACAGACACCTAAACAGACCCCATGCTGAGCAGGGAGCCCCACATAAGGCTTGATCTCACCACCCTGAGATCATGACCTGAGCCCAAACCAAGAGTTGGATGCTTCATCAACTGAGCCACCCAGCTGCCCCAAAAGACACATTGTTTAAAAACAGAAACTCTTGTAACAAGAGTCTTTTCACACATGGCTCCAGTCAGCTGGGCATTTCTTAACATTCAGCTGAAATAAATGCCTTTCTTAGAAGCTGACAATGAGCTTACCACAGATCAAATGTTTCTTCTCCGTTTTCAATTAATTTCGGACATCCGCATTTTCCAATGATACCCAGCCCTCATATGTGAAACCTCTATTGACAGTGGGATGGGGAGGTCCCCCACCCCTTTCTAGCAACTGTAAGTTACTGCTCACTCACTCCCGAAAGCACAAGATCCCAAACCTTGCCACATCATGTTTATAGACACAAACTCCTCAGGCTAAGAAATGTCCCTTTCACATTCCAATCACCCTTAGCACTGGTATTGTTCTTTGTATTTTATTTCTATTTAAAAAAAAAAAAAACATTGTAGTATGATTAACATACTATGTTCTATTAGTTTCAGGTGTACAACAGAGTGACTTGATGATTCCGTCCATGACTTGGTGCTTACCGTGATAAACGCAGTCACCATCTGTCACCACACTGCATCGGTACAGTATTATTGACCATATTCCCTAGGCTGTACTTTACATTTCTGTAACTCATGTATTTTGTGACTGAAAAGATTTCCCCTCTTTTTCCCCTTTATCTATTTTGCCCATTCTCCTACCCATTTTCCCTTGGACAACCACCAGGTTGTCCTCTGCATGTAAGAGTCGGTTTGGTTTTTGTTTTTCAGATTCCACATAGAACTGAAATCCTACAGTTCTATCATTTGTATGGTACAGTCACTCCTCGTAGACTTCACATGTCTTGTCTTTTAAAATCTGCTCCACGTGGGGATGGAGAAATCACCAAACAGACACACACTACACTTAGAGGGAAAGGCAGGGACGAAGGACGCCGTGTATTACGGGGGATTATTTCTTGGTAGAAGGAACGTGCCTTCCTTTTGTCATGTTTACATCATTATTTACTAAAAAAACATAGTCTGCAGAAAGCCTAAAGAACTCATCTCTTTATGACCTAACTTGTTAGCAATAAAGGAGAAGAGTTAAGATATGACTTTAGTATTTGACAATATGCCCATTAGAATAGTTGAAACGTAGACGACCCGGGAAAACGAAAGCATGTAAAGGTGTCCCATGGACCCAGACATTTCTCTCGTGGTCTCTGCTTTTCAAGGCATGCTTCTAAAAGGGAAACCTAGCACAGATAATGAAAATAGCTCATTTGGGGGCTTCCCATGATCTTTGTTCTTTCAGGAACTTTCCTTTGTAATAAAGTGTTTCTTGCATAAAAAACTTTTAAAAGATGGGAACCACTCTTATGTTCTGCCGACAGACACAGAAGGCCATGTTGTAGGATTCCAGGCCCGTGAACACCCAAGCCGAAGTAAAGTGGCAGAGACAGAGAGAAGAGCAGTGGTTGCAGGGCCTGGGGGAGGGACTGAGCAGTGAGCGATGAGGGGCACAGGTGTCTCTGTGATGGAAATGTTGTAGAAGGAAAGGGTTGTGCAGCACTCTGAATGGACCTAAGGAGACCTCCATATCCCCCTGAAAAGGATGCGAGTAAAATTTTATGTAAATTCAAATTCTACTTTATTTATAAATAAGATCTATGAAGTAATTGTAGAGACGAATAAACAACACAAATATGAAAAAGAAGGAAATGACGGGGGGAGGGAAGACACGCTCTGGGGCTGCAGCCAGCACGAGCTGCTGCTCGGGGGCCGAGCCTGGTGGCTCCACGGAGGCGGGTGCTGGTTGGGGCTCTTCAGGAACCCCAGGAGCAGGGGCAGAACCCTGCTGGTCCTCTAGGTCAGGCACAGGGCCCGATGGCTCTTCCATCTGAGAGTAGTGAACGATGGCCCGGACGACCACCTGCCCTGGCCCCAACGGGGCAGGTGGTGTCCCTGCTCGTCCTGACCCGTGGTGAGCCGCCGCAGCAGGGATGGCGGGGGCCAGCTCAGGCCCCAGGGTTGCAGCGGTTGCCAGAGTGGCTGCTGGGACGAGTTGAGGCACCTCCTGACCTTGCTGTGGGGCTGGTGCTGTAGCTCCAAGAAGAGAAAGCATCATCAGCTTGATTGACTTCCCTTTTGCCTTGCCCTCTTGCCACCGCCCAGCGTGGTCTGCGTTCCAGACCCAGTCCCTGGACGGTCTCCCCAACGGAAGCCCATGGGACAGGGATCTGAAGACGACTCACTCCTCTCGGCCCAACGACAATCTACGGAGGTTTCCGCAGGGGGGCCCGCCCTGTCTCCGCCTCAGGCCCACATCAGTCACCCCCAGTCCTCCTCACCCCCAGCCTCTGCCTCCGTGGCCTCAACGTGTTGCCCTTCCGATAGCAGAAGCCGGGCACGGCGCTCCAGGTCCGAGCCCGGCACGTTGACCTGCAGGTATGCCAGCAGCGCATGTAAGCTGGGAGACTCTGGAGGCTGCACAAAATCCCCTGGGTATTTTTCTAGCCACGTTGACAGGATGACATAGACGGCCCTGGGGACAGACATGGAGGCAGAGAAGTCAGAGCACAGGGCACCCATCCAAACCAAGGGAACCCCTGTGGGAACCTGGGCCCCTGGGCTTCCAGCTGCTGTCAGAGGCCAGTCGTACTCCTTGTCCACCTGCGCTCTGGCAGTCCGGCCCGAGACAGGCCTGCTCCCAGACGGCAGGCTGGCCCAAAGCCGCTAGGAGTGGGAGTCCTTGGTCAATGGTGTGAGCATTTCTGTACTTCTTAGGGGAGCTGGACACACTCCTCAGCCTGTCTCCTTGCCCACTTGCCACCCGAATTCAACTGCATGTGCCCAGGGAGGGGTGGTGTCCGGCCTCTTCATGACCCTCCCAGCACTCGCCACTGCTCCGTGAAGATCCAACCGAGGGGGAAACAAAGGGACTCTGTCTCTAGCGGGCCTTCCCGGGACCCTCCGCATACCTCAAACGTCACCTCCTCTCTGCCCATTCACCAGGTGCCATGAGTGGCTCTGCTGCCCCTGACACTCCCCTCGCACAGGGTGTGGGATGTCTGCTCCCTGAGCTCTCACTGGGTCGCCACTCTCCCCGAGCCCCCTCTGAGCACCCAGTGTGCAGGGTCCAACAGACCGCTGTGGGATGGTTCCTAAATCCTCCATTGTGGGTCCCAGCATTGGGGTAGAGAGAGGGCTGGGAGGGGGCAGGGATGGAGCATGACCCTCTTAGGGGGTTGAAGCTGTCCTCCATGCCCCTCTGCTCTCCCACAGTGCTCGCACATGAACCACATCTCCCCGGGACACCTTCCCAGTTTCCAGAACTCACAGTACCCTCGCTCCCCGGGGGGAGAGGGGAGGCCCTCCTGGAGCAGCCAAAGCTCACTCACGTGTTCTGCTGCTCCTGGGGTCCGCCGACCTCAGCATACGTAGAGTCAATGCAGCCGTATCTAGAGGAGGCCAGGGGGCATCACATGAGATGTCTGTGGATGTGAGCTCTCCTCGTCTGCCCCCCCCCCCCGACTAGCCTGCAGGCCTGGGGTGCTGTCTGTTCTGTGCAGGGATCACATTCAGCTCCTAGATCATCGCCTCCATGGACGGGGGCTTCCTGAAGGCTTGCTGAATGAAAGGGCCCCAACCAGCCCATCCCAGACATCTGAGTGGGCCTGGCCCCCTGCTCACACCCAGGGATAACTGCTCTGGATTCACCCAGACACAGATCCCCGAAGGAGTCTCAGATCGCCCTTTCAAGGGCAAAAGAGCCCAGCTCAAGACCATAGTGAGAGTCAGGGCTGAGGCAGAGGCTTCATCATGAGGGGCACGAGAAGGTCCAAATAGCATGCCCACAGGCCCTGCAGCAGACTTTTCCACCGGCGCGGGCGCCCAGGTGTCCTTTCCCTACAAGACCCCACTGAGTCCCTATAATAACTCTGGCCCAGGTAGGAGCAAAGGGAAGCTTGGGGAAGCTTGGGGACATGCCAAAGTCTCACAACCCGGCAGTGGCCAGATCACACGGAGCCGTTAGGGGCAGGGTAGGGTGCTCACCTTGCGAAGAGGATGTCGAGTACCTGTTGGGTGCTGGCGTAGGTGCGGTATGCGTCTAGAAAGATGTAGACATAGTATGGATCTTGTCTTATGACGGCAGTCACCAGCTGATCTATTGCGGCCTCCAGCGTGTGGGCCCGGTTGGCCCACAGCACCGAGGTCCTCTTCCTCTTCTTGGTTGAACCGTTTTTCCCCTGAGGTGAATCAGAGGAGGCATGAGTCAGTGCCGTGGCCACCAGGAGGGCTGGGGGCTGGAGGGCAGAAGGAACCCCCAGATCTCAGTGACTTATGCAAGAGGTGGGACAAGAGAGCCCACAGCCCGAAAAAGAATCAGGTGACTCAGTGTTTCATGGGGTTAATCCTAAGGCTCTTGGTTTGGGTTCAGGTCATGGTCTCCGTGTGCTGAGACTGCGCTCCTCGCAGGGCTGTGTCCATAGGGCAGTGTCTGCTTGAGGATTCTGTCTCTCCCTCTGCTTCTCCCCACTCTCCCCCTGCCTCTCTCTCAAATCCATCAATCGACCAATCAATTAAGAAACCTTTAAGGAAAAGAGAAATTGTTCTTGGTATCCATACCAAGAATTGAAAGAAAGGATGTCTGAACTTGCTAGTATCTCAGGTCCCTTTGTGAGCGGAGTATTGATAGCACCTCCCGGCACGAATGGCATGGATCCTGTGATTGCTGATAACATATCCCATTCTTTCTATTTCTTCTAAAGACTTTTTATTTGTTTATTTGACAGAGAGAGACGTCCCAAGGAGGCAGAGAGGCAGCCAGACAGAGAGGGGGAAGCAGGCTCCCCGCCAAGCAGAGAACCCGACGTGGGCCTCGATCCCAGGACCCTGAGATCATGACCTGAGCTGAAGGCAGAGGCTTCACCCACTGAGCCCCCCTCCCCCGGCACCCAACATATCCCATTCGTGAGACGAGAACGCAGAGATGTTTTAGGTGAGAGGGCTTGGGATATGAGGGCACGCAGGCGTTGGCAACACAAGGGGATTACATCCAGTCCCGCACCAGTGAAGGGCTCGATGGCTGTGATAGATGACTGGCCTTCGGGACTGCTGTGCAGTGCAGTGAGGCCCCTGTTCCTGACCCTGGGGGTGGGGGGAGGGCCAAAGACGTGTTCCACCAAAACAAAAGGGCAGAGCAAGAGACATAGTACCACGGGCCCCGTGTCCCTTTGGATCAAAGTCTCCCAACTCACTCTTGCAAAAGATCATTTGCAAGACTTGCAGAACTTGAGGAAGGACTGTTGGGCCAAGGGGGACACCTGGGAGCACGAGTTAAGAAAATGCCTAGCACAGGGCAAAAGGAGTCTAGATAAACGGGATGAGACGTGGTTTAAAGTCCCTTGAAGGATATTCCTGTAAGTATGTGGACGATGACTCTGCTTCTGTCCAAGGCGTGGGCAGGACCGGGAGGGCAAGTTTGGGGAAGAGATGGGATGCAGATGCATGGCAGTACAGGACTCCAGGAGCCCAGGCTGGCTTCTGGGAAGTGGGGCCCTTGGTGCTGCATCGGCGCCCTGGGGGTCGGGTCTCCCCAGCACCCGCACTCACCCTGAGCCAGCGACAGATTCTGTTGGCATCGTGGGGCTTCTTGTCCTTCGAGGAAAGAGAGCAGGGGATCTCCTCATTCACCTCCTGCACCATGTCCTCTGTAGCGTTCTGTGAAGACAGTGCCCGGCAGCCAGGCAGGAGGCCTTAGAGCCCTGTCTGGAGGCCTTTGCCGGTCTTCAGACCCAGGGCGCGCTCCATTCCAGACACACCACAGCCCGGTATGCAGACCCCTCCGCCAAGGAGAGCAACGTGGCACAGCGTCAGGGCCTCGGATGTGCTCTGGCACAGGTAAGAGGCACCTCAGGAATCCCCTTTCCACGCGGCCCACCACGACATTGGTGTGAACCGGGAGGGATCACCAGGGTATCCACTGTGCTCACCCCCCTCCAGCCCATGGGCGGGACCCCCCACGTATCCCTCTTCCCCTCCAACTCCAGAGGAAGGGATGGGGCTTCCCTAGGACGGTTCAGAGGGGTGGGTGTCGCCCAGTCTGCTCAGTACTAAGTACCTTATGGCATCTCCCTCGACATGCCCTGAGGCACTGTGGGCGAGGCTTGAGCCAATGCCGACAGCATGGGAACCAGCCATTTTCCTGGGGCTTCTGGTACCCAGAGCCCCGGGGAGTAGGCAGACAGCAGGAAAACATTTTTCCGTGTCAGTTGTCTCTAGCCAAATAACCCTGATACCGGACTAGGCTAGAATGTGGGTGCCTGGTTGCAGGGGTTCCAAGTTCTCTGGGCGTCTGTGGTCAAGGAAGTGACATCACTGCCTGAGGTCCCCTACCGGGGTCCACTCCTGGCTGGACACCTACACAAACGGTGCTGCGGTCTGCCATCGCCTCATCCCCCTTCTGCGTGCAAGGCCACAGCTGTACACAGTGACACCAACACACCCCTCTCCACAGGCCCCCAGGGCAGGTCTGGGAGCAGCCAGGGCCCCAGCTTGCAAACACACCTGGTGTCAGGCGCACCTCTCTATTCTTACCTGGTTTTGACCCTAGAGAAGCCATTGTGCCTGGCAGGGATGCTCTTCTCTGTAAAATATGGATGATTCTAGCAAGTCTTTCTACCAGATGTCCACAGGCATAGGTTGGATAATAGCTATGATGTTAGAGGGAGTGGTGTCACATGCAGGAAATACCTCCAACCCCATTTCCTCCCTCCTCGCAGCTTCTTTGAATCTGCTACGAATCAGATCCCACCCCACAGTCCCTACTGGGGCGTGTGTGTTTGTGTGCACGAGCACACTCGCTCCTGTGTGCACACATGGGTTCATCAGTGCTCACATTCTGGAGTCCCAGAAGACGACAGCCCCACCTACCGAGGGCTGGGTAATAGCTTCCCACGATCTTAGGCTTCGTATTTTCAATGCAATCCCTTAAGAAGGGACTGGATTCTTGGCCCTTGGCCCTTGGGTGGGAACAAGTTGTGCGGGTGATATAGCTGTGGATACAGCAGAGGGGAGGCACCTACCTGAAGGAGCCTACTGCAAAGTTTCTATTGACAAACAAGTGCATGATTGAAACACTCAGGGGTCTACCCCTGTGCGGGACATTCCTGGCTTAAAAGTGTTCAAGGGGTGAAACGGGGTGATATCCCAGGTGTGACAGCATGACCTCAGGATCCCGGGGGTCCCAAGAAGACCAGGTGTGGCCCGAATGCTTCAGAGTTCCCAGACATCAGTTAGGGAAAAATGGCTGAAAACCATGAAGCTGGATCCTGGCTTTCTGCTTTGTGAAGCCCTGTACTCCGAGTCACATTGCGGTTGGGCGATCACTTTCCTGGGAGGGTCCAGAAAAAAACAGAAGCATGGTGAGACCTCTGACACCCTGCAGGTCTGGTGTGGGTCTGTGCCACAGGAATCCATAGAAACTGGAGTTGGGGCCTCCTGGGTGGCTCTGCTGGTTAAGCAACTGCCTTCAGCTCAGGTCATGATCCCGGATTCCCGGGATCGAGTCCCACGTCGGGCTCCCAGCTCCATGTGGAGTCTGCTTCTCCTTCTGACTTTTTCCCCTCTCATTCTCTCTCTCTCACTCTCTCTCTCTCTCACTCATAAATCAATAACATCTTTAAAAACAGACAAAAAAAAAATTGGAGTTGGAACTCAGTCACGTGCCTGAGATAAAAACGCATTGTCCCTGGCAGGGTGAACCCAGAGTTCTGACAGAATCTGAGGAGATAAGACTGGTGGATGGTTTTTTTCTGTGCGGGCTCACTGTAGAGCTGGGTGCAAATTTCCAGCTCCTGGGGAGAGAGCAGGGTGCAGTGACACTCATCTCACCCATTGGTGCTGCCAGCCTTCAGGGAGTCAAACAGTGCCACTTGCTGGAATCCAGAGCCTCTCTCTGCTGCATTTGTACCAGTGGAAGTCCACTTGAGGATCAGGGCAAGAGCTCCCTCCCCTAGAAGGTCACCACAAACAACTCACCCCTCTCAAGTTTACTGATCAGAGAGGGCTGCAAAGCTTCAGAGCTCAGGGAAAACACTAAGTAGCATTCTCTGTATTTTTATTTTGTAGACTTTTGTTTATTTTTTTCAGGTTTTTCTTATTTTTCATCTCTTTTAAATAATTTTTATTAGAGGGAAAGAGAGAGTGTGTGTAGGGGTGGTTGGGCAGAGGCAGAGAATCTTCAAGCAGACTCCCTGCTGAGCACAGAGTCCAACTCTGGGCAGGATCCCAGGACCCAAAAGATCAAGACCTGAGCTGAAACTCAACAACTGAGCCACCCAGGCTCCCCTCCAAGAGTAGCTTTAAATGAGAAGAAATTAAAATTAGATCAATCCTAAATATGCATGAATTTTAAAGAAGAGTAGGAGAAGGAAGAGAAAGAAGAAAGACAAGAGCAGCGAAAGAGTAGTCAAGGAGTAATATGAATTTTACTGCAGTGTGGCATGAGACAAAACTAGAAAGAAAGAAATAACTTTATCAGTAGTATCTCTGTGGTATGACCAAATGTGTTTTGGTTTTATTCTACATACTTGAAAAAAATGTCTTCCTATTTTTAAAGCATGCATGAATTATTTCAATTTTATCTTTAATATTTAAAGAAGGGATGTTATATAATTTACTTTCTCAAATGTCTTAGGACTTCTGGCAGGAATTCTCCTCGGCCACACTGCATCGCCAAAGGTCTCAGAGGTGATCCTTGACTGTGTTCTCGAACATGAACCAATAATAGTAGACATTTCTGCATCATGTTTGTTTCTTTTATTGTCCTTACCACAATGATAAGTACTTATTAATTTCATTATGTACATACTAAGTGTCTCTTTCTCTCTCACTTATCAACTCCAAAAGGGCAGTCACCTTTTCTGTTTTATTCACCAATATATAATCAATTGCCTAGCACAATGACACATGAGGTAGGAACTCAATAAATACCTTTGAATGAATAAATATATAAACCAAGAAAGTGAAATTGTATCACAGAGTTTGGAAGTATAATTGAAGATCTATAAATACAAAATAAAAATTGATTCATTGGAGCAAATGGTTGCCAATTTGTCATCACAAAATGATGGCCATTAGTGTCCAGATTGTTTTTTCTTTTTTACCAATTTCTCATTACTATTTTTCACTAAGATTTGCTATTCCCAAAACATAGCCATATCATCTGGGAAAAGAATAAACAATTGTTTCTGACGTAGCGTAGTCACCAGAACCAGCACGAAGGCGAGGCAATTGATGCATCCAGAGCACACGATGTCAGGAGACATTCACGCCTAGGTTTGCGCAAGCCTCACCCATGAATCTTCATGACCCTGCAAGCGAGTGGCTCCTTAAATTTTGTACCCTAGGGGCCTCCCTTGTCTCATTCTGGTATCTCTGTTAATTTATCTATTATTTATTCTTTCTATAAACTTATCCTTGAAAGAGAGAAGAGTGCATCTCCAGGCTATTTCAGCTTGCCAACAGTAGGTTCATGAATGTCCTTCTTTTCATACACAGATTTCTTTCCATCTCTTGACTGCCTGCCAGACCCACATAACAAAACCTCCAGGTTGGTTAGGACTATCTCTTTCCTTTCCTCCAATCCCATACTGCTAATTGTGACCAAGCTGACTGGCTGCGCTCAACATTTTTGTTATCCAGCCTTAGCTGGTGTGTAATGAGACTTGTCATTCTTTTCTTCTTCATCACTCTGTGCAGGCCAGAGTTTACAAATGAGGTGCTGGGTCTCAGTGCATAGACACCTTTCTTTGCCTTCAACATACTTAATGTTAACTACTTCCCAACATTTAAATTTGTCAACTTTACATGAAAATCCAGACGTACAAAATCTCAAAAATGAAAAAAACCCACATTTTTTGAAAGATTTTCTTTTATGAATTTTAGAGAAAGAGAGAGAGGATGTGCACGTTCATGAGTGGGAGGAGGGGCAGAGGCAGAGAGAGAGGAACAGACACCTAAACAGACCCCATGCTAAGCAGGGAGCCCCACATAAGGCTTGATCTCACCACCCTGAGATCATGACCTGAGCCAAAACCAAGAGTTGGATGCTTATTCAACTGAGCCGCCCAGGTGCCCCATACAACACATTTAAAAAAAAAAAGAAGAAGAAAATCTGACAAGATTTTTCTCAGTGTCTGTTTTTTAGGAAAAAGATTTCCACCCTCCTCACAAATCAGAGAACTGGTTTAACATACATCTCCTGGAGACTTTCTTACTTTGTTTGCTGACCTTCCTTCGGGATGCATTCTAGCAATTTGCTTCCACACAGCCTCTTTCCTGGCTGAATATGCATCAGCAAATGCCTTCCATGTACATTAATGCTATTCCCCAAATACTTTCTCCCCATCTATACACAGGATACGGATTGTATATCTGACTTTGTTTGGACGGATGGGGCCGTGGAATTAGTTCTAGCAATGAGTGACGAGTAGAAATTTTATGTTTCTTATGGCTGAGCATTTAATTGCTAGTGCGAGCCTTTAGAGATCTCATTTTCCCACTTTAGTGACAGGGAACGTGGAAGGTAAGAGAAGCTTTCCAGCCTGTGTTCCTCAGTGGCTTTAATGAACAGAATTCCCTGTCATTTTGCAATGGACATGTAGTAAGACCAAGAAATAAACTTTTGGGGACACCTGGGTGGCTCAGTCGGTTAAGCCACTGCCTTCGGCTCAGGTCATGATTCCAGGGTCCTGGGATCTAGTTCCGCATCGGGCTCCTTGCTCAGTGGGGAGCCTGCTTCTCCCTCTGCCTGCTGTTCCCCTTACTTGTGTTTTCTTTCTCTCTCTCTGACAAATAAATAAAATCCTAAAAAAAAAAAAGAAAGACCGCTGTGCTCCACTCTTCTGTCACTCCAATCAGTGTCTCCAAGCAACAGAGGCAATGAACATTTTGTTCCTTCCTTCACTTTCTCACTCAACACGTATTGATCAGCATCTACTATGTGCTTGGTGCTCAGGGTGGAGGGGTAAAAGGTCTACAGAGGGTCCATGAAGGAAGTGACATTTGGGTTTGCCCTTCCAAACAGGCTAAGATCTGGATGAGCAGAAGGGATTCCAGGTGGAAGGAACATGTGCGCTGAAGCTGGGGGAGAGGAAAGACGAATCATATTTAGGGTCAATGAGTAGATAAGGTCTTATAGGAACTGAGGGAGGATTGTGACAGGGGAGCATGGGTTGCTAGTCTAGATGGGTAGGTAAGATCTGATCGTGCCTGAGAGAGGGTACCCCACCTCACCATCTGTCCTTCACCTCCCACAGGCTTGCAGTCAACCTGCAGAGATCAAGGGAAAGGGGTAGGAGAATGGGAGGCAGGCAGGTCCTTTTTGCTTCCGTGAAAGGGTGCAGAGAGGAAGGAAATGGTGACCATACAAGCTCCTCTGACTATAAACAGCCAAGTATTCTGCCAATTGGAATGTCTAATGCCTTGATTCCAACCATTCTAGTGGGTATTCAGATTGGCATGGCAGTATGGGAAAAGTGACTTGACCACCTGTCTTTGAGAATCTAAATCTCTCCCCAGTTGAATGATCGTGTCCATGTACCATTCACAGAATGGTATACAAGTTCATGCAGATACTTCCTTTCAAAGCACAGAGAGGGTGATGGCTGAGAGAAGCTTACACTTGGATTGGCCCCCTTAGATGGGAGTTAGTTCCTACTGCAACCCAGCCCCGTCCCAAATACCCCTTGAAGGAATCATGGGTGGACACGTCAGCTTTCTGACGTAGGCTGAGGGGCAGGACAATGAAGAAAGTGCTCTCTAGCCTGTACAATGGTCCCTTCTATGGGGAATTTGAGAGGACCTATGAGGTTCCCGGGAAGCCTGTCCTAACTCTTCAGTGCAGCTGGGTTGTTCAAAGACGCAAGGGCTTCCCGTCCAAAACTGTCAATCAGGCCACTCCTTCTTTCTTGTTCGTGAGATCCAGCTTTCAGTGCACCCAAGATACACTCACGGGAAACTTGTACAATGTTTTTGTTTCCCTTCTGGCATATGAAAAACAAAACAAAACAAAACAAAACAAAACACGAGTTGTCTGCTTTGTGTCAAAATGAGACACTACCGTGTGGGAACGATGCAGTGATGCTGTTCAGGTAAGTTGTGTTAAAAATTCAAAATGCTACTTGAAGTAGATTATTTTCTTTAAAAAATGCCTTCATCAGTAAACGTTGGGCTTGGGAAGAAAGGAATCTAAGAATATTAGTGCTAGAGTAAGGGAGGCTAAGACATGATAATTGAATACATTATGTGATTGGGTCTTCTGCTACAGAACAAATTGCCATAAAAAAACGTTACTAGATACTAGACCCTTACCAAAATCACAGTGAGAAACCACTTCACACCCACTAGAATGGCTCTAACCAAGGATCTAACTAAGGATCACAGGTGTTGGCAAGGATGGGGATAAAATGGAGCCCTTACGCATTGCTGGTGGGAAGGCAAAATGGCGCCCCTGCTCTGGAGAACAGTCTGGCAGGTCCTCCGAGGGCTAAACAGGTACCAGGTGACTCAGAAATGGCACTCCTAGGAATATACCCAAGAGGAGTGAAAACATATGTCCAGACAAAAACATATACATGTGTGTTCATAGCAGCATATTTGTAACAGCCCCAAAGTGGAAACAACCCCAGGCCCATTAACTGCCAGACATGTAAATAAAATGTGGTACATCCAGGCAGCAGTAAAAAGAAATGAGCTAACAGACCATGAAAAGACACAGAGGAAACTTAAATGCGTATGGCTGAGTGGAGGAAGCCAATCTAGAAAAGTTACATATTATAGGATTCCAACTCTATGATGTTCGTGAATAAGAAAACTTACCGAGGGGCACCTGGGTGGCTCAGTTCGTTAAGTGTCTCTGCCTTCAGCTTGGGTCATGATCCCAGGGTCCTGAGATGGAACCCCATGTCAGGCTCTCTGCTCTGCTGAGTGGGGAGTCTGTTTCTCCCTCTCCATCTCCCTCTGTCCCTCCTTCCGCTCCTGCTCACTTGCTCTCTCCAATAAACAAATAAAATCTTAAAAAGAAAAAAAAAACTTACGGAGAAAGTAAAAAGATTAGAGGTTGCCAGGGGTTAACAGAGCAGGAGGGATGGGTGGGATAAGTACAGAATTTTTTAGGGCAGTGAAACTATTCTGTTATGATCCTGCAATAATGGATACACATCACAAGCATTTGTCAAACCCTGTAGACTGCACGACGCCAAGAGTGAGCCCCAGCGTAACCTATGGACTTGAGTGACATACCTGTGCAGGTTTTTTAGTTGCAATAAATGTGCCCCTTTGGTGCCAGATGTTGATAGAGCGGGGAGACTGGCCATATGTGGCAACAGGAGGCTTATGGGAGATGTCTGTACTTTCCAATCAATTTTATGATGAATCTTAAACTTCCCCAGAAATTAAGTCTATTTAAAAAAAAAAAAAATGGAAGGAGACCCCAAGCCAAGGAACCCAGACAGCCTTGAGTAGCTGGGAGAGACAAATGGATTCTCCCCAGAGCCCCCAAAAGGAACACGGCCCTGCTAACACCTTGACCTGAGCCCACTGAGGCAATTAAGGAGCTATGAGGCCATAGTTCTGACCTCCAGAACTGTAGCAGAATGCATCTGGTTGTTGCAAAGCTCCATATTCGGGTGACTTGTTACAGGAGCTACCGGAAGCTCATACATCTGCATTTTTTGAAAATGCACCATGGCAGGCACGTAACAGGATAGCAATAGACAAAGGACACCAGGGCAGCATCTACACCATCTTCACAATACTTCTGTAAATCCAAAATTATCTTTTAAGTTTTTCTTAGAAAGAGGCTAAGAGTTGCCAAAAACCAGCAGGCAAGGCCACTTGTACACAGACCCGATGTGCCCGGGCCCTTGCTGGCTTCTTGTTCCCAGTCCCACCCCATCTCCCCACAAGGAGCCAGGACAGAAAAACCAAAGAGGAAGAAAACCACCAGTTTCCTGAAGGCGCTGCCCAGAAGGAACCCAAACAACTCATTTTAAACCACCAGTTTTAAAGAAGAGGCAAGTCACCCGTAGCCGTGACCTACAAGCCCCGTGCAAGAGAGAAATGTGGTAATTATTCAAAGGTCCCCCCTTCTTGTCAGTCTTAGTAGATTATCATAAAATTAAGTGAATTTATGGGGCGCCTGGGTGGCTCAGTGGGTTAAGCCTCTGCCTTCGGCTCAGGTCATGATCTCGGGGTCCTGGGGTCGAGTCCCGCATCGGGCTCTCTGCTCGGCGGGGAGCCTGCTTCCTCCTCTCTCTCTGCCTGCCTCTCTGCCTACTTGTGATCTCGCTCTCTGTCAAATAAATAAATAAAATCTTTAAAGAAAAATTAAGTGAATTTACAAGAAAAAAAATTAACATTTAATTCTCAGCTAAAGCACCTGACTCTCTTCACGGACAAGACCACCCCCCACTCCAGGGCTGTGGAAGTGCCCACTCCCCAAGGATGCACACCTTCCCAAGGCCACTCCACTCATGGGTCCTGCCTTATCTTCTGAATGGAGGGCATCTTCGTAACTCCTCAATTCAACTGCCCAGCCCCCTTGGGGTGCCCTCATTGGTAAAGAATGTTTCTTTTTCTCCAGTTGCCCCATGCTAAACAGGCTTGGTCACCTGTCACGCCCCTGTCTCCCTCACTCTAAACCTCCAGGCGTCCTCTTTCCTGTGAACTCTGACTTTAAGCCTCCCGCCACTTGCTGCTCACTCTTCCTGCCACCCCGTGATTAGGGAAAGTAGAGATGGTACTTTATTTATGTATTTATTTATTTATTTATTTATAAATTTGTTATATTATTTATATATTATACTATAATATATATTATGTTATAAATATTATAAATTAATTTATTTAATTAATTATTTATTTATTTATTACAGTTGATATAAAATGTGATGTTAGATTCAGGTGCACGACAGAGTGATTGGACAACTCTGTGTGCTATGCCGGGCTCCCCGCCAGCGGAGCTCCCCTCTGTCACCACACAGCGCCATCACAACACCATTGACTGTATTCCCTGTGCAGTGCATTTCATCCCCGTGACTTACTCATTCCTCAACCGGGAAGTCTGTGTCTCCCGCTCTCCTGCACCTGTTTTGCCCATCCCTCCTCCCCTTTGGCAACCCTCAGTGTGTTCTCTGGAGTTTTTGGTCTGAATCTGCTTTTCCTTTGTTTGTTCATTTGTGTTTTTTTTTCTTTTTTCTTTTTTCTTTTAAGGTTCTACGTATGGACAAGCTTCTACTCCAAATGCCTCCTTGTCTCTGAGCTTGTTTGAATCCCTTCCATCGGAAAGACGGGAACCCCCCTCACTGGCCATCCTGTCTGCTCCAGGAGCCCATGGCTCATCCCTTTCCGGTAGCTTCTGCCTGAGTTTGCTCTGAACTCTGTGAGATGCTTGTCTATCTTATCTTCTTTACAAAAGTGCGAGTCCTATCAGGAAGACTGTTTATTTAAGCCGCCAGCAGAATGGCTGGGTCGTGGCTGATGACAGCCTCTTGGGAAAGTCCTAGCAGAGAGCCAGGGACCCACAGCCAAGGTCAACTGGGCCTGGATCACAGCTCTGTCTCTCCCAACTGCTCGACCTGGGAAAAGCCTTGCAGCAGTGGTGGGCCCCTGTTTGCACTCTGGGCATGTTAAATAGTACATGCTGTTAATAATGTATTAGGAACACTAATTAGTACCAGTGTACTAATAATAGTACATGGCACAGGATCCTTGCGGGATAAAATTAGTTAATCCACGAAAAACTCTTCAGAGCAGCGCTTGGCTCTCAATAGGTTTTAGGCATTTTTCTTGGGTGATTTCCTTGGCCATGTGTCTGGGAATGGGCCCAGGAGACTGCATTTTCAGTGCACATCTCGAGGTGAGCCTACCGCAGGCTGGAACTTTTGGGCCACTAACGAAATGCAGACCTCTCGATTTATAACCGAGGAGTTTAAGGGCCAGGGAGGGGACAATGAGTCACCCAGGCTCGGCCAGGACCCGCACAAGCCACTGTCTAGTCTATCTTTCTTCATTCAGGGGCTTGAACAAGCCCAAGGAGACAACTTGTGGTTTTCAGACACATTCCCCACCCAGGGGTGCTTTTAATCTCGTGGGCAGCCCCAAGGAGACCAGAGGCTATAGAACCGGCCTAGATGGGAAGACCCATTCAGGGACAAACTTCCCCTTCCTTCCTCAGCCAGACACAAAGGAAACTCGTCTCTTCCTTGTCCTTTACTAACTCGTGAAAACCCAGACAACGAATCTGTCTTGAGATGGGTTTGGTGCCAGTGACTGCTGGTTGTCTCCAATATCCATTCTCTTGCCCCTTAATAATAAATGGCAGTAGAATTTTTAGCAGGGAGCAAGCTGCCCAGTGGAAGACGGCATCCCTCAGTCCCAGTATGGAAGGTGAGCGGAGGGGAAGGACTCAGCTTTTGGGTCTCCATCTTAAAGGGAAGGAGCCTCCCTTGTCTCATTCTTCCCAGTGCCTTTGTGCTCTCTAGCTGCAAACTGGCTGAAAGCTATCTTAGACCCCAGAAAGAGGGTGACACCAGAAAAGGCAGAGTGACAGAGTGGGGAGCCCAGGCCACCAACAGAACCTCAGAGCAGAACCGCACACCCAGCTTGAACCATATATTTGGGGAAGCAAATTCTCTCACACTGGGCCATTTAGACTTCATGTTGGCTAAGCCCACATCCTGATACAGAGGTCAAGAATGGAAGACAGGGTCACATTTCCTCTGCTCTGGGCTGCCATGCCTGGGGCAAGGTGTGCAGTGGGTAGAGCTCTGGCTTTAGGTTCCGACTCAAATATGGGCCCAGTCGTTTTTTTAACCAGACTAGTCTGGGCTGCCATAGGCAAGCGTCCCAGCCAGGAGGCTTAAACCACTGAAATGGACTGTCTCCTGCTTCTGGAGGCTAGAAGGAGCAGGTCAAGCTGTGGATGGAGCCACACCCACCAGATTCTATGGAAAGATCTGTCCCTGGCCACTCTCCAGCTTCTGGAAGTTCCTTGCCATGTGGTACATCACCCTAATGTCTGCCTTCGTCCTCATGTGGACTTCTCTCTGCATCTCTTCTTGTCTGTCACCTTCCCTCTGCACATATCTGTCTCTGTGCCCAAATATTCCCCAACTTTTTAACTATTTTTTTTTTCTAAAGTAAACTCTATTCCCAATGTGGGGCTTGAACTCACAACCCTGAGATTGAGAGTTGCGTGCTCTACTGACGGAGCCAGCCAGGCACCAAATTTCCCCCTTTCATAAGGACACCAGCCATACTGATTTAGGGTTCATCCTAAATGTGATTTTAATGTGATTATCTCTGTAAAGACCCTCTTTCCTAATAAGGTCACATTCTGAGGTACGAGGAGTCCAACATATGGTTTTTGGGAGGAACATGTTTCCACCCTTAATACTAACTCTCTTTACTAATAGAATTTGGGTGTTTACCTAATGCCTGAGAACCTCAGTTTCCCCAATGTCAGATTTATATGTATTCTCAGGGTCTAGTATTTAGCAAGTCCCTGGGACGTGCCTTAGATCTGACCTTTGCCAGTGTCACATCTGCAGTGGAGGACAGTCATCCCTTCCCGTCATCCAGACATCGTTAGATGGGTGTAGTGGTCTTTGCCACCTTCTCTGCCTGCTCAGTCTCTGAACCCCTTTCCAGTGTCTGGGGAGAGACTGAGCCTTATAGGGCTAGGTGAGAGGCTGGGACCATCCACCACAGCAGATGCCAAAAATGCCAGCCATAGTTTCAGCAGAGGCTGAAAACGCTGTGCAGCCCCAGACATGGTTCTCCTGCTCAGCCGGTGATGTTGTAAGCTACTTAGGAGCCTTTTATGGTTTTTTTTTATGATTTTATGTATTTATTTGAGAGAGAGAGTAAGAGAGAGCAGGGAGGAGAGGGAGAAGGTGAAGCAGACACTGCTGAGCAGGGAGCCAAGGTGGGGCTCGATCCCAGGACCCTCAGGTCATGACCTGAGCTGAAGGCAGATGTTTAACTGACTAAGCCACCCAGGCGGCCCC
This sequence comes from Martes martes, assembly GCF_963455335.1. NCBI lineage: Eukaryota > Metazoa > Chordata > Mammalia > Carnivora > Mustelidae > Martes > Martes martes. Next base: position 75,167,364 of record NC_137890.1, read on the forward strand.
TCAATAACCCTTTAATAAAATCCTTTTTTATTAACGAGGCAGGACCTTTCCTATTGCTTGCAAATGATAGCCTTGACCAAGACACCATGTACTTTTCAAGGCCAAAATGCTTGATTAGGAGGATGGTAGCAGCTTCCAGATGACCTCTGACAATTGGCATGGGACGCGATACAGTCTGGTGGCCTTCCAGAGAGATATGGACTGGAATCTCCCCCATGTCCCTTATTAGTTGAGAGATGATAAGGAAGTTAATGAACCTCTCAGGGCCTCATTTTCCTGCTCTGTCCAGTGGTGGTGGGAACAATAAGCCGCTGGAGCTGTTTGGGAAGATTCAGTGAGATAATACAGCTAAGACTCTTACTGTGTATAATGGTTATGTGGACCTTCAACTTGACCGAGCTATGGGCTACCCAGAGATTTGGTCAAATGTTATTCTGGGTGTCTGTGAGAGTGTTCCTACATGAGGTCAACACTGGACCCAGTGAAGAGAGGCGGGCAGACCGCCCTCCTTGATATGCAAGGGTCCCATCCAATCCGAGGGGCTCCTGCATAAGATAGAAAGGCTGACCCTCCCTCAAGTTCGAAGGAGTTCGCCCAGCTTGCGTGCCTTTGGAGTCAGACTGTATCACTGGCTCTTCTCGGATCCTGAGCCCGCCAGCTTTCAGACAGGAAGTTCACCATCTGCTCTCCTGGGTCTCCATCTTGGGACTTCTCAGCCTCCATAATCACATGAGCCAATTTCTTATAACAAATCTCTTTATATACATATATATATATTTTTTTCCTGTTGATTCTATTTCTCTGGAGAGCCCTAACTAATACATTACATGGGAATACATGGAGTAGCACATACTCAGTAATTATGGTAGCTATTTGCTGTGTGAATTTTATTATGCGACAAATGACAAAGCCAGCACATGGCCCCCGGCAAAGGCCCCTCAGCCACCATGGTAGCATCCTTATATTGTCCCCACCTAGAGAAATTCATTGACCTTTCTCTATAAACCCTGAACCTGTTCCCTCTCTCTTCCCACCCCACCTCCCTCACATAGACACACACACACACACACAGACACACACACAAACACACACACACACACACACACACAGCGCACAATTCCTGGAGATGCCCTGGGCCACACTGAGTTGGACTGAGGAGACATCTTTAGCTCCCAGATGTGCATCGGCAACTTCTGCTCTGGCACCTTCCCTCCCTGTAGTGTGCCATTGGCTCCCACAGCCCCTTGGGGACAGTGACATTCGGTTGTCCCCCTCCTCCTCCGCCAGGTGCTCCAGGAGAAAAGAGAATGCCTGACATTCTGGGGGCCACTGTGAAGGCTGCTTCTCTGGTTGGGTCAGAGAAAAGTCTGAGGAGAGAATGCAGCCAGAGGAGGGGGATGTCTCCGACCTGCACTGACTTAGACAGAGCCCACTGCCCATCCCCCTCATGGCTTTCAAAGCAGTGACTCAGGGAGAAACCTCCCACCCCCACCCCGCCAAAGATGACTGCACTCTACCAGATGTGCTGAAGACTCCTGGGTGCAGCTCAGTGAGAGCAGTCCACCCCAGCCACCGGGGCCAGACACAGGGTCTCCCACCCCTCTGGTGTGGCACTCCCACCTTTCCCCCTCCAAGTCAGACATTCCTCTGGATAAACAGGAAGCATGGGGGAGCCCAGACTGGGATCTTGCTGAAAGCTCCAAACATGAAGCATCCGGCCTCAGTATCACTCAGGGAGCTTTTTAAGGCAGACTCCTCCTCCACAGCTGGAACGCAGAGCAGCAGAATCCCTGGGACTGTGCCCCAGAATCTTCCTTTTTAACAAGTTCTCCAGAAGACATTGGCAGGCTCATGTCTGGCCAGGGAAGAGTCCTGAGCTGAAGGGACCCCTTTCCCCTTCCTGGAGCCAGACCTGGTTTCTGGCTTCTGTGATTTTGCTCATGGCCTGACTTCTCTGAGCCTCAGTTTCCATGTCTGAAAGATGGGAGTGAGGATAGCTCTACCCCAAAGATATTATTGAGAAAATAAAAGTGCCCAGCACAAAGTAAAGGATCAATAATTGTGAGGAAATAACTGCTCCCCAGAAAACTTTCTTTTTCCCACATGTGACATGGAGAAAGTCATATCTTGCCAAGCAACGACTATAATTTTTAGACTATACAAACAAGTTCGAAAAGCATTCTTTTTCCAAAAACAGCTTCATAGTGTACCAAGGTACTTTTAAAATGACTACAACTTACTGAACACCTTCTGTGTGTCAGCTTTGTCAACAGATCTGCCTGATGAGCAGTATTACGTCCATTTTCAGAGATGGAAACTTAAAGTGCGCTTTGCCCCAGGTAAAGTGGGACTCGAACCTAATCTCAGTCTGGAACCCACACTCGGCTGCCTTCATAAAGCTGGCAAGTGACTGTCTCCTCAGCAGGACTTTCTGAAATTTCCCTGTTTTTCCACAGTCATAAATACATGTTAGTATTTCCAGGCAAAATTTGTTTATGTAAGTAAACATTGCTGTTAACAATGTTCTTCCAGTTTAAACAAAGAATGCCAACAAAAAAAGTGGCGTTAAATATTTTACAGTTTTAACTCATTCATCCTCATCTGAGCAAGTAATGCTCAAAAAAAAAAAATCCTTTCTAGTTTGTAAAGTAAGAAATGTCATTTTCTTTGGAAGGTTGCTTTTGCCCCATGTGGAATATTTGCCTCCACCCCGCCCCCCTCAGCTCTGTGATCTGTCCCCTCCCCTGATTTTGTCAACACCTTCAGATTTGGGTCAGAATTGTATTTTGCCTTTCATCCCACAGAATCCCGTCCTCGAGGCCGAGCCCCCAGAACTCCCACGGGACTGAATTTCTGGAAAGAGAGCGCTATCTTGATCACATTTAGCACAGAGCTTTGTAGGAAGCAAATTCTCATCAAAATGGTTCAAAATCAAGCAAATCACTATTGAGGCAGTCTTTAGACACATGTGAAGCAATAATAAGCCAAAGCAATAATACCTATTTGTGCAAGCAGCCCTGCCATGGAGAACGGGAAAGGACCAACTCTGCTAGCTGGACAAAGGGAACTCGGCACATAGACGCGCACCCCTGCACTCACAGCCATACAGAAGCGACTGGAGGGACGGACTCCTTGAGTTTTCTAATGGTTCGCCTTAGCAAATGTTTCTGGGGATCCTGTCTTATAGCGAACACTCCAGCAGGTGCTGTGGAGCCAAAGATGGTTGAGGACCTGTCCAGCCCCTATGGAGTTCATTCTCTCCTGAGGCAGAAGGACATGGGGGTGGGACCCCTGGGTGGCTCAGTCAGTTGAGTGTCTGCCTTCAGCTCAGGTCATGATCACAGGATAGAGTCCCACATCAGCTCCTAGCTCACTGGGGAGCCTGCTTCTCCCTCAGCCTGCCACTCCTCCTGCTTGTGCTCTCTCTCTCTGATAAATGAATAAAATCTTTAATAAGGAGAAGGAGGAGGAAAAGAACAATGACAACAACAATAACATGGGGGCATCCAGACATGAGGGCTGGTTATGCTATCTAGGATAGGCAAATTTCTGCTCGGTTTTTGCTGTTGCAAACTAATCATTGCTTATATCGGGTCATTTTTTTCTCAAACCCTAGCTCACTTCATGGTGTCTGGGTTTTTTTTATATATCATGCCTTTCTTTTTTTTTTTTTTTAAGATTTTATTTATTTATTTATTTGACAGAGAGAGAGAGAGATCACAAGTAGGCAGAGAGGCAAGCAGAGAGAGAGGAGGAAGCAGGTTCCCCACTGAGCAGAGAGCCCGACACGGGGCTCAATCCCATGACCCCGAGATCATGACCCAGATGAAGGCAGAGGCTTTAACCCACCGAGCCACCCAGGCACCCCATATCATGCCTTTCTTATTGAGTGTCAAGATAGCTTAAGACTCATTTTAACAAAGTCTTTAAAAATATCCCCCCTTTTGGAGACAGATCAAATGGTAAGAAAAAATTATTAATCATACAAAATATCATCACATTGGAAATCTGAATCAGTAACATTGCATAGTGAGAAGTAGAAATTACAACACATGCACAGAACAAAAAAGCTATTCGAGCCCCAAGTTCATGACTAAACAGTCATCCTGTCTTTTCCATTCGCTCTATTGTTTGCTGCCGCCTTCCACAGCTATTTATTTTAATCCAGTCCTCTAAAGAGATATTAATAAACTTTAGAACTTCCGTTGTGCCCTTTGCCTCGACACAAGCAAAGCAAATTTATTTTCTTATGCTATGATAGATTGATTTTCCCATTATTCAAGTTTGCTTTCCGTGAGGGGCATGGGAGGCACAGAATGTTGCAGGATGTACGGTTTAGCCATTTGGGTTTCATCTGCCTCTCTGGGACCACACCGATAGGCACGTTAATTAAATCATGCCGCAGTTTCAGAATAGAATTAGAACAGAGCCTCGACCAGAAGGAGGATGAGTGGTGGCTGTGGAGATGGAGACAGGGGTGAGGGTAGGCTGGTCTCAGAAACAGAGGCAGGAGGAGGGGGAGGGGGCAAAGACTGAGGAGGGGGCGTGAGGATGGAGATGACACTGGGGATGACACTGCAGAGGTAAGGTGAAACTGTGATAAAGATGTGGGGATACTCTTACCCACCTGCCCACCTTTCCAATATCCTGCCCAATGCTCTAGGAGCTGTGACCCACCCAGGGGTCTGATGGCTCTGCCCACCCCACTTCTGCAGGAAGGGGAAGTGGGCTCAGAGCTCAGCTTCCTCAAAGGGCTTCCTCAGCACCCAGCCAAGCCCAAATCCTCAGACCCTCTTTCCTACCCACAAATCGGACAGCTTTCCACCCTGACTGCCTCCTGATAACTCCAGGCTCCCCTCTCCTATCTTCAGGGCTACTATCCCAGGGTTCCTTCCAGATGCATCCCATGCACCTCACCCTCATCAGTAGGAGGCCTGCCTGGGGAATGGGAATTCGGGTCCTTCTGACACCAGAGATCCAGTATGTATGTTGGGTCGGTTCTGGGGACCAGAAATAAAGGAAGCTTTGAGGCCCCAGAGGAGGTCAGTTATTTGTGATGCTGAGGACAGGAAAAAATACCATGGGGAGTGCTTTCTGCTTGACCCTCCAGCCTGCCTGAGCCCCAAGAGACTGCTACCCGCTTTAGAACTGCCCTGTGACTCATCTTTTGACCCCTCTGGTCCCCACTGTGCTCCCCGCTGGAGAGTTCAAGGATACTTCCTGTCCTTACCATTCTCACTTGGAACTTCATCACAGGCTGCCTTGGGACATCTCTTATATTGTTCTTTTTAGCTTTTCCATGATGACTTTTCCCATGGGATATTCAAAGCTCTTTCCCATGGGATGTGTGATCTCCACTCCTTAGAGGCAAAGGAGCCCCGGGCACTGGGTGGCAGTCTGGGTGTGCTGGGGGTGTGGCAATGATTGGGTCAGCCTGTTGCTTCCTGTCCTCTCCTACAAAGTTAAGATGTACGGTAACAGAGGGAATGGCTGATGATAGGAAGAACTGCTTTTGTTTTGAGGAAGAAGAATTAGGCACTCTTTCAAAGATAATGGAATTCAAAATCGTATTTTTCCTTATTTGGACACTGCTTTAAACATGAATTATCTCATTTTTGTAATCCTTCATGCCATTTTGCACAGGTAGACACTCATCAACCATAGGGAAGAATGGTGTTAACAGCATAGACATGGACACAGGTGTCCTTGGAAGGTGGGGGTAATGGTCCACAATGGCCAGAAGCTAGATATGTGTCATTTCCTCTCTGTCACTGCTCATCAAGTACTTTAACTACTCAGAATATCTCTTGTCCTTGTCCTGCAGATGTGACAAGTTGTTTCATGCAACCTCCTGTTACTGTCCCTTGGCACCAAAAAATAACGCATTCAGCTATCGTATTATTCATGAAATATTTACTGGAAACCTACCACTCTGGGTGCAAGCACTAGGCCGGAAGCCTGGGTACAAAGTCATGAAATGCAGTTACAGGGGCACCTGGGTGGCTCAGTCATTAAGTGTCTGCTTTCGGATCAGGTCATGATCCCAGAGTCCTGGGATCGAGACCCACATCGGGCTCTCTGCTCAGTGGGAAGCCTGGTTCTCCCTCTCCCACTCCCCTTGCTTGTGCTCCCTCTCCCGTTATGTCTCTGTCAAATAAATAAATAAAATCTTTAAAAAAAAAAAAAAGAATGAAGTGCAGTTACAGCCACAAGCAGTGGTCCTTCCAACAGGGATGACAACTAGCTCCGTGACATGGTCGAGTGTCCCAGAAATGCTTCAGGCGTAGAGGAGGCCTTGGAGCGGGCAGCCCGGGGGCTGAACAGAGCACATGACTTGGGTCTTGAAAAATGAGTTAGTGATCTTTTAGGAGATAAGAAGAAAAATATTGCAGGCACAGGGAATAGTTCCTGCGAAGGCAGGAAGGCATGCAAGAGCCTGGTATATATGGAGAACAGCAGACTGTTGTGCTGAGTGGGCCTTCAGCCCCATTGCGCGAGGTGGTGTGTACACGTGCGTGAGCGTGTTTATCGGAGGGGATGATAAGGCTGGAGAGGTGGTAAAGAATCTTTTTGTTTTTAAGATTTTATTTATTGATTTGACAGAGAGAGAGAGATTAATAGCAAGAGAGGAAATACAAGCAGGGGGAGTGGGAGAGGGAGAAGCAGGCTTCCCGATGAGCAGGGAGCCCAATGCGGGACTCGATCCCAGGACCCTGGGATCATGATCTAAGCTGAAGACAGACGCTTAACCAGAGCCACCCAGGCGCCCTGAGGTAGTAAAGAATCTTGATGCCATGCCTCACTTATATTTTATCCGGCGGCTAAGGGGAACACAGCTGAGGTTTTTCAATCATGGAAATAAATGATTAGGGTTGGTTTTAGTCAGGTTGTTCTGGTGTAAAGAAAGAATTAGAGGGGTGTCAGTCCAGAGGCCAAGAAACCGGTCTCACCTGCACTTGCCTGCCAGTCTAGGCAAGAGCTGTACAGGCCTGGACTCTGGCAGAGTGATGCTTCAGAGAAAAACAGGAGAGAGAACTGACAGATCAGGTGCCCTGTTGGATTCGAGGGTCAGGGAGAAAGAGTAGGAAGGAGAATTTGGGGGGCAGAGTAGGGGGGAGAAGCACAGGGAGAGGGAGACTCTTAAGCAGGTTCCATGCCCAGCACGGAGCCCAATACAGGGTCCAACGTGGGGCTCAATCCCACGACCCTGAAATCATGACCGGAAGCAAAATCAAGAGTCCGACACTTAAGGGACTGAGCCACCCAGGCACCCCGGGAAGGAGAATGTTTAAGCAACTCTAGGTGGGGTGTACTTACTGACATGAAGAATTTCTGTTTTCTAATGCAGGTAGAGAGGGTAGACTTCCATTTGCACCAATAAATGAAACAGCCATTCGTGTTTGCAGCTTGTTAACACCAGCATACTATGAACCCCTTCCCTTAAAGATCACATGGTATCAATTTCATGCCGGTGGCAAAGTGCCCTAGTTGACAGACATCCTGCAGTTGCTCAAATCTTTTCTCCTCCACATTCTTTCCTTTCTCCCACAACAGATTCCCTCTACATCAGCCCCCCTAGTACCACAAGACACCAACAGGAGTTCAGACTGAGGGCAAGCATGGAGCTGTTCTGGGCTCTGGTGCAAGTCTGATTTCTATAAAAAGACATTTAGAAAACAAGCAGCAATGTTGCCATTTTGCCTTTAATGGAAAAGTGGCTAGTGGTTACAGTAAAAAAAAAAAACAAAAAACCATTTTATTTAAAAAAATCTCTACCAACTTCTAGGCAATCACTGGGTTTTCAGAAATACACATACACTTGAAAACCAATAGTCTGTATAAAAATAAACTTTGAATGTGCAATTAAAAAGGGAGGTCCCCAGTCTTTTTCAGCTGCACAAATGCACAGTAAAAAGGAGCCAAGTCGGTGTGCGATGGGTTTACCCCAGTGCAGAGGGCGATTTCACTTTGGAAGACAGAGCCTGTTTGAAGCGCCTCTTGAGGTCTTGCATGTTGGGAGAGCGCGGCCGGGGAATGATGGAGGCCCTCCTCCTCTCCCCGCTGAGGCTGTGCAGCTTGCTCACCTCTTTACAGAGATGCTGAAACACATCACAGACGTCCTCATAGTTTTCACTGGTGGAAATTTCAAGGAACAGGCTGCCCAGTTCGTTGGCCAGTTGAATGCCATCATGCGTTTGCACCTGACGGGCATGGAGAAGGTCCCCCTTGTTGCCCACGATGATGACAGGGGCCCTAGAGTCAGGGTGGACCTTCCGGATGTGGTGGTAAAGGGGGCGGATGGACTGGTAGCTGCCGTAGTCTGTGATGGAGTAGACCAGCAGAAAGCCCTCTGCCCACTGCACGCACTTGGACAGGGAATCAACTACTTGGGTCAGGTTGTCTTGGACCTGAGAAAAATCAAAATGAGTGTGGATCAAGGAAGCCCTCAGTGGGAGAGGACTCAAAATAACAACAGAGCAACGCTTGCAAAAAAGCATTCAAAAGAGAAATCTTAAATACAGATTGCAGACGCTACCTAGCTTCTGCAGAAGGAGGCTTTGGATGCAGGAAGCATGCTTGCAGGAAGCATGCAAGCTCCCTGCCTGGGTTATTTTATGGCTGTTGCCAATGCATTATCCTTAAACCCCTGCTTGGCGGGTATTCTGTGGTGAGCCCTGGCTGACTGCAGAATGACTTCAATGAGAACTTTCAAAGAAGAATGGCGCAATCTTTAGGGAACTGAGAATAAACAAAACTTTGAAAATAAGCCAAGATAAATATCTTTTCCCAAGCCCATAAAAATATTTTTAGCATGTCCTTTTGAGAATGTTACAGAAACAAATTCCTTCTTTCTGTTCTTCCACAAGACCTTTCCTCCCTCCAAGGGAGAGCAATTAATAACTTGTTAATCAAGTTAAATTCCTGACTGCTTGCCAGGGGGTTATCTGGTTGCAATTAACTGACTTGAGGGAACAGTTACAAACAGAAGCACTCTTGCTGTCCTTGCTAGGGGAGAAGACTCGCTCAGGAATCCCACTACCAACAGTTCGGTTAATGGGTTCATGGCCCGGCTCCGAAAAAAGCCGTGAGCCCCAACCTTGCAAGTTGTGAGTGATGTCTCAGCCAGAGCTGCAAAGAGGCTGTTAACTACCTCTCCCCTTTGGAGGTGCTGGACTGGAGGAAGCAGCCAGTCTAACCATCCACTCACCCTGTCCCCACCAGCAGGGTTTCTAACAGCCCCCCTGCGGACAGCCCACGCCTTCACGGAAATGCGAAACAGGTATGTTTACACATCTTGCTCCTGCTGGGGAGCCCCCTGGGTGTGTGGGAGGTGGTGAGCTGTTTTGCTGCTGGCCGTCCTTACCTGGATGCCTCCGGGGGTGTCCTGAATCTGCAGGGATAGCTGGTCTCCCTCTATGTAGACCAGCCGTGAATACAATTTGCCTGAAGCATAAAGGAGAGTTTGCTTTAAAATTCCTACACACGTATCAGAAAAAAGAAAATCGGAGCATGCGGCCACAAAAGCAGAGAGCACGAAATTATTCTAACCTGTATTCGGTTCATAATCGCCGATGAATCTCTTGGTCAGGAAGCGCACGATCATTGCTGAAAAGGAAAAATAGGAAAATCAGTTAAAGGACTAGGACAAAACAGTCAAGCCGGGACGCTCTCGTGGAAAAGGAGAGGGCGCCGGGCCGCAGAACAGCGGGTATTGCCAACGTCGCAAGGCTCTGCAAAGCCAAGGGTGCGGCCGTGGCGGTCTCCCGCGGGTTTTGCGGCGGGTGTGACCGCAGCTGTCCACCTGCCGCGCCAGCCCCCCTCCTCCTGCAGGGGGCAAGCCAGGCGCGAGCCCAGGAGTAGACGCCCCCGGGGAAGCAGCGGGGGAAAGCGGTCTGGCGGGGGAGAGCCGTGGCTGGCGCGGAAACTTCCAGGTTCTTCCTGGCGCTCCAGCCCCCTCCCCTCCGCCCAGAGCTCCAGCTCTTCCCCAACGCCCGGTCGTCCCCGCGCGGTCCCCTGGGTACTCACCGCTCTTGCCCACCCGGCCGGCGCCCAACACGGCCAGCTTGATGTCCTTGGGCAGGAGGCAGTCGGAGGAGGACTCGGGGATAGGCGCGAGCAGACAGTGCCCAGACATGGTTGGCGGCCGCATGGAGAACGCGTCGGTCGAGCGGGTTCAGCCACCGAGAGCGCAAGCCCGCCGAGCCCGGCGTCGGGCGCAGCGGAGCGGTTCGCGAGCAGAGAGCGTGGGGACACAGGTGCGCGGGGACGGCAGCGGCCGACCGGGGTTGCAGGGCGGGCGGTTTTTAAAGGGCTGGGCGCGCGCCGTGGGGGCGGAGCGGCCACCTCCGGTCCCGCCCCCTTCCCGCCCCTTCCCGCCCCTTCCCGCGGCAGTCGGGAAGGCCCGCGCTGGAGAGCGGAGTGGCCGGGCGCCGGGGACGGGCGCAACCGCCTCACCGCTTGCCGCGCTCCGCCCCGGGCCCCAGAGGGACCGCCATCGTCCCGCGAGCGCGTGGGCGGCCTCTCGTCAGGCTGTGCCGGCGCCGCCCTGGAGGCCCCTCCACCCCGCAGAAGCGAGCCCGGGTCACTATACCAGTGGGTGAACCTGAGATCAGTTATGAGCTGCGGGAGGGAAGAAAGAGGAAAAAGTGCCATCAGTCGGATATTTCTGCAACAATGGGAGGGATAAATTCCTGTTGGGTCTGTTGCCCTTTTTATTTTCAGAAGGTGCTGAGGGGTGACATTACTAAGGAAGAAGGAGGAGGGTAAAGCCCTGAATTAGTAGCCGTGTAAGGGAACTGCAGTCACTGTGACCTTGCTCCAGGTTTGTGAAGCCTTGGGGCAGTAATTGTTTGCTGCTCAGGCTCCAACCCCAGACCGTCGCTGCTGGCCTTGGTTAAATCCGTTCATTAGTGAACACTCAATACACATTCCATCCTCTGGGAGCTTTGGCTCTTTGGACTAATTGTCTGTCATTAACTGTCCTATGCACTTGAGTCATGCATTTGCTTTTATTATTCACATACTTATTTTTTTTTAAGATTTTATTTATTTATTTATTTGACAGAGAGACACGGCAACAGAGACAATACAAGCAGGGGAGAGGGAGAGGGAGAAGCAGGCTTCCCACTGAGCAGGTAGCCTGATAAGGGGCTGCATCCCAGGACCTCACTGGGATCATGATCTGAGCCGAAGGCAGACTCTTAACCAACTGAGCCACCTAGGTGCCCCCAAGTACTTACTTCTGAGTGTAAAATGAAGTTTAGGATAAGGATGGGGGAGTGGAAGAAGGGGACACAAAAGAGAAAAATGGCCTGGTGTTGGGTTTGGGGAGCCCACCATAGTAAGGCAGAAGGCTTGGGATTTGATCCTTGCAGGTTAGAACTTCATGCATATGGCCTCCAGTATACCAGCCTCGTATGCCGAATTGCCTAATGGAGGGCCCCATCCTTATCACTTTCTCTGTCTTGGTTGTATTAGTTAGCTTTTGCTGCAAACTGCTGGAAACTTAATGGCTTAAAACAACAATCCCCCCTAGTTGCTCACCTCTGTAGGTCAGTGGATGCGTTGTCCTAATCTAGGCCAGACTCAGCTGACCTCGGCTGGGCCCTTTCATGTATCTGCAAAGAGCTGGGAGAGGGGGGATGGTAGCCGGCCAGCTGTCAGCAGTGATGGGGGAGGGGCAGTGGCAGATTCACAAGTCTGAGTCCACCCACCCACCCACCCACACACATCGGCTGGCTAAGGTTTGCTCTCCCCGTGGCTGAGCAGGTTTCAGAGTGAAAAGGCCTCTTGAGCCCTACTCCAGAGTGGAAACCATAACCTCTGCTGCAGTCACAATTCCAGCCCAAATTCAAGGAGAGGGGAAGGGATCCACCCACTCCTCCGTGGAGGGCACTGAAATCACATTTGAAAGGGCTGGGTGGCTCAGTCGATTAAGCATCAAGCTCTTGGTCTCCACTCAGGGGCTCAGGTCATAATCTCTGGGTTGGGAGATGGAGCCCTTCCTTGGGCTCACCCCTCAGAGGGGAGTCTGCTTCTTCTCCCTCTGTCCTCCCCTCCCCTCCTCCCGGCTCATGCACTACCTATCTCTCTGAAAGAGAAAAAAGAAAGGGCTGGGTGGGATGCAGAGAGGGATAGAGAATGGAATCCACTTTCAGCAACCAGCTACACTAATGCATGTTTCCCTCCATCTACTCAGAATTCCAAACCAGCAACCTGTGAGCCATCCTTGACTCCAACTACTCTCACTTCAAGTTCCACCATTTTTATTGCCTACACCCCTTGGCATCTCCCCCTCTCCAACCCCACTGCTCTCTTCACCTCTCAGGTGAATTCTTCAGGACTCCCGCTGTAGACTAGGACTAGATGAGGACTTGTTTACTTGCTCCTCTCTTGGAAGCTTTCTTCGATCAGCCATCCCTGCCCCTATCTCCCAGTTCCTCCCTCTTAGGACACTCTTAGCAGCACTGATCTCAACTGTCACTTTCTGTAAAATTTGTTTCGTGAGACAGACCGTCTCGGTGGGGGTGGGGAGGGGTGCGGGGGCAGAGACTCTAGCTTGTGTCTTTAGCACCAGCACATAGTGGCACCTGGGACTTAGAAGGTCCTTTGTTCATTGACCAACTTTCTGAAGAATAAATGAATAAATGAATAAATGATGTCTTCACTGTGTGAACTGGAAAAGACAGGAGTCATGTGTGTAACCATCATCCCAATAGCTTGGTTTTGAGAGCAACCTACTCTTGAGAGAAAGTGTTCCAGGAAATGTCCTGAGATGAACTGCTGTATTTCAGTTGCACTGACTTTTGGCAGCTTACAAGGCAATCCCCTTCTGTTCAACTTCAGTTTAACTGGAAAGACTTAAAGCAGGGCACCTCATTCTTTGACAGGGGAGAGAGAACCATAAGGACAGTTACCATTTATAGAACAACCATGAAACTATTAGGCTCCAGGGATCCTTCAGCTCTTCAGTGATACAGGTCCAAGTCGTTGTGTCCCAGATGCTCTTGGCTCTCTTTGAACACAAAATGGCCCCTGTTTCACCAAACACCAAGTCCTCACCAAAGCAAGGGAGAGTGGGACTCTATTCATCTCCATTATGAAATAAAATAATTCTCGGAATCCAGCAGACCTTCTCTTACCTCTCAGTCTCCAGTACTGAGAAGCTGAGAGTTTATCCAAGTACTAGCAAAGAAGACTGGGATTATCACTACCTTAGAACAACCCTAACTCCTCCTCAGGAGCTAGCAGACAACTTGCTCCCCCATTTAAAATCACTAAATAGAAGAACGGATCACTGTTGAGCAGGAATCACCCAACTCTGCCTCAAACACCTTTCACTCTCCTGGGATTAAAATGCAGAACTCTCAAGGGAAAAGAGAGCACTTTCTTGGCTGAATCTTGGACTTAACGCTACACCTCATTCCATATCCTACATTCCCTGTCAGGAGTAAGATCATTTTAGTTTCAGGTCACCCAATAAGTAAGATTCCTACGACTGTTCTCTGTCCACTGATAATTATGTTCAATTTTGCATTCACATTCGCACCTTTGCTCAGAGCTCAAAATGTTACTTCATTCTCCTTGGAAAGCTCTTTGCATTTGCAAATAGACAAGATAATCCATGACCTTTTAATACAGACAGTATGTTACCGAAAAGTTACTGAACATTTATAAATAGCATTGCCTAAATTGTTGCTGCTTGAGTTCTATTTCATTTTGGATTTCTTTGTGTCCAGAGTTACGTAAAAATGTACAGCAACCAATGTAACAGGGGCATACTGAAGTGGTTTTAAAATGATAATGGAAATGCGTGGGTACAGATATGGATACACAAATCTTGTGGGTGTTCAGAATGAGTATGAAGGGCAGAATTTGGTAATTTGCAAATAACAGCCTTGGGAAGTTATTAACCCTTTACCAGCCAAATAAGCTTGATTGCTAGTCCTGAGGCAAAGCTGCCAAGGGTCCTCCTCCAGTTCAAGAACCCCTCTCCGCCATCCATCCCCTCCTAATACCAACTCTTTGTGTGTATCCTAAATCCTTGAACAATGAACTTACTGGAGACTCATAGACTACCTTTAGGTTATTTCACCAGAATAAAAACTGCTTTCCTACTAGCTCCCTAGTTTATTTCAACAGTCAAAATTACTGAAAATCTGCTTGCTGCAAGGCTCCTCTAAGTGCTGGTACAGAATACAAAGAACAGCTAATTTTCTATTACCAATCATCTACTGAGGGGATGACAAGGTATAAGATATTCCTGCCTGCCTTCACAGACATCTCCATAGTGAAGTTAATTATTATTTTTTTTTTTAAGATTTTATTTATTTGACAGAGAGAGAGATCACAAGTAGGCAGAGAAGCAGGCAGAGAGTGAGGGGGAAGCAGGCTCCCTGCTGATGCGGGGCTCAATCCCAGGACCCTGAGATCACAACACAAGCTGAAGGCAGAGGCTCAACCCACTGAGCCACCCAGGCACCTCGAAATTAATTATTCTTCATAAATTTGTCCAAAAAATTCCATTTCTTTTTTAATCTAAACCTGTAAAGTGGGTTAACTATCTCCTAAATTGAGGTTCAGACAAGGTTAGTTACTTACCTGAAGTCATTGAGCCATTCAGTAGGAGACACTCCAACCCCTCTGATTTCTCATCTTGGCATTTTCCATCGATGCAGAAAGCAGGATGAAAACACTCTGGTCATGTAAAAGGAATGACAAAGCAGGTCGGGTGCCAACTCCTAATAGAGCTGCCACAGGGAGAATTAAATCTGAATGGGGGAGGGAGGTGGTGGTAATCAGGGAAAGCTACAGGAAGAAATGGCCTGGTCTCTGAGCATGAGTAATATTTGGTAGGTGGAAACAGAAGGTGGGAGATGGCATGTCAAGTTGAAGGAACAGCATGAGCAAAATCCTGAAAGTAGAAGTATGATACAAGTCTGGGGAGCTATGAGTAGTATCAAACATTAAAAGGATGGGGTGGATGGTCCAAAAAGTTGGGGACCAGACTCTGGATGGCAATGCTTTATATGCTCAGGGATTCATCTAGAGGTTATGTAAAGCCACTTAACTCTTAAGGAGGGTAACCCTGACTGTAATAGGATCAGAGTTATGAGCATTTAAAGAACAGAGTATCATCTTGCTCTCAAGATCTTAGAACTGTTTACTTACTCATCTTCCATAAGCAATTATTTTGAACCTCCTCGCTCAGGAGCAAAAAGTTCAATCACCCTCAACTTGAGCTACACCATCACTTCATTTAGAATAGAGTACCTCACTGTTCTTTTCCCAATCAAATGATTTCCATTAAATCCTAATCTTGCAAGGAAAGTAGGTATCAAAGCATTTTCTCTATGCTTTTTTCACTTGGGGCTTTATGAGCTAGCCTGTCAGTTAATCCTCACCACACACATTTGCAGTTTGAAAAGAACCACAAGGGACGCCTGGGTGGCTCAGTTGGTTAAGTGGCTGCCTTCGGCTCAGGTCATGATCCCAGCGTCCTGGGATCGAGTCCCACATCGGGTCCTTGCTCGGCGGGGAGCCTGCTTCTCCCTCTGCCTCTGCCTACCACTCTGCCTGTGCTCGCTCGCTCTCTAACAAATAAATAAATTAGGAAAAAAAAAATTTAAAAAAAAACAAAACCGAACCACAATACGGAAACCCTGGGCTTATTCACTCCTCTGTAAACACTTTCCACCTCAGCAATAAGAGCTGCAGATGCTGCGTCACTGCTATTACTCATAACCCAGTAACTTGTCTAACAGATTCTGGGAAAGCTTTTGTATGAAGAATACCAATTGTTTTCCTTTTAAGTGGGGATGGGATAAACACGTGTATTCCAAATCTAATTGTTTTATTTCTTTTGTGCTCAAAAAGATAAACCTACCTCCTTCTTATCAACTTTTATTTCTAAGTTTTAGCAAAATTGTTTTTTTCTTTTCCCCCTTATCATAGTACAGAGAAAAGGTTGACTCTAGTGAGAATACAGTAGATATGAAACTTGAGTTTTCTGCCACAACTTTGAGAGTGCAATTTTATTCAGCCCTTGGGATCGGGCTCAAGTGAACAAAAACAGAAGTTCTCAAAATGTACCTGGCTACATCAGAAAAGATAGAATCAAAAGTTCAAGGAGCCATGCACCTTCATTTACCGTCATGGCTCTAATTTAATAGGGCAGAAAGTTTAAAATTTAGAACATTTTTCTTCATCCTCGCCAAGTGTAGAAAAGGGAATTGTACAGTAAGAGATTCTTTTATAATTCTACAATCTGTAACAGTTTCTCACTATTTAAAAGGACCTGCACTTCAAGGCAGGCACGTAATTTATCAGCACACACACATTACTCAAAGCTAGTGAGTTTGAAGCAATTTGTTTCTCCAATAATAAAACCTCTTCAAACTAATCTGAGTATTTCCAGGATATCCGGATGGAGCTGCCCAAGAGGGAGCTGGAAATAGAGGTTCAGAGAACATGGAGTTCCGAAATTTGAGTCTCAAGTGTATTAGAGATGACTAAATACATAGATCAGTGGTTCTCAAACTTGAGCATCAGTCACCCAGAGAGGTTCTGAAGCGTGGGGCTCATCCCCAGAATTTGATTTAGTAGGCCCACATTTTTAACAAGTTCTCCAAAAATGTTGATGTCAGGTAGGGAACCATACTTGACAACCATTGGAGCCTACAGCAAAGCCTGACCTCATGACGCTGAGACCTAAGCCAAAACCAAGTCAGACTGCACTCCAATACTAAAAATGTTTTATGTACATTCGCGGTACCACTATCGCCATTCACAGTGCATTAGAAAATTGCCACAATGTACATCAGATGGAAGAGTTCACTTTATGATGACCTGCCCTAAGAACTCCCCTAAACTAGTTATATTTACAGCCCTTTTTTTCTCAATATTTACCTTCACCAGCCCTCCTGAACTAAGGGACCCGATCCTCTGCCATGTCTTTTGTCACAATTGTCATCTGGTGGTCATAGGAATACGGAGTCATAGGTCCTATG
Source organism: Martes martes (assembly GCF_963455335.1). Classification (NCBI taxonomy): domain Eukaryota; kingdom Metazoa; phylum Chordata; class Mammalia; order Carnivora; family Mustelidae; genus Martes; species Martes martes. Next base: position 75,184,373 of record NC_137890.1, read on the forward strand.
TGCATAAAGGACCTCTGGGAATCATTTGGTCCAATCCCTATACACATGTAGATAATACCCTCATTTTACATGGGGCAACAGGAAGGTTAATACAAACTGCTGAAAAATGAACAAAGTTTGAGGTTTCCTGATCTTTCCACATCATGTAGGAGACTTAATAATCTCAATTACACATGAACAAAATTGTTATGAGACCTTTAAAATCCGAATCATTCTAGTTTGGTGAAGTCCATAGCAAAACAAGATTAACATACATACAGAAATTAGAAAGTATGTTTGGCGCACCTGGGTGGCTCAGCTGGTTAAGCATTTGCCTTTGGCTCAGGTCATACCAGGGTCCTGGGACTGAGCCCATCAAGTTCCCTGCTGGCAGGGAGCCTGCTTCTCCTTCCTCCCAGCTTGTGCTACCTCTCTCTCAAATAAATTTTTTAAATCCAAAACAAAAAGTTAAAAAAGAAAAAGGGTAGTGCTTTCCTCAATTCAAAAAACATTTATGAAATACTTATCGGGTGCCTGGGTGGCTCAGTGGGTTAAGTCTCTGCCTTCAGCTTGGGTCGTGATCTCAGGTCCTGGGATCAAGTTCTGTGCCAGGCTCTCTGCTTGGCGGGGAGCCTGCTTCCCTGCCTACTTGTGATCTCTGTCAAATAAATAAAATCTTTAAAAAAATTAATAAATAAAAGAAATACTTATTATGTGACAGGACCCAGGAGGACATATTAAGAGTTTTTAACCCCCGGTCTAATGTGAAGATCAAGTTTTTAAAAAATTGTGAACACACCTGTAGAGGGAACAGGCACAAGGGATTTATTCTACCACCCCAAACCATAATTTCTCTTCTCTGATTCCAAGCACTTCCATTCATTCCTCTCCATAAATTACTTTTTCTTTTTTAAAAGATTTTATTTATTTACTTGACAGACAGAGGTCACAAGTAGGCAGAGATGCAGAGAGAGAGAGAGAGAGAGAGATAGAGAGAGAGAGAGAGAGAGGAGGAAGCAGGCTCCCTGCTGAGCAGAGAGCCCGATGCAGGGCTGGATCCCAGAGCTCTGGGATCATGACCTGAGCCGAAGGCAGAGGCTCTAATCCACTGAGCCACCCAGGCGCCCCCATAAATTACTTTTATCAGGGAAGGTTCACCTATGACACTCAAGGTGAACAAAGGACAATCAGGAATTCACCAACTTAAAGTATAGGTATTTCAGGGAAAGATACAAATACAAAGGAACTGGGGAAAGCAAGCAATTCCAAGAATCAAAATTTTCCCAAGAGCCAGAGCAACATACAGAAAAACTGTTAACAGGAAATGATAGGGAAAACAACTTAGTAGGAACCAGAGTGCTTTAAACCATCTATTTTTAAATACTATTCTTCAAAGGCAAGTTCTTTAACCTCACAACACAGCTATTTAAGGCAGGATTCCAAGACTCAACTTTCCCTAAGCTTAAATGCAATTCAACAGATAACCTTTCATGTATTTTTTTAATTCTTTTTTCTTTGGGATTTGGAGAGACTATTTTCCAACCACAAATATTTTTAAAGTAATATCTGGCAGTTTTCTAACCAACTGAGTATATTCTTTTCTACGATAAACCACCTCAGATCTTTCAGCAAGAAAAAAGCCACTAAATTTTAATAAAGACATCACCCAATGAATTAGGACACAAAGTTTGCTTTAAATACTTTTTCAGGGAAAGGACACTACACTTCTACTCAATTAAGAGAAACAATTTTACAGTCTTGAGGTCTTTTATTTTCTTTATATTTATCATGCCATGAATTCATAGGGAATGGGTTCCAGCAGTTCGGGCTCCTTTCCATTGGTTCTCACGAAATGTGCTTCTCTGGGTGGAGCAGGCTATTTAAAAAAAAAAAACCAAGGGAACAATTACATCAGGGACAGTAATCAGTTTTGAAGTGTTCTCAGAAACAAAGAAATAAAATACTCAATTTATTCACTTTCATATGAGAAAAAACTACTACTGAGCACGTTTTAAAATTCCCAAGATTAATAGCAAAAATCATCTGTCAAGCACTCACCTGACGCTTCAGCTGAACCCAAGTACCTTTCTCTTTGGCTTCCTTCTTTTTCTGATCATTTTCCTTTACACGCTTCAGGAAACTATCTCGGCTCTTTGAATGTTTAATATGCTCAATGCGTACATTAATTCTCTTGGCAAGAATCTTGCCCCTGGGGAGAATCAACATTACTATAAATGCTTCAGCAAAAATTTAACAAAGTCCAATTTTATTTGGCAATTTCATTTATTAAATAAACCATAAACCTTTTACCTACAAATAGGATTACACAGCAAGGTGATGGCTAATTTATAATTATTAATCGTACTAGAAGAAACCTTGAAGCAAACACCTCCACTTTTTTTCTCTTTTTTAAACATTTATTCGCTGGGGTGCCTGGGTGGCTCAGCCGTTGAGCATCCCACTCTTGGGTTTTGGCTCAGGTCACCATCCCAGCGTCATGGGACTGAGCTGTTTTCGGGATCTACACTCAGCAGGGTGTCTGCTGGAGATTCTCTCTCTCCTCTCCCTTTGCCCCTCCCCATGCTGCTCATGTTCTCTCTAAAAATAAAAGGTTTATTAGAGGCAGGGGGAGTCTTAAGCAGACTCCATGCTGATTGTGGAGCCTGACTCAGGGCTCCATCCCACAAGCCAAGCCAAAACCAAGAGTTAGGTACTTAATGGACTGTGCCACCCATAGATCACCAAACATCTCCACTTTCAAGCCTCCTTTTTTTTTTTTTTTAAAGATTTTATTTATTTATTTGACAGACAGAGATCACAAGTAGGCAGAGAGGCAGGCAGGGGGGGCGGGCGTTGGAAGCAGGCTCCCCGCTAAGCAGAGAGCCCGATGCGGGGCTCATGATCCCAGGACCCTGGGATCATGACCTGAGCCAAAGGCAGAGGCTTTAACCCACTGAGCCACCCAGGCGCCCCTCAAGCCTCCTTTTGATGAGGTGACAGACCTTGAAATACCGTAAGCCAAAACCAAATCACTAATTGAATTTACTACTTACACTTCTTTTTATACTTTGAAAACTAGAACTGCTTAACACCAAACCCTAATAAAACTTTCCATTAAGTCTAGTTCAATGTGTTTCCTCTGACAGGATACAAGGCAAACACCCAGTTTGCTTGAGTTTTAAAAGGATGTTTCCTTTGCCCCACTTGAATGACCAATAAAGACATAAGTCCAATTGGCAAAGTGAAAAGGGGGTATGAGGGAATACTAATCTGCTAAAAAGAACTCTGACATTACTTACTTAACTTGTTTGTTTACAACAATGCCAACAGCATGCTGAGTAACATTGTAGACTCTTCCAGTTTTGCCATGGTAACATTTGTGGGGCATTCCCTTTTGAACAGTGCCCATTCCCTATTAAGAAAGCAGATGAAAGTTATGCCAGCATTTCCCCTTCCTTTTACATCCTGACTCTTATTAAAGTAACTAAGATACTCTAAAAATTTTTTCTTTCAAATGGCAACTCAAGAGCTTTCAGAGCCGGTGAAATGTGTTTTTCACACTGCTTCAAGCAATCAAAAAGACAATCATCATTAAGCTCCAGAGTACCAGGATACATTTAAATACTGGTCACAAAAGAACTTTTACTGTTTATTTAAAAAAATAACAATCTCTACCTCCGTCTCCATCAAACAATTAAATTTTACACCAAAGTATTATCCCTTTCTGTTATCAAAAAACTCTTGATTTTTTTCACAACTCGATAACAAACAAGTTAGGAGAAAATTCTTAGATTCTGGAATAGCACTTCAGAGACTCTGGTTTCTGAGTTAAATTAGTTATTCTACACTTAAGAGCTCTTATTCAGACCAAAGATTTTCCCTATTCAGGAGAATAAAAAGCCAACAGATGCAACATACATTTGAATTCCAATATTAGATTAAACTTTTCTACCTTCTAATATTATTCTGTAGCTTATTCACCTAATTTTAGAGTTTACCTTGATGTCCACAATATCACCTTTCTTGTAGATTCGCATGTATGTGGCCAAAGGAACAACTCCTGCACCCAAAAAAATCAGTATAGTCAGTATCAAGATTGAAGTCTACCTTATAAAAAAAACATGTAAAAGCTTACTAGCTTCCAACATATTTTATCTTTGACAGTTTTATTTTTAAATCTTGTTTATAAAAAACTACTGTATGAAATTTATGCTTTTTATTTATTACAAAAACAAGTTAGGTGCTGGTTAATCACTGCCATCTAATAAGAATGCATCGTATGAATGTATGCCATGTTTGCTCTCATAGGAGGGTAAATTTACTTACCATGTTTTCTAAAAGGCCTAGAGAACATGTAACGGGTACCTCTCCTCTTTCCCTTTGTGTTGGTCATTTTGGCAAATTACTGAAAACAGAAAGTATAAAACAGTCAAATGCAAATGCAAAACTGACATTTGTCTTTTTTTTTTTTTAAAGATTTTATTTATTATTTATTTGACAAACAGAGATCACAAGTAGGCAGAGAGAGAGGAGGGGAAGCACGCTCCCCGATGAGCAGAGAACCTGGTGCAGGGCTCGATCCCAGGACCCTGGGATCATGACCTGAGCTGAAGGCAGAGGCGTTAACCCACTGAGCCACCCAGGCGCCCCTCAGCCCTGCATTTTTATATGGTAGATTAAACCCCTTCTCTTACTTTTTTTTTTCTTGTTGGGGGACAGTGTATCTTACACAACCATCTGTTAACTGTCACGAATCCAAATCACTTCCTATTTATTTCTGACTACTTACTCCATCACTCACTAATAAACGTATGTAGAGCTGAAGGGGAAAAACACAGGCTTTATAACTTCTGACCTAATTCTGACTGAGATTCTGCCACTTGCTCCCCTGGGAAATTTATATTTAAACTCTGATCCTCATCTGCAAAATGGGAGTTAATACTCTTACAATCAACTGCGGTAAAATCTACAAAGCATTCACGAAGTTCTAGCCTATTTGCTTAACCACAGTAAGTTCATTATCATTATCTAAAAATTCACATACAGGCATTTCACATCGAATCTTTCACTGTTTCTCAAAAGTTTGAAACAATAGGTTTTCTTGCTCTAGGTCATTCAAGGGCAGAACTACCATTACTGAAAATTACTTCTACCACAAGGCAAATATATGTAAATCAGGCTTAACCGGACTGGATTCTAACATAATTTAGTCTCTTATTAACAGTTCTTTTTTAAAAAAGATTTATTTGAGAGAGAATGAGAGAGCGCACAAGAAGGGGGAACAGCAGAGGGAGAAGAAGCCCTGAGCCACCAAGGTACCCTTTTATCAACATTTCTTAAAGAGAGACTCCAAAGTACCTTAGTCATTAGCTTGAGAGATATGGAAACACAATGCTTCACCTAACTCACCAAAGCCAAATCACTGATACAACAAACGCTTCCATTACTTTTTAAAAAGATAACTAAGCATCTATCAAGTGCCAGATATTCTACTTTAATCCTCAAATTCTCTACATTTGTGTCAATTCATACCGAGGTGTCAAGTTCATAACCAAGGAGAGATACTCTGCAGGCTCAAATCACTAGTAATAAATAACACAGGACACAGCAATGCCGTAGATTCTGTAACAGGACCCACTGTAAAATGCAAACGGCAGTTTGCTCAACTCTGGTAGCTACTACTAACAAAACAGATTAAGAAATTAAAGAAAAAAAGAAAAAAGTGATTAAGGGGTAATTCAAGGACTTTCTCCCTAAGATTCCAAATGAAACACCTAGCTATTCACATGCCACCCCAGCGTTAACAAAACAGTATTCGTGGCAACATGAAAGCGCCTGAAAGCACTTTCCGTTTAACCAAATGCGATCTGGGACCCCAACTTTAAACAGGATTAATTTCACACACTAAAGCCAAGTAGTCTACAGCTCTTATCATGCAAGGCATCCTCTCTGTTCTGGGACCACGAGCCCAGGTTTTCAAACCCTAGGCCTCATCGGAGTTTAAAGTCCATGTCTTTACACCCGTAACATCATTCCTATCCCCTCATAAGCCCCTATCCAACAGCATCACAAGTTTAGACTTTACAAGACTGGCAAAACCACCACACTGAAGAGTTCGAAAAGCATTGGGCCATGCGGCTGCACAAAGCCTGTCCGAAGACCTAGAATACTGAGGCTGAAGCCGTGGAGACACAGGAAAAACAAATTCTTTCTCAGACTGACCCGAATTGCCTCACCCCAGTGACTCGGCTTCGCTTTTCTCGGGTCTCTCCCTTCTTAGGGCCGCGGCCTTGCCGTCCGGTCCTCAGCCCCCGGCCGACGCCCGGCCCAGGCCACTCCTGTTTTGGACGAACATAGCTCCACCACCCAGGTCTGTGGGCCCCGGACAGGCTAGACCGTCTCTCTAGGACCTGAATGCACGACCGCAGCGGCCTCAGGATCAGTACTCGAGTCTGTGGGACACGCGGCACCAGGAGCCACGCGCAGGTCCTACCTGGAAGATGGCGGTTCCGGCCGAAAGGAAGGAGGCGGGGCCGCAGCTCGCGCCTTACAAGGGCCCCCGGGCTGCCCGGAGCACCGCCTGAAAGAAATGCCAGGGGAAAGCTACTCTTCTGGGAAAGGGGATCTTCTCAGGGAACAAGGGGAGGCTGGCAGAATATTTTTCTTTCTTGTGAAAAAATGGCAATAAGCCAACACAAGCTGACACTTGGGTCTTTCCGGACAGCCCGGAAAGGGGCCTTCAAGGGCGTCAATCACGACGTCCACGTCCCAAGCGTGCTGACGTTCGCCTTTGCGCCGAGCCTACGCCGGAAGCGCGCTTGTGTCGGCGTCTCCGGGCGCCGGGGAGAGGTTGGTGTGACGGTGTCTCATCATTTTGCTGGGGCTTGTAACTGCTCTATTTGTTTGCAGAAGTAATTACGTGGGAACAAAAGAGAAATTGTAATTAGGCAAACATATTATCCAGTTCCTGTGTCTTTCAAAAGCTTTTTTTCCTATGAGCCAAGATATACCACGCTCTTGCTAGTGTGTGCGTAAATGTTACGTCGTTTTGAAAGCAGTTTGGCAAACAAAGTAAAACTGCAAATTTTTAAATACTGTACCCTAGCATTCTGCTTCTAAGTGTACATCTGGTAGAAACTTTGACAGGGAAGTAAGGATGTGCGTAACACCACTGTCAGTAAAAGCAAAAAATTAGCAAAATCCACCGAAGAGAATACAGTAATGAGATATTCGTATGATGGGATATGTCAGTAAATCAATACTAGACCCAGAAATTTGAGACAAAAAGAGGAAGGCGTAGAATGTACATAGTATGACAATGTATATACATAGAATCTTAACACATGTGAAACAGTACCGTATGCTGTTTAGGTGTGTGTGCATACGTAGTGGAAGTAGTCAAGAAATAAAAGGGGATAAAAATCGAATTTAGAAATCTATTTCACGTCCACTAGAGAAGCAACTATAAGAGAGGTTTTTGCTATCTTGACCGTTAGTAAGCTGAGTATTGGGAAATAATAGGTAGCCCTTGTTTTATTCACTTTTTTGATATGTATTTCTTTTAAAGGCTTTATCTATTTGTTTGTCAGAAACCGCACAAACGGGAGCAGCAGGCTACCTGCTGAGCAAGGAGCCCGATGTGGGATTCGATCCCAGGGATCATGACCCGAGCCAAAGGCTGACACCTAACTGAGCCACCCAGGCATCCCGATTTCTATTTTTAGAGGCATGTTTTTAGAGTAGTGTTAGATTTATTTTTAAAAATTTTTGAGAAAATAGTAGCAGAATTTCTGTATACCTGGTACCCAGTTTCCCCTATTAACATTTTACATTAGTATGGGACATTTGTTACTGTTAGTGGACCGATTTTGTACATTATTGATAATTAAAATCCATTGTTTATTCAGATTTCCTTCATTTATTCAGACTTCCTAATATTCTTTTTCTGTTAGGATTCCATCCAGAATACCACATTATATGTAATTATCATGTCTTCTTATGCTGTGGCGCTTCCTCAGACTTGCCTTGTTTTTGATAAGCTTGACAGTTTGAGGAGTACTGGTCAGGTATTTCACAGCATGTCCCAATACTGGAATTTGTCTGATGCTTTTCTCATTGTATTATTTTTATGACATATTTTCTAAAAGTCAGCTAAGCAACAAAAATCTTAATCCGTTTGAATTTAAATAATATTACTCCACTGATGTTTCATGTTTATTTGACTTACTCTCCTGATGCATTTGGATTTGTAATTTCTAAAAACTGCATAGGCTCCAGAATTTTGTTTTTTATATATCCTGTGACTGTAGTCTTTAGCCTTGAGCTCACTTTCTCAAGACCTTGAGAAATCAGGAGCCAGTCTTCATCAATTCCTTTTAATACATTGACTCCTCCTCCTTAACTGTAACTAATAATTCCCTTTAGCTTCTATATTCTTCTTTACCTGGCTTAATTTTTCGTAATCATTATTACAGTCACTCCATCTCAACTAATTCAAGTCAGTCTTCCCTATCACTCTCCTAACAAATGTACTATCTGGGGTAAAAGCAACCTCTATTTTCTTCAACACATAGTTTCAAAAATTAAGATATGTCACGTAAAAATCAAGATTTCTGGCTCCTCTTGAAAAAGGACGTGGCGACATACATAGGATTGATAGTTTTGGTGGTAGCAATCCAGTGGTCATCTCATTTAGATTGGATATATATTCTTGAGTTTCATCACCACTGAGCCTACTTCGCTTGTTTCCCTGTCTTGCCCCTGTGGCAATTGAGCTTTAAGCCCCTGCCACGTTCACGCTCAACAATTCTCAAGTGGCGCCTAACATCCCCACTGCAGTTCCCGAGTTAGTTTACTTACCTACTCTCTGTAAAGGTTATCTCACATTTTTTCTTCAATAACCAAATCTTCCATCCCTTTTCTTCACCTTTTTCTCAGCTGATAATTGCTTCATTTTTATCCATGTATGAACCTGTTTTGGCCTTTCCACCCCAAACCCACAACCCACAACCCACCTTCCACCTTCCTGGCTCTCTTTGACCTCATCTTTCCTTCTACACTGCTCCATATTTTCTTCCATCAACCTTTTTAAAAAAGAATCATTTGAAATGGCTGTTTTCGTACAACAAAAACTGTCCGATTTCAGCAAGGTCGTGTGGTTAACCTAATACATGAACATTACTATTTCTTATTGCCTTTTGTGTTTTCAGTTTAATCTGATTTCTGCCCTGGTTGTGCCACTAAACCTGCTTCTATGTTACCGAAACCAGAAGGTATTCTCTCTTCATGTCTTTCTTCACCTCTCAGAGCCTTTGGCCATTCCCTCCTTGAAACACTATCCTTTCTAACCACTTCACAGCCTATTTTGCTGGTTTTCTTTACTCTTCCTGTCTTCTAAATAATAGGCTACCTCAGGACTTGGAACTAGTTCAACTACCCTGCTCTTCTGTTTCTCCATTCTCTTCTTGGGGAATTCTATGTATACCTATAATTTTAAATGTTGTCTCTATCCTGCTTACTACCAGATTTATTTTTAAAATTCAGGACTTTTCTCAAAACTATTCAGAGTAACAACTGTTCTTGGATATATCTCAAAGTTAGTGTCCACAATAAAACTTACGATTTCCACTCCCATATCGGTTTTCAGTCCAATGTTTCCCATGTCAGTAAACAACATAAACCAGAATCCTTGGTTTCATTTTTAAGTTTTCCTTCCCCCCCTACCATATCCAGTCCATCAGCAAATTTTGTCCCAGTTCCACCTGCAAAATGTATTTACAGATGGCCTGCCTCTTTCCATCTCTGCCAGCGCCACTAGAATCTCTCGTTCGAACTAGCAATGGACCCATTAAGGTCACTTTTTTCTCTCTTGCTTCTTCTCTGTGCATTTTCTACATAGTAGCCAAAGCATAAGGAATAACGTGGAGGACATTAGGAGAAGGAAAGGAAAAGTGAATTGGGGGAAGTCAGAGGGAGAGACAAACCATGAGAGACTGTGGACTCTGAGAAACAAACAGGGTTTTCGGGAGGATAGGTGAGCCTGGTGGTGGGTATTAAGGAGGGCACGTATTGCATGGAGCATTGGGTGTGCTGCATAAACAATGAATCTTGGAACACTGAAAAAATAAAATTAAATTAAAAAAAAAAGAAATCTAAACCTGATTGTATCATGACTTTGCTTAAAGTCTTCCAGAGACTTTCCGTTAACAATAAATTCTAAACTCATTACCTTGGTTTACAAGGTCCTGCATAAACCAGTTCTTGGTTATCTTCTCAGGTTCACTTGGTTCCTGTCCCAATTCACTGTAGCTCCCACTGCCTTCTGTGTAGTTCCCTGACCCTGGCCAGGTCTTTGTAGCCTCAAGGGCTTTGTGCCTGCTCTTCCCTTCGCCTTTCACATGGCTCATTCTTTCTCATCTTTTTGTTTCCTAAACATTAACATACTACATTGCTTTATATATCTACATGGTTAGGAATTTAGAAAGATGTTTAGGTTATAAAGCAAATCCAAATGTGACCAAAATATTTGCAATTACTTCTATTTTAGGTAACTTAAAAAAAAAATCTTTGTCATAGGAAAAATTCAATTCTAAGTCAATAGTTCTGTTTTTTAGCATATTCTTTTATTTAGCCACTCATCAGTTGGTCCAGGCTAAGTGTAACCAAAATCGTATTACTTTTAGCCTAAGAAAATCATAATTAAGAAAATAAAAATAATAGTAAAACAAATACAGAATTAAATGTGTCCTTGCTGTGACCCATCATTTTAGACTTTGTACATTGTTCTTGACTTAATTGAATATAAGTAAATATTTGAAGCCTAGTATGATGTGTGTATATTTGTGTGTATATATATATATATACATGCATATGTGTATATGTGTGTATACTTACATATACATAGACATGTGTATGTATACATGAGAGAGAGACATATGTTTTACTTATATACACTAAAATGTACAGATCCTAACCACAAGTAGATGATTTTTTTAAACATTTTTCTTTCTTTCTTTTTTTTTTTAAAGATTTTATTTATTTATTTGACAGAGAGACAGATCACAAGTAGGCAGAGAGGCAAGCAGAGTGAGAGAGGGAAGCAGGCTCCCCGCCGCACAGAGAGCCCGATGCGGGACTCGATCCCAGGACCCCGGGATCACGACCCAAGCTGAAGGCAGAGGCTTTAACCCACCGAGCCACCCAGGCTCCCATAAACATTTTTTTCTAAAAATTTTATTTATTTGTCAGAGAGAGAGCACACAAGCAGGGGAAGCAGCAGGCAGAGGAAGAAGCAGGCTCCCTGCTGGGCAAGGAGCCTGATGTAGGACTCCATCCCAGAACCCTGGGATCATGATGACCTAAGCCAAAGGCAGATGCTTAACCAACTGAGCCACCCAGACATCCCCAAGTGGATAATTTTTGACTAACTTTTATAATTTTGTAACCAGTATTTCCAACAAAGGTATAGGGCATTGTCATCCCTATGGAAAATTTCCTGATGCTCCTTTCCAACCTTTCCAACGGGTCCTCTTCCTCACCAGAACCGCCCAGTATTTTGATTTCTATAATTATGGATTCATTTTGCCTATTCTTAAGTTTCATATAAATGGTGCCTTACAGTGTGTACTCTTGTTTGTCTGGCTCTTTTTGTTCAGCCTGTTTTTAAGATTCCATCATGTCATAGGTACGAATAGTTCAATTCCTTTTTTAATACTAAGTAGTATTCCACTATGTGAATATAGTACAAATTATGTATACATTCTTCTCTTCATGGAAATTGGGTTGTTTGCAATTTTTTGATCTATGAATGAAACTGTCATAAACATTTTGTGAATATGTTTTAATCTGTTGGGAAAATATCCGGATTTAACATTGCTTAACCATGAAGTAGGTGTGTGTCTAACTTCATAAAAAATTGCCAAATGGATTTTCAAAGGGAACCCCCCATTATAGTACATTTTCCTCTAAAGAGAGTAAGGCATTTTACTACAGGCTTTTAAAATCGGTTTGTGTCACTATCTCTTACCATACACGTCTGAAAACCAGAGTGGTTCCCTGACTCTCTAATAGTCAGTTTGTCTCTACTTTGAGATCATTAGTGTAAAAAGAATAAGAAAAGCATTGAAACTTAAAAAGAAAAATTGTGAAGTAAATTAAATGTGGTAAGAAGGAAAACTCAAAATTCATTCAATATTTACTAGCGTCTAGATTACATCAGGTTACTGCCCTGAGTGATGAGACTATAAATATGAATAAAACATGACCCTCACCCTCAAGGACTCCACAAAGAGTTTGGTGGAAGACAGAAGTGAGTGCATTCCACTATTCTAAATGGTATAATAGAGGACACTGAACATGAACAGTATGGCCATTCCACCATGCACCTACCTTAGAGGAAGGGAATGGATGAGAGACGAACCCCTGGACAGAAATGAAGTTTCCCTTAGAGGCTGAACTTGATGAAAGAGTAACGCATTGACCATAGAGCAAGTAGTAAGAGTATTTTAGGCAAAAATATTTTAGGCAGAGGGTATTTTAACTTCTGTTAGAGCACAGAGGTGAATGGCAATTTTAAAAACTCAGAGAAATGAAAGTCATCCAATAGCTTTAGAAAATAAGGTCAACAAATGAATAGGAATGTGACTCATTAAAATGAGGGAAGTTAATACTTTTTGTACCAGGCTTGAATAAAATACTAAACAAAACCCATAACTTTTGGTTATTAAGCTAAAGTCACATCTCTATTTCTATTTTCGTGTTTCCTCCTGTGAAGGGAGGGATTTTAATAAGGTATATGTTTTGTTCTATTTTGGTTTTCAGAGGACATTGGCAGTTTAACTCCAGCAGGACAGATTTTCCAGACTAGAAGGAAACCTGGATCCATCCTCTCAGTGTGAGGCTGTGGTGGGGAACTCCATAGGAGTTTCAGTCAACTCCTTTTGATATGCCCTTTGTCTTAGTAGACTGGTAGGAGAACAATTTCAAATGAGAACTGATTAGGAATTTCTAGTGTAGAAAGTCTGTAATGAGAATTCTTGTCTCCAGGGAAATGTCATTGTAATGATAAGTAATGGGAACTGAAATACTATGAATAATTGAAAAACATAGTGAAGAAGAATTACATAAAATAATCTTTTTTCCATAAAAATTTTCATTTGAGATCCTCAGAAGCCAGGGGCGAGGTAATGAACAAGATAAAATCCATTGTTTTAATCAAAGAGGGAAAGATTGCACTCTTCCACGGTTTGATTTTCTACCTGAAAATAGTGAAGCATAAACAGACTTGTGACCATGTGAGCAGACATTCAGATAGAATCTCAGCCCCCTAAACAATGGCCTCATGTCTGCATCCATATTTTTCTGTTCCCAAATCCTGCTTTTTCCTCCAGCTTCTAAAATATCTTCAACACTCTTAGATGTTAAGGCCAGTGCAGCCTATGGAAGAACCTAGTCAAATGTCAGAAGTTTGCAGATAGGAAAGTGTTGCAGTGCGGGTTGGCAAAGCCATTGCAATGATTTATGGAAGCCCAATTATGTTTAGACTGTAAAACACAATTTGGAAAAGTGGAAACAGATACAATGTAGAGTTTTGTGGTAGATAAGAAACATCTAGTGGACTGTTGAACTTGTAGTAAATTCAGGGAGACTGATCAGTTGGGGTCAACAAATCCTTACTCCAAATGATTATGTTAATCGTTTCTAGGTAATTCCATCACTTGGAGCTGTCCACATCTCTTCGTGGCCAACTTATATTTTGTATTTGTAACGAACGAGGAGGTTCATGCTCTGTTCCCGCACACATGCTTCATAATGATTTAGAGATGAGGGCTGACAAATAAATTTCATGTCTTTTGTTAGCTCTGATTGATTTATTGATTGATTATGGCTACTTGGACCTGAGTTAAGATGTTTCTGAGGCCAGTTTCAGGCTTACTGAACAGCAAAGATTATTAATGTCCAATGGGGGATCACTGAAGAAAAAGACCTCCTATGCCATGTCCTTGTTACCTCTGGCTTAGAAAACTGGTAATAAGAGAAGTAGTTCACTGGCAGAGTCCAGGGCTGGCCCAGACATGGAAACAGGCCAGAAGATAGTGTGGGGACATGGCTTATTATGGGGGAGGGGTGAGCACATTGCAAGAGGGTCCCTAAATCAAAGCTAGAAAGAGGATATCTTTTTCCACTGGGGTGGAGGTGGGCAGGAAATACGAGTTTTGGAGTCAGACAGACCAGATTCTTTATTCTATCTCTTCCTAAAGTTTATTTCTTTGTCCTTAAAGGGAAAGCACAGGTAATCATTTAGGAGGAGCTTGTATTTATAATCCCACACAAGATAATGAATGTAGAATATCTTTTCCATTTTGTACAGCACTGCCACTGGTACGTATAAAGCATCTCATCTCCCTTGCTGCTCTCTATAGCTTCTCCTCTCATAGTCCAAGGGTTCTCAGAGTCTGGTCTGTGGACCCCTGGGTGTCTCTGAGACCTTTGCAAGGGATGTGTGAGGTCAAAATTCATTTTCAGAATAGTGTTGAGACATTATTTGCCTTTGATACTACATTGACATTACTCTGATGATGCAAAAGCAATAATGGGAAAAACAGCCTAGAGCTTTACTATGAATCAAGGCTGTGGCACTGGTCATTATTGTACTTTTCACCACCATGCACTCTTAGGGTAAAAAAAAAAAGCCAGTTCCCTTAATAATATGCTAGATAAGGGCAGTAAAAATCATTAATTTTAATTGGTCTCCATCCCTGAGTACACATCTTTTTAACAAATTGTGTGACATAAAGTGGGAACCATGTATAAGACACTTTTGCTATAAAACCAGTACAACAATTGTCTGGAGGGAAAGCACCTGTTCTGTTGTTGGAGTTGAAAGCTGAACTCACCACCACTTTTTGCCACTGAACACTATTTTTACTTTCAAGAACAACAGATAAACTGTCTAGTCAGAGTTGCATGTTTGGCTGACATTTTCTGATCAATGAACTTAACCAGACTCTTGCTACTCCGAGGGAAAAAGCTGACAGTAGTGCCAATGAAAACTTGAGCTTTTGAGTAGAAATTACCATTTTAGAAAACTTGTATCCACCACTGTGAGCCTGACAGCTTCCTACAACTTAGATACCTTTCTGACTAGATCCTTGGTGATATGAACAAATAGAGTTGGTTTTATGTAATTAAATGTGTCAACATTTAGATTATCTGCCTGAGTGAGCCATATTTTCAGATGACCATTACATAATGTTACAAAGGAAGGAATGGGAAAAGACCATTTGCAGTGTAAGACCGAGAGATTTTAATGTGCCAGTGTGAAAATGTCACCGATAGCATTTCGGATTTCACACTGCAACTACTCTTTTAAAAAAAAAATCTGCCATTTGTTGAGTGTTGGTGTAGTATCTAATAAGATTAGCTGCAATTACCTGAAAAAGTTATGAAAATGCTCCTCCCTCTTATAGCATACCTGTGAGAGACTGGATTTTCTTCGTGTACTTCAAACAAATAACATGACAGTAGATTCAGTGCAGAAGCAGACATGAGTGTCCAGCTGTTTTTGATTGAGCCAGACCTAAAGATTATCCCAAAAAGTTAACAAAATGCCACACTTCTCACCAAGTGATGCAGTGAAAAAGAAATGCAATGAAAAAAGTTTACTGTGGAAAATATGGTTATTTGTTATAAAAAGATATCATGTTATCATGTATGAGGCTTCTATTTTTAAATAAATTGATGAATATTCTTAGAAATTACTCATTTTAATTTCTAATATGGTAAATAGTGATAGAAAAAATTCTTATAAACAAAAAGTTCCAATTGGCCCCCATTCATTTTTAAGAGGTAGAGGGGTTCTAAGACCAAAAAGTTTAAGAATACCATCCTAGTCCCCTACTTCAGCAACTGCTGGGTGTGCCTTGACTCCCTGAGGAGAGCCAGGGATGTCACCGTAAGTTCTGGAACTCATCTCCATTCATAGCAAACTTTGACTATTATACTACTAGGGTGGGTCCCAGGTCAAAATATGCAGGTTCCCATAGTAGGCTTGCGTCTTCAGAGTTATTCCGGAACACAGACACATGGGGTTATTTCCATTTTACTTGTGAATTCTGAACAAGCCATAGTACAATTTTGCTGACTTGCCTTGAGTGGCCAGTCTTCAGTTTTTAATTTATCCCGTAATTAAACTGATTCTGGTTCACTGTTACTCTGTCATGTCCCCAGATTGCCAGTGCAACTGCTTATTAGCCAAACATGTCAAATTTTGTGGAAAATCAGGTAGGGAACTAGCACTTGGTTGTGCTTGTTAAAATTCATCTTGGAAACACTTTAAAAAGAAACCCACAAAAGTTTTCTCGAAACCGTCTTTCTGGTTGTCAAATGAAATAGGTGAGCAATTAGGCTTCTGTCCTATGAGAGATTCAGAATTTTCTGCTGACTGGCATAGTGTCCTGTCTCAACCTCTGAGCTATTACTCAGGTACTTGGCTGTTCTCTGATGCAATAATAAGAATCTGTGGTTGAAGTATTTTAACTACTGTACTTGCTGACAAAAGACTAAAACATTTTTAGCCATTAGAAAAATTACTCTGGCTATGGTTTCATTTATGCCAGGAATTATTGAAAGAGGCTTTTGGGTGGTGGGGGGGGGGGTTGACAATAACTTTAACCATTATAATGGACCACAATGACATCAAAGTATTTTTGCAAAATAATTGGTACAAATGCTTTCAAAGGTTCTAGCACTGGGATTTGTAGCTGAAACATAAAATTATGTGAAGAACCTTTGTTAGACATCAGTTTAATGCTGCTAATTTGCACTCAGCTTTCAAATGTTACAGATACAATTCCATTGCCACCTATTCGAACTAGCTTTCAGGTATCTGTAGTGCTTAAAGCTAGGTTTCAAGGGTATTTGAAAGCTGATTTATGTGCATGAAATTGATAAGGTTCAGTTGAAATCATTTGTTAGAATTTTACTTAATTTCAGTTGGTCTAGGGGAATACTGAAACTGCGGAGATGGGTGTGCTGACTTTTGCACAATTTCAGAAAACTATAAGCTTCATAAACGTAAGGACTTTGTCACTCTAGGCTTACCACTTTGCATCCAGCGCTTAGCATACAGTGTAGTAAAGGCTCAAAAAACATTTGGAGACAGGTGGAAAAGATGGAAATAGAAGGGAGCAACAAGCTGACCCAACTAAATCAGTGTTAATATGGGTAATTTTAATAACATGAATGGAATTTTAAGGAAATGATCATTTACAGTTGCAGAGTCTTGTAATAGAATGATTTGATATCTAGGATCCACTTGAAATTGACAATGAATCCAACTTAGCCTGCTGCCCAGCTGGCTGGTTTCCTCAAGCCGTGCTCAGGGCATTTGTTCATTCATTCATGGAGTATACATTCATTGAGCACCTATTATACGGCAACATTGATCTAGGGCTGGACATACAGGGCAATAAAACAGACAAAATTCCTGTGCTCTTGAAGTTTACATTCTAATAGGAGAAAGATAATGAGGAATACCCTATTTATAGCATTATGTTATTATATATACATTATGGCAGATGGAGACAAGTGCTATGGAGAAAAAAAATCAAGCAGGAAAGAGGAAATGAGATGTTACAACTTAAAATAGAATGATTAGAGAAGACCTCACTGAGAAGGGTATTTGCCCAAAGATCTGAAGAATACGAGGAAGGGAGTCATGCAGGTATCTGAGAGAAGAGCATGTTAAGCAGCAAGAATAGCAAGTGCAAAGATCCTGTGGACAGTGTGTCAGACATGTTTAAGCAACCTTGGGTCAGGGGTGTTTGATTGAACAGAAGGTAATTGAAAGGAGAAACAGACAATTGAAAAAATAATAGAGACTTCATTACCCCATCTCAATAGTGGGTAGAACAACCAGACAAAATTAGCAAGCATTTAGCACCCTTAATACTATCAGTCAACTAGACCTAACTGACATCTATAGAACATTCAAACAATAATAGCAAAATAGACATCTTCTTGAGTACACATAGAACATTATCCAGGGTAGACCATATACTAGGCCATAAAACAAGGTTCAAAAAATTTACAAAGTATGTTCTCAGTCCACAGAAGAACATAAGGAAAATTCTGGAAATCATAGTCATGTGGAAATTAAATAACACACCAAAAGTTACCAATTGGTCAAAAAAGAAATCACAACAGAAATTAGAAAATACTTTGAAATAAATGAAAATGAAATATTATGAAACGTGTGAGATACCATGAAAGAGTGCTTATAGAGAGACTTATAGCTTGAATTCTTTTTTAAAAATATTGAGGTATAATTGACTTGTAACATGTTAGTTTCAGGTGCACAACACAATGATTCAGTCTTTGTATATATTGTGAAATGATCACAAACAGTCAGTTAACATCTGTCACCATACAGCTTTAAAGATTTTGAAACACAGGACACCAAAATGAGAAATTACTATGATTGTATGTAATAAAAAGTAAACTTTGGGGGTGCCTGGGTGGCTCAGCAGGTTAAAGCCTCTGCCTTGGGCTCAGGTCATGATCTCAGGGTCCTGGGATCAAGCCCCACATTGGGCTCTGCTTAGCAGGGAGCCTGCTTCCTCCTCTCTCTCTCTCTGCCTGCCTCTCTGCCTACTTGCGATCTCTATCTGTCAAATAAATAAATAAAATCTTTAAAAAAAAAAAAGTAAACTTTGCTCTAATTGACATTTGACTGGAAGTTGGGAAAGAAAGAAAGCCTCAAATGCTAGAAACTTCCATTTGCTCATGCCTTCCTCAGTAGTATGCACCCCGTTCTCCATTCTTACTCTCTATACAAACCAGAAGTAAGACAACTTACAAAAACTGTGGAGTCCTTTCTTTATAAAATTCTCTGTGGTGTGACATATTTACTCATTAATCTTTACCAAACCTTTAATTATGTGCCTGCTTAATACTGGGACCCATTCCCAAGAGGGGAACAAAGTCTATGTCTTTAGGGAAATGAGGTATTCTCCAGGGAAACAGATACTAAACTAGTCATTAGGTTATTTAACAATAATCTTTTTTTTGTACCATGAATGACCAGCCGAGACTATGAGAACATCAGTAACACATGATCTTTGTCTGGGACATCAGGGAGGACTTGCTAGAGGAGGCTGCATCAAGCTCTAGGAATAGGCGAGAGAACATTCTTGGGACACATGTACTCAAACACATTTTGAATTACTACCTGATTTACATGATTATGTCCCTACCCTTGAGAAGTATATTTTATCAGAGGCTACAAAACTGTGAACAAATTATTTTCACTCAGTAATAAATGGTCTAGCAAAAGGATCTACACATTTCTAGGGCTTGGGAGATATTTAAGAATTTGCTATATAAATAACAAATGTTGAATTTTTCTGTATGGTGATATTTTTCTAGCTTGCTAATTGTTTTTTATTGTGTGTTTGTATGTTTAACAATTTGTAAAATGGGTACATATTCTTATTTCTGGTGTGGATGTGGATGTGTATTTCATCATGTTGAAAATGAAATACAGAACCACAAATTAAAGGAAAACCACCTCAACCCTCTGGGCCCTAAGTCCAAGATCAATAGGAAAGCGCTCCTTAGGCCACTAGACTTCTAGACCCATCAACTGTGATGGGAGGCAGAGCTGTGTGCGTGAAGTTGTACCACAGCTGTAGCTCCTCAGAGAACAGTCTGGGTGGTATGAAGGGGACGTCCTCTCAGAAGGAGGAGGCAATCCTAGGAACAATCACATATGAATCTCTTCTGGGATTACTGAGAGACTAGGAGTCAGTGATGAATGAGGGACTCGTGTTGGACATTTTATGTGAGGTAAATGGAGTAAAGAAGGTCAGGAGATTTCCCTGAGAAGGTAAGGAAACCTGAGAAACTTTGGACATGCTGGGACGTCACCCAAATGTTCTGCCTCATTTACTTTCAAAAACTTCAGTGAAAAACAGGTGAAACAATGGCAAGATGTTACTATTAAAATGAGGCAATGCATATAGGTGGTCATTATTCTAGTCCTTCTGTATGTTCGAAAATTTTTCATTAAAAAAAAGAAAAGAGAATCAGATTCCAAAGTGGATCTTGAAAAAGAAGTAAGGAGCTTGTGAGGGAAAAATTAGTCAGTAGTTGGAGCCATTATAGACCATAGAAACCATTTTAAAAATTATCAAATAATGTGCCTGACAATAAGGTAAATAAGGTAAACACCCTCCTTAACGCATAAAAAGAAAAAAGGAAAAAGAAATGAAGTACTGATCCATGCTCCATCATGAATGAACTTCAGAAACTTTATGCTAAATGAAAGAAAACAGATGCAAAAGGCCCTATATTGTACGAGTCCATTCATATGAGATGTCCAGAATAGCTAAATCCAGAGACAGAAAGCATAAAAAGGATTTTCAGGGGCCACTTAACTAGTACAGGATCTCCTTTTGGGTTGATGCGGTGCTCTGGAAGTAAATAGCGGTGATGGTCGTACAACACCCCAAATACACTAAATGCAGCTGAATTGTACATTTAAAGATTTTTTTTTTTTTTTTTTTGACAGAGATCACAAGTAGGCAGAGAGGCAGGCAGAGAGAGAGGAGGAAGCAGGCTCCCTGCCGTGCAGAGCCTGGGACTCTGGGATCACGACCTGAGCCGAAGGCAAATGCTGAATGACTGAGACACCCAGGTGTCCTTGGCATTGTCATTCTTGAAATATTTTTGAAGCTATTTTTCAAGAAGATTCTAAGGTATAATTTTTTTATGGTGGTGAAAAATACACAACATGAAATTTACCATTTTAAGCATTTGTAGGAGCACAGTTCAGTCCCATTAAGTACATTTACATTGTTGGGCGCATCACCACCATCCATCTCCAGCATGTTGTCATCCTGCAAAACTGAAACTCTGTCCCCATTGAAACTTCCCATTTCCTCCCTCCCCCCACCCCCTGCCAGCCACCATTCTGCTCTCTGTCTCTGTGAATTTGACTATTCCTGGTGCCTGGTACAAATAGGATCGTACAATATTTGTCCTTTTGTGATCCGGCTTATTTCACTTAGCATGATGTTTTCAAGGTCTATGCATGCTGCCACCTATGTAAGAATTTCAGTTCTTTTCATGGCTGAATAATACCCCATTGTATGGATATACCATTTTTGTTTATCCATTCATTAGCACATGGACATTGGGGTTGCTCCCACCTTTTGACTCATAAATATTGCGGCAATTCACATTGACATACGAGGATCTGTTCAAGTTCCTGTTTTCAGTTCTTTTGGAATTCCACATAGGAGTGGAATTGCTGGGGTTTTTGTTACTTCTTTGCTTAATTTTTGGGGGAACCACCGAACTGTCTTCCAAAGCAGCTGTGTCATTTTATGCTCTCGCCAGCAATGTATTTTTATATCCTGGCCAACAATTATTTGCCATTTTTTTCTTGGTAGATCCATGCTAAAGATATAAAATGGTATCTCATTGTGGTTTTGGTTTGCATTTCCCTAATGACTGATGCTATGGAGATCTTCCCATGGCTTAATTGGTCATGGATATATATCTTAGTTGGAGAAATGTCTATTCAAGTCCTTTGTGGTTTTTTTGTTTTTGTTTTTTAAATTTATTTTTTTGACAGACAGATCACAAGTAGGCAGAGAGGCAGGCAGAGAGAGAGGGGGAAACAGGCTCGCTGCTGAGCAGAGAGCCCGATGCGGGGCTCGATCCCAGGACCCCGGGATCATGACCCTAGCCAAAGTCAGAGGCCTCAACCCACTGAGCCACCCAGGCACCCCACCCCTCCTTTGTGTTTTTTTAATTTGGGTTGTTAGTCTTTTCGTTGTTGGGTGGTAAGTGTTCACATACTTTGGATATATATGATTTGAAAATATTTTCTCCCTTTCCATCCATGGGTTGTCTTTTCACTTTCTTTCTTTTTTTCCCTTTAAGGAAAGGTATGTGTATTGCCAGAGCAGAAATGGGGAAATCATAAGTGTGTGCAAGGCCTCATTTCCTGAAATGGATCCTCATTCCTTATTCTTTTTAATCCTGCTAACTGCTCCAATGTTATTCCTGCATTTTCAAAATCCAGCTAACATGGATATCTCTGCTACTGTTTTGGCCTTTGTGGCTGCTTCCTCTCTCAGGCAAGCTTTCTTCTCCAAGTTCAGTCTTGTTAAAGACTCGTTTCCTTTGATGACCGCCTTCTTGCCCTCAGTAACCACCAAGATGCGTCCTGCCACAGGGCAATCATTACATAGCTGATCTTCCTCCAGATCTTGTTCTTGGCAGCATCAACCGTCTTGAACGAGATAGCCACTGGGATCTCATCTTCCTTTTTGAAGCGACCTGGCGATATCAGGATCTTCCTCTCCCAACTTGTAGGTTTGTGTAATGGCACTCTGCAGCTTTAAGTATAGGGTGGAGCTTTTGGTCTTTCCTGTGGTTTGGTGTAAAATCCATTTATTGTCTTCAAATCAAGATTTCTGGTAAATCTTAGAGATGAGGAAACATCTCTTTCATATAAGCTAAAATAACTTCCCACCGGTCTATGCAGGCCGCACAAGGCTCCCCATGGCCGCCTACTCCACCCGACCTGCCAGTGCCTCGTGGGAGGTGACAGTGCGGGCCTGGTCAGTGTCACCAAGCACCACCTGTCTTTTCACTTTCTTAATAGTATTTTTAGATGCAGAAAAGTTTAATTTTGATGTGGTCCAATTTATCTATTTTTTTTCTTTTGTTGCTTGTGCTTTTTGTTTTGTATCTAAGAAACCATTGCCAAATCCAAGGTCACAAAGATTTGCCTTTATGTTTTCTAATACTTGTATAGTTTTAGCTCTTACACTGAGGATTTCAATACATTTTGTGATAATTTTGCATATGGTATATGTAAGGTAAGAGTCCAATTTCATTTTTTTACATATAGCTATCTAATTGTTCAAGCACTATTTGTTGAAGAGAGATTTTTTCCCAACTATATGATCTTGGCATTCATGTAAAAAGTCAGTTGACAGAGATGTTTGGGCTTATTTTTGGATGCTCAGTTCTATTCCATTGATGCATATGTTTATCCTTACACCATACCACATAGTTTTGATCACCGTGGCTTTGCATTATGTTTTGAAGCAGAAAAATCTGAGTCTTTCAACTTTGACCTTACTTTTAATGATTATTTTGGCTATGTAGAGTCCCTTGAAATTTCCTAAGGATTTTAGGATCAACTTGTCAGTTTCTGGAGAAAAAGGCAGTTGGAATTTTGATAAGGATCATAGCGCATTTGTAGATCCCTTTGAGAATTTTTGCCATATTAACAATGACAAATCTTCCAATCCATGAACACAAGATGGCTTTCCATTTATTTAGGTCTGCTTTTATTTCTTTCAAGAATGTTTTGTAGTGTTGTGGCATGCAAATCTTGAACCTCCATAATTAAATTTATTTCTAAATATTTTATTCTTTTTGATGGTTTTATAAATGAAATTGTTTCCTTACTTTGTCTTTTAGGATTGTTCATTCCTGGCACATAGAAATACATCTAACTTGTATGTTGGTATGGAATCCTATAACTTTGCTGAAATCATTCATTAGCTTGAAACGTTTTTGTGTGGATTCTTTATGAGATACTATATAAAAGATGATGTCATCTATGAGTAGTTTTACTTGCTCCTTTCCTATTTGGATGCCTTTGTTTCTTTTCCTTGTCGCATTCCTTTGGCTAAGACTTTTAGTGCAAATGTTGAGTAGAAGGGGAAAGTGGGCAATTTTGTCTTGCTCCTGATCACAGAGGGAATCTTTTCAGACTTTCACCACTGTGTATAATGTTAGCTGAGGGTTTTCTAAAATGTCCTTTACTGTGTTGAGGAAGTTGTCTTCTATTTCTACTTTCATGAGTGCTTTTATCATGAAAGTATGCTGAATAGTGTTGAATACTTTTTGTTTGTCAATTGAGATAATCATGAAGTTTTTTTTCCCCCTTTATTCTATTTATGTGCTGTATTTTATTGATTCATTTTCAAATGTTGAACCACTCTTACAATCCTGGGGTGAATGAAATCCAGGACTCTGTTTGGGTTCTGTTTTCTAGTAGTTTGTTGAGTTTTTGAATCTATATTCATAAAGGGTGCTGGTCTGTAGTTTCCTTTCCTTGTGATATCCCTGCGTGGCTTTGGTATTAGGGTAATGCTACCTGATAAAATGGATAAGCAAGTGTTCTGTTCTGTATATTTTTTGGAATACTTTGGGAAGGATTTGTGTTAATTCTTTTTTAAATATTTGGTAGAATTCACCAGTGAAACAAGCCATCTGTTCCTGGCCTTTTCTTTTTGGGAAACCTCTTAAATACCGATCAAATCTCTTCATTTGTTATAGATTTGTTAAGATTTTCTATTTCTTCTTGAGTCAGTTTTGGTAGTTTCTACCAAAACTGTTTCTACTTCTGGTAGTTTCTACTTTGCTAGAGTCTGATTGTTCATAATATTTTTTTAGTAGTTTCAGAGGCAGAATTTAATGATTCATCAGTTGCATATAATACCCAGTGCTCATTACATCGAGTGCTCTCCTTAATGCCCATCACTCAGTTACCCCATACCCCACCCACCTCCCCTCCAGCAACCCTCATTTGCTTCCTAGAGTTCAGAGTCCCTTATGGTTTGCCTCTCTCTCAATTTTCATCTTATTTTATTTTTCCTTCCCTTCCCCTATGCTCATTTGTTTTGTTTCTTAAATTCCATATATGAGTGAAATCATAATGGTATTTGTCTTTCTCTGACTGATTTATTTCACTTAGCATAAACCCTCTAGTTCTATCCAGGTTTTTGCAAATGGTAAGGTTTCATTCTTTTTGATGGCTGAGTAATATTCCATCATATATATCTATATATATATATATCTCACATGTTTTTTATCCATTTTTCTGTTGATGGACATCTGGGCTCTTTCCATAGTTTGACTGTTGTGGGCATTGCTGCTATAAACATTGGGGTGCAGGTGCCCCTTTGAATCACTATGTTGGTATCCTTTGGATTAATACCCAGTAGCACAATTGCTCAGTCCTAGGGTAGCTCTATTTTTAACTTTTTGAGGAACCTCCATACTGTTTCCCAGAGTGGCTGTTCATAGTATTTTCTAATCCTTTTTATTCCTGCAGTGTCAGCAGTTAGGTTCCCCACTTTCATTTCTGATTTTAGTCATCTGAGTCTGCTCTCTTTTTCTCTTTGTCTTCTGGCTTAAAAATTTGTCAGTTTTGTTGAACTGTTTTCAAAGAACTAGGCTCTGGTTTCCTTGATTCTTCCTGTTCTATTTTCTGTTTGGTTTATCTCCACTCTAATCATTATTATTTCCTTTCTCCTTCCAGCTTTTTTTTTTTTTTTTTTGGACAGACATATGTCACAAGCAGGCAGAGAGAGAGAGGCTCCCTGCTCAGCAGGGAGCCCAATGCGGGGCTCGATCCCAGGACCCTGGGATCATGACCTGAGCCAAAGGCAGAGGCTTTAACCCACTGAGCCACCCAGGCACCCCTCTCCTTCCAGCTTTAGATTTATTTTGCTTTTATTTATCTAGTTTCTTAAGGTGTGCAATTAGGTTATTGATTTGAGAACTTTTTTCTTTTTTAACATAGGCATTCACAGCTGTACATTCCCCTCTGGGTGCTGATTAATTCATTCCATAAATTTGGGGTATATTGTGTTGTCATTTTCATTTGTCTCAAAGTAATTTCTAATTTGTCTTGTGGTTTGTTCTTTGACCCAATTGTTGTTTCATGTAATTTTAAAATTTCCAGATTTTCTTCTGTTACTGATTTTAAGTTTTATTCCATTATGATCAGATAAGATACTTTGATTTTAATCTTTTAAAATTTATTAAGACTTCTGGGCGCCTCAGTGGGTTAAGCCTCTGCCTTCAGCTCAGGTCATGATCTCAGGGTCCTGGTATCGAGTCCCGCATCAGACTCTCTGCTAGGCAGGGAGCCTGCTTCCTCCTCTCTTTCTCTCTGCCTGCCTCTCTGCCTACTTGTGTTCTCTCTCTGTCAAATAAATAAATAAAATATGTTTTAAAATTTATTAAGACTTCTTTTGTGGCTTAACATATAAACTACTCTGGAGAATTTTTTATGTACACTTGAGAAGAATGTGTATTCTACTGTTTTTGAATGGAGTGTTCTATGTATTTCGGTTGTTCCGGCTGGCTTATAGCATTGTTCAAGTCTTCTATTTCATTGATGATCTTTTGTCTAGTTGTTCTATCCATTATTGAAAATGGAATATTGAAATCTCCAACTATTATAATAGCACTGTCTATTTCTCCATTTAATTTTGTCTGTTTTTTGCTTCATATGTCTTGTGGCTCTCTTATTAGGCATTTTTCCTAGGTGCTTCATATGCTTTGGAGATATTTTATTAGGATTTATATCTGGAGGTCCTTGTACATTTTGGAGCTTTTTTATTGGGAATCTTTTATTAGATATAATTGTTATATCTTCTTGATGGCTTGATGCTTTTATAAATATATAATGTCTGTTTTTCTTTTGTAATAATCTTTTTCTTAAATTCTACTTTATTTGATATTAGTATAGCTACCCAACCTTCTTTTGATTATGATTTACATGGCATCTTTTTCCATCTTTTCATTTTCAACCTATTTGAGTCTTTCGATCCAAAATGAGTCTCTTGTAGAGACTATATGGCTGAATCATTTTAAAATGTAATTAATTTAATTCTGTCAATGTCTATCTTCTTATTAGAGAGTTTAATACATTTCATTTAATGTGATTATTGATAAGAAAGTACTGACTCTGGCCATTTTGCTATTTCCTTTCTATATGTCTAATACCATTTTTGCTCCTCAGTGCCTCATTCATGCTTTCTTTTGTGTTTAACTTTTTCAGATTGTACTGTTTTGTTTCTCTTCTCATTTCTTCCCTTATATACATTTTAGTTATTTTCCTAGTGACTACCCTGGCTGTTAATTGTTAACAATTACTGTTATTTGTAAGAATCTGGTTTGAATATATGCTAAGTTAGTTTCAATGACTTCACTCCTGGGGTGCTTGGGTGATGTAGTTGGTTGAGACTCTTGGTTTTGGCTCAGGTTGTGCTCTCAGAGTCATGAGATCGGACCCCATGTCATCGGCATATGGAGACTGCTTGAGATTCTCCTTTACTCTCTGTTGCTCCCACTCATGCTCTCTCTCTATCTAAAATAAGTAAATAAATCTTAAAAAAACCACAACTTTGCTCCTATGTAACTCCATATATGTTATGTCCCCCTTTTATGTTGCTGTTGTCACAAATGATATCTTTCTATATAATGTGTGGATTAAAATAGATAAACAACTATTTTTATGCATGTGTCTTTTATCATATATGAAAAAGAAAAACAAGAAGTTACAAACCAAAAATATAATAATGCTGGCTTTTGTATATATGTATATAGTTACCTTTACTGGTGTTCTTTACATCTTTAGAAGGCTGCAGGTTACTGTGTATTGTCATTTTATTTTAGCCTAAAAGACCCACATTAGCATTTCTTGTAGAGCTGGTCTACTACTGACAAATCTCCTCAGTTTTTGTTGATCTGGGAATGTCTTAATTTCTATTTAATTTTTGAAGAATGTTTTTGTCAAATATAGAACTCTTGGTTGACAGTTTTTTTCTTTCAGTACTTTAAGTTTGTCATCCATTGCCTCTGGCCTCCATACTTTCTCATGAGAAATCAACTATTAATTTTATTGATAATCCCTTGTACCTGAGGAGTTGTCTCTCTCTTGCTGCTTTCAAGATTCTTTCTTAGTCCTGGGCTTTTGATAACTTGGTTATGATATGTCTTAGTATGTATCTCTTGGATTTTATGTTTCTTGGAGTTCATTGAGCTTCTTGGGTGAGAGCTTCATGTCTCATCAAATTTGGGAGTCTTGGCCATTATTTCTTCCGATTTTCTTTCTGATCCTTTCTCTTTCTTCTTAGCTTCTGGGGATACCTATTCTGTGTATATTGGTATGTTTGATGGTATTCCACGGGTCTCATGGACTCTGTCCTTTTTTTTCATTCTTTTTTCCTTATACTCCTCAGGCTGGATAATCTCATATTTACTGGTTCTTTCTTCTGCCTACTCAGATCTGCTTTTGAAACTCTCTAGTCAGTTTTTCGTTTCAGTGATTGCACTCTTCAACTGCAGACTTTTTGTTTGTTTGTTTGTTTTGTAATTTCTGTGTCTTTATTAATATTTTCCATTTGGTGAGACATCATCCTCCTAGTTCCCCCCCCCCAATGGTTTCTTTAGCCATTTGAGTATATTTAAGACAGTTCACTTAAATTCTGTATGTTAAATCCAATGTCTGGGCTTCCTCAAGAACTATTAATTTCTTTCTTCCTATGAATGGTTCTTTCTTTCTTTTGCATGTAATTTTATAATCTTTCATTGAAAACTTAATATTTGGAACTGTATAATGTGGCAACTTTAGAAATCACTCCCCCCTCCATGATATGAATGCCATCAAACATACCAATATACACAGAATCCCCAGAATCCCCAGAAGGTAAGAAGAAAGAGAAAGGATCAGAAAGAACATTTGAAGAAATTAGAGCCAAGACTCCCAAATTTGATGAGAGACATGAAGCTCTCACCCAAGAAGCTCAATGAACTCCCAAGTAATATAAAATCTAAGAGATACACACTAAGACATAACTGAGCTGTTACTGTTTGTTGTGACTATTGTTGCTTGTTTTTTAAAATGACTTTTCCGAACTAATTTTTAAACTATATTTTTTGTTCTGTGTGGCCACTTACGTTTCTATTCCATTAGCTTGCTAGTGAGCTAGTGGTTAGACAAAGATTTCTTTTAATGCCTGGAGCCAAATAACAACAACAACAACACTAAAAACTCTTTTTAGTCTTTTCAGAACCCTATCCTATAATGTATGCTTATAGCTTCTGTCTAAGGTGCCTTGATGCCTTGGTGATACAGACTGACAAAAGGCTTTTCATACTCAAAGTGCTTTCAGTTCTCCTGGAATAAGTAAATCCAGGAAAACCTGGCAGTGGGACACTTGGTGAGCCTTTTCAGAGAGTTGGAGTCCAGAATACAGCACTGAACAGGGGCCTTACGATGGCAAACATCTGTGTGAACATAACAGAAAACTCAGGAAAGAATCTTTCTCTTCCTTTTACTTAACTATTTTTGAAGACCTCTGCTTGATATCTTGGAAACAACTTATGCTTCACCTGCCTATAGCATTTGGTGAGAAAGAATCAGGATGGGCTATTCATTTGTCCTCAGTGTCTTGACATTTTTCAGATACAGAAGATCCAGGTCAACATGGCCCTTGGGAGGCTGGTGCCTGAGACCAGGGTGCTCATGTCTGTGGTAAGCACTTGATGCTATATGCTCAGATTTTATGGGGATATGATTTTGGATCCACTAACCACCAGTTGTCTCACATTCTCTGAGATATGTGGGGTGTCAGATGTTGGGGTGGGATAGAAATGGGATACAAGTGTTTGCTTGGAGTCTGCCCATTGTAAAGGAACATTCCCTATGTCTTCAGAGCTTGAATTCCGAGTTGTGAGCCTGAGGGGAAGATATGAAGTTGTGTTATCTAAACCCAGCACCATTCTCCACATGAACCTAAACTTGCAGAAGGTGGACATGCTCCAGGTTTGACCTAAAAGCCAACTCATTTTGTGATGCCCCTGACGGTTTCCAACTCATTTTGTGATGCCCCTGACGGTTTCCATTAAAAAATGTGTCTACCTTAGGGCCTCTACATCAACCTTGTGTCCTAGGACCCCAGGCAAGGGTGAGAATGTGAAGATCTGTCCCAAGGGAGCCACAAATATTGCAGTTTGGCCACAGCCATCCTAAGAAGACTCTGTCCAAAATAAAAAGCAAATGGGAGAAAACTGCTGACTCATATAGGCCCAAGATCTTTCATTATTACAGGTGTTTATAAGGTTGAAAATACTGTTGTTTTTTTTCCCTACTGATAAGGAAGCCTTCAGATTTTTAAAAAATTGCTAAAATAAGTCATTAATTTAATGACTGACGTAATTCTAACTGCTAGGTTTTGCTTAGGTTCAGACAGAACAAAAAGCATTACAAGTGTGGTTTTGTTTCCTCTTACATGTTTCTGAGAGAACATACCCATGGATTGCTGCTTTAGGAGGAAGCCAAGAGCTCATTTGTGGACAGTATCCAGGATGAATCTGTGTAAAATGCCAATGAAAATACTCCCAGTCAAAACATGAGGTGTGTGGGTGAGCTGTGAACAAAGAAACCGTCATCACACTGAAAGCTTGAAGTACCAAGCAAGAAAGATGACCAAGAAGCAAATGAAGCATCCGACTGAACAATGCCAAGGAGGGCTCAGAGACACAATTTTTAAAAGGGAAAGTACTTGTAAAGAAAACAGAGAAATCAGACCTCAGAAGGATTGGCTCTCCAAATAGAGGACCCAGTAAACATTTGATCACATAAACCACAGAGTTATTAAGGTTTGCAAGTTTATACTAGTGTGTTAATGCTGGCCATAGACAACTTCCTTACATGACTATAGTCATAAAGACCAAGGCATATTCTCAGATATCAACATAGCAAAATCACAAGTAGAATTGCTTTTGTTTGGAAACCAGGTTTACAGGATATTCAATATTTTAATTGCTTGGTGGTCCAAGCCAATGAGGGTGGCCTTGTTATTTTCATTTCAGAAGGCAAAGTACTTTACTTTTTTTCCCAACTGCTGTCTATGAAATGCTCAGTTATGTTGGAAATAGCATAATGTGTCAGTGTTGGCTTCCTGCATCCCTCCTTTGGTCAAGTTCCTGCCATTAAGATGTAGACTTGATAGAAGAGTTGGCTTGTAGTTGTTGTTTTTAAATTCAGTATCATTAGTTGGTTGTTTTGTGTTATTTGGTACAATTACGTAGGAGTTACTAGAGTTGTTGTTTTCATAGAAAGTCCTTTTAATGGTTATCAAAACTGCAGTCATATAACATGGAGGCCTAAAAGTACACCTTTTGAGGGCATTTTGTTCAGTGCTTAGGGTTTATGTTCAGAGGTATTTTATTGCCCTCATCAGATCTGTTGGGATTGAGAACTGGGAAACTACTTCACTCTACCAGGTCAAGCTGAAGTAACTATGATAGTAAGGGTCCCCATGTTGGTTACTGCTCTTGGCTTGCAAGGAAGTGAGACTCAAAATATGTGTAAGAGGAGGATTTCATAAGCCACAGAGCAGACACTAGGCAAGTTTTCCTGGGAGACATTTGTGGCTATCTTTGCCACATGTGAATAGTCCTTCAGAGTGGGCATTTGACACTGAATTCCAGAAGGATTAAACATTGAAATGTATGAAGTCTTCTAGAAATAGAAGACTATCTTTTTTATCTTTGTGTAGGGAAAAATAGTAAAGACATAAGAAGTTCTAATCAGAAAGATAGACATCTCCGACCTTATTAAAATTGAGAACTTTTGTTCATCAAGAGACACCAAAAAGGAAGGGCAAAAACAAATTACGAACTGGGAGAAGATATTTGCAACGCCGGTAGCTGAGGAAGATGGTAGTATTCAGATTAATCCTATAAAACAAACAGAAAAAGACAACCAATGCAGGAACTGTCCAAACAGAGATTTCACAGGGAGAAGAAATACAAAACATGAATAAACACGAAAAATTACTCAACTTCTTTAGTAATGAAGGAAATACAAATCCATGCTGTAATGATATAGCACATAAAACCCACTAAAGGAGCTAAAGTTAAGAAGTCATATAATCACAAGTCTCAAAGATTAATAGAAACTCTTATACACTGCTGATGGGACGATAAATATACCCACCCACTTCGGACACAATTTGGTAATATATTGGTAGTTGAATACTCACATACCCTATAATCCACAACTCCACCAGTACACATGACTTTTGCATGTGTGCATAGGGAGACTCCATAAGGACACACATGGCAAGAGTAAAATATCATATTTCTACCTTCCTTTCTGAAAACATTGGATAGATGCAGACTGCTGAAGTCACCTAGAAGGTTCCTTCTGCATAATAACTCAGGGAAGTGCTTGAGAATGAACAAAGAAGATGTTCATACAACTACCCATTCTTTTTTTATTCTGGATAATTTTAAATATCATCCAACTGGCAAGTCACCTCCAATAAAATATAAACTGAAAATAGATGTTTCTTCTTCCTTGTCTAGACTATTTAATTTTGTTCTCCTGTGCTATTGTCTAGTTCCAAAAGCAGCAGCTTAGTGTGAAATTTGTGGGAAGGATGCTATTCAGAGTTTAACTTCATTATGTAGTAGGTAACCCAGTGAAAATCCAGTAGAAAGAATGTAGATATTTCTAGAAGATGCTAGAAATGTGAAGAATTCATAGATATAATTTCTCTAAAATAGAACATTCAATCATTAGAGTTGGAAATTGAATAAATGAATGGATGATTGAATGAATGGTTCATTCAGAATGCATCATCAGTGCATTGGAAATAATAGACTATGTCACTTGGTCCTAAAAATATTCCTCTAAGGAATTGTTAAGGATATATGGGAGACTTTTAAAAAATAATACCCAAGCTCTAGTTAAATTGAATCAGAATCTCTAGAAGAACTTAGCCATTAGCACTTCTTAAAAGCCCCCAGGTAATTCTAAACTGTAACAGCTCTGTGCACCACAGAGCCATGGCCTGTGCTCCAAGTGGGGTCCAAAGACAACATCACCTGGAATGTGGTTAGAATTTAGAATCTTGGCCTTGACCCAGACCTATTGGATCAGCGTTTGACCAAGTCCCCAGGTGATGCGTAACATAGCTTGAGCAGCTCTGGGTAGTCAGAATTGCTTTCCTTCCTGCATGCCATTTTTCCATATCTTCGATCAGGAAGATTGGGAGAAAGGTCTTTCTTTTTAAGATTCTTATTTCCACTTTAATCCAGAAGCAGCTCAAATTACCATTTTGGTATTTAGTACCAAATACTAGACTTGGTAAATCTGATCATAAAGAAAGAATTGAATAAAAAGGTACATGAAAGAGCTCAACATCATTCATCAGAGAAATGCAATCAAAACTGCAATGAAATATCACCTTACACAACTTAGAATGACTAGTATCAAAAAGACAAGAAATAGTAAGTATTGACAAGGATGTGGAGAAAGGAGAACCATCAGCAGCCACTGTGGAAAATAGTATGGAGGTTCCTCAAAAAAAATAAAATACATAGAACTATCATATGATACAGCAATTTCACTTTTGGGTATTTATTTGAAGGAAATGAAACACTAACTTGAAATATATGTGCACCCCTATGATCATTGTAACATTATTTACAATAGTCAAGATATGGAAACAACCTGTGTCCATTTATGGCTGAATGGATAAAGAGAAAAAATGTATAAAATTCAGTCAAAACACAAGAAAATCCTGCCATTTGTGACAACATGGATGGATCTTGAGGGCATTATGCTAAATGAAATACGCCAAAGGTAGAACGATAAATAGTGTATGGCCTCATGTATACCTAGAATCTAAAGAAATAAAAGCAAAACAAAACTCACCGAGAAGAGAGTGGTGGTTGCCAGAGGAAGCAGTTCAGGGGTGGGGGAAATGGGTGTAGGGGGCCAAAAGGTACAATCTTCCAGTTATAAAGTAAATAAGTCCTGGGATGTAATGTATAGCATGATGACTATAGTTAATAGTACTGTATTGTGTATTTAAAAGTTCCTAAAGAGGCAATCTTAAAAGTTTTTATCACAAGAAAAAAAAATTATAACTACATGTCGTGATAGCATTAGCTAGAATTCTTGTGGCAATCCTTTTGCAATATATACCTATATCAAATCCTTATATTGTAAACCCAAGACTAATATAATGTTACATGTCCATTATATCACAATTTATCTTTTTAAAAAAGATTTTATTTATGTATTTGCGGGGTGGGGGAGGGCTGAGGGAGAGAATCTCAATTGCTGAGATTCTGCAGAATTCTCTGCACTCCATGGTGAGTGCAGAGCCCAATATAGGGCTCAGTCTCACTGTCTTGAGATCATGAACTGAGCCGAAATCAAGAGTTGGGCGCTTAACTGACTGCGCCACCAAGGCACCCCTATGTCTCACTTTAAAAAATAAAGAAATAATCTGCATTCCACCTCCCCATGGGAAAAGTCAGTATCTACAAACTAACTTTGAGAGAAAGTGCCAAGTAGCATCCTCTTGTCCAGCTGCTCCAACATTCTCACCCCCATCCCAGGATGACTTCCCTTTGAACTCCACTTTAAGGCTCAATGCTTTATATTTTTATACTGATTGCTAAAGATTAAGAAAAAAAATTCTTTTTTAAGATTTTGTTTATTTATTTGACAGAGAGAGATCACAAGGAGGCAGAGAGAGAGGGAGAAGCAGGCTCCCCGCTGAGCAGAGAGCCCAATGTGGGGCTTGATCCCAGGACCCTGGGATCATGACCCGAGCCGAAGGCAGAGGCTTTAACCCACTGAGCCACCCAGGTGCCCAAGAAAAAATTTTTATTACAGAAAACTTCAAACATATATAAAATTGTCTAGTATAATGAACCTTCATGTACTAATGATCCACTGTCAATAATTACCAACTCATGGCTAATCTTGTTTCATCCATGCCAGCACCCACTTCCTCCTCTTCTAAATTGTTCTGAAGCAAATCCAATCATTAGCTCATTCATCTATAAATACTTCAGTGTGCATCTCTAAAGGACATAACCTAAATACCATTATGACACTTTAAAAAATGAACAACAGCCCCTTAATACCATCAGTATCCAGTTACTGGTCACATTTCCCCAAATGTCTTACAATTTTTTTCATGTGTTGAAACCCTAACCCTCAGTGTTTCTGCATTTGGAGATACAGTCGTAAGGAGGAAATAAGGTTAAATGAAGCCATAAGAGTGGGGCCCTGGATGAGTAGGACTGTTGTCCTTTTAAGAAGAGGAAGATTCTATGTCAATTATGTCTTAATAAAGCAGGGGGGAAAGTTATAAAGAAATATGGAAATAAATGAAGAAACAAACACCCAAAAACCAAGAGACATCAGAGAGCTCTTTCTACTCACATGTGAGGACACAGAAAGAAGGCAGCCTTCTACAGGAAGAGAAGTCTCACCAGCAGCCGACCCTGACAGCAACTTGATCTTGGGCTTACAACTTTCACAACTGTGAAAAAGGAAATGTCTGTTGTTTAAGCCACCCAGTCTGTGGAATTTTATTATGGTGGCCTGAGATGACTAATACAATTACTGAGCACCTCCTTCCCAGTAGATGCTCTGGGGGGTATTTACGTGGGAGATATATATCTTTACGCTCCATGCACATTCCAGAAGCCCATCCACATACCGGTGCCCCAGCCATATCGCCGAACATGCAGTTTTCTCCAAGTCCCTAACAACCTGGTGCACCTGTTAGCCACCGCCCAGGAATAAGATGGTTAGTCTTTAGACCACTTTCCCTTCCATACAAAGTTAACCAGATGTAATAGCTGAGGCTTTGCCCACTGGGGAGGATTGCCTTCACTCTTCTCTAGACGCCATCCCTGAGTGGGGCTATAGTTGGGTGGCTTATCACTTCTGTCTGGGTCCATCATACCACGTACATCCATTAATAAATTTGGCCTCCACTTTTTCCTCCATAAGTGGCTCCAGGGAACTCCCCTTTAAAGCCATCAGTGTGAGTTGAGAGAGGGGCACTGAGGCCGTGGGAAGAGGCACCATGGCAGCCTAAACCACCCGATCCTGAAGTCTGTGGTTTCCAGATCTGCTAGAGATTGGCCTCGCATATATCATTTACATTTTACAGTGAATCCCACTGAGTACACCCAGGTCATGAGAGTTCAGCTCACATAGTCATTTGTGACCCAGGGTTAGATGTTCAGGCTCTGTTGGGACTTTCAGGCAGTCCAGGAGCTGCTTTTCAAGTGAAAATAGTTGTCAGCAGTTGACTTTATCTGTTTCTTTGTGGGTGTGAACAAGGGCTGCTCACGGCATCTCTGTTGGCCACAGATTCTCCTTCTCTATTGGCTCAACTGCTCAGACTGTTTGTAATGCAGCCTGGACCTGTTTCAAAATCTCCTTACAGGGCACAGGACCTATGCCCTCTCAAAACTGGGAGCCTTGGGCTCCTGGGTGGCTCGGTCAGTTAAGCATCTGCCTTCAGCTCAGGTCATGATCTCAGGGTCCGGGGATCGAGTCACACATTGGGCTCCCCGCTCAGCAGGAAGTCTGCTTCTCCCTCTCCGCCCCCTGTCATGTTCTCTCTCACTCTCAAAAATAAATGGAAT
This sequence comes from Martes martes, assembly GCF_963455335.1. Taxonomy (NCBI): domain Eukaryota; kingdom Metazoa; phylum Chordata; class Mammalia; order Carnivora; family Mustelidae; genus Martes; species Martes martes. The sequence continues at coordinate 75,220,652 of NC_137890.1, forward strand.
CTTCAAAACAAAACAAAACAAAACAAAACAAAAAAAAACGGAGCCTTGTAAGCTACCCAATAATTAGGTCAGAGCAACATATCAAACTATGGTTTGTGTTGCCTCTAAAATCCAAAGAAACCCATGAAGTGTTGTATTTCCTGTGTAGCATTTAGGGTAAGGTGCAAGAACTGTGCCTCTCTTGTAGGAGGAGGTATCCCAGCATGCTCCAGACCACTGGACCCCTATGAACCCCATCGATATAGCAGCCCTGGACTTCCGGGGGGTTATCTCCCAACTCCTTGGCATGCACGTGTCTCACCAGTGTGCCTAAGATGCTTGCCCCGTCCTGCTCCCTGGATCCAGTTAGCATAATGCCATACACGTAATGGACCAGTGTGATGTTTTGCAGAATAGCAAGACAAACAAGTCCCTCCAGATCATATTACGACAGCAGGATTTGATTTAGCCCTGAGGCAAGGCAGTTAAGATACAGTGCTGTCCCTGACACGGGAAGGCGCACCACTTTTAATTATTTTTTGCTGATAGAGAAGGGGAGTAGTGAAAGCATTTTCTAGGTCATTAGCTGCATACCAGGTGCCAGAAAAGTGTTGCCTTTGGAACAGCCAACCCACAGCAACCCGTGGAGAGAAAGCCAGGATAATAAATATGCCAACCACTCTCCAGTCTCCTGCTAGTGCTCCAATGAGCCAAATCCCACTGAAAGCCAACCTAACGGGTCAGCCTGTAGGACACAAGGCAGAGAGGAGAAGGTGGCAATGGGGTCTGCAGATGTAGATGGCAACCACCTCCCCGTACTGGTATGTGGTACAGTACAGTTCACTGGTACATGCCCACCATACTGGTACTTTTGTATATGAATGAATGAATGAATGAATGAACCGTGATCCAATGTTAAAGAAGGGTTCTTTCTCAGACATAGAATTTAAAGAGTCAGGTCACTGAGCAGGAAGCTCTCTGAATCACATTGATTAAAGTTATAATGCCGGAACATGGTGTACTTTCTGACTTTTTAATATATAGTGGAGACAGATCATATACACTAGTCACTGCAAGATTCGAGGTTTGGCAAAGTCTGGGATCCTGTGCTGATTCATCATAGTTTCAGTAGTTTTCTTAATAATATCAAGTTTTACCACAACCTGATCCTCCCCGTTGCAGCTCAAGCTGGGACACATTCTTCCTTTTAGAGATTATCAGGAAGTACAGGGGATGAAAATGATATTGGCATCTGTGGATGAACCTTGAGGGTATTATGCTGAGTGAAATATGCCAGTCACAAAAAGACAAATGCAGCGCAATTCCGATGAGATGAGGTCCCTGGAGCCATCAGTCACATAGAGGCAGGAGTTAGACTAGTGGTTGCCACGGCTGGAAGGAGGAGGCTCAGTGGGTTAAGCCTCTGCCTTTGGGTCGGGTCATGATCTCAGGGTCCTGGGATCGAGCCCCACATCGGGCTCTCTGCTCAGCAGGGAGCCTGCTTCCCCCTCTCTCTCTGCCTGCGTTTCTGCCCGCTCGTGATCTCTCTGTCTGCCAAATATAAATAAATAAAATCTTAAAAAAAAAAAAAGATAGTGAATGTCATGTTATGTGTGTTTTACCACAATTTTTAAAGTTGAAAAAAAAAAAAAGATATCGGCACCTAATGCAGAAAAGCATGTAGATTTTAGAGATGCCCTAACTGATTCAAATCCCAGCATTACCACTTCCTAGCTGCGTGATTGAGGCAAGTTACTTAACCTCTCGGATCCTCGATTTCCTTACTTCTAAACTGGTATTGATAATGTTTATGCCACCAGATTACTGAGAGAATTAGGGGGATACTGTGCACAAGCATCTCCAGGAGAAGCCGTTTTTAGATGCTGATGGCTTTGCCATAATACTTGCTCGTTCTTCAGATCTCAGCTGAGACACCCTTTCCCCTTCCAGGCCTTTTCTTACCCAAAAATCTGGACCAGTGTGATGTTCTGCAGGCTGCAACACTGACTGTGAGCAGGCCGGAGTTGTCTGTTCAACTCTAATTGCTTATTTACTGCTCAAGAACATAAACTCCGTGCGAGAAGGGACTCACTGACTGTGAGCAGGCCGGAGTTGTCTGTTCAACTCTAATTGCTTATTTACTGCTCAAGAACATAAACTCCGTGCGAGAAGGTTTTCTTCTTGGTTGTAACCCCAGAGCTGAGCAGATCCCACCGAAATGGGAAATGATATAGAAAAACAGTGGAATGACAATGGGAGCCTTGAATATAAGAAAGCACCATCCACAGACAAGACATTTTGAAAAGTTTATAGAGGAGAGAAAGTAGATGGGATCATAGCAGGATAAAATGGTAGCCCCAGGCCACCACGGAAGTAGTGGCTGTTTTTCCTGGCAGAATTCTGGAGAAATTCCTAGACATGGAGACCGCAGGTTGGGAGGAAAGAGGTGGTGGATAGAAGGACCATGTATAGAATGGCTCAGCCACTCAGTCCCTGCCCTCCATCAAATGTCTGGAGCAGCACCATTTGCCCCGGGTACAGCTCTATGCACCCCTCCTCCAGCAAAGTAAAAGCTATGAAGGTGAGGGAGGGGGTAGGAGCTGTAGATGGAGGCAGAGCAGGCGCTGAGAGACCCAGGGCCCCCACAAAAAGCCACAGATAGGAGACACCCCTCTCAGGCTCTCCAAGGCAATTCTTCTTTATTCTGGCAATTCTGAGAATCCTGCCTGTGGGAAGGACACACCCATTTACCCAGAGTCCTTCTGCTTGCCTCTTGTGCTGATGGGGGTGTGGAGGATAGGAGTGGGGTGAAGGAGAAGGCTTTTGGGTAAACAGGCCTGCCTATCTGCAAAGGCAGCTCAGGTGAGTCGACCGGAAAAGTCAATATATCCCATCATCCATCATCCATGTCAATCAAAATCACGAGGCATTTAGAAGAAATTCATGCTGTGAAAGACCAATTTGCACAAACAGAACGCATCGTTTCAGAGAGTGGGAGACAGATAATGGCAAGAAATAGAACTTGAAAACACTTTCTAATCTAAGCTCCAAAAGACATACTATCTATTGAAGAAAAGAATAGAAACAGATGGCCATGAAAAAAGAACACTCAGAAAGTGAAAAACTCTCAAAAATTAAAAGCATGATTACTAACATGGAAACTCTGAATAAAAGAACTGAATGAAGCAAACGGTCAAAGAGTGACCCGGAAGGGTGCCTAGGTGGCTCAGTGGGTTAAGCCTCTGCTCAGGTCGTGATCCCACGGTCCTTGGTCCGAGCCTGCAATGGGCTCTCTGCTCAGTGGGGAGCCTGCTTCCCCACATCTCTCTCTGCCTATCTCTCTGCCTACTTGTGACCTCTCTCTCTGTCAAATAAATATATAAAATCTTAAAAAAAAAAAAAAAAAAGAGCGACCTGGAAGAGATGGACAGAGAGGGGTTCCAGAATATGGAGCAGCAACGAGGGAAGGTTAAGAAACGTGGATCTAACGTCTCTCTGTGAAGAGCTCCAGGTGGAGAGATTAGTGAATGAAGAGCAAGTATTTAAGGAAACGGCAGCGTGTAATTCTCCGGAAGTGAAGAAATCCAAGTGTTTGGATTAAAAAAACTTCTTGCCCACCTCCCATTCTGGTGAAGGTGGAGGGCGGTCTGTATCAACATTTAGATGTGTTCAGAGGAAAGAAAAATACTAATGTTTTGGAGAAAGGAAAGAAAATAAGTATCTCAGGTGGAAATGAGGAATACATCGGCCCCAGATTTATCTGAAGAAACGTTGCCTGCTAGAAGACAGTGAAACAATGACTCGGAGTTTTTAAGGAAAAATTATTTCAACCAAGAATCCTATATCTGGTCAAACAAGTAAGGTGAGGATAAACTAAAAATGGTAAGCACCCACAAAAGTTATCTCTACCTACACCCTTTCTGGGGGGAAAAAAATCATTGAGGATGTATTCCTCTCAAGCCGAGAAGGAATCCAAGAAGAGGGAGACGGGAGAAGCTGAGAATCAAGGGAACTAGCTCAGGAAATCATTGAAAAGAAACCGCAGGGGGTCATTTGTGCAACAGGCCTGGAAAGCTGTCAGTTCAAATTAAAGCAGGAAGTGAAAAGTCTCCATGAAGAACTTTAAGAACAAAATAGATTTCATTACACACGCTGAATATTGAAGAACCTGCAAGTTCTTAACGATAAAGCGAAGACATTTCAACAACCACATATAAAAAAAGACGCACGCACACGCACACACAGACAAGAAGATGAGAAACTTCCATTGGGGAAAACAAACGCTCTGTAAGAAAGTCATGATCCAAACAGGAAGCTAACTAAAGCACGACATGATTCTGAGTGTATCTAGAATTCAGAAAAATCTTCTGTTTAATCATGACACGGGTTTAATGACATAGGGTGCTTTTCCTTTTCTGTGGGTTCAGTCACATTACTTGTTTTTGTAACGAACATGAATCCAGAGCACGGAAGACTTGATCGGAGTTCTAGAAGAGAATGAACATGTAAGAAAGGCGGCAGACTTGACAGGAAGGAGAGGGAGGGGAAGAGAGGCGGGAAGGCTTGCAGGTGGCTGTGTGTCCTCATGCACTGTGTGACCACCGGGAGAACCCAAAAGGGAAAGTCACCAGCCCCTGGGGAGTGGGGTTTGGAGAAGAGAAAGGGAAAAGAGGAGGGAAGGGGATTTGTCCCAGCCTCCGGCTTCAGCCAGGAGTGTGACTTGGGTCTGCAGCCCCAGGTGGAACCCTAGAGAGGAGCCAGATTCTCATCCACAACTGCCTGTTTTGAGACCCAGGGCCCGGGGCCCAGTTTCCTCCTCCCAGGCTCTTACTGTTTCTCTTCTGTGTCTGGCCCGCCTAAGCAATACCTGTTTCTAAGCCATGCGCTCTCTCTTCGTTCTTTCCTCCTCATATATTTTGTTTGGCTTTGCTTACTGTTTGCAGTGGGTGGAAAGCACCTTATTGTACCATCTTGACTAGCAAGCAGTGGTATCTTAACACAGAAAATTCACTCCTCTCTCCTTGTCGCGTCTATTTCGTGATATGCTGATACTGGGTAGTTACCATTCTTTGGTCCCCGTGCAAACCAGAACTTAACTTTCAGGTCAACACAGCCAACCGCCGCCGGCACGTTTCTCCTCACGAGTCACCCTAAGTCACTTCTGCCCCCCGTTTCCCCTCCTCGGTCCTCAGTGGAGGTGAACAGCTGGCCAGCCTCCTCGTCCGCCTCCTCCTCCTCCTCCTCTCCCCGCCCTTCCTCTGCGTCAGAATCCTTTCTGTAGCGGAACATCATTATGTAGTCACCTTCTCCCCATTCCTTTCTCTGACTGACTCATTCCCATTCCTGAAAGTCCATCCTGTATTGTTTTGAGCTGTTGGTCATTCTGGTGGCTTTTCTTTGAAATCCTCCCCAGAGCTTTCCTTCTCTTTTAAGCCAAGGAGAGCAGAAGAGGAAGGACACTCTGGTGAGCATTTCTAGGGGGACTGAGAACATAATCCTTTTGATGATTTTTTGGACTGCAGCATAAAACGTAATAAAATAAACCATTGACATTTGTGCCTCTAACAGATAAGTAGGCAAATACATAAATCTTGGGGTTGTCTTCATTTCCCTTGAATATTGTCATTATGTTTCTCTCTCAGAGCCAGTTTGTTATCTATTGGGCTGTGGTAGGGAACCCTATTTTCCTTCCCAATAGTCATTCTCTCCTTTGTTATTCTGGAGCCCCCAATTACTGGCTGGGCACAGGACCACTCAGAGTAAAGACTACTTCTTAACCTTCCTTGTAGCTGGATGGGACTCTGAGACCAAGTTCTGGCCAATGGAATGTTCATGGAAGTGTTGGATGCAGCTACTGGCAAATGTGTTTAGAGCATCAGGACAGGGCTATCCCCCTACCCCTCTTCTCCTTTCCACTGCTTGGACAAGATCACGTGGTCAAGCTACCTTCCAGAGCCATGAGCAGATCACTAAGCAGGGAGAAGCCGTTCGAGGAAAAGAACTTGGATCCAGATAACGGTGAACCCACTGACCAGCCCTGGGCTGCCTACCTCCTGGTTTATTTTATGCATGAGAGAAATTGATTTCTGTTTTTCTAAACTGCTGGTTTGAATGTATGTATGTGGGGAAAGGGTATTTATTTATTTCATGCAGCTAAACCTAACCCTGACGGATTCAGTAGCCTTGAGAATGTATTATATATACTTTGTTTTGTTTTGTTTTGTTTTACTTGCATAGGCTGATACAGATAGGAAATATCTAGCGGGTTATGCTTTTCTTTCCTCTGTGTGTGAATAGCTCAAGTATACCAAATATTTTCTGCCACTTATTTTTTATGCTTTGTCTCATTTAATCCTGACACAAAGCTATGATGCTATGGTTATTTTCGTTTTTGTTTTCAAAACCAAAACCAAACTCAGAAGTTAGGCATGTATGTTCAAGGTCACACCATGGGTAAATAGCAGATCTGGGATTTGCCTCTGCACAGCCTGACCCCAGAGCCCACCCTCTTGGTATACCTTTTCAAGTGGATTCCATTCCTGAGGACCTACCAAAAGGCGTTCCTAATAGCTGCCATTCACTGAGCTCCCACTCTAAGCAGGTACTGTGCTGGTACAGAAAGCAAATTCTAGAAAGGTTGAACTGAACAGGGGGGAAGCAGAGTCAGCCAAGCAGCCAGGGTCCTTAACATGTTCAGAGCATCTTTCAGCTGGGCTGCTGAGAGCAATTTTCTTCTCCTTCCATTGATGTGTTTGGAAATTGTGATTGATGAATTCTTTTTGAAGTTCAGTAATCTAGGACCCTTTTTTGTACTTTTGTCTGAACTATTACATTGCTTCATCCGAACTTTCCCTTTGTTTTATGGTGAGCATCTCGCTATCATAAAAATCTTATTCATCATATGCTTATAATAATTCTGGAAAACAGTTACGTGTCTCATTGACTCACATCCAACTCATTATCAGACAAGAGAATATGGGATGAGTAAAAATGTGGTAGTTTAGCAGCTATTAACCTGGAGATATTCTATATGAGTTAAGCTCTGAATAAAGTAAAATAAAAGATTCTTTAGTGTCACTTTTACAAACAGGTGAACACTTAAATAATTATCCCCTTTTAGAATAACAACCTTTGGAAAATTTGATACTCAGTATACTCAGGAAACTCTATCGATTGATGACACATGAAAATGACTTCTTACTTGTTCTCCTTACTCTGGAGCTACTCTTGAACAGGAGAAAACACTTCTCCATTTCCATATCAAACAGTTCATGAAGTGAAATTTCCATCCAAATTCAACTATTTTTCCCTGTGAAGTTCTATCATACAATTTAATGTTTATATATAATTTTTAAAAACGATTTTATTTATTTATTTGACAGACAAAGATCACAAGTAGGCAGAGAGGAAGGCAGAGAGAGAGGAGGAAGCAGGCTCCCTGCTGAGCAGAGAGCCCGATGCGGGGCTCCATCCCAGGACCCTGGGATCATGACCTGAGCCGAAGGCAGAGGCTTTGACCCACTGAGCCACCCAGGCGCCCCTATATATAATTTTTTAAAAAGGTTTTGGCTCTATTTTATTGGTTCAGACAAGAAAAGATGATGCTCCTTTGCTATACATGATTCTCGAATATCAATCTCATCATCATTTTAATTGAGTTTTATGGATGAAAACATTACCCAGAACTTAGCATGGATAATCCTACATGTTATAACTTTGAACCAATATTGAAAACTGGATTCTACGAGTCATTCTTTTTCCTGTTGATGCACCATAATGACACAGATAACGCCAGTTGCAAGATCAAGATGTGAGAACTACTTTTCATAGAAAAATTGGTTATTGAAATCATAGGGCAGTGTACTAGCCAACTAGCCTTGAATATAGAAGTGAAACAGGTTCTGTAGTACCATGCGGTACTGCTTTAAAAAAAAAAAAAAGTTATTCTCTGGGCTGGGACCCAGTTTGCAGCGACTTGGTAAAACACACGAAGAAGGTAGAAATCATTGATAAATATGGGATTCCCCTTCACCTCCATATGGTGCCTCCCTCAGGAAAATCATGGCAAAAATTGAAAGAAGCCAGCATGCCGAGTACGCTTGCTCTCTTTGTGGCAAAACCAAGATGAAGGGACAAGCTTTGGGGTTGTGGCACTATGGTTCCCACATGGAATGGTAGTCTGTGGTGCCTGGACACTCAGCACCATTCTTGCTACCACCAGCAAGTCAGCTGGCAGAAGACTGAAGGAGTTGAGGGGATGCCTGCCTGGCTCACTCAGAAGACGTGGGACTCTTAATCTCAGGGTTGTGAGTTCAAACCCCACGTTGGGTGTGGAGCCTACTTAAAAAAAAAAAAAAAATTAAATACTGGAGAATTTGAAAGACCAGTAGCTGCTCCACTGTTTGAAACCTGGCTAGCCTATAATAAATGTGTCGATTTATGTAACAACAACAACAAAAAGAAGACATGGTTAAGCATAAACACATTCTAAAAGAGACACTTCAATAGTTTCTCCCACAAAAAATAAAATGAAGTGAAATAAACTTCTGTGTAGCAAAAACATGGCATTCAAAAAAAGGCAACAACAAAATTTGTAGCAATAAATATTTAAGACAAAAATTCAAACAGCTTATAGAAATAACTTAAATAGCTCTAGGATACCAACAGGCAAAGACTACAGGTACATGATTCACAGACGAGAAAAGGCAAATTGCTAATAAGTTACTCTGGCAAAGAAATGCAAATTAAAGAGTACAGTGGATTTAAATATCTCCTATTAATAAATATTAAAAATAATACGCTGTTGAATAAAAGTGGTGGGAGTGGACATCCCTGCTTTGTTCCTGATCTTGGGGGGGGGAAAGCATCTGGTCTGTCATTGTTAAGAATGGCGCTAGCTGTACATTTTTCACAGATGCTGTCGATTACATTGAAAGCTCTTTTCTATTCCTAAATTCCTTTTTGTTCTCTATTTTAACAATAATGCACCATGTTCGCAACAATCGAAAAGACAGACACAGTATGCTCCGCTGGGGGAGTGTTAAGGTCACACACTTTCTAGAATCAAGTTAGCAATATGTATCAATTGTTTTGGGGCCATATTTTATGTCAATACATTTACTTTGACATATCTGAGTTAAGAAAGTCATCTGATGCATGCTTAAAGATTGTTTACAAAGATATTCATTACAAAGTTATCCATGATACTGACAAACTGAAACTGACATAAGGTCAATATCAGGAGAATGGTTGAGATAGTAAAGTGAATAAAATGCAACTATTCAATTTTAATTTACAAATGCTTTTTAATATCACGGGAAAATGCAGATATATGTAAAAAATCATAGTAAAGGTCAGGGGTGGCCCAAGAACTTGGTTTCAAATAAAAGTGGTAAAGTAAATGTATACAAGGTGATGGGGCTCTGAGATCCTGATCAGGGCCATGATGTTGGGACCAGAGATTGGAGTAAAGACTCCAGTTAGGGTCATAGGATCAGAACTCTGGGTACGGTGGGAAAAGGGCGAGAACAAAAGGTGGGAAAAAAGAGAGTCATCAGTGAGGAAAGTCAGAGCAAAGACACCACTGCTTTAATATAGAAAACAAAATGTTCTCCATGTATAAGCCTACCCATTCTCAGCACCAGTGTGAAATCTAGCACTCCAGGGCAAGCTTTTTCTACTTGCTGAGGAAAAAGACCAGAAAAAAACACACCAAAATGTTAAGACCGATTTTTTTTTAAGATTTTATTTATTTATTTGACAGACAGAGATCACAAATAGGCAGAGAGGCAGGCAGAGAGAGATGTGGGGAAGCAGGCTCCCCACTGAGCAGAGAGCCCCAAGGGGGGCTCCATCCCAGGACCCTGGGATCATGACCTGAGCCGAAGGCAGAAGCTTTAACCCACTGAGCCACCCAGGCGCCCCGTTAAGACCGATTTTTGTCTGACTGGTGGATTATGGGTGATTCTAATTTTCTCCTTTATGTCTTGTTAGGTTTTCATATGCTCATAATAGAGAAGTATTTTTAAGGACTTCTGATTGCAGAAAATCAGCTTTTTAATTCCATGTGCCAAGTTCAGAACCATACCCTAATGGAAAAAGATAACTAAAAGATGGAAAAGACTTTGAGGTATATCCTTTTGATCTCCAGGCCAATTCTCAATTGCTTTATACATGGACTTTTACCCCCATGTGTCCTCAAAGTACTGTAATCACTTATACTGAGTTGAGAATGTCTGGAATATACGTTTGCTTATAACGGTTGAGGTTTAGCAGTCACAAGATGATTTTTTTGTGTTCCTTTTTTTTCCTCTTAGTGCTCCTGGTAAACCCTTTCTTTCTTCTTCTTCTTCTTTTTTTTTTTTTTAAGATTTTATTTATTTGAGAGAGAGCACATGTGAGACAGTATGTGAGGGAGAGAGCATGTGCCAGGGGGATGGGGGGAGAACAGAGGGAGAGGGAGAAGTAGACTCCCCACTGAGCAAAGAGCCCAATGCCAGGCTCGATCCCAGAACCCTGAGATCATGACCTGAGCCAAAGGTAGACGCTTAACCCACTGGGCCACCCAGGTGCCCCCGGTTATACCCTTTCTCTTTGCCAACATAATATTAGGCCAGACCAACTGCTAACAGAGGTTAAGAGAGAGCTGTCCTCCCTGAGGATTGAACTCAGGACCTTTACATGATGAGACTGACACGTTGTCAGCTGCGCTAAGAGGGAAGGCTGAGAGTTTTGGTTTGTGTATTTAGTAACTGTTCTTAATGTATTCATTTACTCATTCATTATGTTCCCATTAGACGTTGAAGATCTTACAAAGATGATGTAATGATGCCTACAGGTCTTTTATTTAGATTCATCATGTGGTATAAACTCAAGGAGCACTTCAAATGAAGCAAAACAGGACTTTTAGAGAAGTGAGAGAATAATTCTGCCTGAAGAGATCAGGGCAGACTTCACAGAGAAGATGACATTAGGACTTCACCTTTAAGCACACGGGATTCCAGCAGGTAGAGAGGGCAGGATGCCCATAATCTCCCTGTGAGGGAGGGATTCGTGCTTATCTTGTTTACCTGGATTTTCTGGCTACCAAGTAGTCCCTGATGCCTAGTAGGTGTGCAACAAAGATTTATTTAATAACCATTTGCATGTAGGGTAAACAGAAGAGACACATAATCAAATTCTCCAGAGTCACGGAAGCCAGGTTTATTCATACAAAAACCAGTATACATTTGCTGAAGGATAAGCTGCATGAAGAGGAAAATTGGAAGCTGAAACTGGAAGTTATATATTGAATCTAGGTTCTACTAGACTAAGGAGTACTCAGTAGATAGTCATGATGATGGATTGGAAATATTCACCCAGGGTGTTTTTTAAAAAATCAATGGGATAGATCAAAGGTAAAGAAACCAATTCTAAATCTATTAGAATTGGGGAGATGTGGGCACAGACTGGATATTTGATAATGTTAAGAAATTATTGTTCATTTAAGAGTGATAGTAATATTTTGGTTATCTTTTAGAGAAACATAAGAAAATATTTACAGATAAAATAATCTGATGTCTGGATTTGCTTCAAAGTCATCCTGGGAGTTGTGGGGTAGGGGTACAGATGAAAACAAAATGGTCATGTGTTGATAACTACTAAAACTGGGAGATGGCAAAGGAACTTTCTGGGGTGATGGGAATGTTCAATATGTTGGTTGGGGGTGACAGTTAAACAGATACATATATTTGTCAAAACACATTGTACCCTTAAAGTTTATGCATTTTACTATATATGTTTTATGTAGAAAAACTGGATGATGGTTAAGTTGGGTTCATCTTACTAGTCTCTCTGCTTTTTAAAATATATTTGAACATTTCATAATAAAAAGTAAAAGGAAAGAAAGAAAGAGAAAAGAAAAAGAGAGGAAGACATCCTCTGCGATACTGAGAACAGGAAACTTACCCCAGGTGATGGCATGGGATAAAAGGGGATTGATTGAGGGTGACATCTTTCAGGTCAAAAGAGAAAATCACTTGGATTGAGCATGGTTCTGCCTCATTGGAACACTAGTGCGGTATCGCAGAAAACAGGATGGGCAGCGCTGACCCAGGCATTAATAGGAAAAAGCACACAGAATGATTCATTCAGTGTTTTCTGATCCAGTTCCCGTTTTCTCCAACCAACTTCATGATCAACATCATCAAAATGCCTATTTACTATTCTCATCCATAAACTAGTTACTCCATCATATCATAAGGAAAAAAACGAATTAAAGAAATTTCCTTTGATGTGCTTTTGGTAGGATTGAGACTTTCTTAGACCATAATTATGGACCCGGGAGGGAAGGTATTTAGGGCTTTCCAGGTGGGGGCCTAATCCTAAAGAGATCTCTCTTAGAGATTAGCGTCCCTGGGTGCCTTGCTTCTAGCAGAACTAACATCTGTGGAACAGACTATATTATCATTTTCATGTTTGTAGATCCATTTTTATTTCAATATGTGAATGGTAGCAGTTTCTGTGGGTATGTTTTTCTACAGATTTGATATTATGGTGACTAAAAATACTATTGATGCAGAAGTTAGGGAGCAGCAACGGTCAAAGAAAGTTTTATTTATTTTATTTTATTTTTTAAAAGATTTTATTTATTTGACAGAGAGAGACACAGCGAGAGAGATAACATAAGCAGGGGGAGTGGGAGAGGGAGAAGCAGGGAGCCTGATGCAGGGCTCGATCCCAGGACTCTAGGATCATGACCTGAGCCAAAGGCAGATGCTTAATGACTGAGCCACCCAGGTGCCCCCAAAGAAAGTTTTAATGACAAGGTTGAACAATCTTGACCATGAACAAATATGAAAAAACAGGCTCTCGTGTCATGCATGCCATAGAAGCCATTCATCCAAGCCTCTACAATAACCTTATGAGTTATATTCAGATGAGGTTCTCTGGAACATACTGTCCCAGAGATAGCCTGACAGGAGTGAAAGACGATGTTACCAGAGGCAGCTGTGGCCTAGGAGTGAATTATTCCCCCAATCCTACCCCAAATGGACACCGTTTCGTTGGCATCTATTCTCTGCTTCTTCTCTTCTGACAGAATGCCCGTATTGTCCAGAGTGGCCCCCATCCCTCGGATAGCCCTCAGCCTCAAGGGAGGTGACTCCCATCCCCAGTTCCAGGAGCGAGCCTGCTTAGTCAAAGCAACTCCCCTACTTACATCCTCACCAGGGATTTGTTCAGAAAATAACTTATGTCTGTTTCCTCCACTTAAATGTAAACTTGATGAGAATGCAGATGTTCATCTGTGTGGCTGAGAACCTAGAACAGTGCCTAGCACATAGTTCTTAATAAACATCTCATGAATTCATTTTTCCATTCCTCTTCAGCAAATTTTAAATGAACACCTATTACATGTCGGGGACTCTTCTGAGCACTGGGGATGCAAAAACACACAAGACTCAAGAAGTCTGGTAAGGAAGCCAGACATATAAACAATTCCCTAACAATACACCATGGTAAACACTGTCATGAGTTATATACATCAAAGGCTGAAGGAGCATGGAAAGACCAACCGACTTCCTCCATAAGAGTCAGGCAAGGCTTCCCAGCCCTTCCTCCAGCTCTGGAGCAGAACTTAGAGGATGAGCAGAGATTTTCCAGATGCAGAATTGGGGCGAATGCAGTATGACCACATAATCTGTTGATCAAACCAGGATATTCGTAGAGTGAAAGGGAGGCTATTAATAATTACCCTGAATTGCAGGTCTAAACAGAGACTGTTCTGGGCAAACCAAGCCATGTGGTCAGTCTTGGAAGAAGGAGTAACGTGGGAGAGGGTGGAGGATGGCGGACGTGCCAGGGGAAAGGCCAGCACTCCTGGTGTGTGGGGGTAAAGCGTGTGGCACAGTGAGAAGAGGGGCTGCAGCTGGGGTGGGGGGTCAGGGTCCCAGTGTGAGGGACCTATTCTGGCAACCAAAGAACTTCAACTTGGTCCTCCAACATCCAGGGCCCTGTGGAGCTTTCTCAGCAGGAGAGCACCATGACCAGATTTCCATCTGGGGACAATAGCTGTGGCAGGCATGCAGAAAAAGAACTGGAGGAGCACAGATTAGAGAAGACAGACCAGACAGGAGGCTCATTAGGGGATGACAGGCTCCTGCTCTTAGGCAGCATAGAAGGGTGGGTTCAGAAGGAAATACATACTCCAGGGGATGCTGAGGGAGAATTGACAGACTGTATGGAGTGGTAGGGGGTGAGGAACAGAAGAGGTAGATGATGCTAAAGTTTCCAGACCTCGTGACTGGTGGCTTCTGTTGTCCTTTCCCATGGGTAGAGACAAGTCAGAAAATGACTTCAGCTGTTTGGCAGACTGAGAGTTGACAGGGAGCAGATACGGGAAGCTGAATCTTGTAGGGACCAAGTGTCAAGCCAAGAGGCCAATCCAAGAGCTGAGTCACTATATCCACAGGGATCAGCACAGATGGGAAAGAAGGAGAAGAAAGAGTCAAGGTGCCTATTTGGACCAGGGAAGCCCGGGAAGGAGAAGTATTGAAGCGAGAAGGGCAGGGAAGCGGGTACCCAAGGGCAGACCCATTGAAGAACCCATAAGACACGCACTCTACGGCTGGAGAAGTAGACTGGCTGGCGGAAGAGGTGAACATGTAAGCAAGTCAACATAATAGAAGTAATCAGTGTTTTTGGTTTCCAGAGGAGGAAAGAACTCAGCGTAAATGAACAAACTGGGGCTCCTGAGTGGCTCAGTCAGTTAAGCGTTGCATTCTGCTCAGATCGTGATCCCAGGGTCCTGGGATCGAGCTGCATGTTGGGATCCCTGCTCAGTGTGGAGCCTGCTTCTCCCTCTCTCTCTGCCCACTCCCTGCTTGTGCTCTCTCTTTCTTCCAAATAAATCAATAAAATCTTTTTAAAAAATGAACAATTGGCATCCTATTTTGTCTACAAGCCCTGGGTGATTTTTTTAAATTATTGTTTTTTATTGGGGTAAAATATACATGAACTTTTTTTTTTTTTTACCATTTTAATTTTTTTTTTTTTTTTTTTTTTTTTTGACAGAAATCACAAGCAGGCAGAGAGGCAGGCAGGGTGGGGGGGGAAATATACATGAACTTTTTTTTTTTTTTTTTGACAGACAGAGATCACAAGCAGGCAGAGAGGCAGGCAGGGTGGGGGGGAAGCAGGCTCCCCACTGAGCAGGAAGCCCGATGCGGAGCTCGATCCCAGGACCGTGGGACCATGACCTGAGCCGAAGGCTGAGGCCTAACGCACTGAGCCACCCAGGTGCCCCTTAACCATTTTAAATTTTTAAGTGTACAGTTTAAGTGGTACTAAGTACATCCATGTTGTTGTTGTGTTGTATTGTATTGTATCGTATTGCATTGTGTTGTGTTGCGTTGAACGACCATCACCACCATCTATACCCAAAACTTTTTCATCATCCTTGATAGAAACTCTGTGCCCCTTAAACAATAACTGTTGCCCGCTCCTCCCAGCCCCAGGTGACCTCTGTTCTACTTTCTGCCTCTATGAATTTGACTTGCCCAGGTACCTCAAATAGATGAAGTCAAACAGTATTTGTCTTTCTGTGGCTGGCTGACTTCACTTGGTATCATGTCTTCAAGGCTCATGTCTTCAAGGCTCATCCACATTGTAGCACGTGACAGGATTTCCTTCCTTTTTAGGCTGAATCATATTGCACTGTATGGACCTACCAATATAGCTTATCCATTCATCCCTTGATGGACACATGGGTTGTTTCTACATTTGGCTATTGCGAATTCATTACTTTTCAGGTTAAGCAATCACACACTATTATTTGTTTTTTAAGATTTTATGTATTTATTTGAGAGAGAAAGAGAGAACACAAGCAGAGGGAGCAGCACCGTGCTGGATCCCAGGACCCTAGGATCATGACCTGAGCTGAGCTGAAGGCAGACTTTTAACTGACTGAGCCCCCCAGGTGCCCTGCAGTCACACACTATTCTGACTAAATGGTCTTAATGAGGAGAGGGGAAGAGAAGGGAGGGGAGGAGAGAGGAGATACCAGGTGAACAATGGGCATTCCTTTTATCTCATTCATCCTACAATGGCCCACTGTGGTTCTGAGCACTTACGCAGAGTTTCTCATTTAACCCCCCAACAACATGATGAAATAGGGAACTTCTCCTCTGTATAACAATGACACTGGAGCTTAGAGGGTTAAGAGCTTTTTCAGCATCACAAACCGAACTGGCCTGGGAGAGGAGATTCAGCTGAGCATTCTGAAGCCCTAATTCTTTCTTCTTCTACTCCTTCTGCTCCTCCTCCTCCTTCTTTTTTTAAAGTAATCTCTACACCCAACATTGGGCTCAAACTCAAAACCCCGAGATCAAGAGTCACATACTCTGCTGACTGAGCCAGCCAGATGCCCCTGATGCCTTAATTCTTAACTTGGGGCACCCGAGTGGCTCAGTCGGTTGAGCTTCCAGCTCTTGATTCTGGCTCAGGTCATGATCTACGGGTGATGAGATCGAGTCCCACATAGGGCTCTGCTCAGCAGGGAGTCTGCTTGGAGTCTGCTTGTCCCTCTCCCTCTGTTCCTCACCAACCCCCTCTCCGCCCCTAGGCTTGTGTTCAATGTCTCTCTCTCTCTAAAATAAATAAATAAAATCTTAAAAAAAAAAACCCCAAAAACCAAAAAACAAGAAGAACTTGCCCTTTAATTCATGTGTAAAGAGATTATTGTTTTTCTTTACTAGGAGACTCCGAGCGCGACTGAAGGCAGAAGAGCCCTAAGAGGATCCTAAGAGGGTCCTTCCTAAGGAAGGGTCAGTGTTCAAGTGTGTGCTCTGTTTAGGCAGGGAGACCAGAATTAAACCAGGGTCACACTAATAAGTTACTTTAAAAAAGAAAAAAAATTTAGATTGTGTCTAGTAATTAAAAAATATTGTCACATAAGGGTGCCTGGGTGGCTCAGTCAGTTAAGCGTCTGCCTTCCACTCAGGTCATGATCTCAGGGTCCTGGGATCAAGCCCCGCATCGGGTTCCCCGCTCAGCGGGGAGTCTGCCTCTCCTTCCCCCTCTGCTGCTCCTCTCCCTTGTGCTCTTTCTCTCTCTAATAAATAAATGGATAAAATCTAAAAAAAACTTTGTCACATAAATATATCGCTCAAGCTTTAAAAATATTCAATCTATTTAATTTTTGAAATAGTTATACATTTGTGTGATTCAAAACCCAAAAAGTATAAAAAATATATATATGGTAAAAATTCCACTTTCATCTTGTCCTCCAACACATGTCCCCACTTCCTCAATCCTGGAACTATGAATCGTTTCTTGTCTATCTGACAGGAGTTTCTTGATGCTAAAAACATTTTGGAATTTTTGCTTTTGTTCAGCTTGGCAAAGCTTGGCTATTTTAATAGAGTATTTTTTAGAAAGAAGAAGTGGAAGCCACGCCTGTTTCTCTCAACTGATGACAAAGCTTGAACATTTCAGGAAACTCCCAGGTGTTACACTACCCCTTACTAGATGCCCTGGGTTGGCTGATCAAGGTCAAGTGGCAAGGAGGTTTGGTGGGTGCTGCGACGCAAAGTTGGCAGTGAAATCACAAGTTAGAGCCACACTTTTACAATACAAACTCCAAACATATGGTCAAACTCTGGTAAAGCGTACAGAAAAGCCATCCTGAGAAGTTTGCGAGGGAGATGGCAGGATGAAAGAAGAAGCTGTCTCCATAGGAAAAAAACCCCTAAAGACACAAGAAAGAAAATCAGAGTTCTGACTGGGGAAGTAAGATGTAGGTGTTCGAGACTTTATTTAGAGTCCAAAGAGTGTTATAGTTTCTTTTCTTTTCTTTATTTTTTTTCTGAGGAACTTCCTCAGGAGAACTGAGCAAATGCTGAGGTGAAAATGGGAAATTCCAACCTGAAGAGAGTCAGAGAAGCAACAGAGCCTCCCGGAGTGCTTCGGGAGCCTTCAGATCTACTGTGTTGATTAGAGAGCTTAAAACACCTCTATGGACCAGAATTATTTTATTTTTCTTTGCTCCAGAGTTGGACCTGTGGAAAGCGCAGGTGTTTCTTGGTTTGGGTCCACAGGGTAACCAGTTCAGGTAACCAATTCAGCACTTACTGTTCTTCTGCAGCCTTGGGAATAGAGCTCTTCAGACAGACAGATGAGGTTCCCGTGGTGCTCACACAGAGAGGAGGGGATCCAGTGACAGCAAAGACGTGACTGTGTGAGGGAGCAACGGTGCTCCGGGGACAAGGAATGCCTAGGGCTTAGCCCTCGTAGGTGGCACAGAACTTGTTGGTGTTTGAGGAAGAAAGCGGAGGCACATGTGATAGGAACATAGTGAATGAGGGGGAGGAACCTGAGAGGAAACTAGAAAGATAGAAAGGAGGATGAGGAGAAGGGGTTATAACAAGTATCTGTTCCTTAAGTGCCCGGTGCTGTATGAAGTACTTTACAAGTATCAGTTAATTTAATTCTCAGAAGATGTCAGGAGGTAGGGACTAATATCATTATACCCATTTTACATATGAAGAAATTTTTCTGTAACGATTAGTTATAAGATGTAATTATGTGACTCTGTGATTTTCCAACTTTTTCCTTTGGATCAGGTGACCTGACTCTCTAGGACATGGTAGCATTTTTTTTTTTTTTTGAAGTCCTAAAGAAGAAACAATCTTTCTCTTCTCTGAACCCTTATGATATTGTAAATCACACAATTGGCACTCATCTAATTTAAAGTTGCTTGGGTACCCATCCTCTCTTTCAGGTAGGTGGCAAGCTTTTGGAAGGCAGGACTGTCCTTCCCTAAAGTCTACCACAAGCCTTCATAAGTAGGAGGTATTCAAGACTAGGTACTAAATACAAAAATGCAGTTCAGATACACATTGTTGAATAATCGTGTGATCAGAACAGACCGTGTTCCTCCTGTTCCTATCCAAGGTTGTCAACGTGCTCTACACTTTGTGGCTGTATTTCTCTCTGTTCTACAATTGGCATAGAAGAAAGAGGTGGCTGGTCAAAGCCTTTGAAACAGTATCCTCTTCTCAAGTTAAGCTCAGCAACTTCTGACTTTTTCCAAACAACTGAAATAATTGCTTCATCCTTCCCAGCCTCTGGGCAGTCGGGCCCTGCTTAATGAGGAGCTAAATGTATGAAGAAAATATTCTGTCTTACTTCTGTGCTCACCAGAACTCAAGGTTTTTTCCTCCAGTTGTAAACCTGGGAGCTTGATGTCTCCTTGACATTCTCCACCACATTTGGTCTCAACAAACTGCAGGACTGGGAATCCAAATTGATAGAATGACAAACCAGGAACAAGAACCCTTTTAAGGTTCGCTGATTCTACCACTTAGTATTGACGGATTCGACAGCAGAGACAGTAGACTCTAACCTTTGCTGATGTCACTGCGGGTCGTCCCCTTGGCGTTCCTCACTCATCTTCGCAAATTCCCTGCAACACGCCTCATGCTGAAGCCTTAGACACGAGCTGTGCTCTTTCAAGTTTGGTGCATGAGACTCTCCCTCTGCCTGGGAGACCACTGCCTTCCCCTCCCCCACTGCTGTTCATCGTATTCTTCTGGATCATGATGCCATCCTCAGCTTGTCCCCCCTGTGTGCAGAGCTCTTCTCACCCCCTCTGGGAGCTGCCAGCGCTTTGTTCTCTATTTTCTCAGTGCATTTTCCAGAAATGTAGTCATCTCTCTACCCCAATGGCCTGGGTGCTTCCTAAGGGTGCGGAATTCTCTTCTTCATCAGTAGGTGACCAATACATATTTGTTTTAATGGATGCACTCACATTTCAGTTTTAAATAGATTATAACAGGATTGTACTCTTTTAAAACCTAGATTTAAATGGTGAAGTTTTAGCTACATTAGCTATATGCCATCCTGCCCAGCAAATCAACATCTTATATCTTTGGCGCAGATGACTCATCGGAATTAGAAGTCAGCATCAAAAAGTAAGTCCCTGATATGTTGATTCGACCAACAAAGAACATCACTGTTTTCATTAACATCTACCTCTGAGCAAAGGGCAGATGTTAATGCCGCCAGTAAAGCCTATTCACTGGACTGCCAATGGGCAGGGTAAAGAAGGAGAGAGATGGTGGGTTTGCAAGTCCAAGTGTGTAGTGTGGCTCCTGACTCTGACTGGTTAAACAGTACCATGGTGAAAGTGGTAAAATGAGCACAAAATGATCCCACTCTAAGGGCACTGGGGGGCTTACATTAGAAAATGTACCTGGGGTGCCTGGGTGGCCTCAGTCAGTTAAGCATCTGTCTTTGGCTCGGGTTATGATCCCAGGGTCCTGGGATGGAGCCCCATGTCAGGCTCCTTGCTCAGTTCTCCCTCCACCTGCCGCTCCCCACCCCCCTTGTACTGGCTCTCTCTTTGTCTCTCTCTCTCTCTGTGTCAAATAAATAAATAAAATCTTAAACACACACACACACACACACACACACACACACACACACAAAGAGAGAAAATGTACCTAGAGTGTTAATTAGGTGTCTGGCACATAGCAGAGGCTCACTAAATCTGGGGGAGTAAATTGGCAGGCTAAGGGCTGTATGTGCCTGCTCTGATTGTTAAAATACTGACTTTCAAGTGGTCATTCAAAGCTCTCCAATTCATTGTTGAGAGCCAGGCACTGTTCTAGACATGTCCCCACATTTTCTCCTTGCTGCACCCCTCTGAGGTAGACATAATTATTACCCTTATTTTCCAGAGGGGGAAACTGAGAAAAAGAAATACCTTTTTGAATATATTTTGTAACTCAAACCTATGTGTGGGTCCCAAAGGAGTCAAGTGCCTCTCAACCTACCTCCTCCTCCTCAAATCAAAACAAGGCACTTCTGGGGCACCTGGGTGGCTCAGTGGGTTAAAGCCTCTGCTTTTGGCTCAGGTCGTGATCCCAGGGTCCTGGGATCGAGCCCCACATCGAGCCCCACATCGGGCTCTCTGCTCAGCAGGGAGCCTGCTTCCTCCTCTCTCTCTGCCTGCCTCTCTTCCTACTTGTGATCTCTCTCTGTCAAATAAATAAATAAAATCTTTAAAACAAAAACAAAAACAAAAACAAGGCACTTCTACAAGAGCTTGTATAGCAGAGCACATACAAATGTGGCCTCTGCGGTCGGGTTCAAATCCTGGTTCCACTGCTTACTAGTTGTGCCATCTAGGAAAGTTATCTCTGTGCCTCAGTGGCCCTACCTGGAAAACAGGGATTAATAATCACACTTACCTCACTGGGTTGGGATGAGGATGTGATAAATTGTTTGGTGTGTAGAAAAGTCCTCAGTAAGCATTACCTGTCACTATGGTTGTCTTATACCCCAGCCCAGCTCCAACTCCCTCTCCCCACATCCTTCCCCTCCCCACCACAGGCAATATTTCATTCATTTGTGCTAGTTGGTATAAACGCAAATGCCTTCAGGGAGAAGAGAAACAGCAAGAAGTACTCAAGCCTACTTCATTTTATTACTCTTCGCCTGTACTGTGCCTCACAGACATTGCGGTTTTCTCCATGGAAGGGCTGTGGCAATTGTTGTGTCCAGCCATTCTTCCAAAATCACGTGCTCACTTCGTGTGTCTGTGTCCCATTTTGTTCATTCTTGCAATATTTCAAATTCTTTTCATTATTGTTGTATTGTTACAGTGATCTGTGATCAGTGATCTTGCAATTACTTTGTAATTGTTTTGGGATGCCATAAACTGCTCCCATATGAGACAACAAGCTTATCCAGTGTGTGTGTTCCGACTATCTCAGGTTGTTCTCCCTCCGCTCTCCCTCTCCTCTGGCCTCCCTGTTCCCTGAGACACAACAACATGGAAATGAGGCCAGTTGGTAACCCTACAGTGGCCTCTAAGTGCTCAAGTGAAAGGAAAGGTCACTGTCTCTCATTTTAAATCAAAACTAGAAGTGATTAAGCTTAGCGGGGAAGGCATGTTGAAAGCTGAAATAGGCCCAAAGCTAGGCCTCTTGCATCAAATATTAGCCGAACTGGGAATGCAAGGAAACAATCTTGAAGGGAATTATAAGTGCTATGCTAGGGATGATATGTAAATGAGGCAGGCTTACCGCTGATACAGAGAAAATTCGAGTGGTCTGGAGAGAAGAGCAAACCAGCCCCAGCATTCCCTTAAGCCAAAGCCTGACCCAGAGCAAGACCCTAGGTCTCTGTGATTCTGGGAGGGCTGAGAGGGGTGAGGAAGCTGCAGAGGAAAGTCTGAAGCTGGCAGAGGCTGGTCCATGAGGTTGAAGGAAAGAACCAGCTCCTTACCAGAAAGTACAAGGTGAAGCAGCAAGGGCTGGGGGAGGAGCTGCAGCGAGTTCTCCAGAAGGTCCAGCTACCACAGTGATGAAAGCGGCTACACACCACAGCAGGTTTCCAGTGTAGACAAGACAGCCTTCTACTGGAAGAAGATGCCATCGAGGACCCTCATACCTAGACAAGAGAAGTCAGTGCCTGGCTTCACAGTTCATAGGACAGGCTGACTCTCATTAGAGACTAAAGCAGCTGATGACTTGAAGTTGAAGCCAAAGGTCACTGACCATTCTGAAAATCCTAGGGTTTTTAAAAATTCTGCTCCATCTACTCTGCCTGTGCTCTATAAATGACACAAGGTATGGATGACAGTCTGTCTGTTTTCAACATGGTTTACTGAATATATGAAGTGCACTGTTGAGACCTACTGCTGAGAAAAACGATTCCTATCAGAATGCGACAGCTCACTGACAACACAGCCGGTCATCCAAGAGCTCTGACGGGGACGTACAAGATGAACATTGTTGTCATGCCCGCTGACACAACAGCCATCCTGCAGCCCCTGGATCACGGAGTCATTTTGACTTTCAAGTCTTATTTTTTTCTTTTATTATTGTTAATATTATTTTTAATATTTTTTTCTTGTATTGAGGGCTGACCTGTAATAGATTGCAGTGAGGGAGCTGTTCTGCTACATAGGAAACTCGGAAGGTCTTATATTTCAATAAATATATTTTGTAAGGTTATAGCTGTCATAGATAGTGATTCCTCTCATAGATCTGGGCTAAGCAAATAAAACCCTTCTGGCACGGATTCACCATTCCAGATGCTTTTAAAATATTCATGGGAAGAGGTCAAAATATCCACATTCACCATAGTTTGGGATAGATTGGTTCCCACCCTCCCAGAGGACTTGGAGGGGTTCAGGGCGTCCACAGAGGCAGTCACCGCAGAGGTGGTGGAAACAGCAAGAGAACTGGAGTTAGAAGTGGGGCGAGAAGATGGGCCCGCACTGCTGCCGTCTCATGATCCAGTCCATGTGGTAAACTGTATTGTATTCTTTTAAGAAATTGCCACAGCCACCCCAGTCTTTAACGGCCACCGCCCTGATGAGTCAGCAGCTCATCATCAATACCGAGGCAAGACCCTCCACCAGCAAAAAGATTATGACTTGCTGAAGGCTTGGATGAGAGTTCACATTTTGTAGTAAGAAAGCATTCTTTTTTTTTTTTTTTTTTAAAGATTTTATTCATTTATTTGTCAGAGAGAAGGAGCACAGGCAGACAGAGTGGCAGGCAGAGGCAGAGAGAGAAGCAGGCTCCCCAATGAGCAAGGACGCTGGGATCATGACCTGAGCTGAAGGCAGCTGCTCAACCAACTGAGCCACCCAGGCATTCCAAGAAAGTATTCTTTAAGTTGAGGTACATACATTGTTTTCTTAGATGTAATGCTATTTGCACACTTAAAAGACTATAGTATAGTATAAATATAACTTTTGTTTGTGCTGGGAAACCCCAACATTGATTTGACTTGCTTTATGGCAATGTTTGCTTTATTGTGGTGGTCCAGAACCAAACCCACGACATCTCCATGGTATGCCTGTACGAGGTGACACGTGGTTAACTGGAGACAAGACAGGCGACAGAAAATATGAAGGGCTTCCAAGGAACTAGACATGACAGGATTGTGTACAAGTATTCAAAATTAAAATAAAATAAAATAAAATAAAATAAATAAAATAAAATAAATTAAAAAATTAAATAAAAATAAAATAAAAATAAAACATAAAAATTAAATAAAAATAAATAAATAAATAATAAATAAATAAGTAAAAATAAAAAATAAAATAAAATTAAAATAAATAAAATAAAATAAAATTAAAATACAAAAATTAAAATACTGTGTGACCAAGTAGATTATGCTTGGTCCTTGAAGTTATGTGGGTATATTTTGTAGCTCACACACTCAGGCAGGCCCCAAAGAAGTCAGTTGTACACATACCCATCTTTTTCTAGGTACAGTGAAGGTCGTGGTAAAGCTGATACAGCTACAGGTAAAAACTGAGTTCTAAACCTAGATAACCCCTTCTAAGTTCTGGGTACAAAGGGGTTGTGTTTCCGTCAAATCTTTTTTTTTTTTTTTTAAAGATTTATGTATGTATGTATGTAAGTATGTGTGTGTGAGAGAGAGAGAGAGAACACAGAGGGAGAAGGAGAGGGAGAAGCAGACTCCCCACTGATGCCCCGCTTGATCCCAGGACCCCGGGATCATGACCTGACCTGAAGGCAGACGCTTAACCAACTGAGCCACCCCAGATGCCCCTCAATCAAATCTTTTTTTTTCCCCCCTCAATCAAATCTTAACTGTATGACACATTGTTACAAAATACCCCATTGCAGCACTTAGAAGAATCTCTTTATATCTGTGCCTCTCCGTGAACTTGAGGCTGGGGAGACAAGGCATCGTGAGGTTCTGCAATTAGGATCTATGACCCCCTTGTGAATTTAGACGGTTATGATATCACCTATACATAACTCTTGATAATTCTACCAGGAATCCATTTCTAAAAAGGCCTGTTCTTATGTAAAATTAAGTGTAAAGCTGGCAGCCTCTGTTCCTGTGACATTTTAGGATTCGTGGATGAAGAGGCATGTTGGTGGGCAGTGTAGATGGAGGCAGGGCTCAAATTCTGCCACATTAGATCTGTTTCCTGGAACAGAATAGTAGATGGGGAGGGCAGGATTACAATAGGAGTTTACCCAAATAGGCAAGACAGGGTCTGGGAGCATGGTGACACTGGTAGGCCCTGGGGTCTAAGCACAATAGAACACAGAAAGAATTCAGGTGGGTGATATTTCCTAATCTTTGGCAGGGAGAGGGAGGCACTAAGCACTCCAAGTACCTGACTGTGTGGTGGTGAAAAGCAGGGTCCTAGCTGCTGGCTTGGGTATCAGGGCAACGAGGGAGGGCCCCAGCTTCCATGGAGGTAGGTCCCTGGAGAATCAAGCCAGCTACTATGGGACTTGGCTATATTCTATTTGCAATTTTTCCCCCTAGCAAGCTTATAATGGAAATCACTATGGAAACAGCATTCATGTACCAGAACTCTGTTTTGCACCTAAATTTTGTTTGCTTTGTTTTGTGTTTCAAATGCTTTGAACCTATTAGGCAAGGCATATCTGATTTTTGGAGGTTTATCTGAATTCACATCCTCAGCCACACTGAAATAGGGGAACCCAAAAAGCACCCCATCACTGCAGCTCACCAAATGGGAAATGTTACAGGCTTTCCAATATAATAAAGTTCTACTAACTTGAACTACTTTCTCAAATAGGAAGAAATAAAGCTGAGTTTCCTGACATAAAGAACAGGATGCATTGATGTATTTTATAAAAGTAGAAAAGAGGAACCGTACCCTAGCTGACCCAGCTTAAGTATTTCTCACAGGACATTTTTTCTCACTCAGGAGACTTTTTGTCTATGGTAACATCATCATCAGTGTTGGGTTGAGATTTTCCCTGTTTTGCAACTCAACTTTCAGAACAAATATATTTAGGTACTATATTTATAAACATATTCTAAATTTATGGCCAGCAGGGAGGCGGGAAGGCAGCTTGGCCCCCTTTCCCCATTACTTGTCTTTCTTCCTAATTCAAGGAGCTAAATATATAGTTTCATTTTTAATTATCTTTTGTTAAGTTATGGTATTTTGACCCAGGTGATTCACCCACTGTATGTCAAAGAGATAGACCACCTGACATTTTGTTAAGTGCCTGAGATGTTGGATTACCGGGTTATTTCAACCGTACGAAGGTTTCCTCCCACTCCGCCCATAATTGCCCAGATCACCTCCGTTTTCTTTCTGGGGAGTGGGGACCAGCTGTCCCCTCACCCTTAGCGGAGGCTGCGGGTCAGTCCTCTCCCGGACTTACCCAAGTCTCCGCAGCCCGTGCAGCGAAAGGACGAGCCCCGCCGCGGACCCCCCCACCCCCCTTCTTCCCCGTTCCCTGTTCCCCCGCTCTCCTCGCAGCCGGGCTCTGGTGGCGCTCGGGCTCTAGGACCGCGAGGGACGCGGGCGGGAGGCGGGGTCCGGCCGAGCGCGGGGTGGGGCCGCGCCTGAGCTCCCCCGCTCGCGCGCTCTGGGGCCGAAGAGCCGTGTGCGGAGGAGTGGGCGGGGCCGCGCGGGGCGGTCTGGGCGCGCGGCGGGTGGGCTGGGCGCGCGGCGGGTGGGCTGGGCGCGCGGCGGGTGGGCGGGGCGCGCCGCTGGGCCAGGCAGCTGCCGGGCAGGCCGGGCATTAGGGCCTCGGCGGAGCCCGCTCCCCAGCGCGCAGGGCGGGGTGTACGGGCGGGCGGCTTCGCGGGCAGGCGCGGGCCCCGAGGCAGCGGCTGCGCCCTGCGCCGGGGAGGAGCCGGGGGCGGGCGGGCGAGCGGCAGGCGGGGATTGGGACCCGAGGCGGGGAGTGCCGGAGTGCCGGCGGCGACGACGGCAGCGGCGGCGGAGCAGGCTCGGTGCGTGGGTCCGTGGCGGCTCGGGGTCCGCCCGCGGGCTGCGGTGCGAGCGGGCGGCCCGGCTCCTCTCCTCCCTCGCCCGCCGGCGCTGCTGTGATTGGGTGGAAGATGGCGTTGGGCGGATGGAAATCCTAATGACAGTCTCCAAATTCGCCTCCATCTGTACCATGGTAGGTGCGGCGGGAGGGCTGCGGGGGCGGCCCCGGGACCCCCGCGGGCGGGCGGGCGGGCGGCGGCGGCTCGGCCCTTGTCCCCGCCCCTTACCCGGGCGGCCCGCGGGGCCTAGCGTGGGGGCCCCCGCGGCCCAGGCGGGGGCGGTTGGACGGCGGCGGGCGGGGAGCGCGGGGGCTCCGCTGTCCCCGGAAAGCGGGGAGGTACCCGGCGAGCCCGGGCGGCGCGAGGGCGACCGTGGTGGACGCGGCGGGGCGCGGGCACCGATCGTCAGCGCCCGCGGGCTCAACTGTCCGAGTCTTCCCGCGGCGCCGGGGCCGAGCGGCGAGGCGCACCCCGAGCTGTGGGCGCACGGCCCCCGGCTGGGGTCGGAGGTGGAAGGACGTGGGGCAGCGCCTCTCCATTTCCGTCCGGCGGTGCGCAGAGCGGGGAGGCGGCCCTGGGCGGGGGTGGGGGGTCCGCTGGCAGGAAGGCAGGGTCTCATTCCTGCCGGGAGAGGACGGAAGTCAAATGCAGATATCCTCCGCGCGCCTCTGGCGACGCCGAGGCCCCCACCCGGTGCTTAGGGGAAGGGGGTGTGTGTGAAGGTGGAAACTTTAAATAAGTGCTGTTGAAAATTTTCCCATTTTCGGCTCTTCCTGAGCAAAGAGCTCTCCGTTTTCCAGCCAAGTGTCCAGGTGGCAGTCTCGGCTTTGCAAATCCGCGTTAATCTTGAAAACAGCTTAAGCTTCCCGGTCGATTGTTTACTTTAATACATCAGACACATCTGTGTGTGGCTGGGAGTACTTCTGTACGGGGACGGATTGTAAGGGTGGTTGTTCGCGTTTCGTTGGGGCATTTAAATAGACGTTGACGGAAAAGAGGTGCTGCCTGTTGCAAAGTCCCGAATTAATTACAGCAAAACGTGGGTGCGTTTAAATCTTGGTGTTTTCGTGATTGGCCAGAAGGGCCCCAGTTTTTCCACACGATGGGGCAAATTCGTTTCATTAGGTACTTCTGAGCTTACAACGAGGGATCTTAATTGTGAACCCTCACAGAAAAAAAGTTATTCTTTGCAGTGTGGGCCTAGCGATTATGTTATTAAAGACATCTGAAATCTTTCCTTCTGCTCTATCTTACTGGCCCTTTTTGTGCGTCCGATTGCACAAGGGGATCCCCAGCAATCTTCGATTTAAGGGTAGTACATTTTATATGGCTTTCTTTAAGGAGTGATGAATCAGATTGGAAAGGTGCTTTAGAGGCAGATTCTATACTGCTCGCTGAGGAGCAGTACAAAAAAATGGCTGAAGTCAGGTGGAATTAAAATCTACAGTATTAAATCATGTTGAATAGTGAATCACTGAAGAATCCATTTCCCCAAATGAATGTTCTTTTTCACAGTTTACATTTTAGGAAATCATTGATATTAAAAGGACTATGTTAAAAACGATTCCCCAGGATCATGTGGATTAATTATTTTTAGATATGCCAATTATTATCGTATTCTGTTTCAGAAGGAATGTGATAATTAATTCTTTGAAAGTGATAATCTTGCCAGATTGCTGAGCTACACGGATTATCTGGTCATAGTTCATTGTCAAAGTCTATTGCTTAGGGAGTGATGTGTTGTTACTCTCTACTCACCATTCATTCACTCGTTTATCACTTGCTAAGCCTCAGCCAGTGGGGAAACAGTAGTGATCAGGGCAGTCCCTGCTTTCCTGGTGTTTATGATCTAGTTGAGGGACACAAACAGTATTCAGGTATATATATTAAATATAAATGCTCTGATTAGATTAGGAAGATGGGGAGAGATTTGCCAAGTCAAACGCTGAGTAAAGGATTCTGATCTGAAGAATGTCAGACTCAAGTTCTTTCTAGGGCTTTCACTCAGGTGTGTTGATTGGTTGCATGCGGTGTGTGTGTATTGTTGGTGAATATGGAAATGTCAGTGCCTGGTCAAATAAGATGGTTCCAAAACTAGTGTTAGAATTGGGAGTGTTTGTAGTTCATATTTGAATAAATTCTGATGCACTCCCAAAATAATGCTGAATGTCTCAAAGTAATCTGTAATCTTACTCTTTAAAGAAGACTGCGACCCATCTTAGAAAATTGATCATCAAGAAAAGTAAAGGTATTTACCTTTGTGCCTTTGTAGATGCTCTTTGTGTAGGCTTTGAACACTCCCTCTTTGCTTCTAGTCTGGTGAGTTCTTCCCTGTCTCTCAAGCTGATAGCCTTACTTAGATAATCCTACTCCTGTCCGTCCCCACCTCTATACCCCTCATAATTTCATGGAGTTTTGGTAACCTCAGTAGTACTTATTACACTTGCTGTGTTGTGAATTTTTCTCTTGTCTCCTTATTAGACCGAAGACCTTAAGGGGAAGGACTATTGTTTATTTCTGCAGTTTGGTGGATCACTAACTTCTGCAAACTAGAGAACAGTTTCCCAGAGGCCTTCATTTCTCCTACCTGAGTCTGGGGGAAGTGAGTTTGTTTAGCATGGATGAGGTTGGGGGTGGTGGTGGGTGTGTGTGTGTTGGTGGTAAAGAGGAGGCATTGGACCTAAGAAGAATGATACTTCTACTCAGAGGGTCAACATCTGTGAAAATATGATGAATTGGAATTTTATTTTAGAAATAGTAAAGTTTAGGGGCGCCTGGGTGGCTCAGTGGGTTAAAGTCTCTGCCTTTGGCTTTTGTCATGGTTCTGGGGTGGAGCCCTACGTGGGGCTCTCTGCTCAGCAAGGAGCCTGCTTCCCCCTCCTCCTCTGCCTGCCTCTCTGCCTACTTGTGATCTCTCTCTCTCTCTGTAAAATAAATAAAAATCTTAAAAAAAATAGTAAAGTTTACCTGATTTTTTTTCATTTGTCAGCTTAAGGTATCTGGGCAGATTGGCAATACCTTAATTGGATTGAGTAACTGTTAAGAACAAATCTCTTCAGATATGTCTTATTCTAGGTCACTGTTCTGCTAATATGGGAAAAATCAGTTTTTCTGAAGTTAGTGTTGTAGCCTGAGCCAAATGAGTGATTCTTTTTAGATGGGAGTGAATAAACTTGCAAAGCTACGTCTAGAAATGCCTCTTGTTATTTGTCCACGAAATAATATCTTTTCAGTGTCACATGGTGGTGTTTGTTTTGCCTCTGAAGTAGCTTCAGATTTCACATAGTAGTTACCTGATATTAAATAGTCTCCTTAATAATTATGAAATGATGGGAAAAGTAGCCAGATACATATAAGAGAGGCCTAGGTTTGGAAACCAAAGCTGCAGAGCAGTTTTGGGTGGCCTGGAAAGTGGTAATACATGGATCTTGGGCTGTTCCTCGAAGGCATCAGCTGCACCAGCTGGGATCATTACGTCCCTTCCTGTGTGGGTTGGAGAAGTCATGTTTGGGAAGAGATTGTTGAGGAGGGGGATTGGGTAAAGGAGAAGTTGTTAAGGGTAGACGGTGGTAGATCCTGGGATGGCACTGGCCTGGCTGCTTGCCCACTCCCAGTCACAGCACGGGGAGGTAGAACCATCAGAACGTGGGAGGCCAAGGCCCCAAGTCAGCTCTGTGCAGGTCCGACAGGTTTACTTCTGAAAAGCTTGTCCCTAAAATAGCACCCTACACACAGTGACCTTTAAACTCCTTATTGAAGGAAAGTCACAGGTGAAGGTGGCTGTTTGTCTTTTCTCATTGTTTTGAGTCTCACTGGGGTCACTCAGTAAGAGTTAAGAGTTAAGCCTCTGCCTTGTTGATTGTGAAACCCCCTCCCCGGGTTGGGGGGTGAGTGTGTGTGCGTGCACGCCTGCGCTCAGGCTGCTCTCCTCTCCATGCAGTCCGAATATTGTATTAAATAATAAAATGCTTTGTTCCTTCTCAGGAAATAGGGTAGATGTAATTCTTAGTAAAATAATTTTTATTTATATTTTATTAGTAGAATAGTGCTTGTATAATAGGAACATTCAAAGTGAGTTGCCATTGTTTTACTCATTTTTGCTGTTTTTACTATAGACATTAATTTTAGACAGGAAAATTTCAAAAAGAAGGATTTTTTCCCCATCATGTAAATGGTTAAGTACTGATAAGGAATGTTTGAGCATGTGTTTGAGGAGGCTTAGTGGAGAGAGCATTTACAATAAGTGTTATAAAAGGTTTATTTAAGCTTGCTAATCTGATTTTGGCTACAGTACCTTTTGGTTATTAAAATCATATGTTCTCATTAGAGAAAGTTTGGAAAATATTTTGTAAAAAGCATTTGAAAACTCTTAGGCAAAAAGAAAGGAACTGCTTTACCTCCCAGAGCATATTTTGTCTTTAAAAAAAAAAAAAAAAAAACCAAACCTGGGCGCCTGGGTGGCTCAGTTGGTTGGGCGACTGCCTTTGGCTCAGGTCACGATCCTGGAGTCCCGGGATCAAGTCCTGCATCGGGCTCCCAGCTCCACGGGGAGTCGTCTTCTCCCTCTGACCTTCTCGCCTCTCATGCTCTCTCTCACTGTCTCTCTCTCAAATAAATAAATAAAATCTTTAAAAAACAAACAAACAAAACTTAATCGATCTTATAGATAAAATTTTCCATTTCAGTTTTCCCCATGAATGATTGTCTTGCTAACTTTTAAATTTGTACAATTACAGGATAAGCATGGAGAGTTTAATGTTTAAAATGATAATATGGCAAGTTTGTTAATGCAGAAAGGTATAGTGATAGGCTACTAAGTTATATATAGTTAGTAGAAATGGAATTTTGTAAATTATGATGGGTTTATTCTAATCTTAGGTACTTAATAGTTATCACAAAGATAAGACCATTGGAATTTGAAACTTTTAATAGGCTTAAAAAGTATAGTTTTAAACACCATATTCAAGTGTGTGGAATGTGTCTAAAGACTGGTTTTATTTTATATCATCTGGTTTTGCTTACCTTCTGCTTCTAGCTAGTCTTTTTATACTAGATCTCAGAGCAGTTTAATTACCCTATCATGATCCACGTGGCTAGTTTTAGCCAGGCTTGATCACAACACGTCTTATTTGATTCCTAGCTTTTGACCAGGTCCCCCAGAGATGGAAAACCTCCATTTTGTTACTTGGAAGTTTCTTCCTTCCTGCCTTTGAAATAATTTTTATTCTAGTTCTCCTGAAACTTCTGCTGTCTCAGGAAAGATTATTTAAGCACTTGTTCACTTAGTAGCATTAATCCTTTCCAGAAACCTTCATTTTTCCAGATTTAGATGGTCTGATTTAATCAGACCAAAATAGTCTGATAGACCAGATAGTCTAACCTAAAATCTAATTTAGATTTTCTTTTAGTAGCTTAATCCCAGAAACTTAATGTTTAATATTTTATTATGTATCCTACAGCATGGTATAGTAAAAAGAGCAGTTAACCCAGAAGATAAATTTTAGTTTTCTTGTATGTTTGTTTCCTTCCAGATCTAAAACTGAATACTTTGATTCCTTCAGAGTTTATAAATTATTACTGATATCTTCAGTATTTTGGAAGCTTTAATCATGTTTTATCTATTAATTTTTTTCTTCTTACTTTTTGACTACCTCCACCCCCTGCAGCCATCAATCTGTTCTCTGTATCTATGAGTTTGGTGGGTTTTTTGTTTGTTTGTTTGTTTAAGATTCCATATATGAGTGATCATAGGTATTTGCCTTTCTCTGTCTGATTTACGTCACTTAGCATAATGCTCTCTAGTTCCATCCATGGTGTTGCATATGGCAAGATTTCATTCTTTTTTCTGGCGGAGTATTATTCCACTCTGTGTATATACGATAATTTCTTTTATCCATGCATCCATTAGTAGACACTTGGTTTCTTCTGTGTCTTGGCTATTGTAAATAATGCTGCAGTGAACACAAGGGTGCAGATACCTCTTTGAGTTAGTGTTTTCATTCTCTTCAGATAATTGCAGTGTTATGGTAGTTCTATTTTTAATTTTTTTGAGGAACGTCCATACTGTTTACCATAGTGGTTATGCCAGCTTACATTTCCACCAAAAGTGCATTCCCACCAATAAAGATTCCCTTTTTTTCATATCCTCACCAATACTTATTTTTTTTCTTTTTGATAATACAGTCTAATAGGTATGAGGTTGGACCTCATTGTGGTTTTGATTTGCATTTCTTTGAGGATTGATCATGTGCATCTTTTCATATACCTGTTGGCTAGCTGGAAAAATGTCTGTTCAGATCTTTTGCCCATTTAAAAAAGTCGGATTTTTTTTTTTTTGCTATTGAGCTGTTTGAGTGAGTTCTTTATGTATCTTGGATATTAGTCCCTTACCAGATACATGATTTGCAAATATTTCTCCCATTTAGTAGGTTGTATTCAGTCATGTTTTAGATTATAGAAGGAGCCTGGAATTAGATACAGTTAAATATGTCTAGTTCCCCAGTTTTGTTCATGGAAAATTACAGTCCAAAGTAAATATATATTTCTTCCTTTAAAAGCATTTTGTGGAAGTTAGGGATATTGCCATTTTATTCATTAACAGGTTATTACTATGTAACTATTTACTCATGCTTGAACATTTTTTCTTTTTCAGTACCATTAAAACCAATTTTGAATTGGTGCCCTTTTTTGAGAGTCTACATTTGTTTCCTTAGGTGTGAGTGCAATCTTGGACAACTTAATTTTCTGTGCTGTTGTTTCCTTATCTGTAAAATGGGGGTAAATGATACTTGGGTTCATAGTAATCACTTTGTAATGGTGTTAGTTATTTATTACTCCTCTAAGGTGATTTGTGCCCTCAGTGTGGAAAGGACTCTTTGACGCTACTGATTCATGTTAGCTCTACAAATATTAGTAAGCAAAATTGAAATTTGTTTCATGAAATGCAATTATTGCAGTTCATTTTCATCACAGGAAACAGCACATTAGTAATATATGCTTCTGAAAACACAGATTTATTTTGAAGTAGATTAGATTATGATATTGTAAACTAAGAATGGAGATGATCTTTCTCTGTTTTAAATAGTTTGTAGAAAGATTTTATTCTTTTTGTCTGGGAATAGATATGGTCTAATTTGTGACATTCTTGAACATTTTTGAGAAGTTTAGGTAAGTTGGGAATACTACTTTTAGAAGAAAAATCTTGCCTTATTTTTTATACTAAAAAAAAGGCACCCCAACTTTTTGTCATTGTTAGAACGACTTGCATGTATCAAAGTCAGCTTCAGGCCTTATTTCCTTTTGTATTTTCCTATTGTTCCTGCCTCTGTCCTTTCCTGGAATAACATCTCTCGTTGGCCTGCCGTGCAGTTACCCAGTCTGCTTCCATATCTTGTCGAAAACCTATTATTCTCTCCTTGTTTCATGGGCTGGAAAAGGATTAAATATCTGTAAAGTGCTTTAAGGTGTTGTAAGAAAAGGGTAAATGTTAGTTGTTATGAACAGTTATGTATGGGTTGCTGGGTTGAAAACTCGCAACCAGAGAGACAGTGTTATTGTGAATACCTGAAACTAGAGTTTGATCATTTAAAATCTTACGGTTAGAATTGTGTTAGAAGGAGATGAAGGACACAGTTTATAGACATAATTTGTTTTGGAAGAAAACTATTAAGTCTTCACTTTCACAAAGTTCCTAGTCGAGAAGAATTTTGTGATAGTGTCAAGTACAGGATATTTAATAGGAAACATAATTGTGTGAGGTGCTGAGACTTTGCATAGTCCACTGTGTTCACTGCCTTATGCTTTTCTGTTACTTCTTTGTAAGAAAGATCATTAACTTTTTCTAAAAATTGTGGAGTGTCTACAGAGTGTATAAGTTTGCCTAGACTTCCCATCTGTAGTAATCCACATGTTGAAGGCTGCATGCCAGTAAAAATTTCCAACTTAAAACAAGAAGTGGATGTTTATTTCAGTGATAGCTGACAGATGTTCTTATTGAAATGCTTCATAGGTGCAGGAATCATCCATGCATTTCCTACTTGTGAATACTGGTTTAAATCACAGAATCTTTTAGCTGAGTTATTGACTGTTGCCTTTGATTTTATTTTGGTGTTTTAGTGACCTAATAACTCTTCTGCCTGATAGTGTTTTTCATGGGAGGATGGGGAGAATTTAAAAGCCAATAGTGACATGCTTTTTTTTTTTTTTTTTTGGTTTTGTTTTTTTTTTTTTTTTTTGTAGAGAGTGCCTTTTCTTCAGTAAGTACTTTTAGGAAGTATTATTGGAGAATTACATTACATTAGTGGGGGGGGGGTACTGAGACTACAAAGATGACAATGGTAAGCCTTGGTCTTTACAAAGCTTCCCATTTAGTGTGTCCTGAATGGGTTCTGGTTGTGCTGAGAAAGTAATCCTCGTGGCCTCTGGGCAGCCGAGAGTCATTTGGATTGACCAGATCCCTTGACCAGTCTCATCCAGTTGAGAATAGTCTTATCTGTATATTTTTGGGGACTCTACAGTTACTACTCTCTATGTATGCCATGATGAGAAAAAGTTTGGGAAAGAGGGTAGAGATATAGAAAAAATGAGTGCAAGGAGACAGTTTTTCTGTAAGTAATGTTACATGAGAAAGAGAAAGTGGTTCTCTCTCTCTCAAGAGAGAAGAGGACTTCAGGGAAAAGGCTTCACAGAAGATATTTGAACTTTGTGAAATGAAGTCATTTATTGTGTAGACAGGAGGGGTAGGATTCCAGATGTGAACAAAGGTATAGAGTCATGGGATAATGTGCTATTTTTAGAATCTGTAGTTCAGTTTGGCATGGAAGGAGTCCTGAGAGAATTTTAGGCTGGAGAGGAGGAAGGGGCAGATGAAGAAGTACCAAGAGAGTTTACCAATCATTGACTCTCATTAAAATATCATTAAAATATGTATTTAGCCTGAGAAAATATAAGTTCAGAGGAAAGTTGTTGGGATAATGAAACAATGGAATTGATAAAAATGTCAGTACATTGCATGGATTGTTAAAAGTTACTTGTATTATTTTTTTAAAGATGACGGTAACAAGATTGGGTAGAATAATCACCACTATTCAGTGGGTGGTTAAAACCTGGTAACAGTTTGCTCCTCCAAAAAATCCAGTATTAGAAATTTTAAAGTTATATAGGCATGTTAAAAATGAAGGATAAATAAATACACACCCACCCAAAAAATGAATTTTCTTGCGTCCAAACCAACAGGAAATTAAACTGTATCACTCAGACTCTGAGAGCAGGAAAATAGAAAAAGCAAGAAGCAAAATTAAAAAAAAAAAAACAACAGAAAACCAAAATTAAGTGGAACAAGCCCTAGTTCATTAATTACAATAAACTTAAGTGGATTAAATTTATCTGTATTATAGTGAAATGACTATCAAATTACGTAAAAACCAAAATGTTGCTAAATAAGAAACCTGCCTAAAACAGAAAGACAACATATATAACCATATATTCATGTTATTATACCCAAGAAAACCAACTATATAGATTGATTTTGAGATATTTCAAAATCATTTCAGTTATTTAGCCCTTTTTCTCTTAGCTCCATACTTTCTCATAACTGTTGCCTTGAAGACCCATTTAGGGCTAGGAAATCTCAAGTAATAACCCCGTTTTCACAGATTGGAGAAACAGGTTTTAAGTCATTCTCACATTCACTAGGGATGAGGTCTGAATTTCTTGACCCCCAAATCCATAATGATATCTATAAACCAATATGTTGAAATTTTCATGGTTGGAACAAAATTGTTTTTCCTTCCTTTTTAAACAAGAATTTGGAATTTTTGTCTCTTGACTTCCAAGTTTCCTGTGTGTGGGGGAGTACCTTTGAGTCCCACTTCGTTAATTATTGGTACTTGGATTTCAGTTTTGAAATGGTATAGTCATTCTCATTAGATCACATGAGGGGATGCATGTGAAATGAGACAATTTATGTAGACATCCTTTGTGCTATAAAATAGAACCTAAATTCAGTATGTGACCATTATTGATAGGACTCCTTGTCCTCCTAAGGAGAGGATGGAAGGCACATTAAGATGCCATAGTCCGAGAGTTACAACAGGCCTCACAAGTTTGCTTTCACGAAGTGTAGTCATGTCAGAGTTTGAAAATGAGTGTTTTGAAGATCCTGGTCTTAGGATGCTCAGGTGATTGATGAAGCAAATTTCTAAGTGGTTGTTGTTGTTGTTCTTCTAAAGATCATTTTAATGGTTCATAAATTTATGGTTAATAGAGGTTTCATTTGTTTGTTTGTTTGTTTTTTGTTTTTGTTTTGTTTTTTCCAGATAAGCTCTCTGTGGTTTTGGCTCTCCTATTAGCATACAATTATTTGCTGAATTATTTGTGCTGTGAGGGAGCAGTTAACTTCTGATATCAGCAAACTTTTTGTAATTAACTTCTAGTAGCAGTTTTTTAAAGTTCTAAAATTATGGAGAGTAAATGTTGTTAATTTCTACAGTATTGGTCCACCTGGATTTTTCAGGGATCCTTGACAAGAGAATTTTTGTAATTCTTTCAAAGTAGAATCTTACAAAGAACCCATCTCAGCACAAATAAAGCAAGCAGTGAAGGGGCAAGGAGAGACTAAAAGCCTTCTGTTCTTTGGAATGATAAATATGTTTGTAATATGAGATTCTGTAGACAAAAACATTTATTCTGATTTGTCTGTGATTATCTCAGGCATTATAACTGAAGAAGTTACTATCTTTTTTCCTAGAATATTGTTCCACAGTTTTTTGCTGATGTCAGACAGATTCCCTGGTGTTTAATTTGCTTTATGAAGATACTCATGCAGGATGATTACAGTGGTACCTTGGGAGTAGCAATTGGTACTTTGAACTTTGCATGAGGAAAATGTGTTTTTGAAAGAGTAGGAGAAGAAGGGTGTTCTTGTCTCTGGATACAATATTGTATCTCAGGATACAATATTTAGAAGGTTTCCAGCTTATAGCCTTGAATGATGAAGCTTTGGTTCATCTAGGAACAGGTGAGGAATAGAAATGGAGTGTTTAATCTTTCATTATTTGATGGACTTAGCGTATAACACTTTGATTGCCTCAGAGCGATGGTTGTTAGGGTTCTTTCTTTAAAGGTGAACAAAAGTTGAAGAATTTTGAAATGTGAGAGGCTCAAAACTAGATATAATTGATGAAAAACAAAACCAGAAATACTGTGCTTTGATTCTGCTATGCAAATTTATTATTCTTGTTGTTATTTGTATATGTTTCTTTAAAAGACCTTTCACTCTTTTTTTCTTACTAGTTTCTTTAGTTTACTAGTTAGTTTCATTTGTTTTTACCACAGTTTTTGAATTTGAAGAGGTTTACATATCCCTCACAGGGAACCTAGTTCAACAAAGACCTGACATGTTCCCATGCCTGGTAAAGCAGCTGCCTGGACTTTGACTCTCAGCTTTACAAAGAGAAAGTTGAAGGAAGCAATCTTACCTTCTGATTGATTTTTTTTTCCCCCCTGTGAAAATCAAGCCTTAGCCTAGTAACCCCACTTGTGTATTGGCAACATTGTCATCTTGTTTGAAGACATGCTAGATTGCCCATTTAAACTAACAAGTAATATCTGTTACCTGTTTTGTTCTGTCTGTAATTTTATTGTTTTTGTTCCTTAAAGACTACATGGCTGCTTGTGCTGAGGTCACTGGCTTTCCCAGTACTCCACGGTCCTGCTGTGCCAGTCTACTTGCTTTAATTCTCTCCTGTCACTTTGGGAGCTGGACCATTTCAGCCCTGACAGTCTGGCTTTGTTGTGATGTTCTTGCCATTTTCTATTAGTGATGACTTCGATCATCTTAGCAGACTTTGGAAAGTTGAGTGTGACTTC
Source organism: Martes martes (assembly GCF_963455335.1). Lineage (NCBI taxonomy): Eukaryota > Metazoa > Chordata > Mammalia > Carnivora > Mustelidae > Martes > Martes martes. The sequence goes on from NC_137890.1 coordinate 75,259,298, forward strand.
AGTAATTTTCAGCTTTCCCAGAGAATTTAGATCTAGATTTCTTGGTGAGAATTTTTTGCATCCATGTTCATCAGGGATATTGGTCTGTAATTCTTTTCAGTGGGGTCTTTGTCTGGTTTTGGGATCAAGGTAATACTGGCCTCATAGAGTGAGTTTGGAAATTTTCCTTCCATTTTTATTTTTTTGAAACAGCTTCAGAAGAATAGGTATTAATTCTTCTTTAGATGTTTGGTAGAATCTCCTGGGGAGCCCTTTGGTCCTAGACTCCTTTGTTGGGAGATTTTTTGATGACTGCTTCAATTTCTTTTCTGATTATGCATCTGTTCCGGTTTTCTCTTTCTTCCTGTTTCAGTTTTGGTAGTTTATTTGTTTCTAGGGATACATCCATTTCTTCCAGATTGCCTAATTTGTTGACGTATAGTTGTTCATAATATATTCTTATGATTGTTTGTATTTCTTTGGTGTTGGTTGTGATCTCTCCTCTCACAGTTATGATTTTATGTATTTGGGTCCTTTTCATAAGTCTGGCTAAGGGTTTATTGATCTTACTAATTCTTTCAAAGAACCGGCTCCTAGTTTTTTTGGTCTGGTTTACTGTTCTTTTGATTTCTGCCCTAATCGTTATTATTTCTCTTCTCCTGCTGGATTTAGGCTTTTTTCCTGTTCTTTCTCTTTCTCCTTTTAGGTGTAAGGTTAGGTTGTATATTTGAGAGTCTCTTATTTCTTGAGAAAGGCTTGTATTGCTATATACTAGATGTAGATTTCTAATGTTTATTGAGTGGCTACTTTCTGGTGATATTGCTAAGTAACCTCACAAATTGAGATCTTATAAATAAAGGTGAAAAAAAGGTTTGGATTTAGGTAAATTTATGCATGATAAATCTGGAATGAATTATTCAAGAAAGGATATTTGGGTATATTTTTGGTTGATAATCAAAGCTAACAAGGCTCTCTTAAAATGCTACTCTTAACAGGGAGAAGGCTGGACTGAATAGGTGTGGCACAGTTTAGAAATGAAATTTAATGATGGAACATTTGTAAAACCTCCAGGATTATATGCCTGGTAAACGTGGAGTGTTTGGTAAATGGTGCCTTCTTTTCCTTCTGTCATTTTTACAAACAAAGAATATTTAATACTGACTCTGAAATATGATGATGAGGTCAGTTTTAGAAATGGAATGGTAAATATGCCTTTGTAGATTAGTAACTAATGAATTCTTTTGAACTATCAAAATGAGGAATTTAAAAGTGAATAAACCATTCAGGTTTAATTGTGTATATCGTTAAAGAATATGACATGTGATTACTTTGGAAACAATAGTCCGAATTCTATGTTTCTAAAAAGTTAAAGAGCCACTTACTATTTTAAAAAGTACGAAACTGTGTGAATTAAAAAAAATGATCTTCTGCAAAGAGAAGGAGATGCAGTCTTTCCCAACAGTTAACTGCTTGTGAGAGTTTGTATGGTTGGACGTTACCTGTTCACGTACAAACATGACATCGTGTGTTTGTGTCACTTCCCCACCTCCAACAAAATCTGCAGATTTGCAGCTTGCTGTTTTTACTTCCATGTATAATGGGTTTTTTTCTTTGTCATTTGGTTACTTCCTTCTAGGTCAAAACTGTGCTCATTTTATTCTCCGTTATTTTCAGTGTCTCCCATGTTAGACCTTATACAGTACTATTGCACATTTTCATTTTCTTAAACCCCAACTGTAACAGTTTCTTAGAGCTGCCCGAACAAAACGCCAAAATCTGTGTGGCTTAAAAATCACAAAAGTATATTGTCTCCCAGTTCTGGAGGCCAGAAGTCCAAAATCAAGGAGTCAGCAGAGTTGGTTCCTTTGGAGGGCTATCAAGAGAGTCCGCTCTGCCTTTCTCGAAGCTTCTGGTGTTTGCTGGCAGTCTTTGGTGTGTAGATGCATCCTGCCTTCATCTCCCCCCCCCCCCCCCAAGATTTTATTTATTTATTCGAAAGAGCACAAGCAGAGGGAGAGGGAGAAGCAGGCTCCTCGCTGAGCAGGAAGCTGGATGAGGGGCTTGATCCCAGGACCCTGAGGTCATGACCTGTGCTGAGGGCAGATGTTTAACCTACTGAGCCACCCGGTGACTCCCCCTCCCCCACCTTCATCTTTACTTGCTGTTTTCCCTCCTGTCTCTCCCATCGCTTTTCCTCTGCACGTCTGTCTCTGTCCACGTTTCCCCTTTTCATAATGACACCAGGTGTTGGATTAGGGCCCACTCTAATGATCTGTAACTTGATGACCTCTGTAAAGACCCTCTATCCAAATAAGGTCATATTCTGAGGTCCTAGGGGTTAGGACTTCAGCTGCTTTTATTGTGGGGTGCTATTCATCCCATAACAGCAGTGGAGCAGTCAGGCCCATTTCTGCAGTCTGAATGGTGAGGCTGTGTTCTGGACGCTATGGATGCATATCTATTTACCTCTTTACCAGTCTTTGTTCTCAGAGGGCTTGCAGTCTAGTTGGGAATACCATATTCACACATGGCAGGGTAAGCAGTGACACAGACCTCAGACTTGTTGCTTAAAGGGAAGACAGGCCGAGTTGAGAGTGAACAGAGCCTGGACCATCTGGAGGCTTTCCGGGAGTGGTGGAGAGGGGAGCTTGCTGGGCTTCCGAAGGTGATAGGAAGGACAATGAGGGTGGGGAAAGGGCTTTGGAGAGGAGGCAAGAATGTATGCATGAATGAGAACAGCTAACAAATAAGTGTTTAGTGATTAAAATGACATAAGTAGTTTAATGTTTTAGTAATTTTGTCCTCAGATTTGTTAAATGGATTCCGATGTATTGGTTTAGGCAAAAACCTCCTCTGAAAGTTGTCTGGCAGTTTAAAAAAAAACATGTTTATGTGATTAATAATCACATGTGCAGCCTACAGGACTCATTTTTGCTCCAGTGAGTTAATGAGAAGAAGTACTTTTGATGAAGTGGGTAAGGGAAAGTGGGAGACATCATAATTAGGATACTCACTCCTTTCCTCCCCAAAGTAGTGACAGAGAAAGAAATCTAAAAACCTTTGATCCTTTTCAGCTATGGCATTATTCCTGTGGTTTTTTTTTTCCTTATTATATGTAAAACTTAAATAAAAAAGAGATCAGAGAAAGTGGTTTCATAGAAAATTTATCTTAAAATGTCAACAAAACCTGGTTACTGTGGGTCAGTCATTGTTAAAAATAACAATGCAGAATATATTTTCATGGCAGATACTTGCTGTGAAGAAGCCTCACCAATATTATTTCTTTATTTTTTCTGAAGAGCAACTGTAAAATCTGTGAAATGGGCCAGTAAGTGGTAGTATTTTGTTTCACAAATGAGAAAATGGATGAATAGTTTACTGCAGACTACAGTTACATGATCAGTGATTTGGGATTAGGAATCTGCCTGGGATCTCTCCAAATTCCATCTAGTGCTTTTGCCACTGGACTGTACTGCTAGTAATGTAAGTGTGGAGTTCCCCCCCTCCCCAGTACAATCACAGTATCATTTACTGCCCGCACTCCCATTTTCCAATTTCTTAATATCCTCAATCCAATTATTGTTGAAATTGCCTGATTATCTCAAATGGTTTTACATAGCTGGGTCTGTACATTCGATGTGCATTTGGATGTTCTGTCTCTTAAGTATGGATCTCTCATTCTTTTATAAATAATAGCTTATCTATTGAAATTCAGTTTTCGGGGCGCCTGGGTGGCTCAGTGAGTTAAAGCCTCTGCCTTCAGCTCGGGTCATGATCCCAGGGTCCTGGGATCGAGTCCCACATTGGGCTCTCTGCTCAGCAGGGAGCCTGCTTCCTCCTCTCTCTCTCTCTGCCTGCCTCTCTGCCTACTTGTAATCTCTATCTGTCAATACATAAATAAAATCTTAAAAAGAAAAAAAAAGTAGTGGATGTGGCGAACGCTCCTTTAAAAAAAAAAAAAAGAAATTCAGTTTTCCCATAGCTTTTCTCATCTTCTGCATTTTGCTGATTATATCCTTTTAGTGGTATGTAGAATATTCCTCCATCCTCTGTATTTCTGTAAACTGGTAGATCTGCAGGCTTGATCCAGAATCCGTGTTTTCTGTTGTAGTTTTGGGTTTTTTGTTTGTTTTTCGTTGTCCCCCCCCCCCCCCCCCCCGCAGCAAGGATGGAATGAGTGAGTAGGTGGGTGGTAGTGAGAAGAGTATATGGTAATTGATGTGTACTTGTAGTTCCAACACATCAGGAGGTACACGTGTCTTCTCTTTCTGTGATGGTGAAGTTGATGGTGGGTTCAGGTGTTGTCAGCATGATTCCTATTATGCAGCTCCCCAGCAGCTTTTCACCTAATGATTTTAGCAACTGTTGGGTAAAAATCACCTAGGTCAGCATTTCATTAGAGCTTAAGAATAGCATTTTAAATGCTTTTCTCAGTTTTTGTATTTGTAGGAAATACTATAGAAAACATTTAGAGAGACTGTAGATCTATTTTTCATATATGTAGGTGTAAATCTCTTAACATATGCAGAATATTTTCATAATTGCACTCCCAAAGTAATAGGCTGAGTTTTAAAATAAAATTTTACTTTTTCATACCTAAACATAATTTTTGACACTACAGGTGGGTAAGTACTTGGGATCCTAATAAAATTCTTGCATCTGAACTGTAATAAGACTTGGCTGTGATTGTACACTAATGCTAGACAAAGTAGTTTTTCTTTTATTTCTCCTTTTTAATATGTACTTGTTAGAATAACTCTTGTTTTTAAAGCAACTTCAAATTTTTAAGCATATGATTGAGACTACTAGATGAACTAACCAGGTGCAGTCACTTTTAGGCTATTAGAGTGCATTGATTTCTGTTCGTAAGGTTTGAAATGGACCAGAAATTTGTGTGTATGTAATAAATTACCACCAATTTAGTGGCTGAAAACAACATAAACTTCTTATCCTGTTGTTCTGGAGGCCAGAAGTTTGAAATGGATCTCATTGGGCTAAAATCGAGGTGTCAGTAGAGCTTTGGTCCCTTCTGGAGGCTCTAGGAGTGAGACTTTTTCCTTGCCTTTCCCTGCTTCTGGCAACTGCTCCCTTTCCTGGCCTGGGAAGCCAGAGAGGGTTGGTCAGTCTTTCTCACATCATGTCATCCTGACCCTGATTCTCCTGCCAGCCTCTTGCACTAACAGGAAGCCTAGTGATTGCATGGGGCCCACTTGGCGGAATGCACGATAATCTCCCGTCTTAAGGTTAGTTGAGTAGCAACCTTAATTCCCCCCCATCATGTAACCTAACATAGTCTCAGGTTCTGAGGATTAGTGATGTGGACATCTGTGGGTTGGGAGGGGGGTGGTGCTGTTATTTTTTTATGAACATAGTGTATATACATACTTTAAAAAATAAAGCCTGCATTATATTTAATGTCAAAAATTTGTTCCCGGTAATGTTTGTAATGAAGTTTGGGCTGTGGTGAAGTATTAGAAAGGAGTTTGAGTAGATTAATAAACATAGGCCTTTTGTGCTAAGTGGGTGTTAAGAAGTCATTAGTTGTTGCAACTATAGGAGTAGAAACTGTTGGCACGTCACCCATCTCAGCAGAAGAAATGGAAAGATCCAACAGGGTGTTTAAAGTGCTCCATTCAGTGGGTTTTGTGTATTGTCAGTTGTACAACTCTGACCAGCATCAGTTGGCAACATTTCCATTGCCTCTACTACAGAGCGAATGTCGTGTCTCCCCAGAATTCATCTGTTGAAAATGGTGGCTGTTTAGGAGGGCTGTTGTTACGATGAGCGCTGGGTGTTGTATGTAAGTGACCAATCACTGAATTCTGCTCTTGAAGCCAGTATTACACTCTATATTAACCAACTAGGATTTAAATAAAAATTTGGGAAAAAATGGTGGAAGTGATATAGTCAAAGGTGTGGCCTATGCGCGGTGATGGATGAATTCCTGAGGGTGGAGCCCTCACAAATGGGCTTACTGTCCTTTGAAAAGAGACTCCAGGGTCTGCTCCCTTTCTGCTCCACGAGGCTTCAACAAGAAGTTAGCAGTGTGCGATTTGGAACAGGGCCCTCCCCAGGACTTACCTGTGCTGCCGTGATCTGGGTGGGACTTCAGCCTCGCAACTGTGAGAAACAAGGCGACGTTTAAGCCACCCAGTCTGTGGTGATTTGTTAGAGCAGCCCGAGCAGACTAAGGCACCAACCTTAAAATATCTCCGTTAATCTACTTGAGTCCAGTTACCAACGTTTTACAAATTTTTTCCCAGACTCATGTCTTCTTTTTCCTCCTGTATTCCCCCTTTACTGCTTTCTTTTGCATAGAGTGAATGTTTTCTAAGGTAGCATTTTTATTTTCATTATCGGTGTTTTACTGTGTGTGTGTATGTATTTAGTGGTTGCTTTAGATTTTACTATATACATTTCATTTATTTATTTATATGTAAAAGATTTATTTATTTATTTATTTGCCAGACAGAGTTTACAAGTAGGCAGAGAAGCAGAGAGAGAGAGAGAGAGAGAGGAGGAAGCAGGCTCCCTGCCGAGCAGAGACCCCCCTGATTCGGGGCTTGATCCCTGGACCCTGGGATCATGATCTGAGCCAAAGGCAGAGGCTTTAACCCACTGAGCCACCCTACCATATACATTTTAAATGATCAGAATCAATGTCAGGTTTATTCTGACTTAATTCCAGTGAAATAGAGGAATTACTCCTTTGTGCACCTGTTTTCTTTCTCCCCCTTTTGTGGCATCATTCTTGTACATATTTCATCTGTTAATGTTATAAACGCATCAGTACATGGTTATAATTAGTACTTCACCGTTTCTGTTTCTTAAGCCCATTGCCCATTATTGTTACATATGATACATGCGTATTACATTTATATATATTATAGTTCCAGCAGTATTTTATATACACATTATCTTATGTAATTGCTTCTTAAGTCAGTAAGAGAGGAAAGGAGGAAAACAATGTGTTTATAGTGGCCTTTGTAGTGAAACAGTTAGCATTACATGTCCTCTTTTTTTTTTTTTTTTGGGTTCATGTGGGCTTGAATTCCTGTCTGAGGTCACTTAATTTCAGCCTAAACAACCTCCTTTAGTTTTTCTTATACGTGTGGCTGCTCAAAAAAATTGTCAGGTTTTCTTCTTTTCTCTCTTTCTTTTCTTTTCCTCTAAGAAGGTCTTTATTTCACAGTTTGAAAGATTTGTTAGACTTAGTATTCTTGGTTGATAGTCTTTTAGAGCACTTTGTGTATGTTACCCCACTGCCTTCTCCTTGCCATTGTTTCTGCTGAGAAGTCAGCTGTTAATCCTATTGGTGGGCCAGTGTGACAGCTCCTTTTTCTCTTGCTGCTTTCAAGATTTTCTCCTTGTCTTTGACTTTCAGTGTTTGTTTGTGGGTCTCTTTGTGTTTATGACCTATATATTCTTCAGTTCTGGCTTATGTTGAGTGCCTCTGCCTTTCAGTGGAAAGTATTGCTTTTTTTATTTTGATATTTCAGTTATACTGTGTCAACTTTGTTACTCAGAATGATTAGATTAATTCAGGATTGCTTTGTCTCAGCTGAGAATATATTATTATAGTTAAATATTACAAACATTCTCACAGAGGGCATTTAGGAGAAAATTCGATGCAAACTAAAACAAAATGATAATGTGAATTCTTTTCATGAGTTGTATATTGTGCCTGTAGGTTAGTTTCACTGTATTCTGCAAATAAATTCATTCCATGTTAGCTCTTTAAAAAGGCTGTGGACGTGAGAGTGTCTAGCTGTGTGGAGTTTATAAGATGCGGTATTCGTTGCATAGGTCTTTGTAACAAGTACCAGAGACAGTGCTTGGAACAAGGAAAATATATTGTCTTACAGTTCTGAGGGCCAGAAGTTGGATCAGGGTGTCAGCAGGGTTATACCTCCTCTGAACGTGCTAGAGAAGACTCTGCTACGGCTCTCTCCCCTAGCTTCTGACAGGGTCAGGTGTTCCTTAGTTTATAGGTGGCTCTCTTCTCTGTGTCCCTTCCAATTGTTTCCCCTCTGCATGTGTCCATGTTTACATTTCTCCTTTTTGAAAGGACACCAGTCATATTGGATTAGGGCTTACCTTAATAGCTTCATTTTAACTTGATGACTTCTGCAAAGACTCCGTTTCTAAATTAGGTCACAGCCTGGGCTACTGGGAGGTCAGACTTTAATGACTTTTTGGGGAACACAGTTCCACCAATAACAGATGGGTTCAAGGGGTGTTGCCTTCTGAAGTCCTTTCAGAAACAAGGTAGGGACTTAAAGAACTGTACTTTTTATTTTTATTTATTTATTTATTTATTTTTTAAAAGATTTTATTTAATTTGATAGAGATCACAGGCAGGCAGAGAGGCAGGCAGAGAGAGAGGAAGGGAAGCAGGCTCGCTGCTGAGCAGAGAGCCTGATGTGGGACTCGATCCGAGGACCCTGGGACCATGACCTGAGCCGAAGGCAGAGGCTTCAACCCACTGAGCCACCCAGGCGCCCAAGAGCTGTACTTTTTAAAGGGGAATAGCAATTGCCCTGTTTAGGTACCCTTCAAAGTAACTAGTTTAAGTACTTCTAAGTTTACTTACAAGCGAGCATTGGAGCTCTACAGCTCCAATTTTGCATTAATTTCATAATTGGCGACATCTTCTGGAAGTGGTTAACCAACTGCTTGATTCCCCCTGCCCTTTGCAACTGCTCAGTCCCCTACTTCCCACCCCCTCAGTCTTTCACAGATATGCAATATTTTCACTAATTACATGGATACTTAATAAGAAATTTTATTGTTTTACTGATTATGAAAAATATGTTTGTGGTGAACAGGAACGTGTAAAGAAACTAAAAGTACTTATAACCCATTAATTAATTACTAGGAATTGATAACGTGTTTTTGTGTGTTCTCCTGACCTTTTCCATACATAGCAAATACGATTTTTCAAACAAATTTTTATGGTTGCATAGCCTTTTAACTGGGTTGTGGATAATTGGATTAATTATTATTGCTAGTGCTCTCAAATTAGACATTTTAAAATTCATTGCTCCTATCTTCTCTTCTGTTACCTCTTAGAGCCCAAGATAGACGTATTTTTATTGTTTCTCGTCTTCTCTACTGACAACAGATTTTGTTTTTTATTAGAGTTTTGGAGTTAAAAGGGACCTTAGAACAACTACCCCTTTATGGCTACAGGTACTGCAGGGGAACTAAATCTGGGATCTTGATATTCACAGTGATGAGCAGATTCTAAATGAACTCCTTCAACATAGTAATTTAGATTGAAGCTATGTGGGAGCTAGTTTACATTATTATTAATTTGCCCTTCCTTCTGAAAAGCTACCAAACCGGAATAACAAACATGGGTGGGGCGGGGGGGGGTGGGGGGGGTTGGGGTGGGGTGGGATGGTTATGCAGGAAGTCTTCAGCTAACAGATTGGTTTCCAAAGATTCTTTTTTGCAGTCATTTGATTGGAGCTCCTTATTCATTTTCTCAGAAACAGTGTTAGTTCAGTTCCTTAGCCAAATGGACAGGGTGTGTTTTAGTGCCAGTCATTACCATAGTTCACAACATTATGGCATAGAGTTCATTCACAGGGGCTGCTGTTGCTGCATGGAGAAAATTATGCCTGAGAATTTCATGTGTTTTGCTGCCTTTCATTCTTCAGGAAGGAAACTCATGGGAAGATATCTTACGCTGTTACAGTTATCTGAGGAGAACCTGACAATTGGAGGGGAAGGGAAGTAGGTATAATGAGTGGGATCTCTGCATTTGACATAGACTTGTGTTCAGGTTTCCCCTCTCCCATTTTGGTTACAGCCATGGGCCCATGACCTTAAACTCTTGAGTTCATCTAGAAAATGGGCCAAAAATAATACGTGTAACTATTAGTTACCTCACTTCAACCTTGACATTATTCTAAGACCTGTACACATATTAACTCATTTAATCCCCGCAGCAGCTATGACGTTGGCACTGTTGCTGTCTTTCTAAGGATCATACTGAGCTGCTTGTCTCCAAACACTGCTTTCAGGGTTATTGGGAGGAGTAAATAAGATCATGTATGTTAGGTGGCCAGTTCAGTAAGTGTTAGTTCCCTTCAGCTCTTTAGGTGTGTGCTAGGCACCCTGCATTTTCCTGGTGGTCTCTGCTTATATTCACAAATTATGAGTTCCCTGTATTAGCAAAAGCAAGTTTTAATAATGTGGTACCTCTCTTGACTTGTCTACATATTACCTTCTTACTGCAGGTGAAAATCCCCACTCACAGTTGAGGGCCGTTTCAGGGTGAGTGGAAAGGGGAAGGGAAAACACTGGGGAAAGTCCAATCAGCACAGTGGCAGTGTGACTTGATGTCAGGGCTCATCAGTGACTGAGAACCCTTGACACAGCAGAGTACCTTCCCCCACCCCTGCAGACTGAGAGCCTTTTCTTTGTAGTCTTGAATTAAACTTACTTTAGTCCTTAGATAGACTCTAATGAAAAAATTTAACCTTTAGATTAAAAATTATAGACCTTGTGGGCGCCTGGATGGCTCAGTTGGTTCAGCGACTGCTTTCAGCTCAGGTCATGATCCTGGAGTCCTGGGACTGAGTCCCACATTGGGCTTCCTGCTCAGCAGGGAGTCTGCTTCTCCCTCTGACCCTCTCCCCTCTCATGCTCTCTCTCTCTCAAGTAAATAAATAAAATCTTTAAAAAAAATTATAGGCCTTTTTGATGAAGGGATCGAATTCTAAGGAATGATTCAGTAGGCAGATGCTGATGGATCGTCTAAAAATAATGACATATTTCTACCTGACAGCTCCCATTTTCTCACCCAAGAAAAGTAATGGCAATTTTCCAATATTGCCTAATATTTGGACCTAATATTTAGACCATTCTAGTTATCCCAGTTGTTTAAAAAATGTCTTCTGTGGTCTTTTGTGGGTTTTTTGAACAATAGTCCAGTCAAGGTTTTATGCACTACCTTTGTCTCCACAGTCTTTTTAAACCTAGAACAGTCCCTTAAGTTCTTTCTTTCTTTTTTTTTTTTTTCCTGTCAGTAACACTGAATTTTCCAACCGACAGGACAGATTGTCTCATTTAGTACCCTGTCTGAATTTGTCTGAACATTTCTTTGTGATATCTCTTAATTTATTCTTCTTGTATTTTATTCTTGTAATTTATTCTCTTGTATTTCTATAAAGTTCAAATTAGGTCACAAGGCTTGATTAGACTGAGGTTAAACATTCTTTGACAAGGATGCTTCATGGGTGCCTGGGTGGCTCAGTGGGTTAAAGCCTCTGCCTTCGGCTCAGGTCGTGATCCCGGGGTTCTGGGATCGAGCCCCACATCGGGCTCTCTGCTCAGCGGGAGCCTGCTTCCCTCTCTCTCTCTCTGCCTGCCTCTCTGCTGACTTGTGATCTCTCTCTCTGTCAAATAAATAAATAAAATCTTAAAAAAAAAAAAGGATGCTTCATGAGTAATGTTATGTACCTCATGTTGCGGCATGTAATGTGGAACAGTGATGCTGAATTTGATACTGTGATTAAAGTAGAAACTGTCAGATCTCTTCATTGTAAGTGAAATATTTCACTTTGCAGTTACCAAGTAATCTGAGGTATTTGGCACTTTGGTGATTCCCTGTGCATCCACTGATGATGAGGGCAATTTGAAACATTTCTTTGGGTTTTGCAAAATGGTGTTTTTCTTTCACTCCTTTCATGCTTATTAGCAGGCATTCCTCTATAAAGAATTTTTTTTCGTTTTCTGGAGTTGAAGTATACTTCTTCCTATAAAGGCAGAATAAATGTTTATGTCTTTGGTGATCAGTATTTCGGATAAGGAATTAGTTTGTCACTCCCCACCAGTGCTACAAATGAGTTTTCTCATTTCTCATTCTTTTACTCTCTTTCGAGTATCATGATGGATTTTTGCATGTTTTATAATCAGTTACAGTTGGTTTAATATTTATAGTTAATCTTTTTGGTGCTTAAAATTATCCTGGATTTGGCCAGTGAGAGCCCCTCACTCGCTGCTGCCATGACTTGTTGATATACAGAAGAGTTGCAGGAGTAGTACAAGGAATTCTTAAATAGCCTTTACTCAGGGTCACTGATTGTTTACATTTTGCTGAATTTGTTGGCATACATGCACGATTTTATCTGAAGCATTTAAGGATAAACTGGAAAATTGTGTCACTTTACTCTTAAGTTCTTCAGCATGCATTTCCGAAGAACAGGGATGTTCTCGTTCATAAACACGATATAATTTAGAAAATTAATACTTTTATCTATAGTGCATTTTTAAATTTAGACAGTTGACCCAATAATGTTTAACATCAAATTAAAGATTAGCATAGTGTATTTACTTAGCTTTTTTTTCTTTTTTAAAGTGTCCTTTAATAACTGTTCCTCAGCCTTTTTTGGTCTTCGTTGACCTTGACACTTTAGAGCAGTATCAGCCAAATAGTTTGTATACTGTTCCTTACTCTGGGTTTGGCTGATGATTCTTTGTGATTAGATTCAGTTTCTGCATTTTTAACAGGAATACCACAGACGTGATATGTCCTGTTCAGGAGCCCTATGATCTTGATTTGTTTGAACATTGGTGATGGTAGCTTTGATCATTTGGTTGTGGTTTCCCCTTCATCATCAAGTTACTCTGTTTACTTTGTAATTAATTTGGGGGGAGATACTTTTTTTTTTTTTTAATTTTTTTTTTTTTTTAAAAGATTTTATTTATTTGACAGAGAGAATGAGAGACACAAGCAGGCAGAGCAGCAGAGGGAGAGGGAGAAGCAGGCTCCCCACTGAGCAGAGAGCCCGACGCGGGGCTAGATCCCAGGACTCTGGGATCATGACCTGAGCTGAAGGCTGTCGATTAACCGACTGAGCCACCCAGGCGCCCTTGGGGGGAGATACTTTTGATACTAAGTATGCATACTGCTTCTCATCATCACATTTCACTGGCTAGTTTTAGGATGGTCATTTTTTCTTTAGTTATAACTTGGTATTCTGCCACAAAGAGACTTCCTTCGTTCTCTGTATTTATTCATGTGTTTATTTATAGCACTCTGGACTTTTATTTTGTTCAATACATTGTGATCTCTTGTTAATTTTGATGCGTGAATTGCCCCCAACGTGGCCGGTGGACATTAAACCAGCCTTTCTTTCCTTTTGTTATATTTTTATCATTCTTTAAGCACTTACTAATTTCCTGGCATAAAATATTCTAGGTTCATCTCGTACTTTCCTTTCTCTAGCCCTGCAAACAGCCTTTTCTAAGTGTCTTGATTTCTTTTGATGGAGAATGATATTTAGAAATGAAGATACAGATTCTAGGCGTGCTCATTGGTATGGCATGTCATGGTTTTGAGGTTCTTTTGTTTTAGTGGGCCTATAGCAAGGATAATTTTTTCCAGTTAGTTCACATTGATATTTTCAAATCAAATTTAACATTACAGTGCCTTTTTTCTTTGAATTTTAATTGGAATAGCCACAGAAGGTTTTAGAGATATTCTTGTATGGTATTTCTGAAGTTCATTAGTAATCTAGTTTTAGTGTGTTGTTTTGGCTGTATAGTCACTGTCAATGGATGGAAATAGTTGTGAAACCTGATCTTGTTAGAACAGATAAATGTTTCACAATTAAAAAATTTTTAAATTTCATGTTACGAACTTTTAAGATGAAACCTATTATATCTAGATATTGTTTTATTTACACATGAAGAAAAAGTAGCATTAATCAAATTTCCAGTCTTTTAAGGATTCAAAGTGCTAACTTCAATTTTCTTATCTATAAAATTAGGATAATATCTAAAAGGTTGTTCTGAAGATAAAACAGATAATATATATAAAGTACCTAGCATAGTCTTTGGCCTTCCACAGATACTTAATAAATGGTATCTATTACTATTATGCTAATGTTTTTATCTCGAATATTGCCTATAGGGGCATAGTGGGCACTACAAATTACTATGAAAACTACTCATTTGATTAACAACATTCCTTGTTGATGTGGATCTAAGATTTTGCATTCTAAAACTATTGACTTTCTGTGTTTTCATAATTATATGGATTTGTTTAATGTATAAGCCTAAGCCTCAATGAAGTTTCAGACTAGATATACCCACATAATCAGCACCAGTATTAAACATTTTCAGCACTTCTGAAGTCACCCTCCTGTTCTCTTCCAGTGACTACCTACCTACCATTCTCTTTACCATTCTCTTTCTCCAGGGACAGTGCATGACTTTTTCTAAAACATAATGGGTATATTAAAGAAACTATTTTTGAGATTAGAATTGTATTAGATGAGAAACTTTGTTTTCTTTTCAAAAATTTTTTTTTTTTTTTTTTTTTTTTTTTTTTTTTTTAGATTTTATTTATTTGAGAGAGAGAGCATATATGCCTGAGAGAGAGAGAGAGAAAGAGAGCATGATTGGGGGATATGAGGGTGAGGGGCGGAAGAGAGGGAGAAGCAGGCTTCCTGCGGAGCAGGGAGCCTAATGTGGGGCTCGATCCCAGGACCTCAGGGTCATGACCTGAGCCAAAGGCAGCCGCTTAGCCAACTGAGGCACGTGGGCGCTCCTCTTTCAAATTTTTATTTAAATTCTGGTTAATATACAGTGCAATATTGGTTTTAGGAGTAGAATTCAGTGGTTCATCACTTCCATAGAATACCCAGTGCTCATCATAACAAGTGTCCTCTTTAATACCCATCCCCCCATCTAACCCATCCCCCACCCAGATCCATCCCGCAACCCTCAATTTGAAACTCTATCATTGAAAGTCTCTTTTAATGGGGTTGGTTTCATCCTCTCCCCCTCCATATGTTCACATCTGTTTCTATCTATGAGTAAAATCATATGGTATTTGTCTTTCTCTGACTTACTTCGCTTAGCATTATATACTCTAGCTCTATCCATGTCATTGCAAATGGCAAAACTTCATTCTTTTCCATGGCTGAGTAATATTCTATTGTGTATATGTATCACTTTTTCTTTATCCATTCATCAGTTGTTGGACATTTGGGCTCTTTCCATAGTTTGAGTATCGTGGCTAATCCTGCTATAAACATTGGGGTGCATGTGCCCCTTCGAATCTGTATTTTTGTATCCTTTGGGTAAATACCTAGTAGTGCAACTGTTGCGTCATAAGGTAGCTCTATTTTTAACTTTTTGAGGAACCTCCGTACTGTTTTCCAGAGTGGCTGCTCCCGTTTGCATTTCCACTGACAGTGCAGGAGGGTTCCCCATTCTCTATGTTCTCACTAACCCCTGTTCTTTCTTGTGTTGTTTATTTTGGCCATTCTGCAGGTACGAGGTGGTATCTCATCATGGTTTTGATTTGTATTTCTCTGATGACGAGTGATGTTGAGCATCTTCTCATGTGTCTGTTAGCCATGTGGATGTCTTCTTTGGAAAAGACACTTTGGAAAAGTGTCTGTTCATGTCTTCTGCCCATTGATGAGTTCTTGATAAGTTTTGGATACTAACCATCTATTATATATGTTACTTGCAAATATCTTCTTCCATTCCGTAGGTTGCCTTTTTAGTTTTGTTGATTGTTTTCTTCACTGTGCAGAAGCTTTTTCTCTTGAAGTCCCAGTAGTTCATTTTTGCTTTAGTTTCTCTTGCCTGTGCTGATGTGTCTAGTTAAGAAGTTCCTATGGCCGAGCTCAGAGAATTGCTGCCTGTGTTCTCCTCTAGGATTTTGGTGGTTTCCTGTCTCACATTAAGGTCTTTCATCCATTTTGAATTTATTTTTGTGTATGGTGTAAGGAAGTGGTCCAGTTGCATTTTTCTGCATGTGGCTGTCCAGTTTTCCCAACACCACTTACTGAAGAAACTGTCTTTTTTCTATTGGATAATCTTTCCTGCTTTGTCAAAGATTAGTTGACCTAGATGAGAGACTTTAAATGGGCTTTGTGAGTAGCTTTTTGCCTAAGTTTCATATTGTAATTTTTAATGTTAATACACTAGTGACATATTTTACATGTAGGAAGTAAACTTTAATTTGTATTTTACTTTATTAAAGGATAATTATAATTAGTAGAACCTCTTTGAGGTTGAAGGAAGTTAGGATGTTTTTTCGGTATCACTATTATTATTGTCTGTGAACAACAAAAGTGGAACCTCAGTTGCTTTTCTGTAGGGATAAAGCGACTTCGTATCTCCTATACATAGTAAGTACCTAGTGCACGTAAGTTATATAAGAAAATGTTTTTAAGGTAAATATGTGAATCAGTATAGGCAGTGCCTTATGTATGACTTCACCTGCATTTATTTATATTCTGCCTATATAAGATCATTTAAGTTGGGACTTGGATGTGTGAACTTGCTGTGGGACAGCTCTGTCTTTCTAAAGAAATTTTAGGTATTATTAATTTATATAACAGTGACTTTTAGAAGACATTTTATTCAAGTATGTAGCATAAACTATGGGAAACTACCATAGTTTTAGGAATATAGGGTATATCAGCATTATAGAAACTAATCATACTCCATTCAAATGTAAAGTAAGGCTCTATTAAGTGTGTCTGCATCTTAAGTATTATATTTTGATCTGTATGCTAAACTTCTTCGCTGGAGAAATCATCAATCAGGGAAAAGTCCAGCAACATGTTACTGTAATGATTTAGAAATGTGAAGTATGTGCAGTAAGAGCAAACTGAAAAGAAAATATTAAGGTAAACCTGCCTGGAATGATAATGGGTAATATGCAGAATGTGATTATAAGACTAAGTGACCATTTATTGTCTAAACTGGAGCACTTAGGGAGTGAAAAGGTGTGCTCTTAATTATGCCGTGACTGCTGACACACAGTGTCTCAGGCAAACTGGGACATGTGGTCATCCTCTTAGAGGGTTAACGTGGATTTGTTAGTCATGTCCTAGAGTTCTAGAATTACTATTTCTTTAAACACAAAAGAAGTGATAGTAGCACAGCTAAAGGGGCAAATGTTACATGAAACATGGCAAATGTGAGGTCTTCAAACTGAAAATATGAGGGAAAAGTTTATGGGTAATGGATGATTGTATTTTGCTACACTATGTAACAAATTACCATAAATTTAGCAACGGAAGCCAACATACAAAATACGAGCTTCTGTGGGTTAGCTGTGCCCTCTGGAAGGCTGCCATGAGTGGTTTGGCCAGAGCTTAGTTCTCATCTGGAGTCTCACCTGGCAGTGGATCTGTTTTCCAGGCTCACTTAGGACTTAGGCGGTTGTGGAGTTTGTGGTAAGGCCGACTGAGGGCCCTGCCTTTTGCGGGCCGCCCTCAGCGCTGAGAGACTGCCTGCAGTTTGTCGCACTCTGGGCCTCTGTACCATGTATCCCTGTCCACCATGTAGCCCTCTCCACACGCCCTCTGACAGCTCGGGAGCTTGGTGCTTCCACGCCAGTCAGTGAGTCAAAGAGCTGGCCGGGAGCAATGTGGAGTCTTCTGTAACGTAATCCAGTCACAGGAGCGATGTTGTTCCCTCACCTTTGTCGTATTCCATTAGAGGCAAGTCACAGGCCTTGCCTACATTCAAGGGAACAATTTCCATCCACTGCAGTGAGACATTCCCAGTAGCTTGTCCACAAGGAGTTTCAGTCTGACAGGTTTAATTCTTACCTTGTGTTAATAATGTCTTCCTTGTGATTGTTTTATGTGAGGTGAGTGGCTGACTTTTTCTGAGCTAACGGAGTCGTCATCTCTCTCACTTGTTGGGCAGTTAATCATGTGTTGCATTTTGTTTTAACCAACCTAATCTTTATTATAGAAAAACTTAAACAGATATTAAGGGAAACAAAATAGTATTGTGTGCTGTCCTACTCCTATCAACTAGCTATAGCAAAAAGCATCTCTTGGCCAACTTTGGGTCTTCTTTGTTTCTACCTTCTTTAAACCTTCCCAGATTGTTTTGAGGCAAATCCCGGGTATCATTTCATTATTTAAATATTGTATGATTTAACTTTTTTTTTTTTTTTTTAAAGATTTTGTTTATTTAGGAGAGAGCATGCATATGGGCGGGAGTGAGGGGGAGGGACAGAGGGAGAAGCAGACTCCCCTGTGAGCAGGGAGCCTGACGCAGGACTTCATCCTAGGACCCTGGGATCATGATCTTCAGGTCATGTTAAACCGACTGAGCCACACAGGCACCCTTAACTTTCTTTTTTTTTTTTTTTTTAAAGATTTTATTTATTCTAGAGAGCGAGTGGGCATGTGAGCAGGGGGAGGGGCAGAGGGAGACAGAGAGAACCTCAGGCGACGCCATGCTGAGCATGGAGACTGACATGGGGCTCAGTTCCACAATCCTGAGAACATGATCTGAGCGGAACCCCGAGAGTTAGATGCATAACTGACTGAGGCACTCAGGCATGGTTTAACTTTTTAATGTGTTTGATTTAGGCTCTCCTCTTGGATATCGTATATTCCCTGAAGTTCTGGACCATATGTATTCCATACATTGTTTTGTTCTAGTAGTGCCTTATATAACTTAGAAGTCAGAAAATTCTGTATTCTCTTGTTTGAGTTTGGTCTACAAACCAAGCTAGGATAAGTTATTTTTCTATTTTATTCTCTCCATTGGAGAATTTCACTTTATTAAATTACCTAAAGGGTTTTTATTAAGGTCTGTTTTGTTCTAGTTATTTGTAAAACTTGGACTTAGGTTATTATAGTCACCCCAACTCTGCCGTCCTCAGCAGTGTGATGGAAACTCAGGTTCTGCTTAAAGTAATCTTTTTCTCTCAGCAGGAATCATCTCAGAGTGCTGCAAGCAGTGGGGCCTGGGAACGGACCCCTCTTCCTGACACTGCCTTCTCCCAGCTGACCTGTGCTGGGGAAACAGTCATAACTCAGGGACAGCGGAGGCCTCCAGTGGGTAGGGTGGAGGTGAAGGGGGAACTGTTGGTTCCCGAAATTTAGACAGAATGAGCCCTATGAAAACAGTTTCTGTGGTTCAGGGTGGGCTGTTCTTATACAGTGTGGTGAGTGAAGAAAAGCAAGTTTTCCTTCGTGCTCTCCTCCTTCACAAGCCTGCTTCTGGCAGTAAATGTTTCTGTGTGTGTTTCTATGTATATGCCTATACATAAAATAGCAGATCTCATAAGATAACATTTAACACTAAGTGTTTGAGTAGAATGTAAATGTGTAGAGATTCAGATGGTATAGGAAAGGGTTACTTACATTTAATAAATTTTGTTACATATAGGGATTTGAGATAAAATGTACATTGTAAATGTTTTCATTTTATGATGTGTTTTTATTCATATTCAAATTGCTCATAGGTATCTCCTCCCCATCCCCCATAGATATCTTTAACATTAATGTTGGGTTCATCTCTAGTTATTCTTGTGACCTAGAGCATAGTTTGTCAGAGCATGTCATCTTTACTTTCATGTAGATGTTTCCCTATGTGTAGCACTTTAAAATTCATTTTTGATGGCATCAGTGGGTACTGTGGCTTGGGATAATAGCATTTCTATTTTTATAATATTGACAGCTGATTTGTCTGTTTGTCTGTTTGCTGATGTGCCCACATAATATATCAGATTGTTGACCTTTTTTCTCCCTTATAAAAGTGATTTTTGCAAGTCTTATTTATTACAACATCCGTCTTGTAGAACGATGAGATCATATCTCTAGGCATAATTAATAAATGTCTTTAAGTTCTTTACTTCTCTAAAGGTATCTAGAACTCTCATTTGTTTCAGGTCCACAAGACTTCCTTGGATAACCCTTTGTTGTTCAAAAGGAAGTAACTCTGAGAGTTTGTTTTTTTGTTTTTTTGTTTGTAACAGACGTAAGGGGACCTGGGTAAAGGTAATTCTATTCTGAGAGGTTTGGGAGAAAGTACCCTGTATGTTGGGCATGTGGATAAATGTGTTGTCACCTTGGATTCATTGACCTCTAATACCCAAGCTCCCCTGATTGAATGGGGACACCTGTTCTCCCCTTCTTCTGTGTCAGTTTTTAGAATAGAACAGAAGGCGAGTCTAGATGGCAAACCAAATGTGGTAGAAATTTTAGAAATTGAATAGCTTTGATCAAAACACTTTGCTGTGTGTTGCCTCTCTCCACATTCTATCTTGCGGACCTTTAGTGACCCTGTAAAGAGAGTTTCTTGAGTCCTTTTTCATTTGTAGTGTGGGGACACATACCATAAAAGTATGACTAATAAAAGCATTTTTAAATAAATCAGAATAAAATGTGAAAAATTTTTCTGAAATTGATAATCTATACATTTCTTTTACATTTCTGTATGTAATATTTAGGAAAATATGGAGATTTTTGCTTGGAATAGTGGTCTGAATGAAACAGCTTTAATATGGATGGAGAGTTTCTGATGAGGTTGATTAGCATCAGAGATATTCCTTTTATAATGTTTATTAGCAAAGCTTTTCATAATAATTGTGTAATGAATTATACAATATGTATATTCTGGGGAGACTTGACCACTTTGAAGTAATATACTTGTTAAACTAAAAACTCTTATTTTCTAAGAAATATGTTAGAAGGAGCCAGAGGCCAGTCTAAGCCCTAGCACATCCAGTTTCTGTGGAAGTGACGGAGAGATGTGAGTGTGGTGTGTGTATTGTGTTCAGTTTATGAGACTATAACAGATCTGGAGGATAAATGATGCTACCAATGGACCAGATATTTTCGAGGAATTCACGGAGAAGTGAAAAGTAGTAGAAAGGGTTCAAGAGACAGCAGTGAGTGGGAAGAGTCAGGGCAGGAAAGAGAAGAACTGATAAAGAACTGTGGGCTGTGTGTTCTCAGGAGAGCCTCATGGAAGGTTGCATTTGGAACCTGTAGCTGCTGTTGGAGTGTGCCTGTGATGCGGTCACCATGGTAATCAGTTCAAGAAGTTGGTTCTCAGGAGCAGGCTCAGCAGAGCCTCCTGTTTTCTGTTCAGAGTAGCTGGCATGCCAGGTTTTTACCTTTAGGAGGAAGCCAGAGATGTGGTCCTTGGGGGAAGTGGGCGACCTCTTCTCTGAGGAGAGCTGAGAGGGTCCTGGGCCTCGACACTGGAGAGCGCAGAGAGGGCCTATGGTAGTTTGGGTTTCCACAGGAGTTGGGGGGCAGGGAGCGGGGCCGCCCTGGTGGTTAGTTTGCCTACCTGCTGCTCACACTCAGCTGTTTCTCTAGAACTTGCAGCCACTGCTCCCTGGACAGGTACACAGGAAGGCTGTGCCAGGTACTTCTGCTAATCGTATTTCATTCACAAATCTGAACAACTAACCAAGGATTTCCAGACACTTGACGAACACTGAGAACTTGAAAGAAAACAAGAAACTTGACCGATTCTCCTTCGAGTGGCAGCAGTGTAATGAGTAGGGTCACATTTCTGTTCCTTTCCTTTTTTTCTCCTTCCTTTTTTCCCTCCTTCCTTCCTCCCTCCCTCCTTTTTTTTTTTTTTTTAATTTTGCTCTCCTGAACTGCTTTTTGTTGGAGTGATGGCATTTTCTTTATTTTTTGCTAGTTACCTATAAAATTTTTAGCATGCGTGACTAAAATTTTGTCTTAAGTTATTCAATATCTATCTCCCCCTCTCTAACAAGGCAAGCTCCTTTGCATGCATTAGCTATTCTTTGAGTAATCTCTTTCTAGTTATTGTTTTTTTAATAAATCATGACAGATTTAGTTGTAATTATAGAAATGAATATTTAAGTGTTACAGTCCCTGAGTACATAAAGAATTAATTGGGAGGTAGAAGAAATGAGAGGTAGAAGGAAAGGTACACGTGTTAATTTTCTTTTGCTTCATGGCAGGAATTTCTTAAGTACTCTATGAAATTGGCAAACCTAGCTTCAGATTTAAATGTAGAATTACGGGGTGCCTGGGTGGCTCAGTGGGTTAAAGCCTCTGCCTTCAGCTCGGGTCATGATCTCAGTGTCCTGGGATCGAGCCCCGCATCGGGCTCTCTGCTCAGCGGGAAGCCTGCTTCCTTCTCTCTCTCTGCCTGCCTCTCTGCCTACTTGTGATCTCTGTCTGTCAAATAAATAAATAAACTCTTTAAAAAAAATAAATAAATGTAGAATCACTAGAAGCCTTAGAGCAATGTAGTAAAAATTAAGAGGTGATGGGGAAGTGGAGTTTGGAGGTTGTGTGTGTGCACGCGTGTGCGTGTGCTCACGCCAGTTTTCCCATCTTGAGTAGCAGATTTAAAAGCTTTTCGCTGAGGCGTATATTAACAATATAATAATCACCATAATAATAATAATCACCATAAAAACTAAAACCCAGCTTTTAACAGTGGTTGTCCCTGGGGAAAGGAATGTAAAGAGAAGGAGTGGTAAATAATACTTCTGTGTTTTTATTTTATGTGCCCCCTTTACGGTTTGCATTGCTTTCAGATTGCGAGGATACAATATTTATTAAAGTTTTGTACAAGGCTCACAGAAGGGATTTGATACTTATTCTAATATTTTAAACAAATGTCTGTAGGGAGCTAACTCCAGATTTTTGAGTAGATTGAAGATTGGCATACTTGCCTTCTGCCTACACAGTAGCTGTCAAAACAAAGTGCATTTGAAGTACTGTCCTCTATTGGAATTTTCCATCCTGTTGCCCAGTTTGGTAAAACGACCACTTAGAAAAACCTCAGTGACTAATGCTTTCATCATACCTTTACATAGTGCTTTAATGCTATAGAGAAGTTTCACATTCATTATTTGATTATGTGATTTCCATGACAACCCCATGAGGCAGGCAGAGTAGTTGTTTCTCTGTATTAGAAGGCAAGGAAATGGAGACTGACAGAGTGACTTGCTAAGGTCGTAGGGTTTGTAAAGTGGCGACGGAACCTGCTCTCATGCTCTCCCAATTCACTGCTCATCCCATACCCCTGTGACAGTTTTGCTTCTGCTTGGCTCCTCGTGTCCCTGGGTGTCTGAAGGGTCTCTCTTACCAGCGCTTATAACATGACCCAAACTCCAGTTGTGACATTAATGGCCTTGTTTTCTTCCTGCATTCTGAAATTTGTATTCTAGCTGTGTTTAAAATATGTAAATCTGTGTTAATTGTAATTCAGTTTTTGAGATGCGCCACACATAAATGTTGGGTATCATTCAACCTTTTGTTATTTCGGCAGCTGGGCAACCCTTGTTCCTTACCCTGCTGAGCCGATCTTTTCTTAGAGACATAGATGCCTTCCAAATTTTTCTCATATCCTTGTTTGGTGCTGTTGTGGTTTGCCGAATCAGAGCGGTGGAATTTAAATGTTGTTTACTTCAAGAACTAACTTATTGTCTTGGGCTTGTGATATTGAATAAGCAACACTTGGCCTTACCTGAACCCTACAGTTGTGTTTTTCACCTAAGAAGTTTTTATTTCAGCTAGTGACTTGCTCTCCAGGAAAACAACAGTGGGGATGTAAGTGTATTTAGCTCTTGGCTTGGGAGCCCAGTGTAATACTCCTGTCCCTTGATCATGGGTTTTTAAAAAATTATGGTAAAATATATAGAATGTAAAATTTGTCATTTTAACTGATCTTAAGGGTACATTTTGGTGACATTAGTTACGCTCACCATGTTGTGTAACCATCACCACTGTCTCATTCCAAAACGTTTTCATTACTCCAAACAGAAACTTCAAGCCATTTGATGATAACTCCCCTTTCCTCCCTCTCTCCAAACCTTGCTATCCTATATTCTACTTTCTGTCTTCTATAATTTTCCTACTTTAGGTAGGTAAGTGGAAGCATACAATATTTGTCCTTTTGTGTCTGGCATCTTTCATTTAGCCTACTTTTGTCAAGGTTTATTCATTTGTTGCATGAATCCATACTGCATGTTTTTAAATGGCTGAGTAATATTCCATAATATTGCATTGTATCATTCCATATCTTGTTTATCCATTCATCCCCTGATAGGCATTTGGAGTTGTTTCTACCTTCTGGCTATCACAAATAATGCTGCTGTGAACACTGACATATGTGTATCTCTTTGACTTCCTGGTTTCAGATCTTCTAGATATATACCTAGGACTGAAATTATTGAGCCAAATGGTTATACCGTATTTGACTTTTTGAGGAACCACTGAGTCTCCGAATATCTTCATCATGACTTGTTATTTTATTTTATTTTATTTTTTTTTGTCTTGATTCTAGCCATCCTGATGGGTGTTGAAGTGTAGTACCTTGTGATTTTGATTTGCATTTGCCTGAGGAGTAATGATATTAAGCATCTTTTCATGTACTTATCTGCCAGCTGGTTTGTCTTTTTGTTTTTGTTTTTTTTAAGAGAGGAGAGAGGGTGGGGCAAAAGAAGAGAGAGAATCGTTTCGTTTCTTTTTTTTTTCTTTAAAGATTTATTTATTTATTAATTTAGAGAAAGCAGGGGGCAGGGGCGGGGGGGGGCGGGGATCTTAAGCAGATTCCATCCCCAGTGCGAGCCTGATGGGCGCTCAATCTCATGACCCTGAGATTATGACCTGAGCCAAAATCGAGAGTTGGATGCCTCACTGCCTGAGCTACCCAGGCACCGCCCCCAGTTGTCATTTTTTTCTTGAATTGTGGAAGTTCTTTATATATTCTGGATTTTAATCCCACTTGGTCATGATTAAGGAGGCTTTTAATGTGTTGCTGAATTTGGTTTGCTAATATTTCGTTGAGTATTTTTTCATCTCCATTCATAAGGAATAATAATTGGTGTGTAGTTTCCTTATAGTGTCTTAGTCTGGCTTCAGTGTCAGGGTAATGCTGGCCTCATAAAATGAATTAGGAAGTGTTCCTTCTTCTTCAGTTTTTTGAAAGTTTAAGAAAGGTGTTAATTCTTGTTTAAATGTTTGATAGAATTCACCAGTGGAGACATCTGGTGCTGGACTTTTCTTTGTCGAGAGGTTTTCAGTTACTGACTCAGTCTCCTAACTTGTTTTAAGTCTTCCAATTTTTAATTTTTTTTCTTGAGTCAGTTGGCAGCTTGTATTTTTAGGAATTTGTCCATTTCGTCTGGATTTTGCAATTGGTTGGCATACGGTTGTTGGTCATGATATTTTCTTACAATGTTTTTATTTCTGTCATGTTGGTAGTAATATTCTCTCTTTTCTGATTTTATTAATTTGAATCTTTAATCTTCATTAGTCTGGCTAGAGGTTTGTCAAATGTGTTGATCTTTCCAAAGAATCATTTGGTTTTGTTGATTTTCTCTATTCTTTTAACTTCTGTTTCATTTATCTACATGTGAATCTTCACTTGATCTTAGCCAAAAGGCCGAGAAGTGATGTGAATCTTTATTATTTCCTTCCTTCTGCTAGCTTTGTGGGTCAGATTGCTCTTCTTTTTCTACTTTCTGAAGCTGGACAGTAAGCTCTTTCTACATTGTTAATGTTGGCTTATCTGGATCTAAATTTTTCTCTGAGTCTTGCTTTTGCTGTATCTCATTTGCTAACACATGTATTGTGTTTTTGTTTTCTTTCATCTTAAGATATTTTCTAATTCCCTTTGGTTTCTTCTTTACCTCTTGGTTGTTTAAGAATATGTTGTTTAATTTCCACATACTAGTGAGTTTTTCAGTTTTCCTTGTTTTATCAGTTTGTAGTCTTATTACAGTGTGGTCAGAAAAGACACTTTGTATGGTTTCAGCCTTTTAAAATTAATTAAGGCTTGCTTTATGGTCTAATGTAGTATATTCTGGAGAATCTTCTGACTGGACTTGAGAAGAATGTATATTCTGTGGTTGGGTGGAGTGTTCCATTTATGTCTGTTAGGTTTATTTGGTTAACACTGTTGTTGAAGTCCTGTTTCCTCCTTGAGTTTCTGTCTGGTGGTTTTATCTATATTGAATGAGAATATTGAGTTATCCATCTATTGTACAACTGCCCCTTTCCCTTCAATTTTGTCAGTTTTTAAAATTGATTTTTTTAATTGAGGTAGGATTGGCCTGTAACTTACAGGTATACAACATAATGATTTGATGTTCATTGTGAAGTAGTCATCACAGTAAGTGTAGTTTCTATTTGTCTTCATAAAGGATTACAAAAGAATTTTTTTGTGTGTTAAGAACTTTCAAGATCTGTTCTCAGCAACTTTCAGATATGCAGTTTAATATTTTTGACTTAGTCATCATGAGATACATTACATTTCCATAACTTACTTATTTTATTGATCCTCTTCACCCATTTTACCCATCCCCCCACCACCACTACTGGCAGTCTCCAGTCTGTTATCTGTGTCTGTGAGTTTTGTTTTGTTTTGTTTTGCTTTATTTTTTTCTCAGCTCGACATAAAAGTGAAATCATGTGGTATTTGCCTTACTCTATTTGACTTATTTTACTTAGCGTAATAATCTCGAGGTCCATCCATGTGTTACAAATGACAAGATTTCATTCTTTTTTATGGGTGTGTGTGTGTGTGTGTGTGTTGTTAATTTGGTTCTTATATCGGCAATGCTGGCCTTGGAAGATGGGTTTGGCAGTTTGGGAAGAGTTTGAGAAGGCTAGGTATTGAATATTCTTCGAATGTTTGGTAGAATTTCCCAGTGAAGTACATCTGATCCTGGACTTTTGCTTGTTGGGAGGATTTTGATTATTGATTCAGTATCCTTACAAGTAGTCAGTCTTCTCAGACTTCCTGTTTGTTCAGGATACTGTCTTGGAAGATTGTATGTTTCCAGGAATTTATTCTAGGTTGTCTAATTCTAGGTTGTCTAATTCTTTGGCATATAATTGTTGATAATAGTCTCTTAGATCCTTTGTATTTCTTTGGTATCATTTGTAACTTCTTTTTCATTTCTAATTTTATTTATATGAGCTCTGCCTCTGTTCTTAGTGAGTCTAAAGCATTGTCAGTTTTTATATATCTTTTCAAGGAAAAGAGACTCTTCATTTCATTGATAATTTTCTAATTTTTTGTCTCTATTTTATTTCTGCTATTATTTATATATATTTTTTTCCTACTATCTTTGGCCTTAGTTTTTCCTTTTCTAGTTACTTTAAGTATAAAGTTAGATTGCGTATTTGAGATTTTTCTTGTTTCTTGAATTAGACCTGTATTGCTGTCATCTTACCTCTTAGAACTGCTTTTGCTCCATCCCATAGATTTTGGTGTGTTGTATTTCCAATTTAATTTGTTTCAAGGTATGTTTTTAAATTTTTTTCTTTTGATTTCTTCATTGACCCATTTGTTGTTCAGGAACTTGTTTTTATCTCCATGTATTTGTGATATTTTGGTTTTGTTTTCTTATAATTGCTCTCCAGTCACACTGTTATGGTTGGAAAAAAATACTTGATATGATTTCAGTTTTCTTACATTAATTATTAAGACTTGTTTTGTGGTTAACATCTTGTTTTGGAGACTGTTTCGTGAATACTTGGAAAAAATGTCTATTCTGCTTTTGGATAGAATGTTCTGTATGTGTTTATTAAGTTCATCTAATCTAACGTGTTGATCAGGCTGTTATTTCCTTACTGTTTTTCCTTTTTTTTTTGGTCTGGGTTATCTATCCATTGATGTAAATGGAATATTAAAGTCCTTCATTATCATATTGCTGTCAGTTTCTCCCTTTAGGTTTGTTAATATTAGCCTTATATATTTAGGTACTCCTGTGTTGGGTCCATAAATATTTCCAAATGTTGTATTTTCTTGTTGGATTGATTTCTTTATTATTATGTAATATCTGGTCCCTGTGTTAAAAGGCTATTTTGCTTGATACCCCACCTACCTTTTGGTTTTCATTTGTATGGTATATATATTTTCATCCCTTCACTTTCATTGTATGGTCTTATGTCTGAAGTGAATGTCTTTAGGCAGCATATACATAGGTCGTGTGTGTGTGTGTGTGTGTGTGTGTGTTTAATTCTTTCATCACTCTGTCTTTTGGTTGGAGAATTTTGGCCATTTATATTTAAAGTAACTAGTGGTAGGTATGTACTTATTGCCATTTTGTAAATTGTTTTTTGGGTGTTTTGTACCTCCTCATTTCTTTCTATGTTTTTTTGTTCTCTTCCCTGTTTTGATGACTTTCTGTAGTGTTATGCTTAGAATACTTTCCCATTATCTTTTGTGTACCTACTGTAGGTTTTTGCTTCACTTTTACCTGAGACTCACTTGTAAGAGCCCATATATAGAACAGTCTGTTTTAAAGGTAACGGGAAGTTAGTTTTGAATGCATTCTAAAGCTGCAATTTTTACTTCTTCTCCCCTGTGTTTTATATTTTTGATATCACATTTTACATCTTTTTATTTTGTGTATTGTTTAACTATTGAAGTTTTATTTAATTTTTACTACTTCTTTTAATCTTATACTAGCTTTATAAGTGATCATTCCACTACTTTTATTGTTTATTTACTTTTACCAGTAAGATTTTTACTTTACTATGTTTTCTTGTTACTAATTAGTGCCTTTCCACTCCTCCACCCTCCATCTTGAAGAAGTCCTTTTAACAGTTCTTGTAAGGTTCATTTAGTAATAAATTCCTTTAGCTATTGCTTGTTTGAAAGACTCTTATCTCTCCTTGAGTTCTAGATGATAACCTTGTTGGATAGAGTTCTTGGTTGAAACTTTTTTTCCTTTCAGCACTTCGAATATATCATTCCAATCCCTCTGGCCTGCAAATAAATCTCCTTCACATGGTTTAGGTGTTTTTCAATCTGCTGCTTTTGCCCTGGGTCTGGGAATGAGTGAGTCTGCACACAATCCCTCTAAGAGCAGAGTCTTTGTTTCCTACAGCCCTATTTTTCTTCTGAATGTAAGCCGCACTGGTTTTCCAAACCAGATGTTTTAAAGGTTTGTCTCTCTGGTACAGGTCCCAAGGGCTCAGGTGCTTGAAGGAAAGCTCCATATTTGTGAGATCCCTCTCAGCTCCTTCTGATTGTGGATCATTACACCAGGGGTGGGGTTTTTGAAAGATAGTGTCTCTGCCTCTCTTTCCCATGTTGACGTGGCCTTTTTATTCTCTGTTGTGGAGGATTTGTTCAGCTAATTTTCAGCCCCCCCCCCCAATTGTTGCATATTAGCTGTAGGTAGGTTTTGTCTATGGAAGGAAGTGAGTTCAGGATTCTCCCACTAGACCATCTTCAATTGTCTCAGTTTTGTCAGTTGTTGGTTGGTGCTTGTTAAGTTGTCTTGATGGATTAAATTTTTTTATTAGTATGTAATGTTCTTTGTCTCTTATCTTCCCCTCCCCCCCTAGCTTTACTGAGATATCAACATATGACATATGGAAGTTTAAGGTGGTGATATGATACCTGTGTGTATTGCAAAATGATTACCACCTTAAGATTAGTTACCACCTCCCACTCCGCACATAATTGCCATTTGTGTGTGTGTGTGTGTGTGTTGATAACATTTAAGATCTACTTTCTTAGATCTTTCAAATATATAATACAGTATTGTCCTAAGTTTTTTGGGGTATATTTCACACACAATGTTACATTGGTTTCAGGCATACATATAACTTTTTTTGACTTAAAAATCTATCTTGTCTGATAATAGCTTCCTTCCCTCTGGCCCTTTTTTAGTTACCATTTGCTTAGAATATCTTTTTACATTCTTTTACTTTCGATCTCTTGGTGTCTGTTTATCTAAAATGAGTCTGTTGCAGACATCCTATAGTTAGATCATTTTTTGTTGTTGTTGTTAAGACTTTATTTACTTGAGAGAGAGAGAGCATGAGAAGGGGAAGGGTCAGGGGGAGAAGCAGACTCCTTGCAGAGCAGGGAGTCTGATGTGGGATTCGATCCCAGGACTCCAGGATCATGACCTGAACTGAAGGCAGTTGCTTAACCAACTGAGTCACTCAGGTGCCCTTAGATCATGTTTTTATCTTTTCTGCCAATCTACGAATTAGAGAGCTGAATCCGTTTGCATTGAAAAGTAATTGCTGATAAGGAAGGAATTCTGCATTTAGGTATTTGTTTTCTGTGTGGTTTGTTTCATTTTTTTTATTGTTCTTTAATCTCTCTGGTAGTGCCTTTTTGGTATTTACTGCATTTCTTTTAATGTACCATTTTGATTCCCTTCTTTTCTGTATATTCTTTTGTTTTTTCTTAGTTTTATTGAGTGTCAGAATTAGTGTCTTAAATTTATAACAACTTAGTTTGAATAGCAGTTCAGTTCAGTTTCAGGAGTACACAAACATTCTATGCCTGTACATCCCTGTCCCTCCACCTTTATATAGTTGTCACAGACTACATCTGTACATTGTGCACATCTTAACACAAATCTGTATTTATTGTTTAATGTGTTTTTTAAATCCTATATGAAGAAAAGGGGAGTTTAAAGCAAAAGTACAGTAATACTGGCCAGTGTTCTTTATTTCATTATATGGCTTTGAGTGATTCCCTAGGCCCCCCTCCCCCCATCTTCGCCTGAAGGATTCCTTTTAGTATTTTCTTGGAGGTCAGGTCTACTAGTAATGAATCCCCTTTAGGCCTGTCTTGGAATGTCCTAATTCTTCATTCCTGAAAGACAGTCTGCAGTTATAGAATTGTTCAACGCTTTTTCTTTTTCAGCACTTTAAAACCTGTCATCTCTCTGCTGAAAAAGCTGCTCCTAATCTTACTGTGGATCCCTTGTATGTGATGAGTTGTTTCTGTCTTGCTGATTTTAAGTTTTTTCTGTCTTTGTCCTTTGGCAGTTTGATTGTAATGTGTGGATTTCTTTGAGGTTTTCCTGCTTGGAATTTGTTGAATTCCTTGGATATGTGGATTCAGGCCTTTCATCAAATTTGGGAGGTTTGGGGCCGTTATTATCTTCAGATTTTTTTTTTTTTTTTTTAACTGCTTGCTTCTTTTCCCCCACCCCTTTTGTCTTTGGGGATTCTCCTGATGTACATGTTGATATGTTTGATGGTGTCCCATAGGGCCCTCAGTTGATTTTTCTGTAATCTTTTTTAATTGGCTCTTCAGCCTGGATAATTTTAATTTCTTTATTCATACAGCATTCTCTTGATATCCTTTATTAGTTCTTTGGGCATACTGAAGACCATTGATTTAACACCTTAGTAATTCCGACATCTAGCATTCCTCAGGGATAGTTTTTGTCAAATTCTCTTTCTCCTCTCAAAGTGCTATGGTTTCCTGTTTCTTTGTATGTTTTGTAACTTTTAAAAAAAACATTTTTATTTATTTATTTGACAGAGAGAGACACAGTGAGAGAGGGAACACAAGAAGGGGGAGTGGGAGAGGGAAAAGCAGGCTTCCTGCTGAACAGAGAGCCTGATATGGGGCTTGATCCCAGGGCCAAAGGCAGATGCTTAACAACTGAGCCACCCAGGCATCCCGTTTTATACTTTTTTGTTGAGAACTGGACCATTTGAATATTACGGTGTGGAGACTTGGGAATCAGATTCTCCCCTTTCTCAGTGATTGCTGTTGAGGGTTGCTGTCATCTCTTTGTGTGGTGACTTTTCCAAAATGACTTTTGCAAAACCTGTATTCTTTGCTTTGTGTGGTTACTGCAGTTTCTTTTACGTTATCTGTGGTCAGCTTGTGACCTGGCAGAGATTTACTTAAATGTCTAGGTCTTCCCTCCCACCACCCAAAAAATCCAGAAAGGGAAGTTCATGCAGCCCAGGAGGGTGGAAACAAATGCAGGTGTCTCTGTTGTTTCCCTAGGCTGCCTCCAGTATGATAAGATATATAACCCTAATGTTAGGAGGGCAAGGTCCCCCTTGCCCACACTGGCACCAGCCAGTGCTCAACACTGGGCTGTGAGGCAGAGGGACAGGGGCTGTTTGCTGGTTCATGCACTCTACTCTCTGACCTGGGTTGAGTAGCCTCTGTCTTCAGCAGCCACTCCTCTGGTTGGTGTAAATGCTCTGAAATAGTTGATTCTCATGGGTTTTCCAGCTTAATGATTTTGTGGAGGTACTGACCCCTGGAGCTTCAATTTTCTGTGACGTCACTCCACCCATGGTTTTATTTTGGACATGCTGTGGTGGCAGCTGCAGTCAGTTCCTGTCTGTGTTTGACAAAACTATTTAAGTTTGATGATATTTTTACTTTTTATTAGAGTGAGCAGGAGTACATTTAGCCTCTAGAATCTGGAGTATGAACTCTGTTGTAGTAACAGTAACTCAGGAAATAATTTTTATTTCCCTTCAATTTAATAATACCTTGTATCTATATAGTGATTTTCATCACAGGAATGTGACAGGCTTTACAAATAGATCATTATTTGTAAAAATAGAAGTGTTCACGTTTTTATAAGTGGAAAAGAACTGAACATGTGTTTTCTGATTGAGCGTTATCATACAGTCAGTTATCCTAGTCACGTGTCCAAAGTTGGCCTAGTACCGGTCCAGGGCTCCTTATTTTTAATAGAGCAAAATATTCTGTTCTATTATTTGGTAAAGTAGAATAGAAAAATGATAAAAAGAATATGGTAGAGCTTAAAGTAATGTCACATTTCTTGTTCTTTGTTTGACCATAGTAGGTGAATCTCCACAGAGCGGCTGTAAAAACCAAATCTTAACCTTTTTTGTCATAAGTAAGGTGCCATTAAGGGAGTTCAGGTATGGTTATGTTTTAAATATGTACCTGTCCATGTTGTATAATTTTCTCAGGAAAGTTTTTTTGGTATTGATATAAATAGGACTTGTAAAATGCAGTGTACTCACTCAAATTAAGCATGCCATTATGTGAAGCTTGGTCATATTTGAGAATTTTCTTTTTGATGTTCTTGTTAAGCTGACTGGAGGCTTGGCAGAGTAATTCATGCTAAGCCCAGTGTCACCACCATAACTTTCTGACAGAGGTGAATTAATGAGAGTGTTTTCAGTAACTCATTGTCTCTTGAACACTTAGAGATTAAAGACATGGGTTTTTGTTGTTGTTGTTGTTGTTGGCACCAAGTCAGTGTTATTACTTTCTCATTCTTTGACTGATTTAAAAGATTTAAAAGTGAATCTGAATCTTATTTTATTCTTTACATATAAATATTCTCTACAAATAACACATTTAGTTGTGAATTATATAGCTAATCATTTCACTGAAGATGTTAGATCAAGTAATATAGAGATCATAGCTTTTAACATCTAATAGGAATATTGAGGTTCTAATGGATATGTGAACTTCTGGAGGTGAAAATTATCTGTCTAATGTTTTTGGTTTGGTCATTTATCATTGAATTATAATGATTCAGATATGTAACTTGCTTAGCTTCTGTTTCTTACATGGTGTGTTTGTGTATAACTGTTAGGTGGAAAGGATTATATAAGTGCAGGTCTGAGTAAATTGAAATTTGTAGTCATTTGGTCAGTGATTAATCATAGAATTGAATTTTCCTTAGTTGCTTAGGTGGAGGATGTTACCTGTGTAACTTACATGTCGCGTATATGCCCCTGTGGCAGCTGCTGATGAAGGGGGTAAGCTGCTTTAATTTCTTTTGAAAAGAACTATATTCTTGAAAACTTTGAAAACTTGCCAGAAGTCTTCCCTGCTGGGTTGAAGATTTTTGGGGTGCTGTGGAAGATGGAAGTGGGAGGTACACATGAACATGTACACATGCACCATTGGGTAAAAAGTTTATATGGCTTCTCCTTCTCCATGGAACTTACAAAGAGAGCTTCAGAAGACCTGTGATGGTAACAGAGGCCAGAGCCCTTCGGGAGTGTGATTGATTTACAGAGGTTGATAATTGGTTGTATAGTAGTTCAGAGATACGAAGGTGTTTTGAGTTCTCCATTTGTGTTGGAGACCATCCCACCCTCTCTGTGTGTACCATTTATACCATGTGATGTCTTGCCAGGGTTGGCTTTGCTTTGTGCCGATCTCGGATTCTCAGACAGTACTTGCCACCCTCTGTGACATGCTTTGAGGGTGCCTTGCCACTCTTAGGCCTGGCCCAATCTTAAGAAGCCCACGTACTTTCTGTGGAGCACGTTTTTTTCTTTGATGGCCGAGTTAAAACCAGAGGAGGCCACTGTCGAGGTCCTAGACCAAGATTCTTAGAATGACGGTGCACCAGTGTGGAGCCTCCAAATACTTTCTCAGTTATTTTGGCAATATCCGTCTCTTGGGGGGTTGATCTGAAGGTGGGACTAAGAAGGAGTAAAGAAACTATTGGTTTAGTGCCTACTGTGCCAGACATTGTTCTCAATATTCTATACAGTTTTTAGAAACAGGCCATAATAAGTAAGGGTTTCGTCCGCCCTGTTTTCCACATTTGGAAATTGGAGCACAAGGGTGTGAACTGTTTTGCCCTAAGTTCACACTGTGATTGTGAATCCATGTTGCTGCTGTCTTAGAATTATAATATTTTAGATTTGCAGTAGATGCTGTAAATCTGGTCTCTCTTATCTTGCTGATGAGAAAAGCAAGGCGGAGTGATTCTGGTCGGTGACACTGTGGTTAGCTCCTACTAGGCCAGGAAGGCAGGCCTCCTGCTTACAGGCCATTACTCAGTCCATGGTGCAGCCAGCGTTTGGAATGGTTAAGTGTCTACTCATGTTCTCTGGGCTCTTGTTTCACCAGCCTGTAAAGCTAGAATGGAAGTACCTCTGAAGAAAAATTCAAGGCTTGGCTCTTTTAGTTACATCTCTTTATGAAGCCTTTCTCCAATTCTGCAGCTCCCAGAGTCATTCCTGTCCTGACAGCCTATAGTACATTCTGTATACTAACATAATTTGACATTTGTTTTCCCCTCTGTAACTTTAAATTTATTTGTAATCATTTTCTATCTGGTGTCATGAAAAACCAATTTTTATTCACTGTATACTCCTCAATTGGATCATGACTTTGGATCATGAATCATCACGATTCTTTCTTACCCTTTTAAATCTTTGGTAGCACCGTATATATCAAAACTTCTTTTATTTAAACTCACAAGCGAGGGGTGCCTAGGTGGCTCAGTCAGTTAAGCATCTGCCTTCTGCTTGGGTCATGATCCCAGGGTCCTGGGATTGAGCCGCACATCAGGCTCCCTGCTGAGCAGGGAGTCTACTTCTCCTTCTCTCTTCCTTTCTGCTGTCTTTCTCAAATAAATAAAATCTTAAAAAAGATAAAAAAATTAACTCACAGTGGAAATAGGTTTTACAGTTAGACCTAATATACACATACATGATTATTAGAACAAAAGTTTCACACACCATTGTTCACTCATAAAGAGATGTACCATGACCTCTTCTGTTTTACTGAAAAAGCAAATGGTAGATCCAAATGGTAGAGACATTGATCTCACTGTCCACTAAATGGGTATTATAATTTGACAATCACGTTCTACAACTTTTCGCACAGGACTGGGGAGAAAGTAGATACTCAGATACTTGGTGAATTTCACCTTTTATGAAGGACTGTTTTGAGATGATTTTTATGATGCCTGTGAAAAAGATTTTTTTTTAATACAGATTTTTGTTGTCCCTGATACAGTTTCAGGGACACAGTATCTTCCAGGAGAGCAGGTGTGGGCTTTCAGCCTTCCGTTCTTTTCCGTTCTCTTGGTTAAAATATTTGCTTCTTGTATCTTCTCTATTTTAGATTCATCCTTTCACTGCTCAAATTCGCTTTGTCTCTGTTGTGTTCATATCCTCATATGGGCTCTTCCTGTGCCTTTAGAATTCTTCCTAATTTTACCAAGGTCACTTGATTGTCTCCTCTTTGGGAAGCCTTTCCTGCCTGTTTTGGCAGTTCTCCTTTGGTTACTGACCTGGTGTGACCCTTCGGTGTTACACTCGGAATGATAAACACTGGATTCAAAGATATGATTTGAAACATAAGAGTGGGAAAAATGTATTTTATCCTGTTTGTTTTAAACAGAAAGTTGTCTGGGAACTAATTGTTCACTGCAACTGTTTAGTATAAAAAAAAAAGGAAGTATTCTTGATAAGTATATTTTCTAGGTAGTAGATATTCACCTTTTTACAATTTACCGTTTTTTTATTTCTTGCTCGAATGTATTGTGTTGTCTTGTGTCTTTCTCATAATGGCAGAGTGGAGGGTGGTCAGAGAGGGTGTGGTTTCCGTGATTGAACATGTAAAAATTATTTAATCAGAAACAGCCTCCCCCCGGGTTCTTTTGTTTTTTCCTTTTTGCAGGTGGTATCTTCAGAATGATAGATCAAAGACAGCCTTATGGAACTTACTCTTCTTTTATTTGGATGGTTATTTTTTGGCATGATAAAGAAACATTGCTTAGCTTTCTAAGAATTCATAGTAGGCAGGTTGAAGGAGGCACTTACTCCACGACCTGCAAATTCTTGGAATGGATGACTGTTTCTGGGGATCTAATAATATATCCTACCTTTTATTCAGAACTTGATGTTTGGTCTTTAATAGACTCTCCAAACTTTTTTCCTTAATGTCTTAATGAGATCAGAAGAACCAGTAGATTCACACATTGCTAGACACATGGGGATGGGAGGTACTGTAGATTTTGAGGTCTTACATATGAGATAACCAAGGTCCAGAGAGAGAAGCATTTTGCCTCAAGTTGTTTCAGCTAGTTAGTGACAAGGCCAGGACCAGAGAGACCCAAGTCTGTACCTTTCCTAGGTCAGTGCCGTAATAGTGTACCGTGGTCTTGCTGCAGCAGCTCTCCAACTGATCCAGCCCATTCTTCCATGAAATATTTTCTGTAAAACAACATTTCCTATTTTTAATAAAAATGTTAGTTTGAATTTCTAGCATTATATTGACAAAAAAATACTACCCAGGGAACCTGGGTGGCTTAGTCAGTTAGGTGTCCAACTCTTAAGTCTCAGTTCAGGTCTTGATCTCAGGGTCATGAGTTCAAGCCCCACTTCAGGCTCCATTTAAGAAAAAGAAAAAATTGGGTGCCTGGGTGGCTCAGTGGGTTAAAGCCTCTGCCTTCAGCTCAGGTCATGATCCCAGGGTCCTGGGATCGAGTCCCGCATCGGGCTCTCTGCAGGGAGCCTGCTTCCTCCTCTCTCTCTGCCTGCTTCTCTGCCTATTTGTGATCTCTGTCTGTCAAATAAATAAATAAAATCTTAAAAAAAATAAAAAAAGAAAAAAATATTACTTACTATTAACCTGGACTCTTAGGTCTAGCCGTTGAGTTTTTTCTCTTTTCTGATTAATTATTAAGATTTTCTCTTCTTGGGGGGTAGTACAGGGATTTTCTGTAAAGATATGCCCCACATGTGCATAGTCTCCCTCATTATCAGCGTCCCCCGCCAGACTGGTACTTTTTGACATAACGGATGAACTGCACTGAAACATTGTAATCACCCAAAGTCCAAGTTTATGATACTGTTTACTTTTGGTATACAGTCTAAACAAACGTATAATGACCTAGTCATCATTACAGTATTATACGGAATATTGTCAGTGCCCTAAAAATCCTCTGTGCTCTGCCTATTCATCCATCCTTCTGCCCAACTTCCAATTTTTTTACTGCTTTCTTTAGTTACCATTGAGTTTTTAGTTTCAGTTATTGTAACCTTTATATTTAGAAGTTGATTCAGTTCTTTGAAAAAAAGCCTGCATCAGCTTTGAGTCTGATCTCTGTTCTTATAATCAAGCAATTGTTATTTCTTGGCATGTATTAAGCGTTTGTTTTGTATCCTGTCTGAAATAGTTCTGGTATTTAGTATTTTAAGAGTCTAATTCTGTTGTCTGTGTTTCTGCTGGCTTTATTCATAGCGCTTTATTTTCTTGTTTTGTGTATGTGTATGAGTTTTGATTGTGAACTCAAATCTCTTGGAGTTTTTTTTGTGGGGTGGACTAACTTAAGCTCCCAGAGTGAACTTGTAATTCTGCTGGTTGCCAGGTGAAGAGGGCACCATCAACTCAGGGTCTCTTTGAATTACATTATCTGCTTGAGTGGTTTGGTTTAAGATCATACAGCTTGTGTGGATTTGGGTTACAGTCTTTCATGAGGGTCAACTTGGGGTTATGAATTTTTGGAAGCTATCCTCCACCCCCAGTGCCACGCACGTGTCACGCATGTTTCCTTCCTGCCTCTTGTGGTACAGGATTATTTCTTGCTCCTCCTGACGTGAGGATCAGCCCTTTTAGAATCTTAGTGTCACGCTCAGGTCTTTTGTTGGCCTTCCTGTCATCCCAAGTTTTAGGTTTCCCTGCACTCTCTTTCATTCAGCTGTCAGAAAAGAGTATAAAGGTCACTAGTGTTGACACATACCCTCACTGTAAAATCTCTCTTTGGCATTGGCCTGTCTCCCAGGGTTCTCCAATCATTTTGTTTTTTGTTTTCTGCGGATTCCTCATTTTCTCACCAGCTCAGTAAATTACTAATTTTTTAATACTAAAATTCATCCACCTCACTGTTCTCATCAGGAGGGTCATGAATACCTCATTGCTTCTTTATGATGAATTCTGTAGTAATAGGTACTGACTCTAAAGTAATCTTTTGTGTAAGTTACAAAAATGGAGACAACAATCAGAAAAGAATGTCTTCTTCCTTCTCTGTGTGTCATGTACTCGTACAGTAAGAAGAATCCTGATACCTATGAAAGCTTTAGAGCAGAAATTCTAATCTGAGCATGCCAACATTTCTTTCCTTTATTCTGGGAAAACATCACTGATGCAATAAACCACTGTTAATTGTAGTGGGATCATATTTCTCAAGTGTTGTAAGGATGGAGAATTATTCAGAGCTATTATTACTGAATATTGACTTGTTCTAGGTTCAGTTTAAACCTTGGGGTTGCTGGTTGACCATTATTTGACATGATAGGGTTTGTCAACCTTCAGCAACATCCTCAAGGGATGATGTTGAGAACTCTTTTGAGGATACTAAAAATTCTACAGCAAACTTTTGGATTGGTGGCTCTTTCTCCCCAGCTATACCGAACTCTAGTGTTGAAAACCAGTCATCAGAAACTGAATTACTTAGTCTCCTCTTTGCATTTGTAGTTAGCATTCAGGTAGAGGTAGAGATATGTACTCTGATTGTTTCTGCAGAGAAAATCTTGAGTTCATGCCGTAAGACTATCCTGCACATTCACAGAATCTGCATTATACAGCATCATTATCATGGTAAGGTATATGTTACTATGCTGTCCTTTAATTTAGAACTGTCATAAAGTAAATTCCATTCTCTCTTTGAACTTTCCATTTGGATCTGCTCCCCCTATTCCATTTGTCACTCTGATTTTTCTCTTCTGAACTGTATTGTTTGGTATGTATTATTAGTTGGCTTGGCCCTCCATGGAGTTTTGTGTTGGTATAGTAAATGTTCTCAGAAATGTTGGTAAAAGTGATTGGTGATGGTAGAAATGTTGAGTTGGAAATTACCTAGTCTTAATTTTCTAAACAGGCTTAGCTGTGAAAACCTTAATTTGAGTAAAGGAGTACTCGAACACCCAACAGATAAACTGG
This sequence comes from Martes martes, assembly GCF_963455335.1. NCBI lineage: Eukaryota > Metazoa > Chordata > Mammalia > Carnivora > Mustelidae > Martes > Martes martes. The sequence continues at coordinate 75,298,487 of NC_137890.1, forward strand.
GAGCTGGGGTTTTTGAAAATCAGTGAGGAGATGGACCCTTTTATCTCGCAAATGAAGCTTCATAAATCCAGAAAGGTTCAATGGCTATGGTTTATGGCTGTTTCCATTTTATCACATTTAGCATCCTCTTCCCAGATCTCTGATTGGATTGTGGTTTTGCTTTATTGTCAGCCTTTCCAGAGTACAGTGACTGTACCTCTGGGCAGCTTGGTGGAATTGGCCAGAGTGAGGAAATCCATTTTTTTTAATGGTAGCTACCTTATTTATTTATTTTTTTTAAGCTATCTCATTTTTCTTCTGACTTGTTTTCTTCTCTGTTGCATGGAGCAGATATTTATTATCATTACCGGCTAATGAGAGTAACTTTCTCCCTCCCCCCCCCGCCCCCGAATTTGAAGGGAAGGCAAAGAAGGGAACCAATATTTATGGGACACTGCTGGATGCTTTTATAGAGGTTTAAATTCCTTTCATTGTAGCTATCCTCTGAAGTAGTTGGTGACATTTTCCTTTCGTAGTTAAGGAAACCGAGGTGCAGAGAAGCTAATAACTTGATTCATAGTGAGACTTACCTTGAGGATGCAGGACAGCTGGAGGATTTTCTAAGCAGGCATGAAAATCTGTGCTGGAGGGGCGGGAATAAGTGGATCCTCTGGCATGGTTCGAATACACGGTCTGTGGTGTGTGATTGGCATTACACTGGAGGGAGAGTGTTCATGTGTTACTGTGTTCATCCCAAGGGCCAGAAATGCTTTCCTGAGTTACATGTACTGGCATTTTACTGTTCCACATAAAAAGATGTAATAAGGTTGTATTTTGGGTAATAGAATCTTTCTTCTTTTTTCTCCTCCTTCCCCTGCCTTCTCCCCTGCCCTTCTGTTTTGTGGGGAAGGGGTTATACTTACTTGAATAAACTAGTATTAGTTCTTATAGTAGGTGGTAAACATCTGGGCTTATTGATTTTTTCAACATATTTGAGGAAATTTTATGACCTGATAACTTGTGCTGGCGGGGATGGGGAGAGGGGCTTCCAGCATTCACACCAAGACAGATTTGTTCAGTAGATCTTGTAGTTGCTGAAATATTTGAATTTGATGTTGTTCTAAAACAGTGGATGGCCATATTAGAAGTAAATGGTATCTGTAAACTAGCAATTATATGAAGGTTTTGTAGAAAGCCTAAAATAAGTCCTAAATTAAAAAAAAAAATAAAGGCACTGTCATGTTTATATACAAGTGCTGGAGGGCTGGAAGATATTAAAGGAAATGTCTTGTTTTGGTAGAATTTGACCACCAATCCACCAGGTCCCTTTAATCAGTACTTGCAATCAGGAAGTTGAGGATGTGTCATCTAACAGAGGTTGCGCCTCCCAAGTCCAGGAATGGAGCTCAGTCAGGAAACAACAGGGATGGGCTTCTGGGCACAGAGGTAGCGTTAACCTCGAGTCCGTGCCTCGGAGGAGGCATAGCATGTGTGTTGTCTTGTGTGCAACTTTGCCAAGTGGTGTTCAGGTATTTTGTGAGTCATACCGTATCAGTTTTATGTAGGTGGTGGTATGTTTTCTTGGGAATTTTCAAGTAGCCGTATCTAGAGTTGGGTTTTCAGCATTGCTGTCGTTTCCCTTCCAGCTATGTTTGGAGTCCGTTTAGTGGCATGTGCCACTACATAGGGACACCCTGCCCCCAATCTCCCCCCCCCACCTTTTCAGGGACCTCAGTGCACAGAGTCAGTCATATTCCCGAGACTGTGACACTCAATTGTTGTCTGGGCGCAGGGCCCTTTTTTTTGTTGCGTTTCATTTTATTTTTTCCCTTTTTTATCCCTCATCCTCAATGCCATGTCCCAGTCCTCTTTCAGCACCCACTCAAGTATGTTTCATGTATGTTCTTCAGCCCATTTGCCATCTGCTATTTTTTATACATGTGTTAATCTCATTTCTTTCTTTAACGTTATCTTTTTGAGAAATGGTCATGCTTTTGTATGTAAATCTAGTTCCATGATTCTGACTCTGCTACGTAGTAGGATGGTTGGCAGTTGCGCAGTCATCAGTGCCATTTCACACAACGTTCTTGTCATTTGGGATCCGTGTAGGGATTTTCAGGTATATCGCTCCAAAGAATTGTTAGGTTATTGAATATCTGCATATTTGGTTTCAGCTCTTCTGTTACAGTACATGGTACATCAGGGGCTTTAATCCATTACCCAGAAAATAGTAACACATTACAAATAGAATTTCTTGATCCATGCTTTGGTTTCCTGAGGAAGTTCTTGTGAACTAGTTTTTAGTCATATTATTAAAATCCTTTACTCTTCACTATCATCCTTTATTTTCCAGTAATGTTAGGGAGTCAAAGGGAACATAGTTTTTAAAGGAATTCTCTGTAATGCCTATATAACTGTGAAAACTTAATGAAAATACTACAGATACTAAGATTTCTGCTTTTGTTTTTGTTTTTTTATAGGGCGCCAATGCCTCGGCATTAGAGAAAGAGATTGGTCCAGAACAGTTTCCAGTCAATGAGCACTATTTTGGATTAGTCAATGTAAGTATCCATTGATACTCAGCCTTCACCAGTACCTTTGGAAATAGTTTTAAAAATGATGCGTGCATCTCATCATTTATTAAAGGAAAGTTGTTTATTTGCATCACTAGGCTTAAGGCCAAGAAACTTGATTTGAAATTCTTTTTAATGAAAGGGAAACAAAGTTGTCCAAGGTCTTAAGAGTTTTAAAATTTTTTTAAATTTTTCCCATTTTGTGTCAGAATTTTTCATAACTTAAATTTTGTATGGCTTACACCAAATGATCTCTTGATTCTTTGAGAATCCTTTAAATGCCTAAATATAAGTGGTCCAAATGTACAGGTATAATAAACTTTTGTAAATGCCTCCCTGTGTCTGTAAAGTATTTGTCAACTTCTGGCAGTATTTAACTAGTATAGATATACAAGGGCAAAATACAAGTAAAGGGTACATTCCCCAGCCTTGTGGAGGTAATTCTAGTAATTATGCATTACTAAAACTTTGGAAGAACTTTTTTTTAGAATTTTTAACTCTTTTCTGAGTCATCACACACCACAAATCTGTGTTGTAGGGTACTGTTAGGTGGGTCCGTGGTGAGTGTTTTACACTGTAGAGAGAGGTGGTAATACGGGTGACAAAGAAGGTTCCATTGAACACACCTGTGTGTCACTGAACACTAGTATGTAATTGTGATGTATGAGGTGGATTTCTTGTGTGATTTGAAGAAAGCATTTAAAGTGCTGTGGGTGTTTCTTTTTGCTTTGGGAGTCCCCTCGTGGGTGTGAAGCTTGTGACAGAATCAGCAGTCCCCACTCCACAGTGCCCTCTCCCCAGAGGAGGCTGGCCATTTTTTCCTGGAATTTACCCCTGTATTCTAAATCAGGTGCCTATGCTGCTATTAGAAACAGTCCATTCGGGCGCCTGGGTCATTAAGCGTCTGCCTTTGGCTCAGGTTGTGATCTCAGTGTCCTGGGATTGAGCCCTGAATCGGGCACCCTGCTTGGCAGGAAGCCTGTTTCTCCTTCTCCCACTCCCCTTGCTTATGTTCCCTCTCTCATTCTCTCTCTCTCTGTCAAATAAATAAATCTTTAAAAACAAAAACAAAACAGTTCATTGACTTTCTGTTACGGTAGGTAAGAAACTTTGCCCTCTTCTAGCACCATCCCTGCCCATTCTCTGGTATGGAATTCACCACTGCTTTATTTTTCCATGTTCTTAATTTTCATTTATTCTTCCCCAAGTCTTCAGCAGCGCTAACAAATGCAAAAAGACTTCCTCAGTACCAGTTTGCACTGCGTCATCCCCAGAACGTTGACATCCCTCTGGAGCCCTGTCATCCCGTCGTGTGGCTTCTGCCTCCTTCTTTTCCCTTCATCCCAGACATCCCTTCGCTTCTCTCCTTCCCTAGATCGCCTCTTCTGCTTGGGTTTTTCCCTGCTTTGTGGAACATGTTCTGTAGTAGCTTCTTCAGGGAGTGTGCACAGGAGGTAACTTTGAGATCTTGTGTATTTAAGAATGTTTTGGTTATTGTCAAAACTAGATGGAGATCCTAAATTACAACCTTCCTTTAGAATTGTAAGGGGTTGCTCTGTGGCCTTCTGGCTTCCGTTGACATCGGCAGGGCTGATGCCCTTCTGATTCTTCATCTCTTCTGTGTGTGGCTTTTGCCCCTTAGAAAGATGTTTTGGGAGGCTTTCCTTTCAGAATGTGAATGGATAGCCAGTGTTCTGAAATTTCATGATGCATCTTCATGTCTCCCGCTGTTGTTGCGGACCATTTAGACCCCTAGGCCCCACGATGAGGTCCTTCGTGTCTCCCGCTATTGTTGGCTGTTTATCAACCCATTTAGACATTTTTCATTTTTCTCAGTTCTAGAACATTTCTGATACCAGTATTTGGATAATTGCTTCCAATCAGTGTAATCTCTTTGTTCTTTTTTCATATACTCTTAGTTGCATAGATGCATATTGAAATGCAGACTGATTTTTTGTTTTTCCTCCTTTTTCTTCCATTTTTTGATCATCTGATATTATTCTACATTTTGGGCTATTGCCCTTTTTTGTCCAGTTCATTGCACTTTTTATTTCGTAGAGTGTTACCTTAATTTTTTTATCTTGTTTTATGGAGGCAATATTCTGTTATTTTTCCAAAGATATTATTTATAATTTTTGTTGGTGAGGTTTTCTTACGCTTACTGGATTGTTTTGAGGTCCTCCCCCCCCCCCACCGTTTTAAACTCTGTCTTTTTCTAGTGGAAACTTTCTTAAATTTCATTCATACATACAAGTGAGATTCTGAAAAGCTGATTGGGACTTGGTGTACTATGGGTGGAGCTTGTCTGCTGTGGTTTCCTCTAGGGTGACCCTTGGCAGGCAGGTGTTAGAAAATGGCTGCATCCCCCCACCCCCCATTCCAATGGCTGGAGCATTTCCTCTGGGACTATTACTTGGTGCTGAGGGACTCAGTTTCTGTCAGGGGTAGCTTAGTTCAGGGTTTTGTTGAGCCCTCTGTTTTCTGTTTGGTGCCTCACTGCTGTCCTCTGCTGTCCTTAAGGGCTTTTGAACCAGACTCCTCTGTGCAGCTTCTGTGGAGACTAAACCTGCGGTTGAAAGAAAGGTTAAGTGTCATCTAGGGGTCTAAATGGTCCTTTTAAAAGACTTCTGGCCAGACCGTGTTTTTAGGGGAACCTTGAACCCCCCCTTTTTCTTGGCCTTTTGAGTTTTTGCTTAATATCTTCTTTTACTGTTATCTTACTGGGATTTTGTGGGGAAGGTGGGGAGTTGACTATTTAATTTCCCTGGTTTAACACGATCTGGCCTCTTCTAACGTCTTAAGCATCCGTGCTTACGTGTAGAGGTGTCTGGTGATGGGAAGCCTGGTGTACATTCTGGCAGCGGCAGCACCCTAGCTGCTCCTCTCCCATGAACTACTTCCCTGTGGCTCCCACCCTGATTCAGTTCACGCTCTCACGTTGACGTGTGTCTTGAATTGTAGGGATGTATTGATAGTGTTGACTGTGTTGATAGTGTCTCAGAAGAACCCATTTTCTTCAGCACAGGAATATTTTATATATTGAAGGCTGTTTTACCTTTAATCCTCTTCAGTTTAAATATTTCAGTCTCTCCGTTTTGTGTCTGACTGTAACTTTTTCTGTAGATAGACTCAGAACAACTAAAACAATATCCTTGAGAAAATTTATTACAAAATTTAGTTCTGGGGCGCCTGGGTGGCTCAGTGGTTGAGCGACTGCCTTCGGCTCAGGTCATGATCCCGGAGTCCTGGGATCGAGTCCCGCATCGGGCTCCCAACTCCACGGGGAGTCTGCTTCTCCCTCTCACCTTCTCCTCGCTCATGCTCTCTCTCACTGTCTCTCTCTCAAATAAATAAATAAAATCTTTAAAAAAAAAAAAAAAAAAAAAAAAAAAACAAAATTTAGTTCTGAAATTAGTCTATTTTTTGTTATGCTGTTTTTTCTCTGATATATCGCTTTGTGTCCGTTGTGTTTAAAAAAAAAAAAGGATTTCTAAGAAGGTTTTTATTTTTATTATTATTCTCTGTGGATCAATCAATCCAAATTAAAAGGGTGGTATTTGTGCTTCTCCCTGAAGCTGACTAACCGATATTGAGTAACACCCAAGAGAAGCAGGAGGGAGTGAAGTTAGTAAGAGATCTTTAGAGGAAGCTTTGTTTTTTATCCCTTCCAGAGACTCATCTGATGGGTAGAAAGGTAGTTTCTGATCTCTGTGCCTAGTTATTATGAAAAATTGGGATCTCTGAGATAGCCAGGGCTCCAACTAGGAAAGATTGATGAACACCTGAATTATATTGAGAAATTTATTGGTGGTCAGAGTAGATGCAGCAGAACTAGTATAGTGATTAACTCTGTGATTTAAACTTTCAGGCTATCTTGCGACTGTCTTCGATACTGTTAACTTTATTCTGTAGGTCCTATTTTGCAGCTCTTAAAATATCATCACTCTTTCTCTGCCCCCCCCCCGCCTTCCTCCTTTTAAAAAAAATTTATGGAGTTAATCACACTATAGGAGTCCCTTAAAAATGAAGGGTGGAGCTTTGTGGGGTAGGGGAGGGGAGGGGAGCTTATTTAATTCAGAGGTAACATTGTGACTTTTTTTTCCCTCTCTGTACATGTCTACCAGGTAGTTAGTATTGAAACAACACTGGAATGTAACTGCTTTAAGGAACTCTGGTTTATCTTTTCCAACAATAGAATTTTGTTAAAATGAGGCACACGTATATTTTCTTTCTTTTATCAGTATGTTCTTAGCTAAGTATGCATTTCCAAGGTTCATTTTAATTGCTTCTAACAAAAAGCTTACACCGAGAAGGGTTTCTATTAAACCTGCCCATTTGGAGCCTTTTTGTGACTGGCGAGTGGCACAATCATTCACTACCACTTGCCTTTGGGAAATAATACATGTATTTGGGCACTTAGACAATCAGACTTTTTTTTTAAATGGACAGGAGAAAAATAACCACAGTTTATTTAACTGGCAGAAAATTCAACATAGGGGTTACTCTCAACATTGTTACTATAACCTATTTTCCATTACTTTCAGTATCAGTTATCTTTTTTTGGAAGAATATTTTCACAGATGATCGCTTTTATGGGAGTTCACTCTTAATATTCTGAGGTCTGTCACTGGATTTTGCATAATACATTGAGTGGGGGATTTCCTTTTGGTTTAATTCTTGTGAATGCTTTAATATTTCTGATGTTATTAGAAAGCAGGAAGAATACTACTGTGGTGTGGGGGTTCAGAAACTATCTTGAGTAGGCAAGGGAGCCTTTTGGAAGCTTTCTGTTGCAGCAGAATATCCTACTTAAACGTCACCTTTATAGGGTCAGCTAACTTCTTTGAAAATGAATTGTTTTGATCCGATGAACTAGATTGCCTTTTTCCCCTTATATCTTTTAGCTAGTGAGTACTTCTTTTTGTATGTAGATAGAAAAGGGCTGATTTCAGTTAGCAGTATCTCTTTTCTACTTTTGTGCTGTCTACATTTTAAAATAGCCTTTTCTTATTGTTTTATGATATAGTTCTGTATTAATTTTCTAATACAGTAGGAGCCAACAGACATGTCACCTCAGCAAATCTGTTTGTGAGGCTACAGTGGAATGTGCTTTTCCCTAAGAGCTTTGTTTGAAATAACAGTTGAATTCCTAGACCATCTTACAAAAGGCTTTTTACACCTGAATCACTAGTGGTCATTGGTTCGATTTCTGGGTCCAGGGGACAGGAGCATTGTGAAGAACAGCGACAAATAAAAATGAAACTTTCTTTCCATTTGTAGGTTATAAAATGACATCCTTGAGAATAAAGATGATTATGCAAATCTCTCTTGGTTCTGTTTTGTTTGAATTGATTGATTGTCATTTAGTTTCTTCCACCTGATGGCCATAGGCTACTTGAGGGTTAGATTATCAGAAATCCCAGAGAATGTTTACATTAGATCTGAGAGAACAGCTCTGTCCCAAGTCCTCTGCTGAGATTGGATCAAGTGTCCAGCCCTGTGGCAGGGTCTGTGAAAGGGTTTGTAATTGACAGTCTTACAGAATTCATGTAGAGAAGTCATTTTCTGTAAGGAAGGGTGGGACAGCGGAGTTAAGGGGTATGGGGTGAGGAATGGATGTCCACTAGCATATGGAAGGACACTTTTAGATCCGATCCACTTGGCTGTGGTGAGACTGGTGAGTAGGGGAATGTTGGGTATAGTGTTAAAAAACAGGGCCACCTAAACAAACTGTAGTAGGGGAAGAGGGTCTTTCCTTAGAAGGGGATGTTCACAGGATAGGCATCATCATCGCCAGCCTCCAGCACGGGGGACAGTGGAGCATTTAAACATTTTAAAACTTTTTTTTTAAGGCAATATTGTTAACATAATGGTGGTAAACACCAGTAGTCTCCAAATGATATATGTAAGATGAACAATAAACTAATGTTTATTTTTATCTAAAAATGAGAGCTAAGCCTTACTAATTCTTGTTTTTAAAGATTCTTCTATTCATTTTATAGAGAGAGAGCGTGTGCACCCAAACGGGGCTGGAGGTGGGTGGGTGGGTGGGTGGGGAGGGAGAGGCAGAGGGAGAGAGTCTCAAGCAGACTTCCTGCTGAGTGTGGAGCCCGCGGAGGGTGGAGTCGGATGTGGGGCTCCATCCCAGGACTCTGAGATCATGACCTGAGCTGAAATGAAGAGTCACGTGCTCAGTTGACTGAGCCACCCAGGGGCCCCAGCCTTATTAATTCTTATTAAATGTTTGATACTGGTATCCACACTCTATCCATGTGTGAAGTGGTCCTATGTCACTTCAGGTTCCATAGCACTAAAGAGTTGACAGTGTAACTGTCTCTTATTCATTTATGTGTTTATAAACTATTACAATTTCAAGGTAGATTTAGAGATGATATGATTTAATTTCTGTTAATCTAATTTTTCAAAATGGTCAAATGACTTAAAAAGATAGTTTCAAAAATAACAGTGCAGTGATGAAGGCCTGGGAACTGTTGTTAGTGCTGCATGTGGATTATTATAGTTCTTTTCAAGATTTTAGAAGGTGGGCCCTGTGTTACAAACCCCGTTTACAGACGAGAATGCGGATGAGCAGAGTGGCGTGGCAGTTTCCGGAGGTCAGAGAGCAGAAGCAGACTTGGACCTAGACAGTTCGCTTTCAGAGCCTGTTCGCTTCGATGCTGAGCGGTGCTGCTCTCAAGGCAGATGATTACTCCAGTGAATTCAAACAAATTTGGTAGATAGGATGGAGAATTTAATTTAGAAAGTACAGTAAGGCCGTAAAGGAAACTTTCCCCCTTGGACCTGTCTATGCATCTGTGTATCTATCTTTGATTGCCATTAAAGTCACATATCGAAATAACTGAACATAAACTCAGACCTGCAATCGAATATTAAAATCTATAACCCACAGTTTATTACAAGGTGTACTCTGTTTCATTGCTCTCACTTAAATATTAATAATTTTTAGTGAAAACAAAATTCGTGTAAATAAGATAAAAATTTTACATATTTTGTCTCAGTCACATTTGTTATACAGTTGACTGTTGAACAACACAGGTTTGAGCTGTCTAGGTCCATCTATATGCAGTTTGCTTTTTTTTTGTTTGGTACACAGTATAGTATTTTATGATTTTCTTGATAACATTTTCTTTTCTCTAGCTTACTTTATTATATATAATACATATAACATACAAAATGTGTGTTAATTAATTGTTATAGGGGACGCTTCTGGTAAGCAGTAGTCTGTTATTAGTGAAGTTTTGGGGAAGTTGAAAGTTACACGCAGATTTTTGGCTATGTGAGGGGTTAGTACCCTTAACTCCCGTGCTGTTGAAAGGCTAACTGTATGTAATGTATAATTTCATGTATATAAATTTACATTTTATAAAAGTGTATTTTCATGTATATGATGTACCATATAATTTTTATTTGTATTTATTAGGAATGTGTGCTCAAGATAATCTTAGTGATGGGGCTATGATAAAAATTTGTGGAGGGGGCATTTATGTTAAAACTAGGAGCAAAAGGCAGTAGAGGATGTCATTGTGTTCAGTAAGCAACTGAAAAAATCAATGCTCAGACCTTGAGGAGAGTGGCAGCTTTTTAAAATTTGTTTCCCCTTATTTTAAACCTGGTTATACCTTTGATCTTCAAAACAAGCTGAGAAGACATAGGGTAGGTTTCAACCCTTAAAGCAATGTCTTTTTTGGAAATCGAGCATTCAGAAACAGGAGTGTGGGGGAAATCATCGCAGACAACCTTTGCATAAAAGCTACACACTAGAGAGAGAGATTTTTAGGTTTTAGGAACTTGGAAGAAAGTTACTGTCAGGGAAGCTGAAGAAAAATTTTCAGAGTAATGAATAAGATCGAAAGCTATTGCTTGTTCTGGAGAAATTGTAGTAGTTTCAAGCTTTGATTTTTCTTTAATGGGATTGATGAAGATCAGTGCAAGACCATAAGAGAAGACCTCAGAGAACTGATTATAATGTTACTCATTGCCTAATGTTCAGAAGATGAGCAGGAGTCTACCTTCCAGCATTCTGTACAAAATAATAGACTCCCTCTGGTTTCTTAGCTTATCATTTCATTTGCTTCTTTTTTTATAATTTGGTCAACCTTTATTATAAATTTTTTTTTAAAGATTTTATTTATTTATTTGACGGAGAAAGATCACAAGTAGGCAGAGAAGCAGGCGGGGGCGGGGGGGGGGGAGCAGGCTCCCCGCTGAGCAGAGAGCCCAATGCGGGGCTCGATCCTAGGACCCTGAGATCATGACCTGAGCCAAAGGCAGAGGCTTAACCCACTGAGCCACCCAGGCGCCCCAAATTTTTCTAATATAATGTTAGACGCTGTCTTTTGCTTTTACCTGCTCTGTGGAAGTCATTTGAATCCCTATTGCTTATTCTTTAACAGAAGTGTCCAGTGATGGAGCGTGACTCTTCTCTCCAATGGCAGGGGCATAGTTTGTTGGTCATTAGCTTCATTAGACTATGATACAAATACTAGTATTTTTCAGACTAATTGATACTGAATAATTGGTAAATTAATCTCAGTAATATTGTAGATTCTACTGCAGGTGTACTTAGCCCCCGGATAGGCTTTATTAAAGTATATCCAGAGTTACATTTATCAGTAGTACCAACGCATCATCTCCTTTTCATCTCCTTCTTTTAGCATTTACCTAGAAAGCCTTTAAAGCACTTGTTTTTATGGAAACCACTTCTTGGCTCTGACCACCAATAGGAATGTAAAATCATATATTCTCACTGGGCCTCATGTTCTATTCTTTTTTTGTGGTGTTGTTTAACTCAGTACTCTGTCCCTTAAATATCTTGTGATTGAAATTTAGTAGTTTAAATTAAATTAAATTAAATTAAATTTAGTAGTTTAAAAAATGTAGTACTTTCGTTTTTTAAGACAAGAATTCTTCATAAGAGTTGCTACATATTTCTGCAAGAGACAAAAGTTTGGCTGTTCATTTTTAATGATGTTGGAGTGCACTGGGGCTTCAGATCATTTTTAAAGTTCCCATCAGCCATTAATGCTTTTGGTATCCCTTGATAATTATTTCCTACTCCATTATTTGTAGTCATTTCTTCTGAATTTATTAGCTGGATTTATTCTATAAGCTGGAACTTCTTCATCAACTCTTTAGTTCCCTGTGAAATATTGTTCTTACAAGAAAGACAAGATTAGGGAGCACCTGGCTCAGTTGGTTAAGCGACTGCCTTTGGCTCAGGTCGTGATTCTGGAGTCCAGGATCTAGTCCCACATCAGGCTCCCCGCTCAGTGGGGAGTCTGCTTCTCCCTCTGACCCTCCCCTTTCTCTTGCTCTCTCTCTCTCTCTCTCAAATAAATAAATAAAATCTTAAAAAAAAAAAGGTCAAGATAAGGGGCACCTGGGTGGCTCAGTCAGTTAAGCATTCAACTCTCGATTTTGGCTCAGGTCATGATCTCAGGATCCTGTGATCAAGCCCCTTGCTTGGCTCCATGCTGGGTGTGGAGCCTGCTTGGGATTCTCTCTCTCCCTCTGCCCCTACTCTCCACCCCGGTGCTCATGTGCTAGCTCTCGGTAAAGGGGCGGGGGGGAGACAAGATAAAACTTTGATATTCTCCTTTTATATATTAGTTTACAGCATCCATGGAGTCTAATGAAAGGTTTTATGAAATATCATTATTAATTCATAAATATTTATATGATTACTGTGCTTTTTATCAATTGCAGTATTTCTTTTTGATGAAATTTGGCTCTTGAATCTGTGCAAAAAGATATTCCAGGCTGATCTACGTTTGTATATTTCTTGTCCCAGACCTAGTATAGCCGTATCTGTAAGACATCCTAGTTCCTTTTTGTGGGAAAAAGGTTTTTAAAGACTACAATCTGTGTGACAGGGAAACTTGTTGCTGCTAGGCCTTTCAGTGGATAGAACTTGAACACACACACACACACACACACACACACACACACAGTCATGAGTTTATACTAATACTTTAAATTCCAATTTTAGGGGCGCCTGGGTGACTCAGTGGGTTTAAGCCTCTGCCTTAGGCTCAGGTCATGATCTCAGGGTCCTGGGATCAAGCCCGGCATTGGGCTCTCTGCTCAGTGGGGAGCCTGCTTCCCCTGCCCCTTCTGCCTGCCTCTCTGTCTACTTGTGATTGCTCTTTCTGTCAAATAAATAAATAAAATCTTAAAAAAAGAAAGAAAGAAATTCCAGTTTGTTTATAGGGCTTTTACTCTTATCTTTATTATTGTATCTTTTTTCCTTTGCATTAACAATTTTGGTTCCTAAGGATATTAATGTAATCCTTTGCTTGCTTTGTCCTATAGAAATCCATAGTAGTTTCAAAATAACAATGTTAATAGATTAGTTCTAACAGTGTGATTACTGAATGCATTTAAGATTTCTTCTTTTTGGGCACATGAGTGGCTCAGTGGGTTAAGCCTTTGCCTTCTGCTCCGGTCATGATAGCGTCCTGGAATTGAGCCCCACATCGGGCTTTCTACTCAGCAGGGAGCCTGCTTCCTACTTTCTCTCTGCCTGCCTCTCTGCCTACTTGTGATCTCTGTCAAATAAATAAAATAAAATATTAAAAAAAAGAAATTATTAAAAAAAAGATATCTTCTTTTTATTCTTAGACTATTTCAATACGCATGTATAGTAAAAATTCCATGTTTTAAATTTGCTCGAACTAATTTTTTGTGTAGTTCTCCCACGGACTGGTTAAACATTTAGGTTTCACTGATCTCTGTTTCCTTTCAGCTTTAGGAATTTCTTTTTTTCCTCTGAGATATTTTCGATTTAATTTAGTTTAAAAAAAAAATCGGTGCAAAGCAAATATTTTTAAAAAGGTACTTTGAGTCCTCTCTACTCTTTCCTCTTTCTCTATAAATAACCATTTTTATTAGTTTTTAATTCATCCTTCCTGGTTTTTAAATATAAGCAAATGTACATGTCTGTGGATGTGTTTGACATTGCCCTTTTAAAAAAAAATACTTATTTTTAGAGAGAAAGTGTGTGTGCAAGTTGGGGGTGGGTAAGGGCAGTGGGAGAGAGAATCTCCAGCAGACTCTGTGCTGGGCACAGAACCTGAATTGGGGCTCGATCCCACAACCCAATATGATGAGATCGGCTCCTGAGCAGAAACCGAGTCTGGTGCTTAACTGTCAGAGCCACCCAGGCACCTTGACACTGCCCCTTAAAACAGTCTCCTCTGCCTAGGCTTTTAAGGTTAGTGAGTGTGTGACCTCACTGCATGGTAGTGCTGTGAGAATTGTCCTCTTCCCTCTTCTTACACTTTCAAAGTCTCCCCCAGTCCTCATCAATCAGCTTATGGGTGTTTTGTCAGATAGCTTTGGGAACCAGTGTCTGTTAATGGGAGGGGAAAAGGAAGACAATGAATGTTGATCAAGTTGTGTGTCATTTTCTCATAAGGTAGGATTATTTCCCCCCATTATTAAAGAGGAGGAGGTTAAAGTTCAGTAGGCTGTAGTTACACATGGCCGGTAAGAAGTCGGTTCATGTGGAGGATTTAATGCACCTGAAGTCTGTTTGTAATATATCAAGAGTGATGTGCGGGTATCTCAGCATTTCAGTGGTGGTTGTGCTGGCATACTGAAAAGTTTTTGTTGGTGGTGTTGTTTTTAAGATTTTTATTTATTCATTTACTTGAGAGAGAGAGAACACGGTGCGGGGTGACGGATGGTAGGAGCAGAGGGAGAAACAGACTCCCCGTTTGGCAGGGAGCCTAATGTGAGGCTTGATCCCAGGACCCCAGGATCATGTCCTGAGCAGAAGGCAGACACTTAACCGACTGAGCCGCCTAGGTGCCCTTGAAAATTTTTAATCTAACATTTCAGAGGATCTCATTTTATTTTGCTTTTTATTATTAATTTTTTTAGATTTTTTAACTTATTCATTTGAGAGAGAGCAAACATGAGTGGTGGGTGGCGGGGGAGAGTTGTGGGGAGGGTCAGGAGGAGAGGAAGGAGCACACTCCCCACTGAGCAGGGAAGCCTGATGCAGGGCTCAATGCTAGAACCCTGGGATCATGAACTGAGCTGAAGGCAGACGCTTAACCAACTGAGCCACCCAGGGACCCCTTGTTTTTATTTTTTGATGGCACTTAAGAATCTGGTAGAAAACCTCACTTTTGTGTTTTTTCAAAAGAATTTTTGAGAGTTATATTTTAAAATGTATAATATATGAAATGCTTAATATCTAAAATGTAACAATGGGAATTGAAAAAAGAATTATGAAGAAGTCTAAGCCTTTTAAGTACTCTTAGTGTTTAAACTGTATAGTTTTTTTAAATTAGTTTTCATGAAGGCCAAATTTATTGCATATCTTTTCCTTCAATTTTAACCTGAAACCAATGCCTGGAGCATCCGTTTAATGTTCAAATGGCAGATTTGCAGTCAGAATAATTATTTCTACTCTCAGATACCTTTTAATTTATGAGGACCATAAATTCCCTATCTTCTCTCTGTTTTCTTAACTATACATGGAAATTCTTTCTCTTGAAAATGTGTTGCCCCATATTTAACAAGATTTTTTTTTTTCCTATTCTAGTTTGGGAATACCTGCTACTGTAATTCAGTTCTTCAAGCACTTTATTTTTGTCGTCCATTTCGGGAAAAAGTTCTAGCATACAAGAGCCAACCTAGGAAGAAGGAGAACCTTCTTACCTGCCTAGCAGACCTCTTCCATAGCATAGCCACTCAGAAGAAGAAGGTTGGGGTGATTCCTCCTAAGAAGTTCATAACAAGATTACGGAAGGAAAATGGTAATTCTTCTACTTCTGAATGTATTCTTACGTATCAGAAAGAGTAAATAACAGCACACCACAGTTCAGCAGGCACTGACTGAGCATCTTCTAAGACTGAAAGTATGTTAGCCATGGAAAAACCAAAGCTGACGTTCTTGTCTTGAAGGAAGTGCTAGTTTAGTGAAGGAGGTAATCACACAGTAATTAATATGAGGTATGATTAATGTTGGAAGTATGTTCTACAAAGATTACATTCTGTATGCCAGGAAATGAGAAATGATAAATTTTTAATTCAATTTAATTTTTTTATTTTTATTTTTATTTGTTTTTGCCTGCTTGGCTCCTCTATCGAGAATAAAGTTGGGTCTTCCTCCCATTATTTGTTGTTTTTGTAGTGCTTTCATGTCTGTTAACCCATTCGATCCTTACACTACCCTGATTTTAGAGAGCACGTGATCTCTCCCAGTTTAGCCATGTAAAGAACAGAGGCTAAAAAGTTTTCCAGAAACTTTTTGGCTTAGGGTAGGTTAGGTGGTTTTAACTCCACTCACCCCCTTTTTTAAATAGTTACTGATTAAGCCTGTCTTCTCTTTTCTCTCTTAAATGTTTTTCTTTTAGATTTGTTTAATGCTCACTGCAGGCCCAGAAGTCAGATGTTATTATTTCATTTTATATGAAATAGTGGATGCTCAGAGGAGTTAAAATGGCTTATAAGGGTCCCACACATGTTCCTGACATCTAAGTCCCATATTCTATCTGCTGTGTTATGTTACCTCAGAAAATTCAAGTAGGGTTTAAATCACGTGTAGAATTCTGGGTTTTGTTTGATGTAGCGAGTTTAATCATATGGAAATAAAATTGAGTGGTATTTTTAGTTTGATTTGTTATCAAAAGATGCCCACAGAAATAAGATTTGAGACGTCTTTAAGATTGGTTACCAAACACACCATTGAATAATGCTGTCCTTAACTGCGCCGACACTGTTCATTATCCCATGAATTGAGATAAGCCTGGGTCATATCCAGTTTCCTGAAACGTAAGAAGACACTGAGATAACATGGCAATAGGCTATTATTCTTGAATCTGATTCACCTGTTAAAGATTTTGTTCATTTCCTCTATATACAGATACAAAGCAGTTGATCATTCATTCACAAAAACAAATTTTTTTGTGTTTTCCCTATGAAAGCCAAACATCTCTCTTAAATTAGAAATCTGTGTAGTATCTTCTGTTTTTAAGAACACCAAATACAGCTCTGTTAGAGTTTGGCTGAGTGATTCAAGTCCCTTCAGTCGTTTTGTCTGTATTGGTATGAAACTTCAGGGATTTTGTCTTGGTAGAAAATTGATGTACATGGTAATTGAATGTGCCATCCTTTCTCGGTGATTTTGTTAGTTTTTAGAAATGGTCAGCATCAGAAACATGAAACACAGAATACACAGTATTTTCTTTTTCAGTGAATAATGCATTTTTCTTGACCTTATTATTACTATTATTTTTTTAAGATTGATTTATTTGAGGGCAGGGAGGGGCAGAGAAAGAGGGGGAGAATTTCAAGTAGACTTCCTGCCGAGCGTGGAGCTGGGCACTGGGCTCAGAAGCAGAGCCTGGTCTCATGACCCTGAGATCACAACCTGAGCCAAAATCAAGAGTTGGATGCTTAACCAGCTGAGCCACCCAGGCGCCCCTTGACCCTATTCTTTTTCTTTCTTTTTTTTTTTTTTTAAAGATTTTATTTATTTGACAGACAGAGATCACAAGTAGGCAGAGAGGCAGGCAGAGAGGGGAGGAAGCAGGCTCCCTGCGGAGCAGAGAGCCCAATGCGGGGCTCCATCCCAGGACCCCGGGATCATGACCTGAGCTGAAGGCAGAGGCTTTAACCCACGGAGCCACTCATGCGCCCCGACCCTATTCTTTAATCTATTGTATGTGCTTTAGTTTGGGCTCCTGTAACGAAAGTACCATAGCCTGGGTGCCTTAAACAAGAGACGCGTGTTTCTTGCAGTTCTGGAGGCTGAGACATTCAGGAGTAACATGCCGGCAGCTTCAGCGTCTGATGCGGGCATCTTCCTGGTTTGCACATGGCTGCCTTCTTGCCGTGCCCCGCATGGTGAAGAGAGAGAAGCAAACTCGCTCATGTCTCTTCTTTTTTTTTTTTAAAGATTTTATTTATTTATTTGACAGACAGAGATCACAAATAGGCAGAGAGGCAGGTAGAGAGAAAGGAAGGGAAGCAGGCTCCCTGCTGAGCAGAGAGCCTGATGCGGGGCTGGATCCCAGGACCCTGGGATCATGACCTGAGCTGAAGGCAGAGGCTTTAACCCACTGAGCCACCCAGGCGCCCCGCTCATGTCTCTTCTTAAAAGGACACTAATCCCAGTCTTCAAGACCTAAAGGTCCTCCCAAGGCCCCACTTCCAAAGAGCATCACATTGGGGGTTAGGGCTTCAACACGGGACTTTGGGCGGAGGTACATGCCTATGGTCCTTAAGTATGAAGTGGCTTTTTAAATTTACAGTAAGTCACGCTGCACACAGAGCTCAAGTTACTGTGTTTTGAAAGTTGCGTCTGTGTGGCTTTGTATGTTTGCTTGTCAAAGCTGGGATGTTTTTACAGTATTTATTATTTTTTTAATAATTCAGTATTTTCTGAAAAAATTTTAAATGTTTAGCAGAGTACATTGATGTACAGTAGACTTCTTAAATCTTTTGTTTGATGAAATTGATTCCAGAGTGAATATTCCAGACTTATCCTCTCATAGTTTTGTTTCATTTTTCTATACCTCAGAAACAATATTTAATGGAAAAGCACATTTATTATTTGATGTTGCTGGCATTTGTATGAAGTACAGTTTTGCCTTTTGATTTTTTTTTTCCTGGTAATTTTGTAGAGGAGAGCATACCAGTTAAAGAGCATTTAATGAGCTATCCATTGTTTAACTCTCCTTCTGACATTACGTTTGCTGGGGGTTTTGTTTGTTTGTTTTTAAATCTCTGGCACAAATGGATGTTGCCCATTTCAGAATTTCCATTAACTTTCACTGTTGGACTGTTGTTCTTGAGCCAGTTTTCTTCCATGGTATGCTGTAAATAAATGTCATGTTTTGTATTTGCAGTTGATATTAGCTCCATATTATGTTAACCACTGATACTTTATATAGCTAATCATTTCGATATTACTTGGGAAGAAACTGTTTTAATTTCAGTAATGGATTTTTGCTTTCAAAATTTTAATTCGTGTCTCCTAATCATAGCATATAAGAACTGTAGCATTGTACTTTTACAGTGTGATAAGACTTGCTCCATAAATGTGTTCTCCTTGATGATGGGAAACTAGCTCAATGTTTGAATTGAGTAACTATTATATATTTAGCTTCTGTTGACTGCCAGAAACTAGTGGAGAGGACCAGTAGTCATGTAATTTAATGTGTTATCGTCATGAAAAAAAAAATAAAACATTGAAAGGGAGTTGATCAGTTATGTTAGTTCAGAGAGTTGAAGTGAGAAGCCATTGGAAAGTCTGAGGCAAACTCATTCCAAGTGGATAGAATCGAAATTGCAGTTGCCCCGAGTGCTTGAAGGACGACAAGGATATTAATGTGGCTGGAGTGGAGTAAGAGAAAAAAGGCAAGGGTCTAGAACTTGGGCTTTCACTTGAAAGCCATGGTGAGCCGTTAGGGTTGCTGAGCAAGTGGGTGATGTGTTTTGATCTGGCTGCTGGGTGGTGTGGTAGACATGAGCGGGCATGGGCCGCAAGAGTACAGCCCGGGAGACCAGCCAGGAGGCTGTTGCACTAACCTAGGTAAGAAGTGAAGCCCTCTGTTCTACACTGCTAACTTCCCATAGCCACTCTACCATTCTAGAAGACTCAAAACTACTGATGAGCTACTTCTTGTGTGCTCGCTAGCAGTGACTTGGCTTGGGATCATTTATGGGAGGCTTGAAAGTCCCATCAGCTGGCATGTGTAGCTGTGTGCTCTGACTCACTGGGTCTTAGCAGCACACGTAGTTCACACTATTGTTTGGGCCCAGATTTCTTCCCATGTTGTCGTAGCTGTTTCCGCCCCTGTTGTTCATTTGGTAGTTCGTTCATTTGGTCGTTCGTTCATTCGTTCATTCATACAACGTCAAGCACATCTAAATATGTGGCAGGCATTGTCCTGGGTGCTGGAGATACAGCAGTGAATGAGACAGAAAAGATCCTTATTCTCAAGAAAACTGTATGTACCTAGCGATGCTTCAGGTGATGCAGAGAGATACTAATATAAATATGTAAGAATATATATTTAAGGATTGGTCTTCCTTAAGTGAGGAAATAATTACAAATAACACCTATTAAATAGATGTGAGTGAATAATTCCCATGTTCATTTTAATCCTGTTTCTCCAAAAGAGCATAAAAGATTTTTGTATTAAAGCTAACTGTTTCTGAATTATGAAGAACACATAACATTTTTATGCATTGATTTAGTTTTCTCTCTCTCTCTTTTTTTTTTTTTTTGCATTAATGTTGCAGCTATTTGGGACTTTAATAATTTATACCTTTCATATTCATTTAATAATGAAATTGTCCCATTAGACTGTCAGTTCCATGATGAGGGGAACCCATTTGTTTTTGCTCACCATTGTATTCCCACATGTGATCTACTTCCTGGAATGTAGTAGGTGCTTACTAAATATTTGATGAATGAGTGAGTGAATGAGTGAATTTGTTTAATTTGCCAAAGCAACTTTGAAGCCCACCTTTCCCATCATGCTACTTAGCAGAAAAGAAAGCAAACCATAAGGAAACCAAGATTTTAGAAATTAAATGTAATACAGTTTACGGGTCTTGTCTGTGGCCATTTAGTTGATGTCGTTTTGCTGTTTATGTGGTTCTGGTTGAAGTTTTAAAATCTGTATTGGCTACTCAGGCACAGCAAGAGTCTGGCACATTTACCGTACTATGTTTATAAAAAATGGACTATAAATTATTTTAAATATTTCAACAAAATGCTTAAAGAGTATTTTCTGGTTTACTTTATATCTCATTTCCAGAGTGTTCAAGTCAGTTGAGGTATGTCTGTGAATGTGAAATCCTTGTTCTGTGTTAAAAGAACAACATCCATCTAAAAAAGATGTTTCAAGTTTTAAAAAAACAAAAGTATTTGCACATTTTTGCTTTATAAATTATTTTGAAAGACATGGGTAGATGCTAAAATAACTTCTAACAGGAAAAAAAATGAGACTTCTTTATTTGTTTTTTCTTAACCAGAAAATTTTTTATTTATATCTTTTTAGTTATTTTCTAATTTTATAGTTTATTTTAAATATTCACGGCAAAAATATATTCATTAAAACTTTGGTGAGAGGGGCGCCTGGGTGGCTCAGTGGGTTAAAGCCTATGCCTTCGGCTCAGGTCATGATCCCAGGGTCCTCGGATCAAGCCCCGCATCGGCTCTCTGCTTCTCGGGGAGCCTGCTTCCTCCTCTCTCTCTGCCTGCCTCTCTGCCTACTTGTGATCTTTGTCAAATAAATAAATAAAATATTAAAAAAAAAAAAAACAAAAACCTTTAGTTAGAAAAAACTTGATTTCGTGGAAAAGAGACTACTTTATAGACTGTGGCATTGAGCCAGCATATAGAGATCCAGCATATAGAGCAAATTGTTCATATCTCACTTTAACTAGGCCCTTAGAGTTTTTATAAAATATTTTTACTGGTCCTCTCCCATTATCCTTCCTTTTAGATTCCTCGCTGACTTTTCCAATTTGTTCATATTTTCCTTGAACCCTAATCAACTCTAGCATATTTCCTTCTTAGCAGACGTGGGTGGTTCTTTTGTGACCTGGGGATGGGTGAGTAAGTGAGAGATGAAAAGGGGACTTTTAAGGGTGTCCTGTACACTTCTGGAAGCTGCCCAGACACTCAAAGTGTCAGGGTTGGTGAAGGAGTTGGGATGGACAAAGAGACCACGAGTCAGGCCTTTAGTAGGTGAGGGGAAGTTGGCAGATGACCACAGAAAGAAGGGGGTTCAGGGTAGTATGGCCAGACCTTAACAGCTTTTTTGACTGAGGGCGAGTTTTTCATATGCAAAGCAAAGTGTAATGATTTAGAAGTGGCTGCAGGGAGCTCAAAAATGCCAGAGGCTGAAGAGATGGGGAGTTTAGAACAGAACGTTCTTTCTGGAGGGAACAGCAGAAAGGGTTGAGAAAGAAGAAAATCCCAAAGATGAGGAAGGAAATAAGGAACAATAAACGACTCAGAGTAATAGAGGATGGAAGAGTGGGGTTGGGAGGTAGACTAGTATTTTCAGGGATGAGACATCATGGCACTGAGAGGGAAAGTGAAAGGTAATTGACTTCAGTTACCCCAGCCTTGCCTAGACCAGTCCAGTGGTGGAACCATTGAAGGGTTCTGACCATGACTTGGTTTGGTCTCAGGAAGGTAGAGTAGACAGCCGGGAGGTTTTGCAGTGAGCTGTGTCAGTGTCGGGAGTGACACACAGACTTCTGCCGGCAACAGGGGATGGGGATCTGTCTCTTGGATCTGTCCCTCTTGGGCAAAAACCACTGGACACAGAATACCAAATTATCATCAGTTAGATGTTAACTCCACATAGGCTAATGCAGTATCTCTCAGGACTCAAGGCTTTCTTTGTTCTAAAACATAAAGGGTTTGTTCAAGGCTAATCAAATCCCTCAGGACAAGTTTACAGAAGAGAAGTGGGGAGTGGCTCTAACTGCATTAGTATTATTGAGTTTGACTTGAACTCCAAGAAAGAGGTTTAATAAATTGCCTGTGACATACATGTAATTAAAGGTTGAACCATCCTAGGAATCCAGACAGTCTTGCTTGAGCAGCTGCACCTTACATCTGAGGCTCTTTACAGGTCTTTTTGACATCAAGAGTGAAATGAAATGAGTCTGTCTTTGTTTTGACTGTACCTCCCAAATCCACATTTTCACTAGTTCCCATTCTGTTTGTACAGTTACTTTGCAAGAGAAGATGGCATTCCGTTTTACAGACCAGAAAATCAAGGCCTTTTTGATTACCATAAGATTGAACATTTTCTCACATTTTTTAACTTTTTGAATTTTGTTTCTATAAATTGTTGATTTCCACACTTGGTATTTCCTTTTGTATAAACTCTTTATGTGTTGAAGCTGTTAATAGTTTTTATGTTTTTTTTTAAAACCTTTTCAGTGATTTCTAATGCACAGAAACTTAATTTTATGCAGTCATAACTGTAGCTCTTCTAAAATGTAATTTTTTGTTCTTTTTATCTTAGACTTTCCCTAAGTTTTATTCCTAATTTGTTGTCTTTTATTTAAAAAATGTTAGCTGTAATATCTTTGGAATTTATTAAATGTGCCTTGAGGATCTAAAGGTAAAATATTGCTGGCCAGGTCATCTTCTCAGTGTGTCTGATCGCTGAGGAGCAGCGGGTGCCATTGTGGGACTGGGCCTCTCCGGGCAGGCTGCTTTGTATGCAGCTCCGGTGGCTTCAGGACTGCCTGCTTTGTGTCCTGGGCCTGCCACTTCTGGCCGCATGACTTTCCCTCTCTGATCCTATTCCTTCATTTGGAAGATGGCAATAACAGTGTCACAGAGTTGTTAAAAAGATCAAATGCGACACTGCCTGTGAAGTCCTTACCTTTCAGTTTCAGGTGGTATAATGTCCAGTGCTGAGTATAAAGCAGTTCATGTTAGTGACTGGTTTTCGGTGATATTTATTCATTTGTATAGTTACAGGGAACATTTCACAGAGTTACAAAATCTCACTTTTAGAGATTATCTGGATTGAATAGATAATTTGTGATACCGTTGTTTCCTATACCTGACTGCAGATCAGAGTCCCCTGGAGGAACTTTGGAAAGTTCCAGGTTCCAGGCCTCACCTCTCACTGAATCCCTAGGATGCATGGCCCAGTCATTGTCATTTCCACAGCCATTCTGTGTAGTTCTTACCCAGCTGGCTTTGCCTTGGCAAGAGGTTGTCCAGCTTCTGTTTTAAAACCTGCTGTGTCAAATAAATAAATACATAAAAAAATAAAACTTGCCATGTTATAATCTTTGTGGAATAATCAGAGGAGCTAATAAAAGGCAGCTAATAAAAAGCTAATAATTTAGGCAGGAGCTAAAAAAAAGCTAATATAAAATATATGTTTCTGATCTCTTCCATATATTATATAAATGTGTGAGGGTAGTTTGCCCTTTTCTTGTGGATTACTTAATATTGTTGCTTTTAAAAGAAGATCCTCATTTGTCTTAACTGTATTTTCTCCAAGTTTAGTCATATGTTTTTGTGAAAGATAATCTGTTTCTTGTACATGACTGACAATACCAGACGTTTGTATTTAGTTCTGATAGAATATTGGATATTTGTTTTAAATCTAGTTTTAATCAGGTTATTAGTTTTGAAGTAATTCTCTAATACATTTTTATTTTTAGAGCTTTTTGATAACTATATGCAGCAAGATGCCCATGAATTCTTAAATTACCTACTAAATACAATTGCTGATATTTTACAAGAAGAAAGAAAGCAGGAAAAACAAAATGGCCGTTTACCTAACGGTAATATTGACAATGAGAACAACAACAGCACACCAGACCCAACGTGGGTTCACGAGATTTTTCAGGGAACACTGACAAATGAAACCAGATGTCTTACTTGTGAAACTGTAAGTATGTCATAAAATTTTGTATAGAGTAGATTTAATTCATTTTTATTAAAACTTCTTAGAGGACGAGTGTGAGAGATGAACATGAAAGTTGTAATTTCTTAGGTGTAGCAAAAATGAATTATCGAAGCTGTACTTGCCAGTTGAAAGGACTTGGTATGCTCTGTAGTAATGCTGCTTATTAACAGTGAGTACCTGAGCTGATGGAAAAATACTTACTGCGGTTTGGACCGTAGTTGACCCTTGAACAATAGGGGTTTGAACTGCATGGGTCCACTTATTTGTAGATTTTTTTTGGGGGGGGGGGTTATACATATACATATACATATACATACATATACATAAATGTGAGGTTTTTAAAAAAGATTTTCTTAACGGCATTTTCTGTAGCTAACTTTATTATAAATACATACTATGATACATACACAAAGTGTGTGTTAATCGAGTTTTATGTTATCAATAAGGCGTCTGGTCAACAGAAGGCTATAAGTAGTTAGCTTTTTGGAGACTCAGAAGTTACACATGATTTTCAACAGCGGTGGCGTGGGTAGGAGATTTCAGTGCCTGTCACCCGCCCTGCGTTGCTCAGGGGTCAACTGTATTTGTTTTTATTTCAGTGTAAGAGGCCATAGAGTCGTGTTCTGGAAATTATATGTCTGTGTCTTACTTAAGTCCATAAGAAACTTACAGGTCACGGAGGTACATTAATTTGTTTTCCCTTTTCCTGCAGTTGTGTTTATTGTTGATTGTTGGAATAAAAACTAAAGCATACTGTGTACACTCAAGCAGGGGAAAGTACCCACATGCTGGGTACTTCGTAGAGATGAGCAGTAGGGAAGAAGCCTGAAAATGGATTTTATGTGGGGTCAGATAGCCCAGTCCTTTCGTTGTATCATTACCTTGTTAAGACGTTTACATTTTTAAAGAATATGTCCTTTTTAAAAAAAAATCTAACATTTCTCATAATGAGTTTATCTGACGTTTCCTTCTAACTGAGACGCAGGTATGCGTTCTTGGCTGGAGTGATTCAGTTAATATGTCTTTCTCGGGGTCTCACGTGTGGGCACACAATATCCATCTGCCTCTCGTTGGTAAAATTGTGATCTCTCATTCGAGGTGTTGTTCACTTTCTCTGGTTGATAATGTCTTGTTTTTATGCCTTGGTAAAGGCAGTCTACCAAGGCATAAAAACAAGACATTATCAATATCTTGTTCATCAGAATCTCCTGCAACATTTAGCGTCCACTCAGGTCCAGTCCTACTATGATGGTTCTACGACTAGTCTTTAATAGCACAGAAGAGTAGCATCGTCCATTGGAAAAGGGAATTCACAAGCTAGAAAAATAAGACAGATGTTTTATGGATGTTTGGAAGAATAGCATGGTTACTTGTTTGACTAAATCAGATAAACATACCCTCATATGTTGAATGAGGCTAATAGGAAATTGTATTTTTTAATTAATGGACTTCAGAAAATTTGAGTAGAAAGTACAGAAAGTTCCCAGCTATCTCTCTCCTTTCCTCCACTTTCCCCTATGATTCATGTCTTGCATTAATGAGGTACATTTGTTGCAGTTGATGGACCAATAATGATACATTATTATTATTATTTTAAGATTTTATTTATTTATTTGACAGAGAGCACAAGTAGGGGAAGCAGCAGGCAGAGGGAGAGAGAGAAGCAGGCTTTCCGCTGAGCAAGGGGCCAGATGTGGGGCTCGATCCTTCCTGGGATTATGATCTGAGTCAAAGGCAGATGCTTAACCACTTAACTGACTGAGCCACCCAGGCGCCCCATGACACATTAACTAAAATCTGTAGTTCATGTTTTGAGTTCAGTCTTATTAGTATTGTCTGTTCTGGGGTTCCATCTGTTTTGACAAATGTATAATGACACGTGTCTGTCATTACCGTATCATACAGAGTAGTTTCACTCTGTGTTTCACAAATTCATCCCTCCTTCCTCTCCAAATCCCTGGCAACCACTGATCATTTTACTGCCTCCATAGTTGTGACTTTTCCAGAATGTTGCGTATTTGGAATCATAGAGTAAGTAGCTTTGTAGCTCATTTCTTTTTATCACTTAATTATATTTCATTATGTGGATATACTGCAGTTTATCCATTTACTTATTGAAGGAACACCTGCCTCCCAAGTTTTGATGATTATTGCTTTGTCTGCTCTGGGCCTCTTGCCTCTCCATATAAACTGTAGAATCACATAAAATTTAAGAACTAGTATTATCCACAAGATAGTGTGCTGTGATTTCAAAGGGGATTGCCTTGACTCTGTAGATGAAGTTGGGAAAAACTGATGTCTTGACAGCCTTGAGTCTAACTGTCCATTTACATGGACTGTATATTTATCTACATCTTCTTTGACTTAGAAAGAAATCATCTTGTAGTTTTCATGTCAATCTTGTACATACTTTATTTTGTTAGGTTTGTATAGATGAGTGTGGGGTTTTTTTGTTTGTTGTTTGGTTTTGGTTCTAATGTAAGTAATATTGTAGTTTCTTTCTCTCTCTCTCTCTCTCTCTCTCTTTCTCAAAGCAAATGGTGACTGTTTTGGTTCCACCATGAATTAAAAGATAGGGTCTTTAAATAGAACCATGACCTATACCGATGAGTGATCTATTGACTGTTGATTATGCATTGATCTGTTTAACTATAATCAGGCATTTGGAAAAAGATAGTTGTCAGTAGTGTAATTTTTAGTTAATGAAGGACACAGTAGTAATAAATAAATAAAATTCTTTTGTGGAAACACATTTTTATTGGTGACCCTCTCTCACATCAAGTGAAAGAGGTATAATTGAGTGTTTGAATATATTAACATGCTGTGAAGATGTTTTGGGGTTAGAGTAAGGATTATTGCTCATTGCTGCAGCCATTAGTTAATTGTAGTAAGAGTTTGGACAATGTTTGATGGCAGGAATTGGTCTCAATACTCATATTTATTCAATCTAACCAACTCCATCTATTTTTTAACACAAGTTTTGTAGATCTTATAAAGAATTTTATTGGAGCTGAATTCTAAGCTTTAGGAAGTAAATATATTGTCCTATTATTAGAGCAGTGTTTTGGTTGGAATAGTAGGTACAATCAGAGAATTTGGCAGTTGCTTTTGATGTTTGATATGATGGAGTTTGGTCTGTGTTAGAAGATATGTATAATTTATCCTCTTCGATAAAACAAAATAGTTGAATTTGCTTAGCATGTCGAGAAATGTAGTAATAGGTGAAGCTGGCAAAGTAGATTTGGGGGGGCTTTGGGATACTGTGATATAAGGTCTTTGAAGTTTATATTACAGACTGAGGATGATGGGAGTGAGGATTAGATGGAGAAAGTAGTATCACCCATCCTTTTTTGCTCACATATTTATTAATTTTATTTGTAATGGATGGATAGTGATCCTTCCACCCATTCCTCGCTAGCTAGGTCCTCCTGTGGTCTGCAATATGTATTTGCAGATAGTCTCCCAAGAATTAAGGGTATGAATTGAGAATATTTCCTCAAAATCTCAATCGTCATCTTGCAGACTCAGTAAATGATCATTAGTACCATGCCTTTATCAAATTCAGCTAGAGGAATGAAATTGAGAATTTCTCAGAGTAAATATATAGCATTTCTTCATTTAGTTTTGTACAACTGTTTGAGTACCAACTATGCCAGGTACAAGATGGGTAGAGGTTGGTGGAAGATGAGTAAGACCTTGATTCTGATCTCAAGATGCTCATAGGTGAGCATGCAGGCTTTCCAACAGATAGGTAATTCCAGTACAGTATGTTGTAGTTGAAGTAAGCACGAGTCCGTGGGAGTCGGACAACAGTGGAGCTGACCTATCCAGGTGGGAGTGGACGGAGCTGTGAAAGTTCAGAGCGGGCTTCCTGGAGACAGTGTTCGTATGGTGGATGTTAGTAACACAGTTGTTAATGTCCCAGTTGGTAGAAGGTTGGGTTTCTGTAACGGCACCCTCTTCTTGTGTTCTTCTGTTCTTTGATACTTTTTCTGGTCCCATTCTTTTTCTGCTGTTTATCCTTCAAATGTGGGCTTCTTCCAGGCTTTTGTTTTGGGCTGCTTCTCGCTCTGCCTTGGGAGGGGCATGTTCCATTTTGTTATCGCCTTTCCTAATGACTCCCCACCCACATCTCCAGCCTACATGGCTTTACTGAGTCTTCCACATCCTGGGTGTGACCTGACGTTAGGACCGGGGAGTCCAACAACAACCAGACGTGTTTACAAACACTTTGAAGAGTTAAATACTGCCCCACTTGGTAGTTTCCCGGTACCAACACAACTGTAAACCCAAGCATAGTAACTCAGATATATCCAGGTGATCCAGAACAATCCTTATGTCAAATTTTGTATGCTATAATCAAGATGAAAATGTAAAATGAAGACCCCTGAGGCAGTGCCTGAGAACCACAAACCTCATTTTGAGAAACACCAGACTCTCTAATCTTTATTTCTCTTTAGCCTACACATAAGGCCCTGCTCAGTCTGGCTTTTGCCTGTCTGTCCCATACTATCCCTCGACATCCTAACCTCCTTTCTCCCCAAAGGGGCTGATTCTTTTTCCTTAGCACCTCACATTCCCTTTCCTCTCTCTGTGTTGTCTTTCTTATTCTCTTTCTCACTGAATCTTTTGAGACCGAGATCATTTCCCTCGTGGTGTCCCTAGACTGTGCGTACATGGTACTCATAGCTACTCCTATTTGCATACGTACATAGTATGTACAGCCATGTAATCTGTCACAAGTTAATGATGCTGACCTTATAAAATCAATGCGCTGTTGAAGCAGGAAGGCATTTACTGCACGGGGCTTATAGCCCTTGTGGATGAGAGGTACAGTCAGAGATCTCCTGTTGTGTGCTAACCTTAAGCATAGAGTCTTTGAAGGGAAGAGCTAGGAAAATTGATGTCTGAAGTTCTGTCCTAATCCAATTCAAATGAATAAGTAATAACTTGAATTATTTTTAATCAGATGAGTTACCCATAATTCAAACAGAACTTTATGTTAGATTTTTTTTTGAAGAAGAAGGATTAAAGGAGGTCATCAATGAAGACTGTAATTTGGTCGTCAATGGCGATTGTAATTTTGCATTTTAGGCAAAATTATTTTGCCTTGAATGATAAAACAGCCCAGGTGTGATGTCCTTTGCCTAGTGTCCCCGTTCAGTCTTAAGCCCATGTTTTTTTAAGAATTAGTATATATGGGCAGTTTGTTTCATGTTTCACCATAATACCAGGGTTTTGGAAAATAATGGGATTTCACATCCTCATCTTTGCCAGAAAGGGAACCAGTCACAGGTGGACTTTGCTGTTTAATCTGTACGTGTGTTGAGAGTCCTTTACTCAGTGTCCTTTTGGATAATCCAGATCCAGTAGATTTCTTTTGAACTCGGGAAAGATGAATTCTTCATGTACTTACTACTACTAGTAGAATGAATGCATTTAATTCTGTCACTTCAGAACAATGATTTACTGACAGTTAAAGAAATCGAAGGTAATTCCCTATTTTTACAGATAAGCAGCAAAGATGAAGATTTTTTAGACCTTTCTGTTGACGTGGAACAAAACACATCGATCACTCACTGCTTAAGGTAACTGGAGAGTTACTTATTTTGAAGTTTAATGAATATCTTTGGTTTAGAGTACTTTTAAATGAATACACAGTTTTCTGGTATAGACAAAATAAATTTATCTTGAATTTTACACAGGGGTTTCAGCAACACAGAAACTCTGTGCAGTGAATACAAATATTACTGTGAAGAATGTCGCAGCAAACAGGAAGCACACAAACGGTAATGTAGCATTTTAAAAATTTGGTAGCAGTTCTCTGGCAGTGTGTCATGTAGATGGGCTTTTCTAGCTGAAAGTTATGCCTGAAAATCTACAGAGTAAAAATGCCTAGTTTTATCATTAAGTAATTAAGACTCACTAAGTTATTACTGGGTAAGCAACAGTCATCTCTGCAACCTCCAGTGATTTTCTCCACTTAATGAAAGTTGTTTAAGAATCATCAACCAGTACAGTTAAAATACTTGACTTTGAAGCTTGCCTACGTTATGTAAACTTGATCTTGGTGAGGAGAAAGAGTGGGGAAGATCCTTTTCCTCGCCTCTGCTGTCACTTCTGCTAGCCCCACATACGATCTTGTACTCTCTCATTTGGTATTTGGTGTCGAGGAATGGAATCGCGTCATCACCATTCTTGTTATTTTACTTTTTATTTTGGAACAATCTCAAGCTCAAAGAAAAGTTGTATGAACAGTACCAAGAATGCTTTTTTACCCAAAACCACTCAAAAGTAAGGTATGATGTCCCATGATCATGGACACGTGAGTGGCTGTTTCCTGCCAACAGGGAAGTTTCCCTATTGCCATAGTCACCCCCCTGGGGCAAGTCACGCTGACATGTTAACTGTTCTAGTGGAAGGTATTTCATTAGCATGGATGCCCCAGTACTGTCCTTTCTGGAACAAAAAGATCCAGTTCAGAAACACACGTTACCTTTAGTATTCATGTCTCTTTTGTCTTTTTACATTTGGAACAGTCTTTTCTTGGCTTTAAAAATCTCGACACTTTTGAAAATTATAGATTATTTTATAGATTGTCCCTCTTTGGGTTCATCTCAAAGATCGTCCCTCTTTGTGTTCTTATGATGAGGTTCAGGTTATGTATTCTGGTGGGCATCTCACAGAGGTGATTCTCTGTTCTCATTGTATCCTCTTATCCATGATTCTGATTTGTCTCATGTGTGGGGTCCTTCAGACCGCTCCTGAGACACACTGGAAGGACTCGCGAGACTCTGCTTGTATGGGCAGGCCTACAACCAAGACTCGTTACAGGGAAAGATGGCAAAGCATCTCCGCAGAGCAGAAAGCCAGGGGAGCTTCCAAGAGTTCAGTGCTGTGGAGTCCTGCAAGACACACTAACCTCCTTCAGCGCTGAATAGGACATGGGGGAGGTGTCGTCTCCCCCGGAGGCTCATTACAGATCCAGTGTCCAAGGTTTTAAACTGAGGGCTGGGCATGTAGGTACCCCTCTGTCTAGCAATGTTCCAGAATTCCAGACTCTCAGAAGGAAAGGAGGTGTTGAGTGTAAATCATATTGTTTGTCCAGACAATTTGGGCCTGTTGAGACACTCATTTAGGGAATGGTGGGAACACTCCTCAAATCCAAATTCTTATATGTTAACCAAGGACTGTCCTTGCCAGCAGGCCTTTCCAAAAAGGATAGTCTGAGGCCTGCGAGGTTAACGCTTTCCTGCCCATCCAGTTACTGGTGCTGTTCTCTTTGAGCACTTGACCATGGTGATGTCTCCCAGAGGTCTTCACTGTTAAGCAGTGGTTTTGTCCATTTATGTAATTCATAAGTATTTTGTATGGAGGTATTTTGAGGTTGTAAATATACCCATTCCTCATCAGACTTCTAATTTTTTTCATTTTCTAACTCTCAGCATGAACTCAAGGATTTTTTTTTTTTTTTTAAATTCAGTGGGTTACACTCCATTACCTTTGGCCAGTGGGGGGCCCCTTCAAGCTGTCACCCGTGTCTTTTTGGCATGTCCCATATTCTTGAGTGACTCCACTTCACAGTGTAACAAGATGTTCCATGCTCGTCTTGTACTCTCCTTGCCCCGACTCTGGTACCAGCCATTTATTCCAGGAGGCCTGCTTTCTTACAGGAGGACAATGATGTTTAGGAAGCAGGACTTTGGTATATAGGTGTGCTCACTGATACCAGGATGTCTGTGTTCCTGAGCCCCCTAGTGAAAAGAGCTGGATGGTGTGTGTGCGTATGTATGTACTCCACACATGCTTACGTCTACCTGTCTATCTTATCTATGGATCTGTCTATATTGAGAAACCATGAAGTCACAATTATATCCACAGTTTCAGCCGACACCATAGGGTTCATTCTAGTTTTGTCCTTTTTAATATTCGTAATTTCCCTCTGACAGTACAAATTGGTTCCCATTATCCTTCTATATTTACTTACTTGGTTAGTGACCCTGTCCATAACTGATCTTATCCCCTCAACTGCCATGCGTGCACACAACTCCCTGTTGCACAGACATGCTCTCTGCTCAGTCTCCTCTCCTCTGCCTGTCCAGATGTCTACCCTGGAGGGCCCTACCTACCTAAATGGTTATACTGAAACGTTCATGAAAGGAAGAAGAACTTAGATTTTTAAGTGACTGTATTTTTGTCTTTATTTTGGACACATGTATCTATTAGGGAGGGAGATGTTTTAGGTGATGGGCCCAAGTAATCAAAACAGAGTACTCATTGTCCCCTTCTATTAGTGAAGATGATTAGAGTACCTCCCCTAAGTTTGGTTATGTCACGGGGGTTGATAAATTAGATTAACCCTGAAAATGTTGTAGAAGGTGCCTAAGACGATTGGTTAAGGAAGATAGAGTTGAGGACTAAATGTAGCTAAGAGGAGTGCAATGACAAACTTCTTTGGCTCCATGGAGGTAAGTGCATCTGTGAGCATAAGCTGATCTTCATCCAGAGTGACAAATAGCCAGACATGAGTAATTAGAAATTGTCCAGCAACGCCAGCTGTTTGTTTTGAAGACATCCTTGTGATTTTAATATAGTATTTAATAGTAGATCTTTTATTAAAATGTGTGAGAAATATATATACTCTATCAAGAAATTAGAAAATACAGATTAAGTATTAATCAGTTAAGAATCGTTATTTATAAAGGTACTGTTAACATTTTTGTGTGTATCCTAGATTTTTAAAGAGTGTATGTGTGTATACATGTAATTCTTGAAATGGAATTGAATTCTATGTACAGTTTTTATAATTCTTTTCCCTTAATAAATTATAGACATGTCAGTGAAAGTATACTTTTACATCATTTTTCAGAGGTGCTGCATAGTACTTTTTATATGGGCATGCCATAATCTACTGAGTTCCTAAATCTAATAGTTCAGATTGTTCCCTTTTTTCACTGCTATAAGTCTTTGATAAACATATTTTGTATGTATACCTCTACCCACACACACATTTTCACACAGGTTTTAGGCTGTTTCTATAGGATAAATTGTGTGTGGGTTTATGGAAAGATAGCAGTACAGAAATTATTTTCTACTAGGATCTAGTGTCAGCGCTTCTGATAACTTCCATTGTGATATTGGGCAAGTCATTTAACCTTTTGGGTCTCACTTGATTAGTTACTATCTAAGATCCCTACCAGCTGTAAAAGTCTATAGTTTCTAGTCTCAGAATAACAGAATAAGATAGTAGATATACAGATCATCATTCTTATTAAACAAAAATCATTTTGACATTAAAATGTTTCAGTCTGGGGGTGCCTGGGTGGCTCAGTTGGTTAGGAGTCTGACTCTTGATTTCAGCTCAGGTCTTGATTTCAGGGTTGTGAGACCGAGCCCCCTCGTGGAGTCTGCTTGGGATTCCTCTCTCCCTCTCCTCCTATCCCCCTTCTGCTTGCACACATCCTCTCTTTCAAATAAACAAATAAATAAACAAAAGGTTTCAGTCTGTTTGAAGGACGAAAACCACACGATCACCTCAGTGGATAAAGAAAAGGCATTTGACAGAATTCAACACCTCTCTATGATAAAAAACACTCAACAGACTAGGGATAGAAAGAACATACCTCAGCATAATGGAGGCCCTTTGTGACAAGCCCACAGCTAACATACTCAGCGGTGAAAAACTGAAGAGCTTGTCCTCTTGGATCAGGAACAAGACAAGGATGCCTACTCTTGCCACTTTCATTCAACATAGTGTTGGAAGTCCTAGAAGAGTTAGGCAAGAAAAAGAAAGGAAAGACATCCAGATGGGAAAAGAAGTCAAATTATCTCTGTTCACAGATAATATGATCTTGTACATGGAAAACCCTAAAGATTAAACAACAACAAAAAGCCTTGTTAGAACTAGTAAGTTCAGCAGAGGTGCAGATACAAAATCAGCATGTGAAAGTCTGTTGCATTTCTGTACACTAACTTGAACAGTTAGTGTACAATCTGAACAATCTGGAAAGATCGTTGAACAATCTGAACAATCTGAAAAGAAAATTAACAAAATAATCCCATTTACAGTAGTATCAAAAAAGAATAAAATATTTAGAAATTGATTTAACGGAGGCCAAAGACTTATGCACTAAAAAACTATAAGATATTGCTAAAAGAAACTAAAGAAGATAACAAATAAATGGGAAGATACTCTGTGTTTGTGAATTACAAGACTTAATGTTAAAATGGTCATACTACCCAAAGCAGTCCACAGATTCAGTTTAATGCCTACCAAAGTCTCAATTGAGTTTTCTGATGACCTAGGAAAAAAAAACATCCAGAATTCATATGGGAACTCTTAAAGGACTCTTAAAGCCCAAACAATCTCAAAAGAAAAAGCTGGAGACCTTATACTTTTTAACTTCAAAACTATTACAGAGCTACAGTAATCAGAGCAGTGTGGTAGTAGCAATAAAGCAGACATGTAGGCCAGTGGTATAGAACAGAGTCCAGCAGTAAATCCTCATTTATATAGTCAGATGATCTACAAGAGTGCCTGTGCTACAAATAGATAAAGTACAGCCTCTTTACCTATGTTTTGGGAACATATGTTTTGGGAACACTGGATATCCATATGCAAAAGAATGAAGTTGGACCCTTATACCATATACAGAACTTAATTCAAAATGGATTAAAGACCTAAACATAAGGCCACAACTATAAAACTCCTTAAAAAAGAAACACATGGGAAAATCTTCATGACATTAAATTTGGTAATTGTTTCTTTTTTTTTTTTTTTTGGTAATCGTTTCTTAAATACGACACCAAAAGCATAAGCAACAAAGGCAAAGATAGGCAGGACTGTAACAAACTCAAAAACTTCTGCATAACAAAAGAAACAATAAATGGAGTGAAAAGGCATGAATGGGAGAAAATAGTTGAAAACCAGTATGCGATAAGAGGTTAATATCCAGAATACATGAAGATCTGCTATAGCTCAACAACATAAACCAATGACCCAGTTTAAAAATGGACGAGGAACTTGAATATTCTCCAAAGAAGATAAAGAAATGGCCAAAAGCATATGAAAAGACACTTAACATCACAGATCATCAGGGAACTGCAAATCAGAACTACAGTGAGGTATCCCCTCACACTTGTTAGTATGGTCACATCGGAAAAAGAAAGTAAGTGTTGGTAGCGGGGACCTTGTACACTGTTGGTAGGAAGGTAAAGTGGTGCAGCTGCTTTGGAAAACAGTATGGAGGTTCCTCGGAATACTAAAAACAGAATTACCGTATGACCCAGCATTCTTGCTTCTAGATACCCACCCAAAAGAATTTGAAAACCGTGTATCAAAGAGATTATATGTACTCCTTTGTTTATTGCTGCAGTGTTCACATTAACAAAGAGGTGGAAACAACTTAAATGTCCATCAACAGATGAATGGATAAAGAACATGTGGGATGGACATATAGTGGATATTATTCTGCCTTAAAGCAGAAGGACATTTGGTTATACCACAGCGTGGATAGATCTTGAGTGTATTATGCTAAGTGAAATAAGCTAATCACAAAAGCCAAAAAAGACACATTCTAATCACAAAAAGACAGTTTCTGGATGACTCCAGTTATATGAGGACTCTAAGTAGTCACATTCTTAGCAACAAGTAAAATGTTGGTTGCCAGGGTCTTGGGGGAGGGGCAAAGGAGAGTTGTTCAGTGGGTGTAGAGTTTCAGTGTGCAAGATGAGAAAGTTCTAGAGATCTGTTGCACAACAGTGGTGCTAATTGAAAACATTGCTATACTATACATTTAGAAAGGGTTAAGATGGTAAAATTTATGTTACGTGTTTTTTAACTACAGTAGAAAAAAGCATGTGGTTTGATCTTCATTCAGACTCTATATGTTCGTATATGCAGACAATGTGTTCTTCAAAACCAAAGGTTTCAGTCTTGGAATCCTGAAGAATGATTTCGGGAGATGTTACCATAAAAGAAGTATTCCATGATCAAATTAATTCGCTCTATAAAAAAATTTCCTCTTCATTATTTATTCATGCTTCATATTACAGACTCTGAGAAGACCCACAGAATAGGAGAAATTTATCTTTTTATCTAGCTTTATGCAGAATTTATCCGCACAGGGAATCCTTTTACATTGCCCACCTGTTGAACTGTATACGGCTGTATACACCGGCTTGGCAGATGTAGGTGAATAGCCAGAAGCTGGTACCCAGTGGGAGGATAAAGCGCCTGGGGAAAAGCAAAGTGCTTTCCCCCTGGGAACTGGAATTTGAGGATTAGGATTCCGATGATGACTTTGCTTCCCGTGGTGTTTTCCTGTCCTCTGGGCATGGGGGCGGTGGAGGAGGTTTTTGAAGCTGCTCTACTGTTACTCCTTTCTGCCTTAGAGCAGGGTTCAGTGAGTGGCTGCACCGGGGGCTGAGCCGGCCTGACTGGTTCTCTGCTACGCATCCTTCCTCTCTTCACTCCTCACTTCCAGGCCCGGGACCGGCTGTGTGAGGCATTAGGGAAGACCCGTGCAGTGCCCAGGTCAGCAGCATCGAGGTGTTATGGCCTCTTGTCTTCCGTCTACCCTAGTCTAGTCATTGAGGTCCTTCCTGTTTCTGAGGGCAAGTTCTTCTGTTTTGCTCCATTTTCACAACCAGCTCCGTATCCGATTCTTCCATGTGCAGGTCCTAGTCACGGCTGGTGTCATGCTGGCAGCCTTGTCATGGCCACATCCCCAGTCACTCCTGGCATGTACCCTGCCATAACCCAGTGAGTCTGCTGTAACAGGATACCATAGACTGGGTGCGTTATAAGCGGCAGGGGTGTCCTTAGAGTTCTGGGGGCTAGCAGTCCAAAATCAAGGCGCCAGCAAGCCCTGTGCCCATGAGGGCCCTCTTCCTGCTTCCTCGCAGGTGCCTTCTCACACCATGTCCTCACGTGGTGGAAGGATGCTGGCAGACTGTCTAGGGTCTCTGTTACAAGGATACCAGTTCCATTCCTTAGGGCTCCAACCTCTTGACCTAAGCATCTCCTGAGGCCCCGCCTCCTAGTACCATCACATTAGGTTTTGAACATGGGACCTTATCGGGACTTTCAGGGGCTGACTTTCCTCTCAGTGCTGACAACTCAGTCATCTGGTGTCTTCCTCACCTGTAGTCCTAGCCTGTTTCCCTCTCCTTAGCCTGCCTACCCCAAGCAGGCCTTCTGGATGGGACAGTATATGAGAATAATGGGATTTCATGTGTGTACAACTACTAAACTCTTCTGTGTGGTCAGAACTTCTCTGCTGGAGCGCCTGAGTGGTTCAGGCAGTTAAATGTCTGCCTTTGGCTCAGGTCATGATCCCAGGGTCCTGTGATCGCTGCCCCCCCCCTCCGCCCCCCGGCTCAGTGGGGAGCCTGCTTTTCCCTCTCCCTTTGCTGCTCTCCTCCCTCATTCTCTCTCTCTCTTTTTATGTCAAATAAATAAAAATCTTCAAAAAAAAAAAAAGAAAGAAAGACTTCTGTGCCAGCAGAATTTTATTAAGTTCTTAGGTGCTTGTGCTGGGATATTAAATTTCTCTCTGGCAGAGTTTGCCTATTAGTGCCCTTTGGCCCACATTCACCGTACAGCCCTCTTTGCTGGGCTCACATGGCTTATACAGATGGGAAAATGTACTTTAAAAAAGTGGTTTCTGGCTTTTCTTGACTGGTGGGGAGGGGTGAAGAATCAAAACAGCAGACAGCTTTGGAACCTGGCACCTGCGTTCCTGGGGCCATCTGTTGCCTCAGTGGAGTAGCTGGTATTCCGGTCCCCGGTCCGGGAATGGTGGCAGACAGTGCCTGTTCTCCAGAACCCCCACTCCTGTAGGATGCTCTCACTCTGGCTCCTCTCTGGGGGACTCCCCTTGGTCTGCTGCTGAAGGAAGCTCCCGAGAGTTTTTTTCCCCCAGTGGCCTTTGACCAGCGGATGGAGATGAGAGTGTGAAAGCCCAGTTACCTTGCTGTCTGTGCAGAGTAGTGAAATTCAGAGCTCAGAGCTGAAGCTTCCCTCTGTGCAACTTTTCCAGACACTGAATCCTTAGATAGCTTCTTTCCTTTCCTACCTGGCTCCCTCCGGTCAGGGTCTGCTTCTGGCTAATAAGACCCTGAATAGGAGGGATGTGGCTGCTGCCTCTTCTTACAGTGGTTTGATTTGTGACCTGGTGTGTAACGTGGGCAGTGCATTTTTGCCAAGAAAATAAGTCTGCCCATCCCTGGTTTTCTAGAAAATTATTTGGATTAGGTTGGAAGAGGACATGCTTGTTTTAAAAAATCACATTGCTGATAAGCATACGTTTTCTGCCGAGATGTAAAATTTCTGGAAAACTTAAGTGGGGGCAAGGTTTCTTTTCTTCAGGAGGAGAAGGATGCTATCTATTAAGATGCCCCTTACGTATTTATTATTATTACTTTGCTAATTTAGGAATATAAAGGAATCTTTCCATTTTTACAGTTACTGGTCTTTAGAAAGAACCTGAGGAAAAAACATCATTGCATTTAGAACTATTGTATCTTCACCAACTGAGGTGTATATGTTGCTGGGTTCAGTTCGATAATGTTCTCTTGATTTTCATATCTTCGAAATATCATGAGGGGTATCATTAGTCTGTAATTTTCTTAAACCTCTGTCAGGTTTTGGTGTCAGGTTCATGCTGGTCTCAAAAATGAGTTGGTGATGGTTCCCTCTTGCATAAAGGGGCTTGTGTAAGGTGGGTGTGGGTACAGGCGTATCTCGCTTTATTGTGCTTCACAGATACTGCATTTTTTTTTTTTTTTACAAGTTGAAGGTTTATGGCATCCCTGAGGCAAGTTTAGTAATGCCCTTTTTCTGACAGCATTTGCTGACTTCACGTCTCTATGTCATATTTTGGCCATTCCTACAGTATTTCTGACTTTTTCATTATTTTTACATTTGTTACAATGATCTGTAATCAGTGATCTTTGATGTCACTCTTGTAGTTGTTGGAGGGTACCATAGACCGTGCCATACAAGATGATGAGCTTACCTGATACATGTGTGTGTCCTGAGTGCTCTGTCCACTGGCCATTCCCCCACCTCTTCTCCTCTCCTCTGGCCCCTCTATTCCCTGAGACACAGCGAAATTGAAACGAGGCCATTTAGTAGTCCTAAAGTGGCCTCTAAGTGCTCAAGTGAAAGGAAAAGTCACATGTCTCTCACTTTGAATCAAAAGCTAGAAATGGTTAAGATTAGGGAAGAAGGCATGTTGAAAGCCAAGATAGACTAAAAGCTAGGTTTTTTTGTGCCACACATCAGCCAGGTCGGGAGTGCAAAGGAAACAATCTTGAAGGACATTAAAAGTGCTACTCCTATGAGCATATGAATGATAAGAAAGTGAAACAGTTCTGTTGCTGATATAGAGAAAGTTCGAGTGGTCTGGAGAGAAGAGCACACCAGCCCCAGCATTCCTTTAAGCCAAAGCCTGACCCAGAGCAAGGCCCTAGGTCTCTGTGATTCTGGGAGGGCTGAGAGAGGTGAGGAAGCTGCAGAAGGAAGGTCTGAAGCTGGCAGAGGCTGGTCCATGAGGTTGAAGGAAAGAACCAGCTCCGTAACAGAAAGTACAAGGTGAAGCAGCAAGGGCTGGGGGAGGAGCTGCGGCGAGTTCTCCAGAAGGTCCAGCTACGATAGTGATGAAAGCAGCTACATACCACAGCAGGTTTCCAGTGTAGACAAGACAGCCTTCTACTGGAAGAAGATGCCGTCGAGGACTTTCAGAGCTAGGGAGGAGAAGTCAATGCCTGGCTTCAAAGCTTCAGAGGACAGGCTGACTCACGTTAGGAGCTAATGCAGCTGGTGACTGCAGCTGAAGCCGGGGCTCACTGACCATTCCGAAAATCCTAGGGCCCTTCAGAATTACTCTAAACCTACTCTGCCTGTGCTCTAGAAATGGAACAATGAAGCCTGGGTGACAGCAC
Organism: Martes martes; assembly: GCF_963455335.1. Taxonomy (NCBI): domain Eukaryota; kingdom Metazoa; phylum Chordata; class Mammalia; order Carnivora; family Mustelidae; genus Martes; species Martes martes. The sequence continues at coordinate 75,338,433 of NC_137890.1, forward strand.
ATCTGTTTACAACATTACTGAATATTTGAAGCCCACTGTTTTAAGACCTGCTGCTCAGAAAAAAAATTCTTTCAAATACTGCTGCTCACTCACTGATACTGCGCCTGGTCTCCCAAGAGCTCTGATGGAGATGTGCAGTGAGATGAGAATTTTCTTGGCTGTTGACACGGCGTCCGTTCCATAACCCTCGGATCAAGGACTCATCTTGACTTTCCAGTCTTATTCTTTAAGAAATACATTTCATGAGGCTCTAGCTGTCTAGAAAGTGATTGCTCTGATGGATCTGGGCAAAGTCAATTGAATCCTTCCTGGAATGGGATACTGTTAAGAACAATCGGAAGAGGTCAAAATATCCACATTTGTTTGGAGTTTGGAAGAAGTTAGTTCCCACTGTCCCTGAGGACTTGGAGGGGCTCAGGGCATCCGCGGAGGCAGTCACCGCAGAGGTGGTGGAAACAGCAAGAGAACAGGAGTTAGAAGTGGGACGAGAAGATGGGCCCGCACTGCTGCTGTCTCATGATCAGACTTGGATGGACGAGGAGCTGCTTCTCGTGGTTGAGCCAGGAAAGTGGATTCGTGAGCTGGAATCTGCTCCTGGTGGAGATGCCGTGAAGACTGTTGCAGTGACGACAAAGGATTTAGAATCTTACATCAACTTAGCTGAGAAAGCAGCAGCAGGGTTTAAGAGGACGGACTCTAATTCTGAAAGAAATTCTGTGGGTGAAACACTCGAACAGCGTCCCATGCTACAAAGAAATCCTCCATGAAAGGAAGAGCCAGTCAATGTGGCAAACTTTCTTGTCTTCCTTTAAGAAATTGCCGCAGCCCCCACCAGCCTGCAGTGGCACCGCCCTCATCAGTCAGCCACCATCAGCAGGGAACCAGGACCCTCGTCCCCAGCAGAGAGATTATGACTTGTTAAAGTTTTAGATGATGGTTTGCCTTTTTTAGCAATGAAGTATTTTTTAATTAACGTATCTGCATTGTTTTTCTAGACATAATGCTGTTGTGCATTTAGTAGATAACAGTACAGTGTAAATCTAACTTTAGTATGCACTGGGAAACCAAAAATTTCATTTCACTGGCTGTATTGTGATATTTACTTAACTGTGGTAGTCTGAAACTGAACTCACAGTATCTCTGTGATATGCCTGTCTCCTGGATTTTTCCAGTTTTTCACAATATAAGATAACTCTAGAAATTTTTTTTGAGAAGTCTTATATTTGAGATGATATCTTTCCCTTCTAGAAGTGGGATTACTGAGGCAAAGACCATAAAGACTCTTACACTGCTGGATTTCTTTCCAGGAATGATTATCTGTTTATGTTTATTCTTACTAATCTTTTTCAAAGGTCAGGGTAGAATAGTAAATGTTTCTGGAATAATAAGCTGCCCACCACATTTAAGATTTGTAGGATGCAGATTTACTGTAGTGCTGCAAAATGATTTTTGTTTTCATTTCATTAGAGACACTGGCTTAGTAAATTTCATTTTTTAATTATGAAAAGCGTTTTGCTTCATTGAACACATACAAAATTCGGTTCCGCTACATTTGTCAAGTATCTGTCATGTGCCAGGCATGTTGTTCGATAGAAATAAAATGGGGGGGAGAAAAGGTTTCTACCTGTCAAGATTTCAGATCCTAGAAGAAGAGAAAGACCCACAGTCATCTAAATATTTTATGGTGTAATAAACCGTACACACCCACAGTGACTCCGCGAAGTGCCGATGGGGGATCAAAGGGAGGAGGTACTGATGCCAGGGGTTATAATGTGAGTTGAGCCTTCAGAGGAATAAACTTCCGTTAGATGAAGTAGAAGTGCAGAGGTCGTGCCAGGGAGAAATGGCACTGAAGGGCATACTAAAGATTGTATAGAATGTGGAAGATGGGCAGTTGTTTTACAGTTAAAAACTTGTCTCCTAAATTTGCAGGTCATTTAACTCCCATTCTAGAATACATATAGTCCTCATTCTTCCTCTGGAGCTCTTTACCTCTGGCAAACACCTTTCACAGAAGGGTCTTTAGATGCTTTTCTCACTGCGCCTGTTCTCCACCCGTTAGTGAGTTATACAGACAGATGGAACAAGCAGCTCTCGGTCTCCACGCACATCCAGAGGAGTCAGCAGCTGTGAGGAACTGCTTTTCCTCCACCCATCATATCGGCCTCCTGTGCAGTTAGCTCGATCCTGGGGGGCCTGTATTTCAGAATACAGATTTCTGAACAAAGGACTGAGGCCAGTCCATCTGTTTGGAAGCTGTATGGGGTACAAAGTCCAATTACGTCGTTTGGTGATGGTGGGTGGGGTGGGATCGTCACAAGACATTCAGAATGTTGCTTCGCCAATGTAAAAATAATGGGTAGGAATACGCAAAAGTGGCCAGTGCTGGGCTACTCACACTTTCTGTGACCTGTTAGTTAATGGAATCAGAAAGTTTGAGAGTTCTTTTAAAGACATGGTTCGAATGCCTTTCCTGAAATTTTGTTTCCGTGTTTATTTGAATAGGATGAAAGTTAAAAAACTGCCCATGATTCTGGCTCTGCACCTGAAGAGGTTTAAATACATGGATCAGCTTCATCGATACACAAAACTGTCTTACCGGGTAGTGTTTCCTTTAGAACTTCGTCTGTTTAACACCTCTGGTGATGCGACCAATCCTGACAGAATGTACGACCTTGTCGCCGTGGTGGTTCACTGTGGAAGGTAACCGCAGCCATGGGCCGCGCGGGCCAGGGTCTCTGTCCGTGGGTCAAGCGTGCAGGATGTTCTGTGCCTGCCATTTGTGGCTGGCGTGGCTTCGTACGGTACCCACTGAATGTCCACGTTCTCTTATGCAAAATGCAGTCCTATTAACAACCTGCCGCGGTGTTATGGTTAAAGGGGGAATGCAAATCACTCAGCTGCTGCTACTGTGTTCTTAACAATCACGACACCCTTACAGTACATTTTCACATCCTAACTTAACTGTGCCTTAGCCTCTTCAAATTCGGGGACAGTTCTTAGGTTTCCCTCTGCTTAGATGGTGCTGGGGTTCCTGGAATTGCTCTGCTCACAAGACTATGAGCTCTGAGATTCCTGGTCACAGCTGGGCTCCCTCCCCAACTTCTATTCCTGTTCTCTCACTGTAATTCCCCCCTGCCTTCTTCCCCTCCTGGCCTCCTCAGACCTCTCTGAAAGCTGTCCTGGGTGCCCTTCTGTTCCAGCCCTGTTCCGTTTTGTGCCACACCTCTGTGTTCACCCAGCTGCTGGATGCGTCCTGCCCGCTGTAATTCACTGCTCGGTACTGGCGTGTGTTTATCAGTTCAGAGGGCCATCTCCGTTAGCAGAACAGGCAATTCTTAAAACAGGAAGTGATCTGCCCATTAACAAAAGATTAAAAACATTTTCAAATTCTTATTTTCTACTTATCAGATTTACTCGTAGTTACGTTTCATATGAGAGTGTAAAGGGTTTACTTTGCCCGCATCCTTGCCGTGGACGATGCTCATTGCTAGCAAGCCTGTGCCTGCCCAGCTCCTGTGGTCCTGCTCCTGAGTGTCTGGCATCTAGTAGATTTCCGACAGGTGCTTGCGGACTTCGTGTGTGTGATCCTTTCAGCCCGTCTCAGGGCCCAGCTCCACTGTAACCAACTTCCTCAGCCCTCTTCCTCCCAGCTGCCCCCTCTCCTGGGTGAGGCTTGTAGGTTGCACTACCCCTGCAACTCCGCTTTTATATCCTATGGGGCCCCGTATGGTGTTCTTGGAGGGTTCTCTCCTGTACTCATGGTGTCCTCAGGCCAGGAGGCTGAGGACCCCCACAGCGACCAGCAGTTATTAGCACACATGATGCATTCATACCATACTGCACTGAACATGTCTTATGTTCAGGATGCACGTCCCTAAGCCACGGCTCTCGTAGGGTGAAGTTTATCAGCCTTTCTTCTCTTACTAGTTTCTGTAGTGAACATTTGTCTTTGGTCCTTCAGACTGCCTCTCTGCCAGAGGAAAAGGCTGCTACCCTTTTCAGTCTCACACCCAAGGGTCCTCAGCCCACCCGCCTCCTTTCCTCTCTGGCTCTGTTCTTCAGCCTTTTTGAGATTTTTTCTTTATGTTCACCACCTTAAAAATTAAAAAAAAAAAAAAAATTCTTACCCTCTCACTATAAAACACAAGGCTCTAGATGAATCCTATAGGAATGGGGAAGTATTTTTTTTTTTAAGTTTTTTCTAGTATTAAAAGCCTTTAAAAAAAAAAAAAAGGTTCCGAGGCATTTTCTTCTGTGGAGAAAGAGCAGTACTCTTGTTTTTGTCATTTTGTCACCTGAGGTACTCGTCTGACCTAACAATCAGAGGAGCCAAGGCAGGGACACATGGGAGGGTTCTTATGATGTTGCTAGTTGTTGTGTTGAAAATTATCTCAAATTCTGTAATATAATAATTGTAATAGAATTATAACTTGAAGAATTATATAGAAGCTTGTATAATGAGTCGTACTTAAACTGCGAGAGGTTAAAATCCTTGCCATGTCCTTTATAAAGCAAAGGATTTTTTGGGGGGGAATAATCCCACCTGCATTTTAATGCATTTCTAGATTTCTTTATTCCAGATTTGTTTAAAATGAGCTGCAGAGGCAATTCTAAGAATTATAATTACTGAGATCCGGGTACTTAAAAATAGCACTAATAGTACTAGCAAAATGGCATTTGTTTTTAAAGAAGTTTCTGAGGGTCAAGCTTGATTTCAGAACTATAGATGTGATATCTGTTTTTTTAGGCATCACATGGTATTTTTCCTCAAGAGAAAAACTATGGCCAAGGGAATAAAACTTAGAAAAAATTCTACATATGTTCTGTAGTTTAACTCAGGGGGCTCTGACCCTCAATTCTCTCTCTCTCCCAAATGCTAAAAAATATATTTCAATTTTTCAGAGAAGCAAATTTGAAAATTATTTTAAACATTATAATTAAAAAATTATTACAAAGACAACAAAAATTTTAATAGCGTAGCTTTATGTAAATAAATGCTGGTTATAGCTCTCAAAGTAGAGTACTGATTATTTGATTATAAAATTGAATGCCAGTTCACATCAGTGTAGCTTGATATTTTGGGGAGGAATAGATAAGGAGTATTTTCATCGGTTTCAGTTATTCTCCTTTATAGAACATGACGTCGAGGGCATAGAAGAGTGGTATTAATAAACATTGTATATAATTAACTTCTCTTTCTCTTTGTTTTAGTGGTCCCAATCGAGGACATTATATTGCAATAGTTAAGAGTCATGATTTTTGGTTATTGTTTGATGACGACATTGTAGAAGTAAGTAGTTCCTGAATTTCTTATTTTTCTACAAAGTTGTGTGTGTATTTTACTCTTCTGTTTTTTTCTCCCAGCCTCTCATTCATATGACAGGTGATAAATATTGGATAATTGTTGAGGTTTTCAGATTGTAGTCTGATTCCTACTTCTTATTCCCCGACAGCCAACCTCAGTGCTTGAATGGTCAGGTGACCTTCAAAATGCATAGAGTAAAACAAAGAAAAGCTTTCCACAAGAGAACTAGTTTTAAAAAATCTTTCATTGTCTAAAAAAAATGATTGAGCTATAATACACATACAGAAAGTATATGGATCTAAAGCAGCACTTGAATTTTTTTTTTAAAGATTTTATTTATTTGACAGAGATCATAAGTAGGCGGAGAGGCAGGCAGAGAGAGAGAGGGGGGGGGAAGCAGGCTCCCCGCTGAGCAGAGAGCCCGATGTGGGGCTCGATCCCAGGACCCTGGGATCATGACTTGAGCTGAAGGCAGAGGCTTTAACCCACTGAGCCACCCAGGTGCCCCAGCACTTGAATTTTTTATGTGTGGGTTTGCACACACACATATGTATGTGCACATACACACTCTGTAACCACTCTGCAGATCAAGGGAGAGTATATTTGTAACACCCTTCGATAAGCCCCCTTACCCTCTTCCCGGTCAGTCTTCACAGTTTTCCCTCCCACTCCCCACCGTCCTCTGAACCCACTATTGATGACTTATCATTATGATTAGTTTTGCCTCCGTTTGACTATAAAAGGACTCCTCCAGTGTGACTTCTTTTGTATCTAGCAGTTCATTCTTGCTGCCTATAGTAGTGGTTATTTTTTATTGCTCTGTAATTTCTCATTGTAAGAATATAACAAGTTAGAAATTTGCCTTTTTATCCCTTCCTGACTCTTATCAATAAAACTGCCTCGATCACCCCTATCTAATGCTTGACATACGCACTCGTTTTTCTTGGGTAATTGTTAGGTAGGACCATAAGAAATTGCCATTTTCATAGGTCACAAATGGTTGGGAATTGGTGGTTTCATATGGGTCAGGTAATTCTGTTCCCTAGAAATAGACTTGCAGGATCGAAGGGTAGTTGTATGTTCAGCCTTACAAGATAATGCTAAACATTTCCCCAAGGTCTCCGTTGCATTCTGTCTTCCTGCCAGCTATGTGTGGGAGCCCTGTTTGCTGCACATTCTCACCAATACTGGGCATGATCAGTCTTTTTAACTTAAGCCATTCTCGTGCAGAGCTGTTTTATAAACAAGAAAATGAGAGGTATGATTCTAAGAAATGTGGAAGACTTTACTGGACTGTAGAGCTCATTTCTGTACTAATATTTCCATTTTGCCTCACAGAAAATAGATGCACAAGCTATTGAAGAATTCTACGGGTTGACATCAGATATCTCAAAGAACTCGGAGTCTGGTTACATCCTTTTCTATCAGTCTCGGGACTGAGCGGGACCGTGATGAAGAGATACTTTCTGCCTCATTTCTTCTCTGGTTATTTTGGAAAGGATCAAGCACTGATTTTTCAAGACGAGAAATGCAGGAAGCTCAGGGGGCAGTAGCACACTTTGCACACAATAAAGCAAAGACTATGGATTAACACGCTCTTCCTATCATGGTAGTTGATTTATTTGCTCAGGTATCATGCTGTCTGTGCAGTTCCACACAACAAGGAAGTTAAATCAGAGATAGCAGCTCCTCTTGTAAAACAGCCTTCCAGTAATTGATATGCATTTCTCTTTATTAATTGCACCAGTAATGATTTGAACTCCTTGGGGGTGCAGTAGAAAGACTAGGAATCTGTGCTAGGTTGTATTGATCATTTAAGGAGATCACACTGAACACACTGCGTAAATTTGCCCGTGTTGAAGCCACACAGAAGGAATATTCAGTGGTCTTTTCAAGTGTAAACCAGAACTGCATTTGGGCCCAACACTTGCGGTTGCCTTCCTGATATCAGAACTCAGATCACTAGAATCCAGTGTCAGGAAGGCAAATATGTTTTGCTTCTCTGAAGAAGCTTATAATAATATACAGTATATGTATATGTAGGGAACAATTGGTCAAAAGTGGCTTTTTGTTTCCCCAAGGGGAAAGACTGGCTTTGTAATTATAATTTGTTTTCTTATTTATTTTACTTAAAACTGGTAGAGTCTTAAGTATTTGTGAAGTGCCCATGATTCTGTCAGTAAATTTGAGCATATTTTTATTAGTTTTTGTCAGTTTAACTAGTCCTTTTGTTTGTTTCTATTTTGAAGGTGAATTTTAAACTCTATTTTAAAGTCGTAGGATACCTTAAGAAAAATTTGCGACGAGAGGAGGTAAATAATCTTTTTCAGGAGGAACTGATATCTCTGGCTAATATTTGTCCTTTTATTAGAGTTTATAAATCAGTTGTTCAGCTTTAATCTCAGTACCATAAAAAACTATCAGAAACTCCCTGTCACAATTGGAACGATGAAGGAAGGTGTGGCCCCGTGGGGGCTCACCAGTCCTGAGCACTCTCAAGTTCTCTGACGTTTCAAGATGAGGCCGTGCTTGGAAAATTGGTGTCGTAGCAGTTATGTTCTTTTCAAATGTCATTCTTTACCCGGGAAAGAAGTAATCTGTCAGAACCCCAGCAGCTCCCGAGGCTCACTGCACACACCTGACGAAGATGAAGTGTTTGTGGCGCAGGCCGGGAACACACAGAGCAAGTCCTTTTCTCTCCCCCCCACCCCCCCCCCCATCTTCACAAACCTTACTGGAAGAGTGTTCAGAGATTACACACTTTGCATTTGTTAAGACTTTCTTCTGTTGGGAGTTTGAAGAAGTAATATATGTCATGTCAAATGCACGTGAACCATGGCGGTCGACACTTTTCCACGCACCAGTAAATTGTCTGACGGTGGCCAAACGTAACATGCAGGAGATAATTGAATACAGAGTCCAAATCACAGTGATCAGGCCTTGGATGTTCTTTAAGTCCCTTTAGGAAGTAATTTTTTTTAATTGCTGTAATTTTCTAAACTTCTTTGACTAATACTGTTGAATATGAAAAAAAATGAAAAACTTTTTTGTCTGCTGCTATTTATTAACATTTATTATCTGTATCTTTTAGCTCAGGAAATGACTTCACCTACTCGTTCCATGAACCGATCTTTAACAGGGTCACTTGGCTAATTGGGCTGTTTCAACAGATGTGCTGGGAGAAAATGATGTATTTTGAAAACTTTTTTTAAGATTATAGTTGCTAAAACCTTACGCTGGCTGGAGTGGGTTTGTACAAATTATGTAGACTGCCCGATGACTACATTGCACAGAGAATCATGACCGAGAATGTGGGGAAGGTCACAGACATGGAAGTGGATACATTTTTTTATTTTGAGGGCTTAAACCAAATTGTCTTGGAACTCGAGGCTGTGTTTCTGCAGCGTTCAGCTCAGAGAGACATAAAGTGAGGCTGAGGCAGTCTTCACTTGAGTCAGGCCACAGCATGGATAAGAGAGATAGATGAAGTCATTTGCGTAGAGGTACAGCATTGGAATACTACGCTGTGTTTGTTTCTACATTTTGCATTTTAAAAAGATACAGTAAAAGCAAGGTTAAATCTCCTATTAAAGCAATTTCTAGCATTTTTATTGAGTTCTTTGGTAGTCACACACTGTTCACATCTACACCGTGTTTAATAGTATGATTTGTCCGGGGAGGGACTGTGGGGTGATGGTTCTCAGTTTCCTTTTTACTCTTAGTACAGCTGCATCTACATAAAACGTTTTGAAGTTTATCAGAAACTCAGTATACTTTGAAAACAAAGGGTCAGGGTTGGGGGGAAAAATGCAGGTATTTAGTAAGAAAAATGACCCATCTAGAAAGCATTGTGAGGTTGTGTGTTGGTTGACTGTGATTGGAATGAGGGGCAGGGGTAGGTTGTAAAGGGTGGCTGACTGCTCTCTAACCATGTACATGTTTGTTGGGATGGATGTCCCATATTTTTTGTATATTGGAATAAAAATTTCTATAAATTATCGTAACTGAAAGTAAATATTCTAAATTAAGTCTCACTGCTAAGTCCTATGGCTTCTGTCTTGGAAACTTTACCTTTAGAAGATTGCTTAAGACAGGGACCGTGAGACTTCAGGAAAAGGGAAAAAAGGACATGTGTAATATATGGGTCTTGTTGCCTCTAACCATCAGTATCGGGGTTTTTTTCTTTTTGGTGATGGCAGTAGAAAGACCTCACTTTCATAACATACTACTCTTGATACTTTTCATTAAAGGACACTTTTCATTAAAGATTCTCTCATGAGGTATTTAACTGGGAGCCGGGAGGCTAAGGCGCTCAGGTCCTGGCTCTTCAGTGAATTTAACTGTGTGACCTTGGGCAAGTCACTTAACCTCTCTGTGCTTCAGTCTCCCTATCTTGTAAAATGGGAGTAATACCTACCTCACAGGGTTGTTGTGGGGATTAATTAGATATAATGTCTGTAAAGCATCTAAGGTTCTTGAAGAAGGCGCTATATAAATACAAAATAATATCTATTAAAGTTGGTTTATTTGTGCTTGTGGGCTTTTGAGTGTGTTTTTTCCTTTCTGCCTAAAATGTCTTTGCGAATTAGAAGAGTTGACCCATGAACAACATGGAAGTTTGGGCTGTGTGGGTCTACTTGTAAGTGGATTTTTTTCGATAAACATAGTACTATGAACATAGTTTCTCTTAGGATTTTTCTTAACATTTTCTCTTCTCTAGCTCTATTGTCAGAACACAGTATATAAAACATATACAAACTGTGTGTTAATGGCCTGCGGATGTTATTGGTAACAGGACAACAGTAGACTCATAATAGTTAAGTTTTTGGAGAGTCAAAACTTAGACAAGGTTTTTTCAACTGCCTAGACACGGTGCCCCTTACCCCTGGGTGGTTCCAGTTCAACTGGATACACTTGGAGAACGACCTTACTGCTTTTGCTGTGAACTTACTCCCTCTGTTACCCAAAGAGATTGTCCCAGAACAGCCTTCCGCACGTATAAAACAGCACACACAGTCACGTGCCTGCGTGTGATCATCGCGTACCTCGTGTCCGTCTTTCCATAGTAACACTGTCTTTCCCCAAATCCCAAGCTTAAAAATGGAAACTTAGGATCACAGAACCTGAGAGGGGCAAATAGGTTAAAAGGCAGCATTTTTAGCACTCCTTGTCCCTCCCAGTGCAGCAAAATCGTTATGTTGGGGGTATTCCCCCTGTGCTGGAGTACTTGAAGCCCGCTCCCCCATCAGTGACTCAGTAAGTAGGCGCTAATCCTGCCTTTCTGTGTAATCCACCTCCCTCGCTCTAGGGTGACCATCCCGGAAGCACTGTTGTGTATTCATCTCTTTGAAGGAGCGCAGTAATGGTTGAACTAGATCGTCACTGGGGACCTTAGATGGCATTCTCTTTTAAGCATCTGTATCGTACACCTTGTGTGGAAACTTTAATAAATGAAATTGTCTGTACTCCCGAGAACTTCTCGTGAACTGTTGCAAAGCCAAGACTGCCCCTCCCTTTATTCAAGTTCCTTTGTTACCTGGTACCTGTTTCTCTTCTTTTGAAGCTTTTTTTTTTAACCTTTGTGCATTTGTGTTTTCTTTTTAATTTTTTTTAAAGATTTTATTTATTTTTATTTGCGAAAGAGGGAGAGACTGAAAGAGACATGAGAGGGGAGGAGATCAGAGGCAAAAGCAGACTCCCTGCTGAGCAAGGAGCTTAATGTGGGACTCGATACCCGGACCCTGGGATCATGACCTGAACCAGAGGCAGTCACTTAACAAGCTGATCCAGCCAGGCACCCCTTGTTTATGTCTTCTATGATAACATACTACTTTTTTTTATTTCCAGAATTGCTGCAATAACAACCCATTATTTGTTGGTTGATGGCATGATAGGCCGTGGGTATACTCAGCATTTTACTTTTGATCTTGACAATGACCTCCATGGATATGTGATATCCTCATTTTACAAGAAGAAACTAAAACTCTACAAGGTGGAGGCATTTTCCCACAGTCACTCAGCTGGAACGTAGTAGATCCAGGTTTCAAGTAGGTAGAACTTCATGGCCCAGCCCTTCACTGCGGCTGTCATTATCAGAGTGTCTTATTGTGGAAAAAACACACGATGTACAGTTTGGCATTTAATCTTTTTTTTTTTTTTTATTAAAGATTTTGTTTATTTGGCAGCACAAGGAGGGAAGGCAGCAGGCACAGGAGAGGGAGAAGCAGGCTCTCTGCTAAGCAGGGAGACTGATGCAGGACTCGATCCCAGGGCCCTGAGATCATGACCTGAGCTGAAGGCAGATGCCTAACCAACTGAGCCACCCAGGTGCCCCCATTTTAACCATTAAGTGCAGTGGAGTGACATTAAGCACATTCACAATGTTATGCAACTGTCAACACCATTGATTTCTAGGATTTTTCATCTTCCCAAACAGAAACTCTGTGCATTAAATAATACCTCCTCTCCTCTGGCCCTAGTAAATCCTTTTCTGCTTTGTCTTTATGACTTTGACTGCTGTAGGTCACTCATTCAAATCCTATAATATTTGTACTTTCGTGTCTCGCTTATTGCACTTACGTAACGTGTTTAAGCTTCATGTTGAGGCACGTGTCAGCATTTCCTTTGTTAGGACTTGGTAATACTTCATAGCATGGGTATGCCACATTTTTATCCATTCATCTTTTGGACATTTGGGAGGTAATGCCGCTATGAACACGGATGGACAAATATCCGAGTCCTTGACTTCAGCTCTTTCAAGTCTATACAAGGGATTGCTAGACCATTTAATTCTGTTTTACCTTCCTTCCCCGCAAGATTTTATTTATTTGAGAGAGATGGTAAGGGAGAGAAAGATTGAGAGAATGAATGGGTGAAGGGGGAGAGGGCGAAGCGGGCGCCTCACTGAGCAGGGAGCCTGAAGCAGGACTCAGTCCCAGGACCCTGCGATCATGACCTGAGCCAAAGGTAGACGCTTAACCCACTGAGCCACCCAGCGCCCCTGTTCTAGCTTTTTAAGGAACTGTTTTCCATGCTGTTTTTCTACATGCCTTTACATTCCCCACTGGTGATGCCCCAGCACGGCAGTTTCTGCATATCCCCGCCAACAATTGTCTCCACTTCCCTGGAATGTTTTTGGGAGTGGCTGTCCCACCTGGTGTGAGGGGATCTCATTGTGGTTTTGATTTGCCTTTCCCTGATGACGAGTGATGCTGAGCATCTTTTCATGGGCTCCCTGGCCATTTGTATAACTTCTTTGGAGAAATGTCTATTCAAGCTCTTTTGTTTTAAAAATTGGGTTGTGTATTTTTAAAAATTGAATTTTTTCTTTGTAGGAGTTCTTTTTAAGTGCTGAATATTAATCCCTTTCCAGGGAGGTATTTTCTTTGTTTTCTTTTCACTGTCTTACAGATCGTATCCTTTGATGCACAGGTTTTTAATTTTGATGTAGTCCAGTGGATCCATTTTTTTTTTCTTTTGCCTTTGGTGTTGCATCCTAAAAATCACTACCAAATCCATTGTCACAAAACTTCCCCTCTGTTTTCTAGTAAAAGTTTTATTAGAGTTTTAGCTCTTATATTTAAGTCTTTGATCTATTTTGAGTTAATTTTTAAACATGGCATTAGGTAAGGGTCCCACTTCGTTGTCTTACATGTGGATATCCAGTTTATCCAGGACTACTTGTTGAAAAGACTGTTCTTTCCCCATTGAATGATCTTAGCATTTTTATCAGAAGTCGATTGGCCGTGTATGTGAGGATTCATTTTGTTCCACTGGTCAATATGTCTGTTCTTATGCCACTGTGACACTTTTTATTCCTGTAGTAAGTTCTAAAATCAGGAAGTATGAATTTTGTTGTTCATTTTCAAGATTGTTTTAGCTGTTCAGGGACCCGTGAAATTTCATATGAATTTTAGGACTTAAAAAAAGATGCAAAAGTTGCTGTTAGGATTTTGAGCAGGATCACATTGAATCTGTCTTCCATGAAGATGTCTGTTTATTTGTGTTGCTTTCATTTCTTTCGGCAATATTTATTTATAGTTTTCAATGTAACAATCTTTCACCTCCTTGGTTAAGTTTATTCCTAAGTATTGTTTTGATGGTATTCTAAATGGATTGTTAATTTTCTTTTTCGGATTGTTCATCGGTAGTGTATAGAAAAGCAACTGATTTTTGTATGTTGATTTTATATCATGCAACATTGCTGAGTTTGTTTATTCTGACAGTTTGGGGGGCAATCTTTGGGGTTTTCTACATTAAGATTATTCACAAATAGAAAAATTTACTTCATCTTTTTCAAATTTGTATGTCTTTTATTTCTTATATAACAAGGCAATTTATTTCTTATATAATAAAGCAATAGCCTTATTGCTCCGGCTAGAGCTTTCAGTACTGCATTGAATCAAAGTGGTGAAATCAGGCATCCTTGCCTTGTTCCTGATCTTAGAGAAAAAGCTTTCAACCTTGCACCACTGAGTGTGATGTTAGCTGGGCATTTTTCATGTACAGCTTTCACGTTGAGGAAGTTTCTTATCTGTAGTTTGAGGGTTTGTATCAAGAAAAGGTATTGGGGGCACCTGGGTGTCTCAGTGGGTTAAAGCTTCTGCCTTCGGCTCAGGTCATGATCCCAGGGTCCTGGGATCGAGCCCCGCATCGGGCTCTCTGCTCAGCAGGGAGCCTGCTTCCTCCTCTCTCTCTGCCTGCCTCTTCATTTGCTTGTGATCTCTCCCTGTCAAATAAATAAATAAAATCCTAAAAAAAAAAAAAGGAAAAGGTATTGAGTTTTGTGAAATGACTTTTTTTTTTTTTTTTTGCTTTGCTTTGTTAATGTATTATAGTGATTTTCATATGTTGAACAATCCTTGCATTTTGGGAATAGGTCCCATGTGGTCTTAGTATACAGTCCCTGTAATATGCTGCTGAGTTCGCTTTGTCAGTACTTTGTACATGACTTTTGCATGAATATTTTAAGGGATACTGGTCTGTAGATTTTTGAATTATCTTTGGCTTGGGTGTCAGGGTAATGCTGGCCTTATAGAATGAGTTAGAAAGTATTCCCCCCTTTTCAACGTTTTGGGAGACTTGGAGAAGATCAAAGATTTTTACAAATAACCAACACTTACATGCTCACCGTGGGTCAAGAAAGTCGAAGGCATAGTCTTTGACCTTGAGGAATCTACCACCTAGGAAGGAGTCAAAAGAAATGGCTTGCTTGGAAAGTCAGCTGTACGCTTCAACAGACACAGCTTTACAGAACAGGTGGAGAAAGATGGAGTAGAAAGATATTGACATCCACAGAGCTGCAGTCAGACTACTAGGGCCACAGAAAGAGCCCCACAGAGAGATCAGGAAACCAAAAACAGAGGGATTGGAGATATTGAGTGTAATAAGAAATAAAGATTACTAACTTCTATTACTCTTCAGTAATAGAATTTCTAAGCTTGATTCAAATACTTACTCCCCCTGCCTCCCTGCCCTAAGTTCTCTAAGGAGAGTCTCTAACTTAACTCTCAGGAACTCACCCAGCAGCTACTATGGACCTGATTCCCAAAGAGACCAGCTTATGCCATTCTGCAGCATGTTGCTTATTATAATTCACCTAAAAAATTGGTTCTTTTCTTGAATTTCCTCACCTGTTGTCAATGATTTGCCCTTGACATGAAGACTTAATTAAAACTTCCTACCTCCTAATTGTTTTCAAATAAGCAAAATTCTGTTTGAAGATCAGGAAAAATGGTCCCACTACCCCGATTTGATGTGTCATTCCCAAATCTGGGTGATGAGCAGAATCACTGGGGTTGTCCAGATGTTCAGATGCCAGGCATCCCCGGTGATTTTGATGCTCTGGAAGGTTCACAGGTGATTCTAATCACCTGGGTTTGGGTCTCCCTGGGGTAGAATTCCTCTCAAGTTCAGTATCATTTTTCTGTAAGGTCACTGCCAATCTGGAGTTGACCTGGAGCATTCTCAAAAAAAAACAAATTACTTCAGGAACCATCATGGGAAATTGAAGGGGAGAGGACGGGACACTTGTCTTTACAGCATTTGAAAGGTTGCCGTCCGGAGGATGTTTTGCTGTTGTGGTTCAATGGGGACAGAGGCGGAGAGGGCAGAGGCCATATTAAGTACAAGGAAAAGCCTTCTGGTTTTTCAGCAGTGAGAGCAGCTGGCAAGCTAAGAAGTGAAGAGCGAAGCTTCCAATGTCATTGACTGTTTGTAGGTGGGGCTCTTCGCTGGGCTAGGAGGCTGTGCCAGAGAACCTCGTGCTTCTTCCCAGATGAGGCAGGGAACCAGAGGACGAGCAGCGGGCTGGATTTCGTATTCCAGCGCTCATACTTAGCTCTGTATCCACACATAGTTGGACGTAGAGGGCCGTCATTTACTGGGGGCAGAATTTAGGTTGCTCTCGTGGTTAGGAGGGAAAGCAGCCTGTTCCCCAGTCACTGGCTTGAAAGGAGGGAGGTGGGTTGAATAAAACACAGCAGCCTCGAGCTTTCAAATGTGGCATTCGTAGAATTCATTTTGCCTTCCGTTGGAGCAGGCAGGACGCCCTGGGCGAATCGAACATCATAAATCCAGCACTTCTCCCCAAATACTTTCTTTTGAGGAACATTCAGGTCCTTCAGATTTAGGGACCTCTGAATTGTGGCTGATAACAAGACATGTTCAAAATGGACTGAGGCATGACCCGCTCCCCTTCGAGGAGGGACACCCTGCTCACCCAACAAATTTGGGAAATCACATGTTAGGTCATTAATAAGGAAAATTGCAGAAGAATAAAGTACAATCTTGACTTTACTATACTCAGCCGTGTCATTACAAAGTCTTTCTTCATCCCCTGCAGGGCCCAGAAACAAAACAGTGAAATCATGCCACCTGTGCACATTTTGGAACAAATGCAATGATTGTGTTGTTTTTAACTGGAACTTCTGTTTGCCGGGAGCCTTTTCCCTTCAGGTAGAAACCATTTTCCAAACTGTGTTGATTTTTGGCTGCAGAAATGAACATTTTCTTGGTTGGAGTTCTGTGGCTAGTTTTGCTTAACCTGCCAGAGTTTTTGCATGGATTTTAAGGAAAAAACCGGAGATGATAGAATGATGAGGAAGGTAAACTTGCAAAATTACATGTCAGTGGTTTAGATTATCAGATGTAATAATGGAAGCTTGAGAAAATAACTACAGGTAAGCTCCCCATTTTCCCAGTGTTCCATAGATTTATCATCCTAAAAATCTTATCAGTTGTTGCACAGATGTATTTTAAAATTCCTGTCGTGAACACAGTAGGGGCCGTGTAGTCTCTGATTTCTGTACATCATAAATGCTCTGTATACTCCATATACAGCTACTGATTAGAACTGGTGTGAAATTACATTAATTGACTGACTGCAAAGTTAGTTACAAACTGAGATCAGGTTTATGAACTTCTGCCAAAGCAGGGAGAGGTGGGGAGATTTGTACTCCCGGAAAGTGCTCCTGGCTGTGGTGTGGAAGGAGCCAGAGTGGGTGTGATGAGGCCTCAGGGGGACAGGACTTGGCACCAAGTCAGCTGGCTGGGGACAAAGGAAGAGGAGTATCAGGGAGGACTTAGCTTGTACAACCTGGAGGAGAGGAGCCTTTTGCTGGGAGGACCAGGCTTGGGGGTCAGATCACAGTGCTCCGTGGTATGGAGGTACCACAATTTTACAAGCATTTGCTCTTAATAGGCCGACACTGCCAGGCGGCGTGGACAGGCCCGGCGGAGGAAGCGAAATTCCTGTGCTCAGGCTGTACCCCACGTGCCCCACGTCCAAAGCTGTGACTTCAGACGTGAAGATTTGGTAGAAAGCTGAAACGACCATTGTACTTCTGGGGTAATTACTCTGGGTGAACTCGCCGAATGTCTCCCAGAGTCTGCAGTGATTTTGAGGCATTTAATAACTGAGGACAGACAGAGAAAATGTATACCTCTTGCTGAAGAATGCTGGGGCCTTTTGAAAGCTTTTACTGGAAAAAATGTATCATTTGTTCTGGCATTCAAAAAGCTTCCTTTCCTTTATGAAAAGTTGATCCGTTTTAAGGATCCTGGAGACACCTGAGGCTAAGAAAAAAAAATGCTTGTCCTCCTGAAAACTTGTGGAACGAAGTTTCGTGAAGTGAATGTAATGCAGGCATATAGATGAAATCTTGGACTAGAGAGATCTGAAGAACCCCCCCACGGCTGGCTGTGGGATGCAGGGGGTGCTGTCTCGTCCACGGTTGGGAGGGCTCCCAACCCTCGGTCCCACATGGTGCATCTCTCCAGGAGAATCCCCTTAAGTGTCTCTGGCCGAGGTCTCGGTGTCTTTCCCAGCACCTGTTTCCCATACTGTTTCCTGCCTCCTGAGCCCACATTCTTCATTCACAAAATGGCAGAAGTAACAGTATCACGTAGGAATGTTGTGAAACAGACTTGAGATACATTTGGTACACTTCAGGGTCACAGTTGCTCTAATAGCATTGTTCTAGAAACTTGGTATGAAACCCCACACTGATTTCTTAGGTACTTCATGACTGAGGGGAAGGAGGCATTATGGGAAAAGCGTCGTATCCATTGTTGCAAGGGACATAAAGATGACGAAGGCATGACTCCTGTGTTCATGGAGCTTCCAATGTAGAATGTAAAGTTCTTTGAAAAACACAAAAAAACAAGACGAAATGTAAGTAAAATGTCCAGAAGGAGGCCAGAGGTCGCATGGTGTGGTCAAGAGCACAGGTTCTAGAGGCAGACCCCCCCTCCACAGCCCAGCTTGAGCAGACTCCTGTCAGAATAGAGAAATTCTGTGGGTGTCCACTTCACACATAGTGCGACGAGGATTCAGGGAGCAAGGATGACTTTGAAGGCGCTCAATAAATGTTAGCAATGATGTCCTAATTCGGTGAGTAGTTACATGTCTACTGCTATGCGCCAGCTTCCGAGAACACAAAGTTGAATGAGACTTTGTATATTCAGGTCAGCGAAGGAAACGGACCCATCAATAATGAATTGCAATGATACAGAGTGTTGAGAGCCATAATGGGTACATAAATAAGATAATGTGGGAACACAGGAAGAGCATCTAAATCAGATTGCTGGGCAGGGAAGTCCTCCCAGAGGAAATGCTGCTTGAACAGAGCTTTCAAGAAGGTTATTCGGATCCAGGAAAGGAGAGAGGAGGAGGCGTCAGGTTTAAAGAAAGGAGATGGGGGAGGGCACCTGCAGAAGAACCCTGCATACTGGAGCACTGTGGGTTTTGTGTGGCTACAGCAGACTACGTTGGGTGACATGGAGCAAGAAAGGTCGAGTTCTAAATCTGAAAGCCCTGATTTATTAAGCTATTAAGTTCGGATTTTATGAAAATGACATAGAGGACTTCTGAAAGATTTCAAGTAGATGACTGATTTCTCAGAATGACGTTTAGCTGCAGTGTGGACGTCAATCCGTCCTGATTAGAAGGGGAAGACCAAGGAGAAACTTGTAGTAATCCAATCAAGAAGGCACGAGGGCCTAGACAAGGTGGCGTCAGAAATGGAGGTAGGGGGTGGAGGGCTAGAATCTGAAGGACCTGATTGAAGAATTAGCTGTGGAAGTTGGCATGGGGGAAGGGTTCTGCTTGGGCCCTGGGGGGTGGGGTGGGTGTTCTCCACCGGGTTCTCTTCTAGGTCATTCGCTCCCTTCTCTTCACAATTCTGGACAGCGTTCGTCATCACCTGACACCAGTGGCTACCAGAGTCTCACCTCTAGCCCGGGTACCTGGAACCCACATGCTTCCAGTGATGTCCACAGACACCTCAAATTCAACTCAGAGCATGGCAGCTGGGATCCGTGAGGAAGCATCCCCAAAGAGCAAGGCAAAAGTAAATGGCATTTTAGTGATCTCTCCTCAGAAGTCACCCAGCATCTCTTCGGCCTTGCAGCATCACCCAGATGGAAGGGAAGTGGACATAAATCCCATCATGTGGCAGGAGGAATGTCAGCGTCACACCCCAGGAAGAGCAGGTGGGAGGGGAGATACTGCGGCCATCTTTGGGAAATCCGGTTGGCCACAGTCAGTCTCCTGTTTCTTCTCTGTGTGACTTTGCTGAGGAGAGCTATCGTCAAGAGAGCATATTTATTCAGGAAAAGCATTTTAGTCAGGCCCCTCACCAGATGTTCAAGGTGCAGAGGGAAGAGCGAAAAGAGAAGAAAGGAATTCTAGGCCTGGAGATGCCAAAAGGGAAAGGTGTTGGGAGCAGGTCACATCGTGGAAGGGGGGGTTCACAGCCACAGGAGGTTGGTCTTCCCATGGGTACGTGTCTGGGTCTGATGCTGCTGTGAGCACACGACATAGAAGCAGGGAGAGGGCGTGTTGTCTGGCACATAGAGAGCAGCACACTCAGGCACGTTCCTTCTGCAGTCTGTGTAGACAGAATGCCGACTGATGGAGCCCTTTCCCCTATGACAGTCCACCATGAACCCCTGAATGTGGGGCCAGCAGGCTAAGCATGCATCAGAAAGTGAACAAAGAATGGTTTGGAGGCAATATCTGTCATCTTTTGGTGTCAGAGTATTAAATAAAATCAGCTAACACATTAGTTGCCAAAGTTATGAACCCATGCCTTTTCAAAGACTTAGTTTTACAATAAGTAGAATTTCTTCAACTCAAGATATACGAGAGAGAAACCAAGCACAGGTGGGCAGGCATTTAAAAATAAAACAGAAGATTGAAAACAGATGTATTGATAAGGGTTCTATTATGGTTAAGAGAAAAACATGTCAGCTTCCTTGAAAGAGAGTGTCACTCAGACACTGGACAGATACTTAAACCGAGGAAGGGGTCATTCATTCATTGCTTCATTCAAGAAATATGGTTAAGCAGGTAGTTTGTCCTCGGCACTATTCCAAGCAGTAAAGAAGTGAATGAGACTGGCTGCCTTCAAGGAGTATGCGCTCTAACGGGGGCAAACAAGACAGCGCATTAGACACCTCGATGTGTGGGGAGGGGATGAAGGGGCCGTGTGTTACAGTGACTGAATTGGGTGAGGCCCGCCACAGATGGGGTGACAGGCAAGGCCTCTCTGAGGAGGCGACATTGGAGCTGAACTTGAAGGGTGAGAAAGGGTCAGTCATGCCGGGGCTGGGTGGAGAGCATCCCGGCCACTGGGGCTGCCGGCAAGCACACAAGCCCCAAAGCGGGAGCAAGTTTGCCAGGCAGAAGGAAGTCGTGCGGCTGATTCTTCGGGAATCCTAAACACACGCTGCTTTACTGCTGTGTTTAAACAGTGAGTTTTTTTGCTGAGCGTGGAAGTTTAAATGGTCCCTAGATGGGGATTTCAAAAATGACTTAAAAATCATTACATCTGTTTTCCATGCACACCGTAGAATCTTTGATGTGTGTAATGAAGGTGGAAATGAAATAGCTAGCTATTTTTTTCAATGCCGTTCGCTGAGTAAAATTTTTTTCCCCCATCGAGTTGATAAAACACCGTCTCTGTTATGTACGGAAATCCCACATGGACCTGTGGCTCCTTGGGACCCTCTCTTCGGTTTCGTCCATCTGCCCCTCGGCTCCTGATCCCAGGACTGTACTGATTGAATCTCTGTGCTCCTGTCTCAGCAGCACCTTCCTGAAAACCAGCATAGACAACTACACAGCAGTGCTCAGGGTTTGAGTTTCTGATAGGTTGTCCTAGAACACTATTAGCATCCCACAGAATGCCTGTGTTCCCTGGACCTCAGTTTGAGAAATACTGAGCTTGTACTGCCTTGCTTTGGAAAGAACCAGCAGGCCTGGAGTTGCCTCTGGAAGGAGCCAGATTCGTACAACATTTACACACATCAGGCATTTTACAGCACGCTTTCGGCTGTTTCGTCTCCGTTAATCCTTACCTATTACGTCCTCTGTTTTACCGGGAAGGGTCCGCGAGGTGAAGGGGCTGTGTTCTAATGGATGTCTAATAGATACCAAGCAGTGTGCCAAGTGCTCTGGACGGAGAGATGCTTCTGCCTGTATCCTACCTGCAGTCAAATCAGACTGCTTGATGGGCCCCCCAACGCTAAAAATAAGAGCCAGTATTTGTGGAGCGCTTCTATGGGTGAGCATTGGGCCTCGCCCTCCATGTGCATTGTCTCATCCTACCCTCCTGCCACAGGATGGTGTTCTCCTCTGGGAAGCTCCAGCTTGTTCATAAGTGACAGGGAAGATCGTGTGCCAAGCTTGAAGGGAGGCAGATGGCTTCTCGTTGTGCAAGTGAGGAAATGAAGGTGTGGACAGTTAATGCTCTCACTGGCAGAGTCACACCACTAACGAAGTGGCAAAGCCGAGATCTGGACCCAGAAGCAGTAGGTTTGGAGTCCGTCCATGGCACGGTGGACCATCCCCCGTCTCCCCCAGGTCCTGAGCTTTTCCTCTTTGGGGCCCTTGAGTATACCGCTGCCTCTGCCTGGGTTTCTCTTTTGAGGCCAAACCTGAGACCTTGTATAGGGAGGATGGCTGGGCGAAAGCTGGAACCCATCATGCCAGACAGACGACATGTCGTCTCTTATGATACTCTTGGTAAGTGATACAGAGAAGAGTATGAGGCCCAAAAGCAGACAGAACTGATTTGGAAATTGTTTCCCCCACGTATTAGCTCTGTGCTCCCTACAGCTCAGTTTCCTCACTTGGGAATCGTTGTGAGATTTATACAACGCAATAATGCCATTAATACAAAAAATCCCGGGGAGATGTCATTTCTGTCCCCAGCTCCCTCATTTGCTCAGCAAATATTTATGGACCTCCCATGAAGCTCCAGGCACTGTGCTAACCATTATACTTATCAGTTGTTTCTATAGAATAGTATTTCAGGGTTCAGGCTGGGAGTACCCCAAGAGTGGGCTAATATCGTCAACACCGTGCTCCTCCTTGACCCTGCCTGTGGAAGCCTCCTTGTCCAGTTTACAAGGGGATGTTACCTTCGTAAGCTATGTGTGATTTTTTCAAAGTTCTACATGAGCTGGTGTTTGCGTAACTCAACTCGGCTCTTTGGTCTTGTCACAATTGTTATAGAACCCAGAGCTGGTGCGGCCAACCCTGGCGTGACCCCAAACAGGGCTGTCAGTCTGGCAGTGTGGAGAGTGAAGGGAGGCCTCTCCCCACAAGTTCTTCTAGGGTAATTCTATGGATTCTTTATCCCTGGGGAGTTACTTCTGCAATTACTAGGGCTCTCTGTTTCGATAGTTTATGACCTAATTCCATTGTCCCGTGCCTGAGG
Organism: Martes martes; assembly: GCF_963455335.1. Lineage (NCBI taxonomy): Eukaryota > Metazoa > Chordata > Mammalia > Carnivora > Mustelidae > Martes > Martes martes. Next base: position 75,360,966 of record NC_137890.1, read on the forward strand.
TGGTCAGATCCAGGCCTTGCAATAAGTCTCCAAAATCAGGGCCATAGTGAGTTTAATGAGTAAGGTTACCATTTTCTCAAGGATTAAAATAACAAAGAGGATGGGTTATTATGTAATCAATAACATTGACCCCTTGATTGAAAACACAAATGTAATTTATCTTGAAATCAACCTCTAGTTTGTTGTTCTCCAAAATTAGATTACGCTAACAAATGTGTTGAACCTCTTGAACAGACAGTTATTCTCATGTCAATAGCCTCCGGAGGAATAGTCTTCCCGGGCCCAGATTCTCTATGGATGGAATTTGGGGAAAAAAGCACTTCAAATCCAAACATTCGAACCATAGTTCTTATAGTCATTGAAGGCTGAGAGACAACATGGCCTAATGGGGAAAGCTTGAACTTCGGAACCAGATAAACCTAGATGGAGGGGCGCCTGGGTGGCTCAGTGGGTTAAAGCCTCTGCCTTCGGCTCAGGTCATGATCCCAGGGTCCTGGGACCGAGCCCCACATCGGGCTCTCTGCTCAGCAGGGAGCCTGCTTCCACCTCTCTCTACCTGCTTCTCTGCCTACTTGTGATCTCTGTCTGTCAAATAAATAAATAAAATCTTTAAAAAAAAACAAAAACAAAACCTAGATGGAGATACTGGCTTCTTTACTGACCCATCTGTGTGAATTTTGTTCAACTTCACCTTTCAGAATCTGTCTTCTTAGCTAAAAAAAAAAATAAAATAAAACACTTAAAAATGAGAATAACAATTATCTACCTTACAGGATTATTTATAGGTTTCCGATACTGTATATGGATGTACATGACAGAGTATCTGGCACACATTAGGGCCTCAGTCTACGGTAACTAGTAAGACTACAAGTGCTTAGTAGAATACAGATCAAAAGACTGAATTGGTTCCAGAACCTGAGGGCTCTGTCTTAATCTTGGAAAGAGAGATACACATAGCCGGTGGTTCTCAACTCCAGCAGCTCAGAATCTCCCAGGGGTCTTCTAAGAAAGGCTACTGTCCTGGTCTTGCCCTCAAAGAGTCTGCTTCTACTTGATTTGAGCTGAGGCTGGGTGTTGGGACGCCTTGCCGTGCCAGTCTGAGAACCTCGCCTGCATCTTCATCGCTGGGGCTGGCGGACCACACGTGGGGAAGCCTCGCAGAGATGTTTATCGGGGGTCTGGCCTTCAGCCTCACAAGTTCAGAAACCCTCTTATTAGACCTTCAAGGTGATGGGACTCAGACACATGCTGAAAAGGAAATGGAGAGGCTCTTAATTTATCATTGAAGATATACCTACCAAACAGACCAAGTACGTGCATTGGACTGAAGAGCGTGTTCTCCCTTTAAGCAAACTCCAAAGGAAGCCAAATGATGGAGAAATGACTCAGAGCCCAGGAAGTGGTTACGCAGATTAAATGTTGCCTGGCATCTGGTGTGAGGGCCCAGCAAAGGGCTTGTGCCCTCCAGGCAGGCTGGAGGCGCTATCTTCCCATGAAGCAGCCCCTTCTCACCTGTGAATGGGGCTTACGGGGCACATCCAGGTTTTACCACTGGAACAACCCTTCCCGTGGGCTTCAGGTTCCCTTGCCTGCCACCATTCTCAGGTCATCCCGAAGTGGGCCCTGTAATGTCAGTCAGAGCAGCAGAACTGGCTCACATCTGCATCTAACAAACTGACTTGCCAATGCACCAGAGAGGGCAGGGTGTGAACCTCAGCTACGGTCTGATGAAAGCAAGGATCATACACATGCGTGGGAGTGCCCCAGAGGAAAGGATTTTGGCTTTGACCTTCATCCTTCACATTCCACAGGAGGATTTGAAAGCTGTAGCTGAAACGCCTGCGGGATCATAAACATGGGATGTTGCTTTTAGAGCCCATTACTGATCCCACAGTTTCTCGCCAGTAGGGAGAGGATCTCAGTGAATGATGGGATGGTGAGTGTGCTTGGGGAGGAGGTCCATAGCCAAGGCCAACATCTGCATCAGCGCAGGGGAGATGGATGGGCACAACAACAGAGTAGTTGAGACATCTGGGTTTGGTATAAAATGTTACCAGGTGAAGAAAGCAAGAGTCAAAAGTTAAGGTCATTCTGGGTTCAGAAGTCTATATACCTGGAGGGAATAATTTATTAAGGATTGAGAATCACTGTTCTGTCCTTCATCCCAGAGAGTGAGAACTATGTTCTGTTTATTAACTGATGATATGGGGTAATTACACCTATCAAAACCCAACTTCCATCATGGCTTTAAGTGAACTCCAGTTCCTTTGCACGTTGGGGATTTCCTTGGCCAGGAGGGGCAGAAGGAAATTTCTTGCCCAGTTCTGTTTGGATCCCTGTTGCACTGAGCTGACCTAATTTTGCTTTGCCCATTCTCTTGGGTGGGGTCCACACTACTTTCCATCAGAGTGGCCATGTGCTTGTGCCAGGATTTTTATACGGCAGAACAGGTTTTATTTTCCGCCCTCCTCCTCTGAGTTGACGTGCCAGGCCCAGTGAACGTGGCAGCCCTCCAGCTCACTCACACCCCTTTGAGTTGTGTGGTGTCTGTTCCTAAAACAGTTTATGCCCACAGTACATGTTACAGTAATTAAGTGATTTAGTTACCCACTATGTCAACCAACTTAATATTATGTAAACTGATACAACGAGTATGAAAAGAAAGGGTATTTCTTTGAGAACTAAGTGAAATTACTTGGAAAGACGCAATAAAGGAAATGCGATGTAAAGATTTCCTTTAAGTGTGGGGAGGTTGGGGGAAAATAAGAAGAATATGGAAGAATTCTGTCCCGGAAGTCTTTTTCAGGACGCCGAGATTTCATGCCAACTCTTAAGAAGTTGAAATTTAAAACAGTGGATAACACTTTATAGGTGTGATTTATGCAAAAAAAAAAAAAAAAAAAAGAGACAGCAAGGATCCCAAGTGAGGGCACCAGGCTCAAAGAAAAGGCTTTGGTCCTCTGTCAAAATGTTGGCAAATAGGGGCACCTGGCTGGCATAGTTGGTAGAACATGTGACTCTTGATCTTGGCGTTGAGCTCAAGCCCCATGTGGATGTAAAGTTTACTTTAAAGAAATATATATATTTTTTAAAGATTTTATTTATTTATTTGACAGAGAGAGATTACAAATAGGGAGGGAAGCAGGCTGCCTGCTGAGCAGAGAGCCTGATGCGGGGCTCGATCCCAGGACCCTGGGATCATGACCTGAGCCAAAGGCAGAGGGTTTAATCCACTGAGCCACCCAGGCACCCCAGAAATATATGTTTTAAGTTAAAATGTTTTAAGTATATATTTCCATCCTTGAGTCATCATTTAACATACATTATTGAATGCCTACTGTGTATCAGAATTCTAGGTCCTGGAACTGCAGAAATGAATAAGGCCAACAAAGTCCCTGCCCACAAATGAACATTCTGGTGAAGGAGACAGTGGCCAACGGCGACTAATAGGCTATAGGTAATGTATGCCGCGATGCACATGTATGATCTCAGCGTAAGCAGATTCATGATGGGGTAGGCAGGCAGTCACAGAACAAGCCTTGCCAATGAGGAACCAGAGTGGAGATGCAACTCCGTGGGCAGAGGGGAGCCATGTGGAAATCTAGGGAAGACTCCTGGGGCAGAGGGCCCAATGAGGCTGAGACCCCGAGCTGGGCCTGAGCTCGTATTTAAGGAACAGCAAGAAGGCCAGTCTGGGGGCGCCTGGGTGGCTCAGTGGGTTAAAGCCTCTGCCTTCGGCTCAGGTCATGATCCCAGGGTCCTGGGATCGAGCCCCGCATCTGGCTCCCTGCTTGGCCGGAAGCCTGCTTCCCCCTCTCTCTCTGCCTGCCTGTCTGCCTGCTTGTGATCTCTGTCTGCCAAATAAATAAAATCTTTAAAAAAAAAAAAAAAGAAGGCCAGTCTGCCTGGAGGAGCAGGTTGGAAGGTGAGAGCCCAAGGGTGAGGGGAGCCCTAGGCTCATCCAGGGCGTGGGGACCCTGAGGAAGACTTTGGATCTGACTCTGAAAATGAGAAGAAGCCACTGGGGGCTCCTGAGAAGGGGACCGGCCAGGTGTGATTGCTCTGTTTAAAAGGCCACCCTGCTGCTGTGTGAAGAGAACTGGCGATGAGGGGCAAGAGTGGATGCTAAGAGCTGCAAATGAGACAGACAGGAAGAGTCGGCGATGTGGGAGGGGGCCCGTGGCGACGGGCTCCCAGAAAGCCAAGCTGGGGCAGCGTCGCTCCGGAGGCCCAGTGAGGCCAGGGGAGAAGCCTCGGAGGAACCAGGGGCCAGAAGCCACTGCAAGGAGCGCCGGGGAGTCTGAGCCCTTTCAAGTGGCTTGAAGGGCAAGGGCAGGAGACACAAGGGCTGGAGAGAGAAGGACCTGTGTTGGAGCCCCAGAGAGGGGCAGGTAAGAGGCTCGGGAAGGAACCCGGAAGTGGCCCTGCAGGCCTCCCAGAGTCCTTTGCGGGGAGGCGGAGCTTCCAGTGAATTAGCCAAGATGGCTTTGTTTATGGCTGGGAGATAACCGGGCAGAGCTTGGCTTACTTCACCATTAGAAACAGTTTGCCTGACTTAGGAGCTATTTCCTTATTGTCTTCTGCTCTTCCGGTTTTCTTCTCCCTCCAGTGGGGAGGACTGAGTCAGGAAGCCCACAGAAGCCTGCTTTTGTTTGTCTTTGCAACAGACTTGACTGGAGGGGAGAGGGAGGGGTCTGGGTGCCTGCGGTGGGGCCTGCAGAGTGTCGGGGAGATGGCCTGCTGCCGGAGGGGGCTGATCTTGCCCATTTTTGGCAGTCACTGTTGGGGAATGCTACTGGGCAGGGTTCCCATGTCAGAGGGAAAATAAGCTCAAGGCTTACATTTCTCAGACTTTAGGTAGACTCTCCGTGGTTTTCAAGCTTTTGAAAAATGTCTGTTTATGGGAATCTATTTTATATATAGGTGTCAGCAATCTGACTGGAGAGAAAGAGGTTCTTGGCAGCCTCAGGACCTGGCTGGGCCCCCAGTATGGACTGGAAATGTCCAGGTACCGCGTCACTTTTGAGGATCGGATCTTTCTGGCTGGGGAATGGAAAGAGCCTGGTTCTGAAATTTTACCCTAAAGGCCTGGTCTGGCCTTAAGTTTTCGCCATTTTTGCCTCTACCCCTAGGTACTGACTGGCCTTTGGGAACAGATGAAGGAAGGGGTTAATCTTCAGGCTTGAATTCTGCCCCAACACAGCCCTTCCTCCTTTTGAGGTGCCCAACAAAGGGAGGTAAAGGCAAACATGTGCTTTTGATGATGACTAAGCCCAGTGTAGACCCTTATAAGCTAGTGTTGGCCCCTGTGGCGTATGCCTCCTTCTGGGGCTGGAGGCAGGCCTAAGGCCCAGAGTCAAAACGGGCTAAGTGGACATTCCCTCCAAGCCCACACCGGAATCTTTCTTTTTTTTTCTTTCTTTCTTTTTTTTTTTTTTTTTTAAGATTTTATTTATTTATTTGACAGAGATCACAAGCAGGCAGAGAGGCAGGCAGAGAGAGCGGAGGAAGCAGGCTCCCCGCTGAGCAGAGAGCCCGATGCGGAACTCGATCCCAGGACCCTGGGATCATGACCTGAGCCGAAAGCAGAGGCTTTAACCCACTGAGCCACCCAGGTTCCCACACCGGAATCTTTCAAGTGGGCATCCCAGGAAAGGCCTGCACACTGGGGAGAAGCCAGAGCCTGAAGCCTTCCCGAACAGACCTGTAGTCTGCTACTGTGCCCTAGGCCACCTGGGGGTAGGGGGAGGACTCATGAGGGAGTCATGGTGCACATGTGCCCAGGTTTCTCTGCAGTGTGCACGTAGAACTGGAAGTTCTGGGTTCACATATCCATAATCTTAGAGATAGTGCCAAACTGTTTTCCAGAAAGATGACTTGGGTTGTCCAAGTCTCTGTCCTTGCTGTTTCTTCTCTGTTAATTCCTGAGAGAAACGTGTCAAAGCCTCCCACTATGTTTGTGGATTTGTCTGTTTATCATGTGTGTTTTGTTGGGGTTCTTTTGCTTTTATATTTGAAGCTATGCTATTAGATACGTAAAATTGCTCTATCTTCTTGGTGAATTGATCGTATTCAAAACAGTTTGGCGGTTCAAGAATGTTTCTAAGGGCATTATGCATTGCCAATGACACTGAACCACAGTCCCAGGTGGGAAATTGTCCAAATGTTATTTTTTCACTAGGAAATGACCTTAATTGTCTCTGCTTATGCTTTTTGCGTTAAAGTCTATTTTGGACTTCTAACCTTGTTGCCTCCAGGATCTTGGGAGGAAGGGAGCCCAAGGCAAAGTGAAGTTGATACAAGTAGACCAAAGAGGGCTGGAGAGGGAAAAATAAGACTTGTACCCCAGTGAACCACACAGCCCCTCTGTGCTCAAGGAAGTTGAGGGATCCTCAGTTCACTGCCTTGGGGGGACTGGAATGAGGCCAAGGAGGAGGAGTACAGCCTTGGGGACAGCCTTCCCTTCAGAACACCTGCTAGACTGGGGATTGGAACATGGGAAACTCAGCTGTGTGCATACATGGCCTCTTCATGTGTTCACCCCGCAGCTCCGGGGGGTTTGTGGCCAGAGGGAGAGCCAGAATGCTCTCAGGTGTGTGCGAGGATGTACTTCCTGCCAGCCCGCAATAGAACTCCAGATATTTCTGAATTTGTCATTCTCCTCTTCGTGGATGTACTTATCCAGTCAACAAATATATTTTTTTAAAGGATAAAATAAGTTTTTATTTATAGTCTTATAGTAAAGGGGAAAGACTTAACTTGCAAGACAGTTCTTGGGCAGTACATACAACGTACCTTTTACTTCCACGTGAGGGAATCAAACATGGACTGAGACTACACAGTACACGCTGGAAATCAGCAAATGCCAGGAATGGAGTAGGAAAAAGACAAAGAAATATGGCCTAAACACACAAACTCCTTCACCGGGATCTGCTGACCGCAGCCCGCCTCAGGGCTGGTCACACAATGGGAGCGGGTTCCAGGACAGGTGGAAGGGGAGTGGGGTGAGGGTGGGGAGGGGTCCACGCTGGGGGGTGGGTTTAGTATCCGGTCAATTGCTCTTAGTATTTACATACAAAATCAGTTGGCTCTGTTTCTTAGAAATGGACAAGGAAAGAAAGGAAAATCTGATCATTGCTTTATGAATTTGCCACTTTGCAATACCAACATCATCAGAAATAGGGACAATTCACTCAGATACAAGTTTCAGTAGCAGGAAAGCATATCAAAACATCATCACTGGCCCCCAATCCAAAACCTCTCCCTGACCCGATCCTCCCTCCCCCACCCCTTACCCTCCCTTGGTGGCCACCATTTCACTACTGCCTGCTGTCCCTCACACATACCACATGAGTGTCATGTACCGCCCTGAGGCTGGCTGAGAGAAGGAGGAGTGAAACAGGCCAAAGACAGTGCTGCAACTCTGTCCCCACTTGTTTTTATACCACAGACTTCTTCAAGGATCTGGTCTTTCAATAGGAAGACAAATAGCTTTTTAGAAGGAAAAAAAAATCCTCAAAAAATAGGGGGATTAATTCTGATGACTCCAAACCAGTCATCTTCTTAAAGTAGAGCAGTCCACAGATTCACCAAATCTATCAAACGGAGGTGAGGGGGCCCCTGGAGGAAAGGCCTGTTAAGGGCAGGAGTCCTTGGGGCTTGTGCTGGGGAGCGAAGAGGGGGGGCGGCGGTGGAGGAGCTGGCGGCTGGTCGGAGGGCTGGCCATCTGTCCTCCAAAACAAAAGCTGCCAAGTTGGGGTGTCTTGGTTTAAAAATTCCTGGTGGGGACAGGGAATCCTTGCAGGGAAATGTCCAAAAAAAAAAAAAAATTGTTGAGATGGGGAAGGAGAATGAGAGCTGTTGTCCAAGAGCTTCCATGTGAAGATCAAGTTTGAGAAAAAAGAGGGGGAAAAAAGTCTCTTAAATGATGGGAGGATTCTGGGGAGGAGCAGACAGGCGGCTGGGACCGTGGAGGAGATGGTCCTTAGCTGGCGCTTAGCTGCCTCCATCTGCAGCTCCTCCCTGCTCTGGGGCTCCGCGCCTCCCCCACAAACCAGAGTCAGAGCCTCGGGCAAAGACAGAGATGATGCCGCCCTTGGCGTTGGGGTAGAAGCTGTTGTCTGAGGAGGGGTGGTTGGCCAAGTTGGACACTGCACCTCACCATCTCCAGTGCACGGACTTGTTGCTCCAGAGGAACATCCTGCTGCTTGAGGTCATCAATGTCTTGCTGGTGTGTGTGGTTTTTCCTTCACATTCCCTGGATGTCCTCTGTGGCTTTGTCTAGGACTTGGGCCCGGGACGCCTTCTGTCCTTGGAGTGACAGGGACTGAGTAATGCAAACTGGGAAAGCTTTCTTAATGTGCTCCCTATGTTTTCATTCCGGGAAATTATGACGAGCCGGTTTGTCAGCCGCAGATCGAAACCTCGGTTGCTCTTTGTCACTCTCCATCTCAAGGTCATGTCATCCTTATGGGTCATTTTCTATGAAATGGAAATGACCATAGACCATATGGTCTATGACCAAATGACCATAGGAGGGGGGGCACCTCCCTGACAACAAGCTCAGTCCCCCCACACACTCACTCACTTGCACTTGCGCACACACACACACACACACACACCCCATGGACAAGAACCACCTTCTTACTCCAGTCAACAGATACTTACAAAGTGCCTACTGTGTGCAGACACTGGGACCCATTCAGGCTCTTCTCTTTGAGTTTCCTGGTCCCTGCTCAAGGGACACTGGACAAAATCTCCCATCCTTGAAAGGCCCAAGCTGCTCTCTGGGGGCCTGAGTTGACCAGGAAGGCCTCGGCCAGTTAGCAGGGGAGAGCAAGATACTAAGGCTTCTTAATCCCTCAGACCCCTCTCTCTCCTCAAAAGCTAGAAGCCTCTGATATGGACATTTCTTGCTCTGGAACAGTCCTCTGGTCCTAAGAACTAGAAAGACTGGTGACTGGGAGATGCCATCCGAAAGCGGCTGAGATCTCTCCAGTGTGAGGGTGGTATGAAATGAGGTGTATGCCTCTAAATGTCCCTTATTCTTTCTCCTCAAAGTGACAAGATCTTCATTAGGCTTCAGCCCAGGGGAAAACTCAAGAATAAACCAACTGCCAATGCCACGGGGCTCTAGAAGCTCAAAAGTGTCGCAGCCATCACCTAGACCGAGGATAACCATGTAAAGTTGTTGCCAGAGTAGAACACTTGAGAATGGCAAGGAGTGCTGTTAATATGCACACTGAACAACAACCAGAAACCCAGACCATCCTGGGCCAGCTGAGAGGCGTGGTCACTCGCTCTAGAATGGAGTTCCTCAGAAATGACCTGCAATGGAGAAATTTGGTTCCCCGTCAGCCTTCTCAGAATGTGACTCAGAACTCATGCTAACCGAGAGAAATCTTTCCCAGACAGGCCCACTCCCTTTTTCCAGAGCACATGGCAGGAGAGGCTCCCCAAATGAGGCTGGGGTGGGCCACTTTAGAGAGCCACCCTGAGGGACCTGGAAGGCAGAGAGGGACACGGAAAAGATGCACGCAGGGCTCCTGTGAGGAAACCGCATCAATGCTGGAAACTTAGGGGCTCTTTGAAGATAACGCTGGCCAGAGGGAGGAAATTCTTGTAGTCAGTGAGGTCAGAACACGGCCTCCGCTCCACACTGACACTTTTCTAGAAGGTCAAAAATGTGTTTGGGCTTTGTAGTTGGTTTAGGGGAAGTTTCAGGTTCTGAGATTGAACTTCCCAGGCTCCCCGTCTCTTGTTTCCATGTGGTGATGTGGTTATGGACTGTATTTTTAGAAGAAGATTTTTGAAAATGGGAAGGCATTCATGATAGTGGAGTGACTCAGCCCTCATTGGCCGTGCCTCTGTTCTGGATGCCTTGGGATGGGATGGCATTCAGGGCATGAGTGGGACTCGGAAGGTCCCAGCCTGTTACTATGAAATGAGCAGAACCTAAACATTTTAACCAAGAGGCAGGCTCCCCGGTAGACCAGAGGCAGGGATAGACTAGAATCTGGACTTACCCACAGGGCGGGAATGGAGCCGACCTGACGTGTCTCAGCTCTCATCTGAGCGCGAGTGTCAAGCAGATCACATGGGTATGTGCCCTGCTCAGGTGAAAACCTTCCAGATCTGCTCAGCTGTCCACCTAACCAATAAGTGTCCTCTCTTCTTTAAGTACTGCAGTTGTGAGATGCGTCATGCTGCTCTTGGCAGAAGAGGGTGGCCCCACAGCAGAGCTGGTTGCTCTGGACAGGGGTGGGCGTGGGCTGATCCTCTAGGCTGACGGCACGGCACCAGGAACAATTGGATCTACCTTTTTTTGGTCCCTAAAACTAAAAAGGAAAACCCAGGGAGACCGAGAGAATAGACTTGATAATTAATTCTTACAACTAAAGATAGCTATACTAATAATAGCGTTCATGGTAATAATTACTAGGCATAGTAGCCAACATTTACTGAACATGCTTAAATGCAGGGTTTTAATGAATCCTCACGATAACCCTCTGAGGTTGGTATCATTATCCCATATTTCAGTTGGGGAAACAAGCAGAGAGAGTCTACGTCACTAACCTGATCTCCGAGTGCTGGAAGTGGACCTGGGTAGACCCAGCCTCCTTGGCAGGACACAATGTCTGGGGGTCAGATGGGAGTGTCCTTGGGCTCCCACCACCAAATCCCATGGCTTTCCCTCTGCTTCTTCCCATCCTTCCCCTTTCTGACTGGTGAGAAAGGAAGAGGCACAGCTAACCGGTCTGAGGGACTGTCCTCCCAGCCTGGCTCTGTCTTCAGCCTTTCCCTCCCTTACGGGTCCTTCCCATCACAAAGAAATATATGCAAGTCTCTCAGGAAAAAGAACCAGAAATTAAACCCTCTTCTTGGAGCCCATTCCCTTCCATCTCCTCTTCTTTCTCCCCCCTACCACTAAACTTCCAGAAAAATTTGTCTGGGTTCTCTGTGTCCACTTCATTTCCTTTTACTCCACAACCTGCTATAACCTCTATTCTGCCCCATCCCCATCCCCTCTCCACCAATAACTTTACACCCAACCCTGCGTCCATCTCTGTCCCTACTGTACTTGCCTTCTTGAAGATTCCAATCCTGTTGGCCACTCCTTCCTTATTGAAGGGCTCCCTCCCTGCGACTTCCCTCCTACCACCTTCTTTTAATTTCCTCCTGTTCCTCTAGCTTCCCCTTTGTTGGCTTTACAGGCTCTATCCTTTCTGCCCATCTGTGATGGTTAGTTTTATTTGTCAACTTGACGGGGACACTGGATGCCCAGACATTAGATTAAGCATCATTCTGGGCGTTACTGTGAGGGAGTTGACCTTCTAGAAAAGTGTCAGGATCAGATTAACATGTGAATCAGTGGATTGAATAAAGCAAATGGCCCTCCCAATGTGGTGCTCCTCGTCCAATCCACCAAAGGCCTAACTAGACAAACAGGCTGAAAAAGGGAATTTGGTCTCTCTGCCTGCCTTTGAGTTGGGTCATTAGTCTTCTTCTGCCCTTGGACTCAGACTCAGACTAGAAATTACACTGTCAGCTCTCCTGGGTCTCCAGCTTGTCCACTGTAGATCTTGGTACTTCTCAGTTTCCAGAATCATGTGAGGCAATGCCTTATAACCAACCTATCTCTCTCTACCCAGTACTCCTATAATATATATAATGTCCCATTGGTTCCGTCTCTCTGGAGCCCTCTGACCAATGGGCTGGAGCCCCTGAGCACTCTTCAGTCCTTGTCCCCATCACATTATGTCTGTCATAAGAGAATGTGTTTCACATTATCGTAGCCTAATGAGCTCCTTAAGGACAGAGATTGTGTCTTATTCATCTACCCAAGCCATAATAAATGCTCAGAAGTGTTTGTTGAATGAAGGAACAAACCATGAACTTGGACGCACATAGGACTAAGTATATAACCACAGGTGAGGCTCTTTTAATGTCCACGTGATCTTCACATTGGCGGTGCGGACTGCCATCTGGGGTAAGTAATCTTCATGTACCTTAAATCCAATTTAGAGCTTAAAGTCTCCCAAATGCATTACTTCAGTCAGGCCTCCTGTGCTTTGGTCTCCACGGCCAGGCATGCTTGTCGGCTCAGTGAACAATCTTTGGGAAGGAAAAGAGTAAACATATATTTTCTTTCTGAACCTACAGACACAATTTCAAAATCTCACCTCCACCCAAGGCCCCAGACTCCCTTTCACTGTGCACTCTGTCACTTTCTCTCTCCACCTGTCCCCTTGCTATCACTCCATCATATTTGCAAGATGGAGTTCTTGGAGAAGAGACTAAGCCCGCATGCCTCTTGTCTATAACTAGAAATTATTTGGCAGGTTAACAGTCAGCCTTAGGCCTTATTCTCTGTCTTGAATTTATAGGGGAAATACCTACACTCCTCAGGCTGACATAAAACCATAAGAACCTGTTTTGGCTTTTGTTGGGGATGAGCTGGGACCAGTGTGCAAGGGACCTGTACAAACAGGGCAGGAGAAATGTTAGAAGGCATGTCCAGGCCGGAGGGCGGCAGGTGGTGACAGCAGGAGAGAGTTTTGACAGAAGCCTATAAAACAGAAAAGGGCAGAAAAACAGGTTGTGAAGGTTCACAGGCCCATTAAGTAGAACATTCCATGACATTCCTTCTGTGTTTTTCCCAGCGACATAGAACTAGTTTCTCCCTGTAGGTCATGTGCCCCACTTGGGACCCAAGGTGGGGTGTGAAGTGACAGAGAGGAGGGGTGAGTGCTTGCTTCCAGGATGGGCAGCCTGTGGTATAATCTTGGAAGAGAGGTAGGAAGCACCTGCCTCCAATGTCCACTGGCTTCTGACGTACAGTGTATGAAGATCTGCTCCTTTCCCCCAACATGTTTATGATCCATCATTAAGGTCACTGCTAAATGTTCATATTGAATGCTCATTGGTGAATATCAGTGTTAATCAGTGTTAATCAGACCGATGTAAATCTGTGGAGCTGGTAGAAAGCTGAAATCCTTCCTTAATTCTGAAAGGAGCCCTAGGGAGAACAGCAAAAATGCCCACCGTCCTGTGGTACCAATGGACTCCACCTTTGTTGGGCTGGATTTCTCCTGAGTTGTGATCTGTGTGGCTGAGCAGGTCTACCACATCTCTGTTGGGGATGACTCTGAGGCAGCATTGAAGCCGGTCACTTGCAAGTTTGAAGTTGAATTCTTGGAGCGCCCAGCGCCCATACCAAACAGTACAGAAGCAGAGTCTGACGACCCTCGTGACTCTCCGGTGACACTGAAGCCACCTCAAGTGACGGCCTCTTCAGGGTCAGGCCCTTAGCACCTTAGGCTTATTCCTAATCAAGACAGATCTTCTCATGGCTGAGATAGTCTGAGCCTGGAGAATTCTCCTTCTCACTCGTGAGGAGCAGAATGGAGGGTTAGAACCCAGTGCCTCTCACCCATTGTGATCTCCCCATTATTTCCACTCAGCCTATTTCCCATGACTCCTTGGGTCTTTTTCATTCTGTTGTTCTTTTTCCTGCTTTCCAGAGAAGCTACGGAGAAGAGCCCCTTGCTTGCCTAAAGTGACACGTTCCTGGCAGTCTTGAAAAGCCCGAATACCTGTCAAAGGCCTTTGTACTCAGAGATCTCCTTTAGGCACATCTGATCCCTTCCTGTCCGCTTCCCTGCACAGGCGTCGTGCCCCGGGCTGTGGGGCGCCAGTCAGCAGCGCCTGGCTCTTGTTCCTCTTCGCGTTCCAGGGCTGAGCCCCAACAGAACATGGTGCATGCTGGGTACGGACAGAACCTTCCTCCTTCCTCACATCCCACATGCCCCGCCGGCCTTTCCTCCTATGTCCCGGTGTCCTGACTAGGACACTAGGCTAGGCGTGTGAAAGCAAGGTGTTGTTGGTGAGGCCATGCTCCCTCTGAAGGTTCTGGAGGTGAATCTGGTTCTTGCCTCTTTGGTTCCTGGAAATTCCAGGTGTTCTTTGGCTTGGGGTCACATATCTCCAAACTCTGCTGCCCGGGTCCCATGGCCTCCTCCTCGTCTCTCTGTGAACTCTCCCCCGGCCTTTCTCTTGCAAGGACACATGCTGACATTTAGGCCCCCAAAGAGAAAAATCTCCTCACCTCAGAATCCTTCATGGAGTCACTTCTGCAAAGACATCCTTCCAGCTAGGTCAGATTTACAATTTCCAGGGATCCGGACTTGCCATCTTTGGGGGCCGTTACTCAGAGGACCACAGTCCTTCGAGAATGGGCCGGGAGGGATCCCAGGTGCAAGTGGGGGCATAAGGTGGGCGGCAGCAGGGAGCCTATCACTCGGAGGAGGAGGAAGAGGGGGGCACTGGGATCCGGGGCAGTGTGGGAAAGGAGTCATGGGTGAGGAGTAGGGGTGGGTACCGGTAGGAAAGCGCCCACAGGGAGATTAAAGAGAGTGTGAAATCACTTCTGAAAGAATTAGAAAAGGGACTGGAGACCAGGAGAACTGCCAGCAGCACCGAGGTCGCTCGGGGCTACAGGCCACAGATTTGTAGTGACACCGAACTCATGCCTGGGGAACATTCTCCGATAGTTTAAGCAGCCTGTGTGTGTGTGTGAGAGAGAGAGAGAGAGAGAGAGAGAGAAAGAGAGAGAGAACATGACACAGAGAGCCCACCGTGTCTTTGGCCGGGTAGGTTTGCAGGGAGGACAGGGAGCCTGGCAGTTGGTTGCACTGGTTCAAGTCTGGGCTGCCCAGGAACGTCCAGGAAGGAAGGATCACTGGGAAGAGCACAGAAAGACGGCTAGTGAGTGCCATCAAAGAGCAAGTGTGGTGCCTGCTGTTGGAACGAGTGTTAAAAGTTTTGGAAAGTTGCCAACTAAGCAGAGTCCAAAGTTTGGGATGATGCGGGTGCAGGATCGCGGGTATATTGAGAGAAGTGGCTGAGATGGGGGGCGGTGGGGAGGGGGATAGTGGGGAGGGCCAGAGCTCTGGGACCCGCCTGCTGGATGTGACAGACCTGGGGTGGGACTTAACAAGGGAGGAGTTATGGGCTCAGGGGCCAAGGCCTTCCTTGAACACCGGAGGGGTGGATGCGTAGCCTCAGGGTATCTAGGGGGCCCGGTGGGTGGGGCGATCTGCCTCCAGGCTGCAAACAGAACTCCAGTCTCTTCAAGGCAGAGCTGTGCCAAGGCCACGGGGTGGGGTGGGGGAGTGGGAGGGGGGCAAGTTAGCCCTGGTAGTTTCTGTTCCTTATTCGCTGACGGTGCTATGTTTGAGAGAGGCAGCTAAAGTTGGCGTGTGCTGCTGAAAGGCACTTTCAGAACAAAGGAAGAAGAGATGGTCCGCTCTTCGGTCAGGGCCTGACGTCTGTTTTGGTTGCATAGGTTAGTCATTTATTTGCCAATGCTAAGGTCTGTGCTTGAGAAGCCTGTCCAGTCCGCGGAGCTGATGGCAAGCTCCTGCCATCAAGGAGAAGAGAACTGCAAGCTGAAAGCCTGCCTGTGGCCGTTTGGGGTCTGCCCGCAGGGGACCGAGCAGCCCCCCTGCCAGAAAACCACCCTTGTGGCTGGACAGACCCACTCTGCTCTAACCTCTATTAGGGGCAACAACCCCCCTCAGTGGAGAGTTGAGGTTCCAGGCACCTCCAGGGACCGGAGCTGCAAAAAAGGGAAGACTTTGTACTGGGACCTTGTAGTAAAGGGTGGCTTCGGGTTAGGCAGGAAGTGACTTTTGACTCGCATAATTTAAGGTTGTTGCTGCAGAAATAAATACAAAGCAGGAAGACAGGGGCTTCTTTTTTTTAAAAAATCAATTAATTATTTATTTTTAAAGATTTTATTTATTTATTTGACAGACAGAGATCACAAGTAGGCAGAGAGGCAGGCAGAGAGAGGAAGGGAAGCAGGCTCCCTGCTGAGCGGAGAGCCTGATGCGGGGCTCGATCGCAGGACCCTGGGATCATGACTTGAGCCGAAGGCAGAGCTTTAACCCACTGAGCCACCCAGGCGCCCCTTTTTAAAAATGTTTTATTTATTTTTTTAAAGATTTCAAAAAAAATTTTTAGGGGGACAGAGAGAGTGAATCTCAAGCAGGCTCCCCACTGAGCACAGAGCCTGTCACGGGGGCTCCATCTCAGGACCCTAAAACCATGACCTGAGACAAAATCGAGTCAGACACTTAATTGACTGAGCCACCCAGGTGCCCCTAAAGATTTTATTTATTTATTTGGCTGAGAGTTGCTTTAAGTCTTCTCCGTTGTTGGCTTTTTAATATTTTGCCATGTTCTCTCTCCACAGTTGCCGGGGCGGGGGATTGGCGGAGCACACTGGGCTTCTCTGCGACATGTTTTGTCACATTTAACTTCTGCTCCAAAGTTAATGAATTTCAGGCAGATTTTTCAGCACCTGCACCTAGTGAATACTTGAATGACATTTTAATAGGCACCAAAAATACTTCCAATTACAATGTTAGCGAATGATAAGAGCACGCCGGTCCTCAAAATCACTCACGGGATTTGCGGGATTCAAGAACAGCCTGGCTCAGGGGATCCCAAATCCAAACCCAGTCTCCAGTTCAAATGTCATAAAAAATATACATATTGGATCTTTGACCCTGTTCCTGGCACAGAGTTCCTAACGTAATATAATAAATTAGTATTTGGTTTTCCTCCCAGGTTCTTGGCATAGAGTTTCTAGGGCCCTCAGAATTTCCCAAATGATAGTTGTTATTCATAACCAGGCCCTTTTGCAACCACTCCTGAGTTTCTGTTACTGCGGTGACTCTAGGAGTGTGGGGGCTGGTTGCTGAAGGAACCCACCCAGCCAGGTGATTAAAGGGCTGGAACTGGGGTGCCTGGGTGGCTCAGTGGGTTAAGCCTCTGCCTTCAGCTTGGGTCATGATCTCAGGGTTCTGGGATCGAGCCCTGCATTGGGCTCTCTGCTCAGTAGGGAGCCTGCTTCCCCCTCTGTCTGCCTGCCTACTTGTGATTGCTCTGTCAAATAAATAAATAAATAAATAACATTTTTTTTAAAAAGGGCTGGAACTTTCAGCCCCACCCTGGACCTCTGGGGGAGGGTTGAGAGGCTGGAGATTGAGTTCAATCACCGGTGGCCAACAATGTGATCTGTGTAAGGAAGTCTTCACAAAGACTGACTGAAGGGGCTGGAGAGCATCCAGGAGGGTGAACTTGGGGAGCTACCTGGAGAGTGATGCACCTGGAGAGGGTGTGGAAACTTCGCACCCCTTCCCACCTATCTTGCCCTATGCATCTCTTCCATTGGCTGCTCCTGAGCTGAATCCTTTATAATAATTAGTAATAGCCAGTAAACTGTTTACCTGGGTTCTGTGAGATGGTCTAGCAAATTATTGAACCTGAGGGGGCCCGAGGGGGGAGCTGTGGGAATCTTTGATTCTGTAGCCAAGTTGGACAGAAGTTGTGGCAATCTGGGAACCCTCTACTTGTGATTGGTGGCCGAGGCTGGGAGGAAGTCTTGTGGGACTGAGCCCTCAGCCTGTGGGGCCTGGGCTAACTGGGCAGTTCGTGCCAGAATTAAATTAGATTGTAGGACACCCAGTCAGTGTCCCCTAAGAACTGGAAGATTACTTGGTGTAGAAAAAAACAGACTTTCAGTGTCAGAGTGGTAGAAGTACAGAAAGAGAGGTTTTTCTTTTAACCAAGGTTAACAGTAGGAACAGAGCTTACCATTTCCTGTTCTACCAGCTTCAAAATCCAGTGACTCTTACATTTTGGAAACATTTCAAATTTTGCAAATAAAGTGAGTCTTTATTAATATTTCACCTGGTACCATTTCAGCTTTGCATAATCTTTTTTAAAAAAAGATTTTATTTATTTATTTGAGAGAGAGAGCACAAGCAGGGGGAGCTGCAGAGGAAGAGGGAGAATCAGGGTCCCCGCTGAGCAGGGAGCCCTATGCGGGGCTCAATCCTAGGACCCTGAGATCATGACCTGAGCCAAACACCGACACACAAATGATTGAGCCACCCAGGAGCTCCAACTTTGCATAATCTTAATAGCATGAAATCTGTTCAATCATTCAACAATCTTTTTTGGGGTATCTTCTGTGGACCAGACTCTCTTCTAGGTGTTAGAGATTCAGCAGTAAGCAAAACAAAAGTCCCCCCTCCCCCCACCGAGGACTTCTTAGTCTAATGGGGAGATTGATAATAAACAAATAATAGATACATGATAGATACCCTTACCTACGATGTCAGGTAAGGGTAAGTTTAAGAACAAAAATAAAGCAGAAATGTGTGAAGGTGGTCAAAAGGTACAAACGTTTAGTTACAAAATAACAAAAGTCCTGGGGATATAATGTTCAGCCTGGTGACTATAGTTAATAAAACATTGTATATTTGAAAGTTGCTAAAAGAGTAGATCTTAAAATTTCTCATCACAAGAAAAGTGATTTATAAACTACCTATGATGACAGATGTTAACTGGATTTACTGTGCTGATCATTTTGCAATATATACAGGTATCAAATCATTGTGTGTTACACCTGAAACTGACACAATATTATATGTCAGTTATAGCTTGATAAAAGAAATATCCAAATAAAGAAAGAAATAAATAAAGCAGGGGAAAGGATAAAGAAATATGGAGGAAGAGGCGCCATTCCAGACAGGATGCTGGAAAGAGTTATGTAGATACGGGGAGGGGACACCATAGGCAAAGGGCACAGCCAGGAGCAGAAAGGTCCTTGGTGGCTATTTAGCTCCTAAAGGACTTAGTCTGGCATTGACCTAGGAGGTGGGTTAAACCCACTAGTTATGGAATCAGACTTGAGTTCAAAACCCAGCTCTACCACCTACTAACTACATGTCTTTGGGCAAGTGAATTAATTTTTCTATGTTTGCTCGTCTGTTGAATTGGGATAATAGGCTACTTGGCTCACAGGGTTGTGGTAACCATTAAATGTGACAATGAACATAAAACCTTTATCTCTGACCCTCATCCATAGGATGGGCTCCAAACACGATGACTGTCACTATTATTATAATTACTGGGAATAATAAGCCCTTTGAAAGCAACACTTGTGCAGTTACTACTGTTGACAAATGGAATTCGGGCAGAGCACCGAGGCTGTCTCTGCAGGGAAGAGTAACACATAAAACAAGTCTGTGGATATGCAATCCCATCACCTCTCCAGACAAGGGCTGGTGGGGGCTGAGGTCAAGAGAGCTCAGTTCAGAGCAATGGAACAGTGAGAATGAGTATGACCAGGACCCACTTTTAGAGCCCCTGCCCATTGTCTTGCACCTGCCGGCCCCTCACCAGCCGGGTCTCTAGCTGTCAGGCTACATGCTGGGTGAGCACTGCCGCTTTGGGGAGAAGAATGTTGACTCACAGCCACATGTGCTGTTTGCAGAACCGACTCGGGCTTTCCTCTTAGCTTCCAGATGCCGAAACCTTTGGCCTACCCAGCCTGGGGTGACCACAGTCAGCCCTGGGAGGAGCACCCACAAGTGTGAATTAGAGAATGGAGTTTGGCAAAAGGAAGGGCTTATGTTTTTATAAATCTGAAATCGAAGAACACGTCCTTCTCTTACACCTGTCAGTGGTGTCCCTGCTGTATTATTATAATCACCTGTTACCTTTCCTAGCTCTCCCAGAAGGCTGGGAGCTCCTTGAGGGCTGAGGCGGTTTTCTCGTATCCCTAGAACCTAGTACCCAATAGATACTGAATAACAAATGAATCAATGAATGAATGAATGACTCCAATGTCATGGGAAAAAAATAATTCACAGTACTAAGTAGCCTTATGATAACCAGGTGTTTATGTGTAAATGTGTGTGAATATAATACAATTTTATTTCTTGACCCAAGACTTAATACTCTATTATAACATTTTCCCTGCTGTAAAAACTAAGAGTAGCTTTTCTTAAACCACTGCACAATATTGAAACATGTGGCTAGGCCACGTTGGACAGTTAGCCATTCTTCACTGGTGAGCGGTTTCCATCTGCCCCACAGCCCAAGACTTTCCACCTGCCAGCCTCTCCCTGGTTCTTCCTGGCCCATCCTGTGCTCTCTGCTGTCTCACCATCCGGAAGTTCTGTGGTGACCGACAAGATGCTCTCCCGTGACCTGGCAAGAGGCAGGCAGTCTGTGAATTCTGGGAATGGAGACTCGGAGCGAACCCACCCTCATTCCCCTACGTGGGTGCTCTAGGGAAGTCTTGCTCGGGAAGACTTAGCCCCCTTTGGCCCTCCCTGAGGTACAGGAATCACCCCGCCCCACTCTGTCCCTGCTCACCTGCGTTTTCCCAGGGCCCCCTAGCCCAGCTGCTGGCTCTTATGAGAGGGCTTGGGTCTGCTGGGTTCCCTATTCGATTCCCAGTGCTGGACATTCTTCCTGGCCTGCAGTAGGCACTCCGTAGTTGTCTGCTCTCCCTCTCTGTGGCTCTCCCCCATGTGTCTACCTCACACACTGTGTCGGGTTCTCTCATTACGCCAGGGCTCCCCTTTCTCCTCCATGCCCTGTCCCTTGCTGTTGTGACCACCACAGGGCTTCTGGAGACAAATTCACCTGAGCTGCATTTTTTTTTCTTATTTAAGATTTTATTTTTAAATAATCTTGACACCCAGTGTGGGGCCCAAACCCACAACCTTGAGATCAAGGGTTGCAGGTTCCCCTGACTGAGCCAGCCGGGGCTCCTCTGAGCCGCAGGTTTTCCCTCCATCTTCAGGCAGAGCGTGGAACCGGGGTAATGAGCATAACAGCACAGAGGCAGTTTACAGAGGGGTGCTGGTGAGGGAAACTGAGACAGCAGAGGGGAGGCATCTGATGGAAATGGACATCTGGAGGTGGGCAGCCTTCCACTCTGGCACCTTCCACTCTGACGGCAGCTGGGGCTGTTCTCTGAGATAGAAAGCAGCCCCAGAAGAGAGTCATTGAGCGCGGCCACATCTGTGTGCCTGTCAGCCTGGAAGGCCAGTGCGTGGGTGGGTCACGTGGTTCTGGGCCGCGCATTCCCCTGTGTGTCCTCTGCAGGAAGGAGGCAGCATTTCCTAAGGGCTGGATTCTGTCCTGGGCGGCTGGTTTTTCTCTGGAGCCACTTAGATTCTGTCTCTGCTCCCTACATTATTGAGTTGGTAACTTGAGGGCTAAAATAAAATATGACTTTAGAAGAATTCTTAGCCTGATACAAATGAACATAATCCAGACACCACTGATGCAGTCTTTAGTATCTTTAATGTGGGCCCTATTCATATTTTCCAAGCTTCTAGGGACTCTCTGGAATTAAGCCTAGATATGTTAAGAAAGGTATATAAGTACACCTCCCCCCCAAAACGTGTACCAGCTTCCAGAAGGAGATGCAGCTTCTCCTTTGGTGTTTCTCCTCCTTTCCCTCCTCCTCCTCCTCTTCTCGTGATCTTCCCTACTTTTTAAAGTTGTGTGTGTGTGTGTTTTTTTTTTTTTTAAGTAAGTTCTATGCCCAACATGGGCCTTGAACTCATGACCCTGACACCAAGAATCGCATGCTCCAGGGGGCATCTGGGTGGCTCAGTCAGTGAAGCGTCCAACTCTTGATTTCAACTCAGGTCAGGACCTCAGGGTCCTGAGATAGAGCCCGGTCCCTGTTGGGCTACTCGCGGGTTGCGGAGCCTGCTTAAGATTCTTCCTCTCCCTCTCTCTGCTCCTCCCCCTGCCTTCTCTCTTTCTCTCTATCTCCAAACAAACAAAGCCAAAAACCACCCCAAGCCCCAAAAAACAAAAAGAGAACCACGTGCTCTACCAACTGAAGCAGCCAGATGCCCCTATTTTTAAAAAGATTTTTAATGTCTATTTTTTTTCTAGTTAATGAAATCCATATTCAGAATATTGTAAGTGTTTATGAAATAAAGATCAAAATCAATAAATACTCCATTGCAGAGACACATCATGGTGTTCAGTAGAAAGGAAAGCTCTGTGGAAACAGTCATTTTCACTTACAGTGGGTTAGGCTATGGCACTTGTGAATTTGTTTCAAAGCAATTGATAGATTAGGGAACAATGGAAATGTTACACGCATTCTGCGTTCGCCTATGAACAGTGATCTGCACCCAGTTGAACTGATGAGTTGGGTAGGAACACACAAAACACGTGCACACGTGTGCACACGTGCACATGCACACCCATGTGTGCACACCTCAGCTACTAGCTACCTCGGTTCACCACGTGCGCCCTCTCAAAAGGTGGTGCTTTGTGATGTTTTTGCACATGCTCGCTTTTCGGTATTACAGCAAACAAATATTCATCCAAAATCCCAAACATGTCTAAGCCCGCTGGCTCCAAACCCCAAAGAGTCCGAGCAGCCAGGAAAGCATTATTTATATACGAAGATCTTAACGGAAATTGCAGAGTCCTGCAGAAGTGACTCCATCCCAGTGCCAGGAATGGCTCGTTTCGTGGTTTCAAGCATTGCTACAATTTCCAAAGCACTGAGTGCAGATGAGAAAAATTAGAAACGGCGATAGAGAATTGTAAAAGAAGTCTATAATGTTGGATTCGATTTTCCATTTTGATGAAACCAGTATTTATCAGAAACACATGCCACAAGGGACCTGAATCTCAAAGGCAGAAAAACATGTCTCAGGATTTAAGGTTACAGAAGATTGCTTACCTTTGATATTTGGTGCCAAGGGAAACCAAGGGCGATAAACCCCACCCATCAACAAGGGTGCTCCCTCTTTCTGATCAATTTCAAATAATGCTCTTTCCACTGTTCAGGATCACAGACGTGCCACAACCCTTCCCAGCCTCCTCCACGAGCAGATCTCAGGGTCATTCTCAAGGGAAAGTGCCCTATTCACTGTCATGTTTTCTGTATTTATGAACTACTTCATATGTTCTAACCGTTCCTGTTTTTATTAGGGTCCCATCTTCTTTCTTAGAACGTGTCACTGATGACATTTAAAATTTTGCGGAAACCACATTGACTCCCCTGGCCCTGTGCTGTTTATTGAGTGGTTTTGCTTAGTCTGGTGATTTTTAGGAGCACCTACGTCAGAAGAAAGCACACCGGACTGTATTTGGAAGTGGTTTGTCAGCTGCATTACTTAATTAGACTTAGTAATCTTGCCACATGGCCGTGAGTGACTCATGAGGTGTGGGGCAAGGCAAGGGTGGGGGAGTCTGAGCCAGTGTTAAACTTCTGAGGACCTCACATTTATTTACTTTTTATTATGTGGTTTCCCAAACATACACAAATGTTCCTTTTTTTTTTTTTTTTTAATGTTGGAAACTATCGACCTGGAGCTTCTAATGTAAAAGATCCTGGAGCTGGCAGAGTCGGAAAAAGACACCAGGGCAGGCACTGCAAACCCAGCGAACCCACAAAACGAACTGAAGATGATTCAAGAAAACGCCTCAGAGCGGTGTGTGATCTGGGCAGACTCTCCAGAAGTGCAGCAGGGTCAGAGGTGTGAGCTCAAAGTGCGGGCTGGCGCTGGCGGGTGTGTGTATGTGGGGCAGGGGTATCCTGGGGAGACAGGGAGGGCGCGGAGGGTGTGTGGAACAGGTGGGAGGTTATAAGCAAGAGAAACAACACATTTGAAGGGTTGGGTGCGAGAGGGAGGGGACCACATACCGCATCTGGACAAGACCAGTGACTCCTCTGGGCTCCTGACATCCAGTGTTTGGTTCTGTGAATGATGTCCCCCTTGCTTCAAGGTCTTAGTCAGTCAGAGTGTGGAGGCTTGGGCTCTGCAGCCAGAGGGAATGCGCTAACGTTTGTGAGGAGTACCCTGGGAATAGCCACCAAATCCCTAACTGAAGGCAGCAGAGAGAGCACAGAGCTCGTCTCGTGGCGGATCATAGCGGCCTCCTTGCTTCCCTAGACACACAGTTTTAAGAATCTGAGAGAAGCTGCACAAGGCAGGAAGGGCAGAAGGAGAGGTGGAGAGTGGGGCAGGATGTTGATGACTGGCCTCACCACCCAGGCTTATCCCACAGGAGTGACTGGAGGGGCCAGAAAGGGATCCCAGCCAGGAAAACTCGTCTCAGGTCTCACATTGCTCACTCCGTTGTTCAGCTGTTGGGGTTTGGGTAGAAGCAGAGGGAATAATCCCATCTCAGCTGTTCTGTGAAGGCTTCCTCACATTCCTCTGGGTCCTACCACTTCCTCTGGCATTGCTTCCTGCTTTGGTCTTGAGGCTAGAGTCCCCTCACTTGTCTGGAACTGTGGGGGAAAGGACCACCTCTCCTCCTCCATGGGGGTGAGGGGTGACACCAGTGTCCTGACAACTATCCACTAAGAAATCCTTCATTCCCACTAACCACCTCCATCCATTCTCCTCCCCACATCCCCCTACCTCAACTGCTCTCTCAGATGGCCAGAGCGTCGGGGGGCACTTCCAAGCAATGTCTGACGCAGATAGTCCAAAATCTCTAGACTATGTGGGTACTTGTCACCTATTATTCTCAGCTAGGGAACCTCCGTTGAAACACCACCACAGTGAAAGATGTCTTTGGTTACAATCCTCTACACATGGACCTTCTGTGAAATTACTGTTCTATTCCCTTGCTCCTTTGTGTGTCCCATGTCATGACTACTGTGTTTTTACTCTGAAGACCTTGTTGCATGTCTGATTCTCTAGAAATGTGGCATATCTGCGACCTTGGGATATATTCTCAGGTTGAAAAGAACAGTAGAGAAATCTTAAATTACATTCAGTTTTATTTTCTGTGGTAATGTTGGCATGGTAATTTTGAAAGTCATGTATATTGTAGGATAAAATAGGCAAATCTGTTGATGCAATGAGTCAAGATTTTCAGGGAGAGAGAAAAGACATAAAATTAAGGAAGAAAACCTTCTTTGTTGATTTTGAACTGATAATATTGGTGTAAATTCACAATTAAAAATAAAAAGTATTTCCTAGCTCTGTCCACTGAAAGGCACCCAAACTATGACACACAGCAGCAATGAGCACATTTGGGTCCAGACCCTGGTTTCTCAGTATTAGGTTGAAAGCTTGAAAATTGCCATATGGTATGGTATGGTATGGTATGGTATGGTATGGTATAATTAAGTCTAAAATTGACCTAACTAAAGGAATCAGAGCTTTTGGAAATATAGCTGATTTCAGATCTAGGCAGGATAAGGGGACCTTGATGTGTCATGTGCCAAGAAGTAAGAAATCTGTCAAAGATTAATGGAGTTGTACCAAAAACACACAGACCTGAAGGGGTTTTCTAATAGCCAAATTTGGGACAGTTTGAGCACTGGAAGAAAAAAAAAAACAAAACCAAGATTGATTATAATTAAATAAGTAAATACTTTATTAATGGTTGAATAAATAAAAATCCATGGCTCCATAATTTTACAGACAAAGAAAGAAAGAGAAAATCATTTCCCACCATGGGTTATGACAGTTACACAAATTTCTTTCTCTACATAACTGTAATTAAAGGGAGAGAATTAAACATTTATCCTGCCTTTTGAGGAGAAGTGTTTTGCTTTCCTCATTGACAAGAAGCAGTTCTTTACAGAAGAATGTCAGTTAATATAGGTAGAAGAGCAGTTGAATGAGAAAATTACCATTTGGTGAACACCAGTGAAATAATTGGCTTGGGAAATAACCGAATTCTTTAAAACATGGGTTCAGGGAACTACCATCCACTAGTCAAATCCAGCCCACCATCTCTCTGATATTGTATATCCCATGAATTGAGAATGTTTTTTAAAAATTTAGATAGTTGACAAAATCCAAAGGACGGCAATACGTCTTGACACATGAAATTTTTATACAAATTGAAATTTCAGCATCCATAAGTAAGGTTTTTTTCTTTTTTAGATTTTATTTATTTATTTGACAGAGGGAGAGACACCGCGAGAGAGGGAACACAACCGGGGGGAGTGGGGGAGGGAGAAGTAGGCTTCCCGCTGAACAGGGAGCCCGATGTGGGGTTCCATCCTAGGACCCTGGGATCTTGACCTGAGCCGAAGGCAGACGTCTAAGGACTGAACCACCCAGGCACCCCCATAAGTAAGGTTTTACTGGACCACCGCCATGCCCATTCATCACTGTGCTGCCAATGCCTGCGTTTGTGCTCCAATGGCAGATTCACATAATTGAGATCGAGACAATGTGGTCTACAAAGCGTAAATTATTTAGTATCTGGAACTTTACAGAAATACTTGGCTGACTCGTGCTGCAAACATTTGTAGAAGGGGAATTGAAGAAGAGGGTGTTTGCACAGGGCAGATGTATCATTCCATAAATCATTCATTAATTGCAAACGGAAAAATGCACTTTATAATGGAAAGATCTGGCAGTCGCCCCTTGCCAAGTTATCAGCACTTAGCATCACTAACAGAGCAACAACCTGACAGTCTGTACCCATTAGTGATGAGGCGATAGGAATCCCTGTACCACCTCAGGAGCGCTCTTGCCAATCATGTTTAACTTGACAATTTTTAAATAGTTTCATCAAGGTAGAGTTGATAGACAATAAACCACACGTATTTATTTATTTATCTTTTTTTAATTTTTTTAAGACTTTTTTTTTGAGACTTTACTTATGTAAAGGGGAAGGGGCAGAGGGAGAGGAAGAAGCAGATTCCCTGCTGAGGAGGGAGCCCCCCATGGGGATCGATCCCAGGACCGCGGTTTCATGACCAGAGCTAAAGACAGATGCTTACCTGACTGAGCCACCCAGGTGTCCCTAAACCACACATATTTAAAGTGCATGATTTGATATGCTTTGATGCTTGTATACCACTAAGTGAAACCACCACCATCAAGATAACGAACATGTCTATACTAACAGATAGTTCATTGCGCCCCTTTTTATTCTCTGCTCCCACCCCCCATCTCTCTCTATCTCATCGATCTGCTTTCTAGCACTGCAGGTTAGTTTACATTTTGTAAAACATTAAATAAATGGAATCCTACAGTGTGTACACTTTTTTGTCTGGCTTCTCGAAGTCACCATGATTATTTTGAGACTGAGCCCTGTCGTTTCATGAATCAATATTTTATTCCCTTCCTTCCACCTAAAAATAGGGATATATTATTATATTCATTTTTCCATTCTCACGTTGATGGGCATTTGGATAATTTCCCAGTTGGGGCGAGGACAAATAGAGCTACTGTGGACATTCATATATAAGTCTTTGTATGGCCAAGTACTTTTAATTCTCTGGGGTAAAGATCTAAGAGTGGAACGGTTAAATCATATGGTAGGTTTATGTTTAGATTTTTAAGAAACTTTCGAACTGAGTTCGGTTGCTCTGTATCCTTGCCACCCCTGGCATGATCAGTCTTTTTAATTTTGGTCATTTGTGGTTTTAATTTGTCTTTCCTGTAATGACTGATGATATTGAGTATGTTTCCGTGGGTTTTTGCCATCTGTGTGTCTTTTGCCCATTAGAAAAAAAATTAAGTGCTTTTCTTATTCTTGAATTTTGAAAGGTTTTCAAAAAGAATACATTCTATTTGCGAAAACATGGATGGAGCTGGAGGGCATTATGCTAATTGAAACAATCTAGACAGAAAAACAAATACTTGTTTGATTTCACTCACATGTGGAATCTAAAACAAACAAACAGACAAAAAACCCCCCAGAAACCAAACTTGTAGAAAAGAGATCAGATTTGTGGTTACCAGAGTTGGGGAGGTGCAGGGTGGGGTGGGAAACTGGACTTGGATGAGGTGGTCCAAGGTACTAACTTCCAGTTATAGGATAGATAAGTGCCAGGGGTCTGATGTATATGATGACCTTAGTTTATTTGAAAGTTGCGAAGAGAGTAGATCCTTAAAGTTTTCATCACGAGGAAAAAATGTTTTGTTTTTTTTTTCTAGCATTTCTATGGGATGATGCATGTTAACTAAGTGTATTGTGATTATTTCACAATATGTGTAAGTCAAACCATTATGCTATATACCTTGCCCTTATACAGTGATGCTTATCAATTATATCCCAATAAAATTGAGAGAAAAAACACAGATTAAGAAATAAATACATGTTCTGGAGACAAGTTCCTTATCAGATATATGACTTTCAAATGTTTTCTCCCAATCTGTGTCTTGATTTTTAGTCTCTTATTGTTTTTTCAAAAAGCAAAGGTTTTAATTTGGACAAAGTCTAATGTATCCCTTTTTCTTTTATGGACCATTTCTCCAGAGCTGCCTCTGCATCTTTGTAAAAAAAAGTTGTCCATATGTATGTATGTGAGTCTGTTTCTTGAATCTCTGCTCTGTTTCATTGATCTGTGTGAGCACTGCATTCTCTTGTACAGGATTAGGTAAGTCTTAAAATCTGGTAGTGTTAATTCTCCGACTTTGATCGTTTTTTTTTTTTTTTAAGAATTTATTTATTTATTTGACAGAGAGAAAGAGATCACAAGTAGGCAGAGAGACAGGCAGAGGGAGAGGGGGAAGCAGGCTCCCCGCCGAGCAGAGAGCCCAATGCGGGGCTTGATACCAGGACCCCGAGATCATGACCTGAGCTGAAAGCAGAGGCTTAACCCACTGAGCCACCCAGGCGTCCCTGATCGTTTTTTAAAAAGTCATTTTGGCTGGTCTGGTTTCTTTGACTATTCTTCACATGTCCGTATAAATTTTAGAACCAACTTGTCAATGTCTACAAGAAAGTCTGTTGGGATTTTAATTTTGATTGCGCTGATTCTATAAACCAATTTGGAAAGAGTTCATATCTCACAAATATTGAGCCTTCCAACTCATGAACATGGTATACCTCTCTGTTTACTTAGGTCTTTAATTCCTTCCAGCCATGTTTTGTAGTCTTTAGAGTGCAAGTTGTGGTTGGCAGAGTTCAAAGATGCATCCCAAGGGACAGCTGGGTGGCTCAGTTGGTTAAGTGTCGGCCTTTGGCTCAGGTCATGATCCCAGGGTCATGGGGTTGAGTTCCACATCAGGCTCCCTGCTCAGTGGGGAGCCTGATTCTCCCTCTGCCAGCCATTCCCCCTGCTTGTGTTCTGTCTCTCTCTGACAAATAAATAAATAACATCTTAAAGCAAGCAAACACACAAACAAAAACAAAGCTGTCCCCCCTCTGGGATAGGCGCCCTGTGTAATCTCCTCCCCTTGAGTGTGGGTAGGACCCGTGAGTGTAGCATGTAATGGGATTTCACATCTGTAATGAGGTTACTAATGGTTGATTCTGAGTTAATAAAAAGGATGTAATCTTACATGGGCCTGACTTTATTAGGGGAGTTCTTCAGAGAGGATGAAACACTGGAAAGACTCTCCTGTTGGCCTTAAGGACAAAAGCTTCCCTGAGGTCTCCAGCTGCAGTGAACTAAATTCTGCCTGCAAGCTGATTGAGTTTTTAAGAGGTCCCCAAGCATCAGAGGAGACCACAGCTTCAGTCGACACCTGGCTCGTGGCCCGGGTGACCCAAGCAGAGGATTCAGATATACTGTGTCCTGACTCCTGACCCACACAAACTGTGAGTGTATTTCTAAGCTGCTAAGGTTATCATAGTCTGCAGCACAGCAAAACAAATCCATAGGCCTTGAACATCTTTTGTCAGATTTGTCCTTGTTTCAGATTTTTGGAAACAGCTAAAAATGTCGATGAACTTGTTTTCTTAATTTCATTAGTTAGAATATGGAAATACAGTGGATTTTTGTATGTTGATCCTGGATTCTACAGGACTGCTAAGTTTATTTCACAGATTTCTTAGGATTTTCTGTGTGTAGGATAATAGAAAAAACATCCCATATAGGGTCTACATTTAGAATATTGTGAAAATTAAAGTGTTATTTTGTCCCTTCCAGTCAGCATGCCTTTAATTTATTTCTCTTGGCTACTTACTGCTCTGGCTAGACCTTTCAGTTCAGTGTTGAACAGAAGTGGTAAAAGAGAACATCTTTGCCTTGTTCTCATCTTAGTGAAAGGCATTCAGCTGCTCACTCTTAGTTTAGGGATTTTTGTATATGCCTATTATCAGCTTGAGGAGGTTCCCTTGTGTTCCTGGTTGTTTTTTTTTGTTGTTGTTGTTTTGTTTTTTAATGAGAAATAGACGTTGGATTTTGTCAAAAAATTTTTTGCATCTGCTGGGATGATCATGTGTTTTTTGTCCTCTATTCCACCAATATGGTGAATTACATAAACTGATTTTCTCATGGTGGACCAACTTTGCATCCCTAGGACACGTCTCAATAGGCTACGATGCATTATCCATTTGCTATATTGTTGGACTCTATTGTCAATATTTTGTTTATAAGTCTGTGTTCTGGTTTGTGCCTTTCTTTTCTTGTAATTCTTTGGTTTTAGTAATAGATAATGCTGACCTCATAGAATGAGATAGGAAAGGTTCTCTCTTCTTCAGTTTTCTGGGAGACTTTGTATAAACGTGTATTACCTTTTCCTTAAATATTTTACAGAAATTACCAAATTTACCACCAAAATTGACCACCTTTGGGCTGTGGTTTTCTTTGTGGGAATATTTTAAGTTACCAATTCAATTTATTTACTTTTCAATAGGTCTTTTAGGACTTTCTATTTGTTCCTGAGTCAGTCGTGGCAATTTTGTCTTCCTAGGAATTCTTTTTTTTTTTTTTCCATTTTATCTCAGTTGCATCATGTCTTGGTGTCGTATTTTGGTTCATAATAAGAAATCTATATTTGGTCTTTGGCCTTGCACAGAACTTCTAAAAACATTGGGATTTTCTAAGTAATGAGAGTGATAAAGGTGTCCTTTGTTGTGAATAAGGTGACTTGTGGAAAGCCCCTAGACAACGTAAGATGGGGACTGGTTACCTGGGGAACCGGCCCTGTGATTAAAAGATTCAAAATTTTGGGGCCCACCCCTACTGCACTGGGCACCTCAGGCAAGGGAAGAGGCAATGGAGATTCAATTCAACAAATGGCCAATGATTTAATCAATTGTGTTTATGTGCATGAAGCCTCCATAAAACCCAAAGGAATGAATACACAGAGGATGGCA
This sequence comes from Martes martes, assembly GCF_963455335.1. Classification (NCBI taxonomy): domain Eukaryota; kingdom Metazoa; phylum Chordata; class Mammalia; order Carnivora; family Mustelidae; genus Martes; species Martes martes. Next base: position 75,391,848 of record NC_137890.1, read on the forward strand.
TAGGAGAGTTGAGCTCAGAGAGGGCATGGAAGCTCTGCACCTTTCCCCATACCTTACCCTCTGTATCTCTTACATCTGACTACTCCTGAATTATATCATTTTAAAATAAACCAGTGATCTAGTAAGTAACATGTTTCTCTGAGTTCTGGAAGCCACCCATGCAAATTAATCCAACCTGGGGAGGGGTCTGGGAACGTCTGATTTATAAACAGTCATTCTGATGCACAGGTGACATCCTGGACTTCGAAGTGGTACCCGAAGTTGGGCTAAGCAAGTCATGATGGACTGAGTTCTTGACCTGTGGGATCTGATGCTATCTCCAGGTGGATAGTGTCAGCATGGGTTTGAACTTGTGGGATACGCAGCTGATATTACAAAATTGCTTGGTAGCATGGGAGGAAAAATCACACACTAGAGTCAGTATGAAGTTATTCATAATTTCCCCTTATCATTTTTTAGTATTTGTAGACTCTGTAGTAATGCTGCTTCTTTGATTCATGACGTGTACTTCTGTCTTTTCTTTTATCTTGGTTAGTCTGACAAAAGGTTTATCAATCTTGTTGACATTTTTAAAGAACCAGCTTTGGTTGCTTTATTTTCTCTGTTGTGTTTCTGTTTTCTATTTCATGGATTTGTTTTTTGATATTTATTATTTCCTTCTATTTACTTTGGGCATGATTTGTTTTCCTTTAATAGTTTCTTTAGGCAGAACTTAGATTATTGGTCTTAGATATGTAGTTTTAAAAAAAGATTTTATTTATTTATGACAGAGAGATGTGGAGAGAGGGAACACAAGCGGGGATTGGGGAGGGCGGAGCTGGAGGGGGACAAGCAGGCTTCCTGCTGAGCAGGGAGCCTGATATGGGGCTGATCCCAGGACACTGGGATCATGACCTGAGCCAAAGGCAGATGCTTAACAACTGAGCCACCCAGGCGCCTCTAGACATGTAATTTTTCTAATATAAGTATTTAAAGTTATATATTTTTTCTCTAGGTATCACTTTCTCTACATTTCATAAATCTTACATTATGTTTTCACTTTCATCCAGTTCAAGATATTTTTATTTTTTTAAAAAGATTTTATTTACTTATTTGACAGAGAGAGAGCTCACAAGTAGGCAGAGAGGCAGGCAGAGAGAGAGGGGGGAGCAGGCTCCCTGCCGAGCAGAGAGACCTATGCGGGGCTCGATCAGAGGACCCTGGGATCACGACCTGAGCCGAAGGCAGAGGCTTTAACGCACTGAGCCACCCAGGTGCCCCTCAAGATATTTTTAAAGATTTATTTATTTATTTTACAGAGAGAGAGAGAGAGAGAGAGAGAGAGGGAGAGTGCACGAATTGGGTAGGGGCAGAGGGAAAGAGAAAATCTTCAGGCAGACTCACAGCTGAGCATGGAGTCCAGTACAAATCCCCAACAGGGCTCGATCCCAGGACCCTGAGATCATGACCGGAGCCGAAATCAAGAGTTGGCTGTTTAACTGATTTAGCCATCCAGGTGCCCCCAATTCAAGATATTTTTAAATTCGTCTTGTGATTTCTGTTTTGACCCAGGGTTACTTAGAAGTGTATTGTTTAACTTCCAAATTGTTGGTCATTTCCCAATTTTCTTTCTGTTTTTGACATCTGATTAATTCTGTGGGGACTAGAAAACACATGTGCTATTATTTAATTCTTCTTATATTTACTGAGACTTGTTTAAGAGTCTAGCATATGGTCTATTCTGGAGAATCCCTAATGTGTATTTGAATGTCTAATTCTGATATTTTGGGGAGGAATGTTCTAGTCTTTATATCCGTGTTGAGTTTCTGTCTAGGTCAATCAATTTCTGAGAAAGGAGTATTGAATTCTCTGTCTATAATTGTTGAATTGTCTCTATTTCCTTTCAGTCCTGTCAGTTTTTTCTTTTGTATTTTGAGACTCTCTTGTCAGGTGCAAATACACTTTTCACTATGATATTTCCCTGATGGGTTTTTCATCATATTTGCAAGAATTTTGGAGATTGAAAAATTTATTTGACAATTACTTTTTCTTTTTTGTTTAATTTTCTTTTTTTTTTTTAAGATTTTATTTATTTATTTGACAGACAGAGATCACAAGCAAGCAGAGAGGCAGGCAGAGAGAGATGGAGAAGCAGGTTCCCTGCTGAGCAGAGAGCCCGATGGGGGACTCGATCCCAGGACGCTGGGATCATGACCTGAACTGAAGGCAGAGCCTTTAACCCACTGAGCCACCCAGGTGCCCCGACAATTACTTTTTCAAATCATTTCTCTTTCTCTTCCTCTCCTGTTTTTCTTAGACTCCCACCACTCGTGTGTTGGCGTACCTGGCTGGACTTTGAACCTCTGTCTATTTTCCTTCAATCCCGATTCTTGCTGTTCTTTGGACTGGATAATTTCCATTGATCAGTCTTCAATGTCACTGATTCTTCTGCCAACTCTAATCCCCACTGAGCCTCTCTAGTGAGTTTTAAATTTCAGTTATTGGATTTTTTAACTATAAAATTTCTGTTTGAATCTTTATAACAGTTTCTATTTCTCTATGGAGATTTTGTGAAGTCGTTGTATTCATCTGTTCAGGCTGCCATAATAGAATACCACAGATTAGGCGGGTCTAAACCAACATTCATTTTCTCAGTTTGAAGTCTTGATGTTCCAGATCAAGGACCTGTGAGATTGATGTCCAGTGAGGACTCTCTTCCCGGCTTGCAAATAGCTGCTTTCTTGCTGAGCTCTCACACTGGTGGAGAGAGGGAACAAAGAATGCCTCTTCCTCTTCTTCTATGGGTACCAGCCCAAGCCTGTGATCTCATTTAACCTTCATGACGGGATTCCTCACTATCGCTATGTCTAAATACAGTCACATTGGGGGTTAGAACTTCAACATATGCATTTTGGGGAACACAAACATTCAGTCCGTAACAGTCATTGATATAATATTTTCTGTTGATTATTTGACGTAGTTTCCTTTACTTCTTTGAACATATTCATACTAGCCACTTTGAAATTTTTGTTACTGAATCAAACATCTGATTCCACTCAGAGTCAGTTTCTGTTGACTATGTTCTTTCCCTTGAGTACAGACTGCAACTTCCTGTTTTTAGCATGTAATTTTATTAAAAGATTCTATTTATTTATTTGACAGAGAGAGAGAGAGAGAGATCAGGCAGAGAGAGAGGGAGAAGCAGGCTCCCTGCTGAGTGGAGAGCCCAATGCAGGGCTCAAACCCAGGACCCTGAGATCATGACCTGAGCCAAGGGCGCCACCCAGTCGCCCCTGCATGTAATTTTTTTAATGGAAAACCGAACATTTTAGATAATATGAGGATTGGTGATGTTGTTTTAGTAACTGCTCCCTGTTCATGTGCTTCTGGTGATAAACCTGGCTTACGATGGTGGTGTGTGCCTTAGGATGGAGACCTCATGGTACCGTGCTCAGTTCTCAAGGACACCCATTTAGTGTCCCTCACAAGATGTTCTTGTCTCAGATGGATCTTCACTACACTCTCCCCTGGCATTCTTAGCAACTATCTTCCTTGTTGCAGTTACCCAGTCTTTGAGGTGTGAGACATTCAGGGCCAGGGGTTCAGGAAAGCTCAGGGGCTAATCAGTTTTCCTTGGTTGTTATGTTTGTTCACCACTCATCCCACTGGCTGCTATTGTTGCCACAAATTTACCATGGTGTTTCCTCATCACAGAGGCTGTAAGACAGGCATCAAGCACGCAGGTCCTATGGAGGAGAAAGGAGCACATAGTAGCCTCTTCTCCGGTGGCGGTACTATGCCCACCTCTGCCCAGGCCGCTCTGTACCAGATGAACACCCCCTCTCCCTTCCCTAAGAGTAAGTCACTGTCTTTCCTTTGGTTTTTCGACTTTATACATTTTCCTTGCAGATCTTTGGCATTTCCAAGGTTGTGCTTGGTGAAGGGGCTAGCAGTGGGCACTGGCTCACCATCTTCTCAGGACTTCCTACTTCCTTGATTCATGCCCGTCTTCTCTCCTAGACTGATGGCCTCGTGAAGGTTGGCTTTGTCCCTCACTTCTGGGGCCTAGAACAGTGCCCGTTACATAGGAGATATTCAATAAAAATGTCCCAAATGAATTGCCTACTTCCTTTCGGAAAGGCTCTGTCATCTCTTTATTTTTTACTCCTTCTCAGGGCCCTTCTCAGACTCCCTCCTCTCACAGGCCCTGAAATATTATATCTAGGTTTCTGTCCTAAACTACATCCTTTCGCTTTCCCTGGGAATCTCATCCATATAAATAACTTAAACTACATGATGATGACTCCTGATTCTGGAATTTGTGCAAACTAAATTTCTTTCTTGAATCTAAGACTGCAATCTAACAATGATGGGCCTGGCTCATGTCCTACCAATGATCCAAGTTCAATGTGATCAAAACCAAATTAACATATTTCCCTGAAACTGGTATCCATCCTGACATTCCTGAGTAGAGGGGTCTCCGTGGACTCTTCCCTCTCTGCCATCACTCTCATGTCATGTCTTTTGTGAGCTCATGAAATCCTGTAGACTCAGCCTCCTTTATGTGTTTTGTACTTATCTCCTTCTCCCCAACCCCATGACCACTGCTTTGGATCTGACCTTGATCATTTTTCACCTAAGTTACTGCATGGACAATAGTCATCTTGCCTTTAGTTATTGCTTCCTCTAGTTCATCCTCCGCATGGGTCCTAAAGAGAACCGTTACAAATGCAAGTCGTATGATGCCATTAATTAATTATGCCTTTATGTGATTAAATCCTATATCACTTGGCTCCCTGTGACCTTTTAGAGAACTCCAAATTCTTCAGTATGTATCTAGGATAACTCAATGATCTATAAAGTAAACTGCATGAGGGTAGGGAGCATGGCTCTCTCATTGCATTCAGTGTCCAGGAAAGCACCTGGCACAGAGTTGCTGCTCAGTAAATATTTGTTGAATGATTGAGTGAATGAATGTTCTTGCACACCACTCCAGCTTCATTTCTTTTTTTTTTTTTTTTTAAGATTTTATTTATTTGTTCGAGAGAGAGAGAGAGAGAAAGCACAAGCAGGGGAAAGGAGAAGCAGGCTCCCTGTTGAACAGGGAGACCAATGTGGGACCCAATCCCAGAACCCTGGGATCATGACCCGAGCTGAAAACAGACACTTAAGTGACTAAGCCACCCAGGCATCCCTCCAACTTCATTTCTTGATGTAGCCTCCACTCCACTTTTAACTACACTAAAAATTACTATATAGTTACATATAGCTGAACACATCATCTTGAGACAGCTGAGATTAGGGATGTCTGGTGCATGGAGTAAGTGATATCTCTCCCCACCCACCCCACATATCTATGGCCACTGATTTAAATGAGGGCAGAGAAACTCCCTGTGGAAAACACTCAAAATATATCTGAAACTGAGCTACACACAATTCAGGAGTCTTTAGTCATGAAGCTGAGACCAGGTCATGGAGATGTGCGGTAGAAGGGAGTCACAGTACAAAGAATGGCTCTGAGGCATTTGAGAGAATTCATCAGTGGATCCGTACAAGACAGAAGGGGGATAGTGTTTTGGGGAACAGCCTGGAGGCTGGCATGTAGAGCTAGCCCTTAGGATAAGATGTGAGCTCTGGGAAGGGAAAGACTGTGAGTGCTAATCTGTAGAACAATTCCCTGAACCTCAGCATTTTCCAGCCAAGCAAACCTGATAGGGAGCCATTCTCATTCTCCATTCTCAGGGTCTGCCAAAATGTTGGGTCACTCAAGTCTGGGATCCATCAACAGAGATCTACAGTGTGGAGCAGTGGAGGCTACACAGAAGAGCTGGGCTCAAGGAGGATACAGGTAGTGAGCAGCACTCCAGACTGCATATGAGGAAGCAACAGACACTGCTTTGGGATTACCAGAAATGAATGGGATCATGGAAGGGGCCTAATGGTGGAGGTGGGAGCTGAGAACCATGGTTATTTGGATCTTAGTTCTGTTGCTTGCCTACCTATAGCCACTTTTTCTCTTCTTTTTTTGCTAAAGAACCCTGGTTTTGTTCAGTTCAGCATTGGTGGAAGTATACATGCAGAAGTTGGGTTCAATTGTGGGGGATCAGTCATGATTGCTTGAAGCATCACAGAACCCCGTTTTTCTTTGGTTCATGGTTCATGAACTGGTAGTGAGTGGGTACATGTATTAGTTTTGGACAATGAAACAAAGAGAGGGACTGCTGTTGCCTAGGCCATGGGGTGCCCACATAGTTAGCCAAACATTATTCTGGGTGTTTCTGAAATGGTGCTTTTGAATGAGATTAACATTTAAATGAGTAGACTAAGTAAAGCAGATTGCTCTTTCTAATGTGGGTTAGTCTCATCCCATCAACTGAAGGCCAGAATAGAAACAAAAGCCTGCCTGACAACCTTCAAGTTGGAACATTGGCTTTTTCTTGCCTGCAGATTTGAACCAAGATATTGGCTCTTCCTGGATTTAAGAGCCCACCGGCCTTTGAACCAAAACTTACACCACTGACTCTCCTGGTTCTCAGGCCTTCGGTCTTGAATGGGAATGACACCATTGGCTCTCTTGGGTCTCCAGCTTCTGACTCCTTCTGCAGATACTGGCACTTCTCAGCCTCTGTGACTGAGCCAATTCCATATAATCTTTCTCTCTATATAGATAGATAGATAGGTAAATACATATATCTATCTACATACATATCATATATATTTTGGGAGAAAATTATAATATAATAATATATATAATAATACAATAATATTAATAAAATATAATTAATATAATAATATTCTGGGAGAGATTTTCCTCTCTGGTGAAAAGAAAGAGGTGAGGAGAAATGCCCTTTGTTGTATTTGATTCTGTTGTGGGAGGATGGGAGGTGCAGAGCTGTAATGGCCATCTTTTAATTATAAGAATATAAGATGAGGGGCGAGGTGCTAAGGATGGCAGGAAAAAGAGACAGAAAAGCCTGAGTCCGTGCTGACATTGTTGTGCCACCAAACCCATCATGGAACCACCTGATCCAGGTGTTTTGCTGGATATTTTAAGACTTCCCCTTGACGTTCAATTCTTGCTGCCCAAAGTGTGGTCCACAGCTCATAGTGATTATATTATCAATTACGTTCTGCATTTCTTTCTTTCTTTCTTTTTTTTAAACATTTTATTTATTTATTTGACAGAGATCACAAGTAGGCAGAGAGGCAGGCAGAGAGAGAGGGGGAAGCAGGCTCCCTGCTGGGCAGAGAGCCCCATGTGGGGCTCCATCCCAGGACCCTGGGATCATGACCTGAGCCGAAGGCAGAGGCTTTAACCCACTGAGCCACCCAGGCGCCCCATGTTCTGCATTTCTAATGAACTTGGCCCCACCCCAGATCTTCTCACTCAGTATCTTCATTTTAACAAGATCCCTGGAGATTTGTGTGTGCACTGAAGACTGGAAAACCCTGGCTTGAGTGATTTTAGCTGGGTGTTATTTTTCTCACATCTGAGCACTAATACAATTGATATGACCTCATTTGGATCTACGGACTGGGGTCTGTGACTGGATTATGTGGTGTTTTGGCCGGGTGGTGCCCCTTCTCTCTTGCTTGTTCCTTTGGACAGTCAGGTCTCTCCCTTCCTTCTACTTATTCATGTGCTAACATACCTCCTTCAAGACTCAGCAAGACCTCACCTCCACCAGGAAGCCCACCTGATTCCCACCAGGTTGAATTGGAAGCGCTTCTGATTGAGGGTATGGTGTCATCCTTTCTTTGCATCGGTCCTTCTTTGACTCTTCTAGAACCCGAGTACCTTGAGACAATCTTTATTTACTCTTCGTACCCTCCACACCTATCTACTGTCGGGCACATACTAACAGCTGAATAAGTGTTTCTGGAAGACTGAATGAAGTGTGCTTGGCCGACCTGCTGCTTGTTGCCATGTCCTGCCGCACAGGGCTGCAGGCATCCGAGGCGCTGACAGGGCGGGCAGCCCAGGCAGGATTAGAGAATTAGGGGGCCTGCTGGCCCAGCAGCTGTCTCTCCCTCCCCTTCCGCCCCCTCGCCCTCCTGGGAGCACACACATCAGAAACAGCTGCTCTCTTTCCCAGGAACAAATGTCACAAGGCACCCTAGTGACAGCTGAGCCAAAGGAAGACCCCACAGATAGGAGCTTCTGGAGCTGGACCGGATTCTTCTCCTGCCTGCTCCCTGGACTGGAGCCTGTGAGTGCCGCCAAGCCTCTCAGGCTCTGGCTGTCATTCTAGAAGCAGAGTGGAGTGGTAATAAAAGTTAACGAGGCTGGGGCCACGACAGCACTCTGCCAGTTACACTGTGAGAGCCTAAGTGCGTTTAATGGCACTTTCTTATTAAGAAATGATTAAAAATGGGATCTTTCCCCCTTGCTAGATGCGGTGCGCCCATTTTTATGGGCTGAGGTTTTTAATCAAAGCAACCTGGCTTTACTGTGGGGTAAGCCTGGGGCCTTGGCCAGGAGCAGGCTCCCAGAGTGGGGGGATGCAAAGCCCAAGTCTGGGCCAGAGCCAAGGGCCCCTCCTGGCCAGGCATCGGTGAGCAGCCTGTATGGCTCGTTTCCCAGCGGGCCATGGCTCCTGTGACTTTGCCTCATTAGCTGGCGTGCCTCGGCCATCTGTGGCAGACACACATGGCAGGGTGTGCTTGGGAAATCAGCTCCTGAGCTGAGCCGCGCCCCCCCAGCTGGTGCCTGCCTAGACCGATGTGCAGATGTGCTAATGGCCTGGCCTGACTTCAAGCAGGGGAAAGTATAGAGGACTCCGGGTGAAGAAGCATGAGTGTCTTTCCCCAGAGGGGCCCACGTGGAACATTCCTTTGGGAGGCCGTGGACATGGCAAAGCCATGAGTAATTCATTTACTTTCTAAACGTTTTTGGAGTGAGCTGCTGTGAGCAGGAGCCAGGGTCTGTGGTGGGTCATCAGGATTCGAATCTGGAGATCATGTTCTTTCCCCAAAAGACCCATCCAGCGGGAGGGGCTGGGAGGAGATGGACAGACAGACTGACAGATCTAATCTGGTGGGCTAAGTGCTGAGATACAGGTGACCCGAGGGTTTGAGGGGAACAGGGAACCCAGGCCAAGGGGTCTGAGAATGTCCTGAGGAAGGAACACTGAGCTGTTTCTCAAAAAGGCAAGGCTGGAGAGGAGGAAACTGACGTCCATGCACAGCCCGGTATGCAGCTGGCAGCTGGTCTTATCACCCACATCTTGTTCTGTGACCCTTCACAGATGGGGAACCAAGGCTCAGCGGGTGCTCCCTGGCCTACCTGAGGCCACAAGGGAAACTCTGGAGCCTTGGGCCATGACATGCTATCCACCAGTTATGCCAGGGATGAAAGGAAGGGCATTCTACTCTGTTTTAACCACATTTTCTAGTTTCTGTAGTTGATGTTTTGACATCTAGAGCCTTGCTGACCAGAGGGACCAACCCTCCCGGGGTGAGCTGATTCCTAGGGAAGGCAAAAGACGGGCCTGGGAGTTTGCCTTCCACATGCAAACCAGTCAATCAAGAGCCCACAACCCACCCCCTCTTATTGGCTCCCACACTCGGGGCCTCTATCCACCATGCCTGAATTTATTTAAATTAAATTAAATTAAATTAAATTAAATTAATTAAATTTAAAACACAGGCAAAAGGAGTTGCTGGTGAAAGGGGACTAACAAAAGCAAGCCATACACATTCCATGAGCTATTTGTGGGGCTGGAGCCCAAGGGTGTGGGGAGCCCAGGGAGGTGGGCAGACACTGGTGGCCAGCCATGCTGAGAAGAATCTTGAACCCAGAGGTGTGGAGGTGCCGTTGAGGTTGGGAGACAGACCGTGCTTTGTCATAATCCCTTCCTCAGCAGCTAGGAGAATGATCGGGAGAGAGAAAGAGACAGAGAGAGAGGTGAGGACCCTGTGTAGTAATCCCAGTGTAAAAAGAAGGGAGATTTAACTGGGGCCATGTTGGTGGGAATGAAGTGGAGGGGACAGACCTGAGAACCATGGAGGAGAACACAAGGACGAAAGCTCGGTGACTAGGGAGGACATGAGTTTTGGCAAAGAGATGAATCAGTGGTGGCTCCTTACCAAGATTGGAACCGCTGAGTCGACCGCCATGGACATCCATTTGGTGGGAGCCATAGACCACTGGGCCTCTGAATTCAGAGCTCAGGGAAGCAGATTAAACCAGAAGATTTGAGTGACATGGGAGGCTTGCCCTTTTACATAACAATGTTAAACTCCTTTATCTTTTGTAATTGGTTATTATTAAGCATTTCTCACAAAAATTGAACAGAAAATCTAATTGAAGGAGCTTCTCATATCTGTACACACAGATCCCCAGAACTGTTAATAACCACGTGACAAAGAACAAATGTTCCTTATATAGTCTAGTTAGGGAACCGCTACGTTCTCCATAGGGAGCTCAAAGGTGCTCTTTGTCCGCCATCCCTTAAAAGACTGCCACCACCACGTCAAAGGAGCCGGGAAAGCGGACGTTTGGGAGGCAGAGAATTCTGATTTGTAATCTGAGGTTGATTGGGCAGGCATCCAATATTCTGGAATCACAAACAGTAAAAGGTCAGGCAGGCCAAAAATGACTGATGAAGAAGAGAAACATCTGTGTGCTGGTTGGGGATGAAGGGGCCGTGGTAGACACTTGCTGCTGGGTTCCTGTTCTGCATCAACTCCCAAAGCGCTATAGGAATCGTCCAGCCCTGGCACAGGGATCAGATGTGATATGGGATCCTGGGAACCTACCTCTAGGCCCCGGGCCCTGGCGGGGAGCTTCCCAATAGACCTGACAGATTAAAAAACGTGTGTGTGCACAGGTGTTGTGGGGTTAAGCGGGTGCTCGTGGAATGTTTTCGTACTAGCAAAAGGGTCCACAGCGGAGAGCCTCCAATACTTGGTGCTTGAGAGATCCCAAAGCAGATGATGCGATCCTTATTCCCGAGGACCTTCCAGGCACTCGGGGGCACCCAGCCCTATGTGAAGGACCTTCAGACATCTCCAGGGTATAACAAACACGAGTGTGCGGGGTCTGTTCTGTAGCTGGAAAGGCCAAAGAAATCGAAAGTGGGAGCATATCCCCACGGATGGCCCAGGGGACGCGATGGAAAATGATGGACTTCAAAGCAGAGCGTGGCATCTTTATTACCCTCACGTCCTTCTCGGAGAGGAACCGGGGCCTTTGCAACGAGGTCTCTGGCCTCAGATGAGTTCAGGCCCCTGAGAGCCTGAGCTGTGAAAAGTGTTATTTATAAGTTCCTGCACCTTTAAGGGACAGTAGAGTACCATGCAGACCGCAGAGGACATCGTCCACACCTGGGCCTCAGCCAGTTGGAATGGATTTTGCTTGGTGCTTTCTGAGAGGGGAAGGGAGGCACACTAACCCTTTTCGGTCTCCTGAAGAATCACAGAGTTCGTTTGGTACCTGGAAAACAGAAAAGACAAAAGTAACCATAAACAAAACGAGAAGGCGGACACACTAGGGAACAACACTGGCTGCACAATGACAGACGAAGGGTGAGCATCCTTACTCTGTAAAGCTCATGCAAACGCTCAGAAGAGTAACAAGACTGCAACAGGGCCATGGGCACAGGCGTATGTGGGGATGTCTTTTCCTGCTGGGGAAGCCCACTCTGGAGGCAGAGGCAGAGAAATGCCAGGAAGCCTCACTTGCTGCTTGCCTAGCAGATGTCATATTGGTGTGTGTCCAGTTCTGACCGATGAGACATCATGATGTGGACTCAGGCTTTGGGGAAAGTACAGGAGAAAGAGGTGCAAGCGGGATTCCCTTCCTCTTTTCATCTTGCCGGTGAAGCGGGCTAAGTCAAGGGTCCATCCACTGGCTGCTTGGAGGGCCATAGCAGGCCATGACCGTGAGGGTATCCCAAAGAAAATCACAGAACGTTTGACCACAGTCCTTAAGTCACTGATGCTCCGAACCAAGGTTCCAACAAATGTGAGGTTTTTCAATAACCGTATGTTGCTGAAGCCGTTTTCAGGTTAAGTATTCTGTTGCTTGAGATAGAGTCATCCTAACTAAAAAAAGATGAAATAGGTAATTTTTGGAGGAGGAAATGACAATCAGCTCATAAAGATATGCATAGTGTTTTGCCTCACTAACAGTTAAAGGAAATGCAGACCAGAATGACGCTATTATTATTTGATTATCAGATTTGCAAACATAACGATGCGTGTGTGCCGAGATGGCTCCCTTATCCACACGTGATGAGAGAGCTCATTGGCATGATGTGTTTGTAAAGGAGTTTTATGATATATATGACGACGTAAAAGTTCTTCCTCTTCGAGTCACTATTCTACTGCTGAAAATCATCAGGGATTCGAACAAAGATGCGTTGACTATCTACTTGACATCTTCGTGTACAGTGTTTTATGGGCTATTTTAGTTTTCTATTGGTACTGTTGCAAATGGTCACAAACGTAGTGGCTTAAAACAATACAAATGTATTATCTTATAGTTCTGAGGGCGGAAGTCTAAAGTCAGGATGTTGGCAGAGCCACCTTCCTTCTGCGAGCTCCAAGGGAGGATCTGTTTCCTTGCCTTTCCAGCTTCTAGAGGCTCCCTGTGTTCCTTGGCTCCTGCCACTTCCTCCCGTCACTTCGACCCCCACTTCTATGGTCACAGCTCCTTTATCTCCAGGTTTCCTGCCTCCCTCTTAGAAGAACTCTCGGGTTAGGGATGTCTGGGTGGCTCAGTGGGTTAAGTGTCCGCCTTTGGTGCAGGTCATGATCCCTGGGGCCCGGGGTCGAGTCCTGCAGCGGGCTTCTTGCTCAGGAGGGAAGCCTGCTTTTCCCTCCTCCTTGGACTCCTCTCCGATTGTGCTCTCTTTCTCTACCTGACAAATGAAATCTTAAATAAATAAATAAATAAATAATAAATAAAATCTTAACAAAAAGAAAGAACCCTGGGCTACGATGGGCTCACCTCAATGACATTCTCATCTCTAGACCATTAACTTAATCACACCTGCAAAGTCTCTTTGCTGTATAAGGTCACAGTACCGACTCTGGGGATTAGGGTGTGGACACCATTGGGAAGGCATTGTTTTGTCTGCCACACAGGCATTTCCTATTTAAAATGTAAGAAACTTCAGTTCTGTGTGTGTTCTTTTTTGCCCCAAACACTGCCTCTTTTTTGCCTCAAATCTCTGTGCCATAATCTACACAGTGGTCCAGCCCAGCAAACTGAGTATCAAATTGAGTGTCAATCCTGGCTCTTCCTCTCTTATCCCCCATGTCCTGTTGTCATCTGTGAGTGTCACCTGTGTAGCCAGCACTGTTCTAGGCACAGAGACACAGAGATGAGGGGACACATGGGGTCTCTGCTCAGAGGTGAACACACAAGGAAATATCACTGAGCTATCAATGCTTTTAAAAATAAAACCGAGGCAGTGTGATGTGTAGATTGGCTGGGGAATAGGTGGCCAGAGGAGGTCTCTCTGAAGGTATAGGATTTATTCTGGGATTTGATAAGGAGTCAGTCACACAAAAGTCTCAAGGTGGTGCAGCCCGGGTGGGGTAAAGAGCTTGAGCCAATGCCTGTGGTAGGGACAGGCTTGTGTTGCTCAGGGATCTGGAAGAGCAGAGATCAAGGGCAAAGGAGAGATGAGGCCAGAGGAGAAGGTAGGACCTAGTAGACCAGAGCAAGGACTGTGGACGTCATTGTCAGGAAGCAAGCCTCTGGCTTCTATCCTACCTCTGTCCTCGTAACCTGACCCACAGCCACCTCTCACTTGACTAGCATCATTGCCTTCCTCTTGGCCTCCCTCCTTGACCTTTGCCTCCACCGATCCATTTTCTACATGATAGCAAAAATGCTCATGCTTATGTGTGTGTGGGTTGTTTGTTTGTTTGTTTGTTTTATAGTTTCCAATAGAAACCATACTCATTTTCCAGGACATTTCTCCAAATTTTTTTTTGCCCTAAGGCCTGACTTTTTTTTTTTTTAAGATTTTATTTATTTATTTGACAGACAGAGATCACAAGTAGGCAGAGAGGCAGGCAGAGAGAGAGGAGGAAGCAGGCTCCCTGTTGAGCAGAGAGCCCGATGCGGGACTCGATCCCAAGACCCTGGGATCATGACCTGAGCCGAAGGCAGAGGCTTCAACCCGCTGAGCCACCCAGGCGCCCCTGTTAAAGTCTGTTTCTGAAGAATTCCCACCCCCCCCTTTTCTGTTAACCATCAGTTTGTTCTTTGTATTTAAGAGTCTGTTTTTTGGTCTCTCTTTTTTTTTCTGTTTGTTTTGTTTCTAAAGTTCTACATATGAATGAAATGATGTGGTATTTGTTTTTCTCTGACCGGCTTATTTTGCCTAGCAGAATACTTTCTAGCTCCATCCATATAGTTGCAAACAGCAAGATTTCATTCTTCTTTATGGCTGAGTAACATTCTATTGTAAATACATACCACATCGTCTTTATCCATTCATCTATGGATGGACACTCAGGCTGCTTCCATGTCTTGGTTATTGTAAGTAAATCTACAGCAAACGTTGGATTGCATGGATTTTTTCAAAGTCATATTCTTTGGGTAAATATGCAGTAGTAGAATTACTGGATCATATGGTATTTCTATGTTTAACTTTTTGAGTAACCTCCATACTGTTTTCCACAATGGTTGTACCAGTTTGCATTCCCACCAACAGAGCATGAGGGTTTCTTTTTCTCCATATCTTCACCAACACCGGTCGTTGCTGAAGAATTTTTAATGTAGGGAAATGCTTATTATTTTTCATTGAGTGACATAATAGAATATAACTGTTTATGCAATATTATTTGGAAAAAGAAGAGGAAAATGAGGTAGAGTCCAGCATTGACCTTTGCAGTAACTGGAAACCCTGATATAAACTAGAATCAAGTTTGTAAGTTTCCACATTGAATTTATTCAACAATTCTGATTATTTGCTCAGTGCCTTCCTGTCAGAGCAAAAAAATTATTCAGATCCTATTAACTATCCTATATTCTTTGGGGCATAAAATATGGTCCTATGAGGAAATAAATAGGGCCTTGATGGTAATTCTCTGGGCTAAGATAATCTTGTTTTTAGTCTCTCATTTTGCCATTAATAAAATAATGTCTGATCATATGTAGAAATGATGGGTTTGAACTCCTTATTTTGCATATCTGTTCCTTAAAATTAAAACTTATTTTCAGATTTCAGAACTAATATGTGTTTATTATCAAAGAATTAAATGTCAAAGTAAAATAGAAATTAAAGTATTCTAAAATTCTGCTTCAAGCAATAATCATTGTATCATAATCCTGGTAATATTCTTCCAGAATGTACTCTAAATATACATACATGCATACATTAACAGCACACAAGCACTGTGCAGAAAGGAGCCCACACTATATGATGGTCTGCAAATTGCTTTTTCATTTTTAAACATTTCTTGGCCACTGTTTCACGTCAGTTTCCATGCGCCTCTCTGGTTCCTTTTATCCAGGAGAGTCTCAGACTTTGACTTGGTCACTTAGGGTCTGAGAAAACGAATAGGAAGCGATTGGTTGTCTTTCCAAGGGCTGAATGGCCAGGGTCCAGGTGCCCAGATTGGTTCATACTCTCTTGCTTATTGCTTTTCCCAGCCACAGAGGCCATGTTCACCAACCACATGTGCTGGCGTGATTGGATGAATCGTGTGTGGAGTCCTTTTTGGGTGGAAGCTATTCCACAGAGTAGCAGAAGAACAGAACCAGGGCTATCCTGTGCCTGCTGCAGTTAAAATCCTACAGCTCTGCAGAATTTTCTGGAGCTTCCCAAGATTGGAGGAGTTATTTCACCATTGTTCAGAACTGTGACCCAGTGTGTGGGTCACAGAAACTGTGTAGTGGGGCTAAGAATACAGTCAATATATCTTTTAAGTGGCGTGATGATGCTATGGGGTGTGGGTTGTGTGTGTGTGTGCATATGATCTCAGCATCATGAGATCGAGCCCTGTGTTGGTCTCCTCATTTGGCATGGGGGTGGGAGTCGTGCTTGAGATTCTCTCTCTGCCCCTCACTTCTTTCTCTTTCTTTCTAAAATAAATAAATCTTTTTAAAAATAGAGGTTATTATAGTCTGTAAATAGCATTTTTTTTCTCACAAATCTGGAGTAACATGAAGCTCCAAGACTGATTTTCTGCTCTGTTTTCCTATCTCCTCTCTGAGTAAGGGCTTATGCTGGGAAGACCCAGTGTCACCTTCCCAGGGAATGATGACTCCTACGACACTCAAGGTAAACAAGGACGTTAGCTTCCAGCAGTGGGAAGACAAATCTCTGTGGAGAGGAAACCTGCAATCTGAAGGTGTTGTGTTTTTTTTTTTTAATGATTTCATTGCCTTGTATTAAAATATTATATAAGACAATCTATTGGTTATCTCATATTAGGACAGTTTTTCACCAATTTAACAGAGCAATTCTGTTCACCTTTTTTCAGGGTATAGTACAAAGTTTAACAGTCAGCAGTTGGGACAAAGAGACTCTGGGGAGCCTTATTTCTGTCCACGATGCATACATCACCCATGTTTATCGGCTTCATCCCCGAAACTAGGCAAGGCACCAGACATATCCTTTTATGTCAGAATCAGGAGATGCATTTCCTGGAGCAGCGATCGCTCATTACTTCATGCGATGGAGACTTACGTGAAGCAGGTGACGAGGACACACAAAGAAGGACCTTGAGCCTGACCCTTGATTTTGAACCCTCACTGACACATTATGATGGTATTTTCCTTGCCTAGCATCTGGGCAGCAGACCGCTGGAACCTGTCTGCTGGTCCATGTCCTGGGATCGCTACGCAGTCTACCTTATGGCGAGCCCTGGGGCAGGGAGGGGAGCACTGTTCCAGTCAACCTGCACCTGGAGCAAGGTTCTGAACACAACAGGAGAGTGCTTGGCAAATGTTGCTCTGTCACTTAGACTGAACTCACTTGTAATTTCTTTCTGTTTCAAGTGTGCTTTCTGAAAGGAGTTCAAGAAACAGAAGCAACTTGAGGCTGAGGTTAAACCTGGCTCTGTTTTCACTGCATGTATTACTCTGTATGTATTTTTTTTTTTTAAGATTTATTTTTTTATTTTGGGAGGGGGAGGGATGGAGACAGAGGGAGAGAGAGAATCTCAAGAGGGAGACACCTTGCTAAGCACGGAGCCCCATGCAGGGCTCGATCTCACGACCCTAAGATCACGACCTTGGGATCATGACCTGAGCCGAAATCAAGAGTCGGATGCTTAAACCTACTGAGTCACCCAGGTGCCCCTCAAACAGCTCTTTTTCTACAAGAATAATTTGGAAAGTGGGGGGAGAGTCTCCTGGCTTTGGTATTAGGCAGAAATGATGACTCTGATTGTTATCTTCTGTTCAGGGAGGGGGATGGAGTCAAAGATGAAGGAATGACAGTGCGCAAATGTTGGGACTGTGGCAGTGGATGAGAACACATTGCATAGTTCAATGGAAAGTGCAGGAGCCAGAGTTGAATACCAGCTCCTGGTGCCACCTTTTCTGTTTTTTTCTTTTTTAAAGATTTTATTCATTTACTAGAGAGAGTCAGAGAGAGTGACAGAAAGCATGAGCGGGAGGAGAGGGAGAAGCAGGCTTCCCACTGAGCAGGGAGCTTGATGTGGGGGCTCAATCCCAGGCCCCCGAGATCATGACCTGAGCCGAAGGCAGACGTTTAACCAACTGAGCCAGCCAGGCACCCCTTTTCTTTTCTTTTTCCTTTTTAAAGATTTTATTTTCATGGTGCCATCTTGATCACTGAAAACCACAAGCCTTCTTGTGTGGCAGAGCTGTGGTTTGAACACAGACTTGGCTATGCCAACCTAAACTTGTTTATGCTGAGACAGGGCCAATAAAAGCTGAGAAATTGGCTTAGTCTTCCTGAAGATGCAGGCTACACATGCAAGTATATCATAGTTGTTACTTTGGAAGAGGCAATAACTCATTAAAGGAATTTTTAAAATCATTTTATTTATCTATCATTTTTATCTCTTTTTTATCACTTTTATCTCATTTCTATTTTTATATATTTCTATATAAATATATATTTATATAAAATAAAAATTATATATTTATCCATCATTATTATCATGATAATACAATAATATAATGATATCCAGTATTATCACTGATCAATATTATCAATGGAAAATTTAAATCTATAACTTAACTATATTCCATGCGAACTGCTTTCTGTGCCTTATCTCATCTAATACACACATGTACACAAACAGTATCTGGTAAGACAGATACAAGCATCATCCCCATTTTACAGGTGGCAAAATTAAGGCTTTAAATACTGTAGAGCCCAAACAGTCTTGAAAAAGAACAAAGTTGGAGGACTCCCATTCCCTGATTTTAGAACTTACTACAAAGCTGCAGTAATTGAAACAATGTGGTTCTGTCCCAAAGACAGATATGTCGACCAACGGAATAGAATAGAGAGCCCAGAAATAAACTCTTGTGTTTTTGGTCACATGAACTGTTGACAAGGGAGACAAGAGACACGCAGTGAGAGGAAAGACGATCTTATCAACACATGCTGCTGGGGAAACTGGACATCTGCTTGCAAAAGAATGAAGCTGGACCCTTACCTAACGCCATAGACAAAAATTAACTCCTGTTGGAGCAAGGATCTCCATGCAAGAGCTACAATGATAAAACTCTTAGAAGAAAACAGGACAACAGCTTCATGAGGTTGGACTTGGCAATGACTTCTTGGATGCAACACCAGAGGCACAGGTAATTAAAGAATTGTACAAACTGGACTTCGTGAAAATAAACAAATTGTGTGCATTGAAAGACACGGTCAATGGAGGAATGAGGCAACCCATAAAATGGGAGATGATATTTGCAAATCATAGCTGATAAGGGATTAATATCCCTTATATATATGCATATATATATATATATATATATATATATATATATGATTAAAACACAACGACAGGAAAACTCAAACAGCGCAGTGGACAAAGCACTCGAGTAGATGTTTCTCCAAGGAAGATACACAAATGGCTGTTCTTCACATGAAAAGATGGCACTAATTAGTAGGGAAATGCAGATCAAAACCACAATGAGATGACGCTTCACACCTGTTATAGGATGGCAATTATCAAAAAACAGACAAACAGAAAATAACAAGGGCAGAAGAGGATGTGGGGAGATTGGAGCCCTGTGCCCCGTCGGTGGGCACGTGTTCCAGTCATTGTGCAAAACTAGTTGGTAGTTCCTCCAAAAACTAAATATAGGATTATCATAAGGTCCAGCAATGTCACTTCTGGATATATATCTAAAAGATCAGGTGAAATCTCCAACGATCCTTGTTCACTCATGCTCAGAGCAGGATTACTCATAATAGTTAAAAGGCGGAAGCAACCAAATGTCGAGGAACGGGTATACAGAATGTGGCGTATGCATATAAGGGAATATTAATCAGTCCCCAAAGAGAAGGGAATTCCAACATATGCTACAACATGGATAAACCTTGAAGACATTATGCTGAGTAAAGTAAACAGTAAACCAGTCACCAAAGGGCAAATACAGTATGGTTCCCCATATGGGAAATGCTGAGAGTAGTCAAATTCACAGAGACAGAAAGTAGGACGGTAGTTGCCAGGGGCTGGGAGGAAGGGAGAAGGGGGAGTTAGTGTTAATGGTGTGATGGTTAATTTTATGGCCACGGGGCTGCCCAGATATCTGGTTAAACATTATTTCTGGATGTGCCTTCGAGGCTGTGGTTCTGTTTCTTTGGAGAGCCTGGACTAATATAAATGGATACAGGGTTTCTGTTTTGCAAGGCGAGAAGGGTTCTGGAGATGGATGGTGGGGAAGTCTGAATCGTGTATAATGCCACTGAACTGTGCCCTGAAAAATAATTAAAATGCTAAATTTTATGTTATATGTATTTTCCCATAATTAAAACAAATTAGGGGAACAAAAGAATAGCGCAATTTGCTCTCAGCCACACAACTAGCAAAGGATGGAGTTTGGATTTAAAGTCGAGTCTTTGGAACACTGAAAAAAATAAAATAAAATTAAGATGTTAAAAAAAATAAATAAAGCCATGGCTTAAACAGCTATGTAAAAAAAAAAAAAATTAAAAAAAATAAAGTTGGGTCTTTGGGATTCCAAAGTTCTGATTCAACACCAGGCAGTGGGTCTGTCTGTGGGACTGAGGCTGATCATATGTTGCTTTATGGAATATTTTGCAGTTGAGGTGGCTGGCTTTGTGGTGTGCTACTCTGAGAACCCTGGGAAACAACTACCCACAAGGCAGAGAGAGCAGGGGAGCTCGGGGAAGTTTGCAGAACCCCAGACAGGAAGCCATAGGGATAGTAAACATGGGTGGGGCAAGGACACTGTCCTGGAGGTCACAAATCCCTCTGTGCTCCCCTCATGTATCTGGAGCTTCCGGAGCACAAGGCTTTATCTGCTATGGCTGGTGGGGGTGGGGCAGATGGGGGCCATTCCTGACCCCAGGCTCCTCCTCTCTGCAACTCAGCCACCATGCCTTCTGCCCCTGCTGCAAAGCATGTAAGAAAGAAATTAGGATCTGGTTGGGGAAATGACCCAAATGAGATAGAAATCCCTCACCACACCTAGAAAATTCTACTGTTTAAGTGGGAATACGAAGGATGGTGACAGAACAGATACCAAGTTCACAAAGGTGGGAAAATCTCCTTCTGTCACCCTCAGTTTTCAGGGACAGACACT
Organism: Martes martes; assembly: GCF_963455335.1. Lineage (NCBI taxonomy): Eukaryota > Metazoa > Chordata > Mammalia > Carnivora > Mustelidae > Martes > Martes martes. The sequence goes on from NC_137890.1 coordinate 75,412,552, forward strand.
GGGGCAAGGTGCCAGTAGCTTTTTAGCAACAGCTGCTGATGTTTTATGAATCTACTATGTGTCAGGTAGCCTGTTGTTTGCCCTCTCCCCGGTCTTCCTTCACCTTCAGGAATAGTGGTTGGAAATTACTAGTTGGTTCCTCTCTCCCGTGGATTCCATGACATACCACAGAACTCCCTCAGTAAATTACTTTTTTTTTTTTTTTGCTTAAGTCAGTTTAAATGGATTTCTGTTACTTTCAAGGGACTGTGACTAAAGTGGTTTATACTCATTTTATAGATGATGAACCTGACACTGAAGGAATTTAAGGATACTCCCAAAGCCAGCAAATGGCGGTACCAGCCTTTGACCCTGGGTCTGTTTGGCACTAAGGTCAGCATTTTCTGTATGCTACCTCCCTGAGGGGTTGTCATCACAGGATGTGGTCCAGTTGACAAATAGCGTCACTGTTCTACCCGGAAGGGAGAGGAATGGCCTGTGCAGGGGCCTGAGGCTGGCGACTGGACAGGCCTGCCAGGAGAGAGTGGGTTGGTGGTGGAGGTCCATGGGGGCATCCAGGGAAAGGCCCACCCTGAGGAAGAAACTTCTAAGACAGAGGCTCTTGGCACTCAGAACATTCTGTTCAGCCTTGACCCTTCACCATCTAGGGGAGGCTCCCCTTCTAAGTTATTAATACCACAAGTACTGGCACAGGTCTTTCTTGGATGTAGAGTTTTGAAAGTAGGATTAGCAATAAATATTTTATATTGAAAATCATTAGCTTGAAGGCAGTTTTGGCTGGAAAGCTCTAGGTGGATTTTGATTTCCCACTTTCCTATTCCCTGCCCTGCCCAACCCCCCCCCCCCCCCGCCCCAGACACCTTGGTGGCAGAGTCCACGCGTGCTGAGGACAGAATGTCCCGGCTGAAGGACAGACAACCTATCCAAGGTGCTTTTCCCAAGCATGCAGATTCTACTCTGCAACACGTAAGTCTCAGTCTGGGTTGTTGGCTCCCTGAGGGGGCAGGAGCGCCGGCACCAACGCTGCCAGCAGGGGCTCAGGGTGCTCCAAGTGAGGGCAACAGTGGGCAGCTCTGGCCTCAGAGAGCTTTTCCACACCCGAAGGACAGTCTGTGTAGTTGGAGGATGCCCGTGCTCTGTGGGAGGAAGCCTGCTTTGCCCGTTTTCTTCAAAGACAACCAGACATGTCTCTAGATGTGGAGACAGCTTTTCTTCCTGGTTGGGGGGGCTTCAAAGGGTCTGCTGAGGTTGGCCTGAGCAGAGTGAACTCACCCCTTCGCCTGCCTTATTGCCTGGACTGCTAAACTGGAGGCAGAGGCTGTCAGACACCTTTCCTGTTGTGGTGAAGCAGGTGACGTCCCTCTCCATTTCCTGTCTCCTGCCTTCGTGCGTTGGTGACTGACCTGGCACCATCTGACCGTTCCACGCTGTCCTAGGCTGGTACAGATTCCCATCCCCACTCTGGTTGGCATTCCGAGATAGACCCATCCTGGCCTCTCTGAAAACATGGGGGCATAAAGATATTGTTGCATAATTAAAACACTGAAAAAAAATCAGTACCCAAGACTCCATATTTAAATATATTCGATGAACAAAAAAAGCTAATGCTGTGACCCGTCAGTTCGACCGTCGGATCTGTGGACCGTGGCTGAATCTCCCCTAATTCACTCGTCCTCAGCCCTGCTGATGTTTCACACCGGCTCGTGCGAGGGGTAGACATCTGAGATATCCGGGGGGTCAAGCAAGCCATTCATTCCCCGCTCCTCGTCCCTCAGGAGGACAAGCCACTTTAATTAGAAGAATCACAAATTGCTGTGTTTGAATTGAACCTGTATAGTAAGTAGTCTTAGCAGAGAAACCCTTGTAGATTTTTAGCTTAAATGGGCCTTTCAGTGATTTTGAATTATGATTCTTGTCACAGTGTAGAGTAATCCAGCTTCTGAAGGTTTTTTTTTTTTTTTTTTTAAGATTTTATTTCTTTATTTGCCAGACAGAGACTCAGTGAGAGAGGGAACACAAGCAGAGGGAATGGGAGAGGGAGAAGAAGGCTCTCTGCTGAGCAGGACCCTGGGATCATGACCTGAGCTGAGGACAGATGCTTAACTGACTGAGCCACCCCGGTGCCCCTCTGAAGGTTTTTAAAAAGCAACCATTTATTTATTCATACAGCAAAGGTTTGGTGAGTACCTAGTTGGTGTCAGGCGCTATGCTGGGTCCCGTGGCTGGCCCTGTAGCCAGTCAGGGACCGTCTGCCCTTGCAGAGGGCCACTGCTTAGGGCAGAGAGCCAAGTAGGTGAACCTTTGCTGGAGGGAATGTGCTCTCCTGGCAAGCATGGGTTGTATGGGCGGCGTAGCTAGAAGGACTCAGGACTCCTGGGAAGGTGTGTGGAGGCCGGGTGTCTGTGTTCAGACCCGGCAGGTGACTGGGAGTTAGCGAGCAGCAGGAGGAAGGTGTTACAAGCAGAGGGACGTCAGTGGCAAATGCCCGGAGGTGAGAGAGAACATGGCGCCCACTTCAGGGACTGAACTTCATTGTTGGGGCTGGGGGGCATGGAGGGTGGGGAAAGGGATAAAGTGGTGAGAGCTTTTTCTGGAAAGATAAGCATGGGCTAGATGACCAAAGGCAGAGAGAACATGGTCAGAAATTTGGACTTTTGTCCTGAGGCCAGTGGGGAGCCACTGAAAAGCTCTTAGCAGGGAAGTTATGTGATCTAACTGACATTTTAGGAAGATTACTTTGGCTTCAGGATGGGAAGTGGGTTGGAGGTGGTGGGGAGAGTGTGGGTGGGAACCTGGTTAGGAAGCCATTGGAGGGATGTAGGTGGAGGTCTGGGAGCCTGAACCAGAGAGGAGAGGGAGCAGAATGGGCAGAGGGAATATATTCGCAGCAGGAACCATCAATTAGACCGACAATGGGAGGAAGAAGGGGTGGTGGAGGGTGATCCCAGGACTTCTGTGTGAGCAGATGGATGGAAGTTGGTGTGATTCTCCAGGAGGTGGGACACGAAGAGAATCAGACTGGGGAGGCTGGGCTGGGTTGCCATGGGCAGATGCAGTCACACTGGTTTTGGACAGCTGAAGCTCCAAATGAAAACGTCCAGAAGGCAGGCAGCCCTTCTGAAGCCACAGGAAAGGATGGTGAGATCTATCACCACAAATATAATACCTGAAGAAATAGGCACAAAGGTGCTGGGCCAGGAGAATGGGTGCATGGAGAAGTGGGGAGACAAAGGCCTCAGACAGGACTTCTCAACCCCAGCACTGCTGACACTTTGGGCTGCATAATTCCATGTTGGAGAGTTCCCTATGCATTATGGGGTGTCTAGCAGCATCTCTGGTCTCTACCAGTAGAACTCCCTACTTGTGATAGACACGATTTCTTCCGGTCATTGCCAGATGCCTCCAAGGGCTAAAACTGTCCTCTCTTGAGAATCATCGGCCTAGGACAAAATAATGAGAAACATCAATTTTTAGAAAATGGGAAGAACCTGAAAAGAAGAAAAGGAGGAACCTGTGAAGGAGACTGGGAAGAAATGGCCAGAGAAGAGGGAAGAAAATCAGGATCCCGAGAGTTTGAGGGATTAGAAAGTATTTAGAGGGGGACCAGTGGGTCAGAGCTGTCAAATGTGCTGAGAGGCTGGGGACGAAGATGAGGACCCCACCAGAGGTAGGGTCAGGAAGTGGCCCACCTGTGTGCCAGAAGCCCCAAGAGGAGGTGGCCTGAGTGGGGCAGTGGGGGGTGGGGCAGAAATCAAGATGGTGAGGGTTTTCTGTCAGAGTGAGGGGGAGCAGTGCCTGGAGAGGGTGACTATGGACAGCACTTTCAGGAGGCGGGGTTGGGGACGGGAGATGTGGCTCTGAAGGGGGTGAGGGATCCCAGGAGGTTTTGGTTAAGATGAGAGAGACTTGTCCACAGGCCAGTGGTGCTGGGAGGGGTGGGTGATGATCGTGGGGAGAGGGGAGGGGGCGAAGCTGCAGGAGAGATAGCGGAAAAGGACAGGAGGGGATGGGAAGCCAGACATGGGGGAGGGAAGCCGTCTCTGGCTGGTCCTGGGAGGGGAGGATAGGAAGCACAGAGGCTGAGGACATTCCTGTCTGGAGGCTTCTGTTTACCAGAAAAGCAGATGAGCTCATTTGCTGGTGAGGCCACAGAGGTGTGAGTGAGCAGGGGAGTTGGAACAGCTGTTACTGAGAATGGGTGAGAGAACGCAGCAGAGAGACCAGAGTTTGTGGGGTGGGGGGGGGAGGGGGGAGGGTCAGAGCTGAGCGGCAGGTGAGGCTGGAGGCTATGGCTTTACGGAGATGCCAACCTTCAGAGTCTGCAGCTTCCTCTAGCACGGCTCAGTTGCCTAGGGCTGGGGTTCCATGGAGGGACATCCGGCAAGGGAGCAGAGGCTGCTGGTAAGAGGGGTTGATGAGATCACTGGGGAGTGTGAGCCCCTGAGAAAGTGTGCCAAGGGGTCCCACTGTTCCTGTCACCCCACCAAGGACACAGGGCCCCAAGGGAAGCATTACCAGTCCAGGGTCCTATGTGCTGTCTGTCCCACTCTGGAAGAGCCGGGGGGCAGAGGGGACCGGGGCCCACGTTAATCACTGGGCTGTTCCAGGTGGCTTCCCCATTTTATAAGATCAGTTCTGCTTCATGATCCAACTGGTTCACCCCTGTAGGTCACATCTGAAGACCCCGTTGGCCAGAGGTGTAAGGGACTCATTCCATGACCTCAGCCTGTCGGATGACCCGAGAGCTGTGGCCAGAACCTAGCCAAGTCTCAACAGCCTGGCCACATCCAGGGCTTTGTGCCCCAGGGCCTCTGTATTGAAGCCAGAGGGATTCTTCCAAAAGCACTAACCAGAAGGTGCCCATTCAGTACTTAAACCCTCCTATGGTTTCCCATCACATCAAGAATGAAATGCAAACCCACAGTCAGGGTTTCCCTGGGCTCGGGCTCTGCTTCTTTTGGAGCTTATCTGGCTTACTTTCCGCCTCATAGCTGTACTGGCATCCACTGCTCAGTCCTCCTACCCCAGGGCCTTTGCATGTGCTGATTCTGCAGGTGGGAACTACTCCTCCATCTTCCCAGGACTGGCTCCTTCTCATCATTCAAACTGGCTCACATGCCATCTGCTCAGAGGCTTCTCTACTCAGCGTCACGCCATTCAGAGCCATCCTCCGCAGCCAGGCAATCCTGATCACATTTCTTGGCTTATTGTCTTTATAGCATTTACTATGGTTAAAATGACCTTGTTTTGTGTTTGTTCATTTACTGATCATCTGTCTCTTCCATGGGAATGTCAGATCCCTAAGAGCAAGGACCACGTCTAGTTCCTTGCTTTGTCCCTAGGGGGGAGCCCAGCTAGGATCACTTAGATGGTTAATGATACTTTGGACAGTGTCTCACACACAGTAGGCACTCAACATATGTGTGGGGGGGATACTGAGTTATTAAACAGGATATGCTCGAGTCTAACACAGCTGCTTTGGAATAATCACATTTCCTATGATGACACAAAGCTGTTTAAAGAGCACCCATGAGCATCTTGTCTTACTTCCAAAGCTCTCCTGGAGGGTGGCTTGGAGGCAGATTCACTCAGGTGTGAACGGTCAGTCTTCTGGAGGAGACTCAGCGCTGCTCTCCTGCCAGCGTCCTATCCCCCAGGACTGTTGTCATTGCCCTGGGAGCACGCTGGAGACAGGGGCAGTTTGCCAGGAACCTTAGCCCCAGCCTTTTGCCGTCTAATTCAACGCATCCAAAGATCAACAGAAATGTCACCAAATCAGAAGCTGTCCTCAAATCCAAAGCTCACAATTAGTGAAGGTGAAGCTTTCTGAGCTGAGTTGGCACAAGGTCTGGAAACAGCCCTGAATGAAGCCACCTAGCGCCTGACAAAGGCAGTCATTTCTACCCAAACGAAACTGGAAAGATCCGCCAACGGCGGGCTCTGGAGTTCTCTTCCGTCTGGTGCACTGACTGGGTGTTCGGGCTCCAGCGTTCTTAAGTCCCGACACAGCCTTAGATGCGACCTGCCCTGCTAACTGAGGAGATGCGGTTAAGGGGTGGAGATCACTTCCCTCTGCCGAAGGGCTCGAGGGTGCTCCTGAGATTATCAAAAAAATGAGGAAGAGCTGTACCATCTCCTGCACTCTTGACTGTGTGTATTGAGAATACTTTTGCCCTCCTAGATCATTTGTAGGAACAGAATTTGAATACTGGGAAAGCACACCTTGGGAGAGCTATTGATCCCTGAGGACCCGGGAGGACTAGCATCTTGGGATGAACACCCGGTGAGCTGCCCCCTGGGCAAGTGTCCACACTGCCGCCCCCACCCCGCTCATGCCCAGCACTGGTTCTGAGGGTCCCAGACCAGCTGCGGCTCTCTGTTTCCCGCCTGCCCACAGGACGACACTGTGAACCCAGAGGCTTTGCCTGCTGGCCAGGGCTCTCACGTGGCTGCGAGTGTGCTTGCACGGAGCCGGGAGGGGAGGGGAAGGCGTGCATGCGGCAGCGCGCAGCTGTTTTTGCTAACTCATCAACCCTGCAAGTGGGGTAGGGGTGGGAATTTCCTCCTTCAGTGGGTGGGAACGCAGTGTCCCCCCGGGCTCTCAAGACACCACTTGGGGCCCCAGGTGAGGAGTCCTAGCTGTTGGGCGTGGCCTGCATTAGCTGGACTGAGTGGGGGGCTTAGGAGAGGGACCAAGGTGGACCCCCTTCCAGGAGGGGGCACTGGGGGAAACCCTGCTTAATTGGCCTCGGGTTTGGGTTCATGTAACTGGATTATTGCCCAGGCTGGGCCTTGTTAAACCACAGAGCCTGGTTCCTTTCCTTTGTCACACTGGGGAATGACCCCAGAGGAATGTGGAAACTAGACTAGCAACAAGGTTCAAGGTTGGGGAGAGTAATTGCTCACATAAACCCCAGAGTGTGAAAGAGGGGTGGAGGCTCTTTGTTATTTTATTCTATTTCCTTGTTTTCACTTTGTCCACTCTAGCCCCACCTACACTATAAGAAAAGGGGTGGCCTTCTCTTGTTTTTAACCCAACAGATTACAAAGTGGAGGGAAGGGATGCCATTTCCCCAGATAGGACTGGCACATAGTGATGGCATGGGACGCCGGGCGCCACGGGGCAGTGACAGGCCAGGCAGCCTGGGTTCCTGCCCCAGCTCTGTGCAGTTACTGGGCCACTGGTGGGCTGTTATTCTGTCTGCCAGCCTCAGTCTCCTCATCTGTGAAATGGTCCTAACACCGCCTGCCCTACCATCTCATAGGACGGCTATGAAGATCAAGGACCTTAAGGATTGTACAAGTGCTCTCTGATGTGTTTCTTTATCTGGTCCCCAAAGAGACGGACAAATAAATACAATGGGACAAAAGAGTAAATAAACAAGTGAGACAATTGGAGTCAAGGGAAAAAATGGGCAGGAAAATGTGATAAAATGTGCGGTTGCCCAAGATCCTGTACCGAAGATGCAGGGGGTGAAACGTGGGTGTTTGCGGTGGGCATGGGCGAAGGGGAGAGAGTTCAGGGGTGGTGGGAAGGCAGGACGGAAGGGCTGGTGCTGAGTGGCCGCTGGGGAAGGCAGAGGCTGTTGCGGCTAGGAGGATGCTCAGGTTTCCAGCTTGGGCAACTGGGAACAGTGGAGCAGGAGCCGCGGGCTCAGGGGCAAACCATGAGTTCATTTGGGACATGTAGTATTTGAGGTGACCCTAATATTCCTACGGAGCTTCATAGATGGGGCCGGACGACGCATGCAAATTTTAACGTGAATGATAATTGCAGTGATATGGTGATGCATGGGATCAGAGGGAGGCGAGTGGAAGACGAGAGAAGAGCGCCCAGGGCAGCACCCAGCATCTACTCCTAGAATGCATTCATGTCAGCCACAGTCTCCCCATGCAGGGCTTACACGAACAGCTAACTCCCATTGCAACTTCTGCAAAAATGGCCTCGCTTCCGTTTCTGCCATTCTGTGTTACAATTGCTCTTCAGATCTGTCTCTCTCACCCTCTGTCCTCTGTCGTTTAAAAAAAAAAAAATACTAAATGCGGCGGCAACCGTGCTTGGACATGGACCTGAAGCATACGGCGCTTGGAGAATGAATGAGCAAGTCAAGTGGATGATTGGAATCTGTGGATGCTGGGGGATCAGCAGTCAGGCCACCTGGCTGCCTGTGAAAGGCTCCGTAGATGGCATTAATGTAATTTCTGAGAAAGCCAGGAAGCCATAAGGACGCTTTCATTTGCAAGAATTTGGGAGGTAGGGGTCATGAAACAAAACAAAATGAAAAGAACAAACAAAAATCACTAGATGTATCTCCCAAGAGAGTACAGAGTGTAATTACTTGTTTGTATGTCTGTTCCTCTAGTAATATTTGTGAGTTTCTTGATGGCAGATAGTGTATTTAAGACAACTGTAGGTTCAACATGTAACAGCAATGACAGCAATGCGAGGGAGCCTTTACCCAGCGTAGCGGGTGTTGTTCTAAGCTCACTCCAGTCTCCTTATCTGTGAGACATATGTTACTGTGTACTCCCGTCTTATGCCCAAGGAGCCTGGGGCATATTCGGGTTAAGTGGATCTCAGCTTATTATTTAGTAGGTGGCTGAGCAGGGATTCGAGCCCCATACCTGGGACATGGTAGACACTGGATAAATGTTTGTTGAACAAATGAGTGAATGAGTAAACATCTTGCACTTCTAAAACTTGGAGCCTATACCTCTGTTGGTCCATAAGCCCCTGGGGAGCTCTCCCAGTCAACTCTGAAGCTGGCTCTGTACTGGTAGAGGGCAGGGAGGGATCAAGGAAAGGCGTAGGATCACTTCAGATTGGTAGGTAGCAGTTGTAATAAACAAAGGGAATTTACATGCAATCTTGCCTTGAGCAGCAGCAAACCCGACCACCACCACCACTGAATGTTAAATGTTTATACGTGCAGGTGTTCTCAGCAGCATGTCACCATCTCAAGGTTATGTCCTCAGAGCATCCCCAGGAGCAGGTCACCATCTCAAGGTTATGTCCTCAGAGCATCCCCAGGAGCAGGAATGGCGAGGAGAGCACACATTCCAAGGACGGGGTTGGGGTGGGGAGCCTGAGGTCGCCTGCATCCAGCTCAGCAGTCAACTTGTTTTCAGGTCTTCTGGATGACCTCCCCCAGCAGCCTCTCCTTATTGAAATCTCACCACTTAAGTCTCGGCTCAAAGTCCCCTTTCTCTGGGAGGCTACCTGATGTTCTGCCCCGTGCCTTTTTGCCCACAGCACTTTGGAGTCCGCCGGAGTTTCATTCCTGTGATCACTCAGTGAGCGGCTCACACGTGTCACCGAACGACGACGGTGGTATCTGTATCCCCCTTAGGGCTTAGGGCTAGTGGGTGCTTAATAAATGTTTATTGACTTGAACTAAATTGAAGTTGTAATAGGAGCCAAGGTATGTATTGGGAGGAATTCAGAGCAGCCAGAACACGAAGATCATTAGAAATGGGGCCCAAGAGGCAAGTGACCTGGGTGGGTGATGAGCGGCCGAGATCTGAGAAGTAACAGGGTGGCAGGAGGATCACAGACAGCTCCTTTCCTTGGAGGTGAAGGAAAGAAACCCTTCTCTCTGTTAGTGAAGTGTGTTCGGCTCAATATTCAATATTCAGTCTGTGCTCTGAAATGTGTATTTCCATTAACAGTTGCTCTCCAGGGAGCCACGGTTCCTGAGCTCGGAGCAGAAGTCGAGAGGTTTGTATTGTGTTACTTTAATAAGGTTTGATTTGGTTGAAAATTCATGAGTGCATGGTGTCTTCCACTGTTCTGAGCTCCTTACAAATATCAGCTGCTTCTTTAGTCCTTTTGACAACCATCAAAGGAGGGTGCTCTCATCACCGTCATCATCATTTGCATTTTGCAGTTGAGAAAGCTGAGGCACACAGAGAGGTTGGGTGATTAGCATAAGGCCACACAGTTTTGAGGGTCAGACTCAAGAAGGCATCCCAGACATTCCGCCTCCGGAGTCCCTGCTCTTAGCTGTAATAAGAGGGTGCCTGGGTGGCTCAGTGGGTTAAGCCACTGCCTTTGGCTCAGGTCATGATCTCAGGGTCCTGGGATGGAGCCCCACATCGGCTCTCTGCTCAGCGGGGAGCCTGCTTCCCCACCCGCCCCCCTGGGCCCCTCTGCCTGCCTTCGCAACTTCTCTAGATTCACCACACAAAAAGGTAGCCTATCCCCCTACATTTTCCTTGTCACGGTGACTGCTAATGAAATGTACACTGGCTGCTTCAGAGGTCTCAGTGGCCCCCAGAGAGCTAGTTTCGTTAAGCTGATTCAAGGAGCAGGCGGAGCACACAGGAGATGCTGTCTAAGACAGTGCACCCACGCTGTCCTCCGGGCTTGCAAACCCTGGGGCAGCACGAGCGTTGAATGAGCTGCTGTGTGAAGCTGCTGGTTCCGGGGCTTCTGTTTCATGCCCCTGGCATCGGGCATCATGAATTCTCGGAAAGCAGACGATGAGCTCTGTGTCACTGTTGCTGTCAGCGACATCCAGGGGTTTGCTAAGGACATTTGGTCTGAAGAGGTGAAGGAAGAGAAAACAAAGATTGAGAGTAAGAAACAGCAGAGCCCGGTTACATGAGATTTGGGGAAGAAAAATATGAGAGAATGACCAGATTTCAAAGGATCTTCTTTACAAATACTTTAGCACTGAGCTGAGATCTTAGGTGACACACGTTGGATCTGAATATTTAAATTTATCAGACTTTGGTTGAATAGTATCATTTTTCTTAAGCATCCCTGGGAATCCTTAAGGTTGTACCCGTGAGCAATCAAATTCAGGAGTAGATGCTCTGATTCTCACCGCCATGGCAACCGTGAGCATCCCAGGAGGGGCTTTCTCCAGGAGTCCACACATCGGGCTCTGAGGCAAGAATTATTCTTCTCAGGCATGCCCCTACACGGTGCATTCTGTTCCGTGCAGCTGGCTGCACTTGCCAAACCAAGAAGGGATGTTCGTCGAAAACACAGGTGTCAGGCAAGGGGATGAATTCACTGGCCACCACTGACCCTGTGTGCTAGGCACTCCCTGCTGCCATGGTCTTATTTAAAAGACAAACTCAATGGGTTTGTCACTGTGGGCAAATTGAACCTCTTCAAGCCTCGGTTTTTTAGTCTGTAAAATGGGGAGAATTCTAACAATGGCCTCATGGGGAAGGGGAATGCACCCTGTCCTATCACGGGGCCAGGAATGAGGACATGCTCGGGAAGGGGTACCAACACTGTGGGATCCTGGTCCTATGGGACAAGGAGCCTGAGAAAACAGAACAAGAAAATATAAAATGCTTTGGTGTCTGAACTGCACACTTTTGCGGTGAATCGTGTAATCTTGGATTTGAGGCAGTATCCCCTACTTGCCAGCTGATCTCACGTATGCGAGATGACAGAATCAATACATATTTGTCGATCACAGCCCTCAGTGCAAGAGACGCAATCATGAGTTTCCTTGGTCCGAACACTGAAGGAAATGACAGATGAGTGAGGAATTCATAGCTAGAAGGCAGAGAGACCTGCTTCTGGGAACCTTTATGCTTTCTATTCTACAGCACTGAGCACAGGCCCCAGGACACAGAAGGACCTCAGTGAATGTTTTCTGATGATGTGGGGAAGGGAATAACGCAGCAGGTTTGGGATCTCTCGTTGAAAGATAGTCTTCCACAATTTACTTTTCTCAGCTTTTTTTGTTTTGTTTTGTTTTGTTTGGAAGTCTCAAATCACCACATCTCAAACTATTCTGTTTTTCTAACAGAGTATCTTTCCTGATTGCCAGCATCTATTTAAATGTAGTTGGGGTTAAGAGAAGAAAAGTAAAAAGCTAGGAAAAAGGCCTGTGATCCCTACAGGGCCTTTTGGTCCTGTGGATGTTGGAGTAATGACAGATTTGCTTCAGGAACCAGGGGGCCACACCTCTGAGACGCTGTGCAGGTTTGGGCTCAGAGAGGAATCAATCACCTGGTTGGTTTGCATCAGAGAATAGATTGGCCTAGTCTGCCATCTACCGGTCAAACCTTTACTTACTGGTTTGTTACATTTTTTCGGTCCTTACTTGCACACAGGTACATATACACAGTACTCATGATTGTTTTTAATTTAAAAAAGAAAAAATCAAGTTTCTCCCCATTACCATCCTCCTCTCATGTCTGGTCACTTCCATCCCCTAGGCCCTGAGAACTGGAAAGTCTTGCCCTCCCTCCCTCCCTCCCTTCCTTCCCCTGACTTACCATTCACCTTTCTCTGCAGGCTGCCCCAGGAGAATCCGCACCCCCCCCTCCCGTTTCTTTCTTTTGCACTCTGTTTCCTCCTGTTCACTTTCCAACATCAAGCTGCAGCATCTCTCCCAGCTGACCACCACGTTCAAGAACAGAGCCTAGTATTCTGATGATCTAAGATCTAAATACAACATTTCCTCCAGACCCTACGACCAACTTGGTTCCTCTCCAATTGTTAAACGCCTTCAGGGAAGGCATTTCCAAAGGCCTTCCAGGAACTTATTGCCATGGCTTACATTCCTGGAGCTGTGGCGAAGCCCTCGTTTAAAAATGATCCTCACCAGAGCCTTTGAAGACAGGGTGGGTGGGGGTGGGGGGTTGGAGAGTTGGGGGAGGTACAAGTCTCTGGAGGAGGGGGGCGTAGTCACATTTATTTTCTCTATAGCAACATGGATGCATGCGACAAACATTCTCACCAGCACTTGGGAAGGACATGTTCACACACAGATTTGAGTAAAGAAGGAGGAGGGAGGGCAGTGCAAGGATCAATTCTCATTCGCTTAAAAAAAAATTAGTCTCCCATGAAAAGAATCAGTCACAGCTACACACATCAATATGGGTGAATATAACAGACCTAAGACTGAAAGTCGACACACAGAGTACCCGGTGTGTGATTCCACTGACACCAAGTTCAAAACCAGAGACATAAACCTAGGGATCAGGGTATTGCTTCCTTCTGGCCAGGGGGCACAGGTGGAGTGGCCTGGGCATGGGAAGGTGTGCAAAAAAACCCCTGCAGTCAGGATTATCACTGAGAAGCATCCTTAGGGGCCATTTGTTGTCATCTTGGGAGAAAGTGTAGCCCCAAGGTCAGTTTCACTCCCCAGAAACCTGCGCTCTGGGGAGAGGTCACTTGGACAGACCCTGTGCGCGGAAGTCCTGGGGCCCGAGTTGGGGTGTGTGAGCCATGAGGGGCAAAGGGAGGAGGGGAGAAGGGGAGAAGGAAGGAGTTATCAAGAGATCTCATTCGGGTCCTTTAATTTTAAAATTATTTTAAAAAATCCCCCCCCCTTGCCCCAGGCATCACTATTTTATTTTTGCATGTCAGAAAGAAACTTTATTTATAGTGGCCTCATAATATCCTGTGACCAGACATCACTTTTTTTTCCCTCTTATTTTTAACTAACATATAATATATTATTAGCCCCAGGGGTACAGGTCTGTGAATAGCCAGGTTTACACACTTCCCAGCACTCACCATAGCACATACCCTCTCCAATATCTATAACCCCACCACCCTGTCCCCACCCCCCACCCCCCTTCCCAGCCCGGCAACCCTCAGTTTGTTTTGTGAGATTAAGAGTCTCTTATGGTTTGTCTCCCTCCCGATCCCGTCTTGTTTCATTTATTCTTTTCTTGCCTCCCAAACCCCCCATGTTGCTTCTCGACTTCCTCATATCAGGGAGATCATATGATAGTTGGCAGACATCACTTTTTAAAATGACAATAGTCCTGCTTCAGGGAGGCAGCTGTGTGGCTGCCTTCCTGGAAGTGCTCACAGGTTCGTTATCCGCAGGAACGGGTTTCGAGGGCCCCACTCAGAATCTGAGATCCTCTGAGACACCAACAGCTTAGCGTCTGATTCAGTGTCTCTGGAGCTCGGCATGGAGAAAACTGGCTCCAGGAATCATCAGCTCATTTTCCAGGACGTGAAAGGCCTTGCAGCATGTCTGGAATGCTCTCCAGCTGGCCCAGCCCCCCGGGGCTGGGCAGCCCAAGTTAGGCAGAGAGGATGCAGTCATTTGTAACCCGAAGTCGTGTCCTGTAAACTTCCCTTCATCAGCATGCTGGCCACATAACTACGGCCAGGGCAGAAGCTACGAGCTTTCTGTTGGTGCTTCAGGGTGACATTCTGAACGGCCATAGCGCTTACTCATTTCTGGTTATCAGGGAGCGGTAATGCTTCAAACTGCCAGGGGATGGTCAGAGATAAACGCAGGCCAGTCGCAGACTGAGTGGCGCCCAGGACACGTTTCATGTGTTGCGGATTTCCTTTCCTTTCTTAAAAGAAGAAAAGAAAGTACAATAATGTATTATTTTTTGACCTGGAAATAAGTATGCAAGGATAAAAAGAAAAAAAAATCCCCTAAATCTCAGGGCACGAGGATTTTACTAATGCGCTGCTCTTTGCTTTTTTTCCCTTCTCTGTATTTGATGGCAGAAGGAGCAGAAAACACAAGACAGTCCAGGTTTGGGGGGTTACTGTGTCCTGGGAGCACAGATCAAGGAGGGCCTTCACACTCCTCGATTTCCCAAGGACGTTGGGCGGGGTGGGGGTGAGGGTGGAGGTCGGGGGGCATCTGCATGTTGGTTAATTTCTGATGCCATTGGCATCCCTGCAGCCCCGAGACAGGAGCTGCCCGCGACGTGGCCGCCACCTGCTGGCCCAGAGTCCCGTTGCCAGCCCCGGAGGGCTGCGACTCCCCGAAGCGCAGGTAACACAGCCATGCGACTCCCGGGTCGGTGTGGGGACAGATGGCCCCGCTGCGTTTTACCTCCGCTGCGCTAGCTAAATTAGAGAGGCTGAGATATGCAGAGAAACATCTTCAGGAAGTACACACAGGGAGGGGCAATAAAACACTTCTGGGCTATGTGTGCTGTTTATTTAGCAGTTTGGAAGGTGAAAAACACATCGGAGTAAACCACTCTTCCTCCAGATTTTTATCTTGCTCGATTTTATTACTGTCTTTGGGCTTCAGAGCACATGGTTCTTTTTCCTTGGACATAATGTAAATTCGAAGCTGGGTGGGAGGCCATCTCTGCGGAAAACAACTGACGGATGGCCGGCCACCTCCCGGGAGGGCTGCGGGTCCTCATTCTGGAGGCAGCCTATACGGACCCGTTCCTGGCCAGAGCTCCGCTGTCACAACGTATCATGACCCCGAGATGCTGGGAACGGCCAGCAGCTAGAGCTGGGGCAGGCCAGTGAAGCTGACTTCGCGGAAGAGAGTGGTGCCGAGCACTTAGAGGGTGGCTGGGCCTGGGCCGGTCCTGAGGCTTCCCCCATCACAGCCCACCTGATCACCCCTTCTGAGTTCACCAGCTGCTCCCTTCTCATTTCTCCACAGGAAGACTAGCTGGAGAAGAGGGGGAAAGTAAGGGACCTGTTCTTGTTTCTGCTCTGCTTCCCCAGGTGCCCTGGGGTGAGGCATGGAAGCGGAAGAGAGCGGGAGCTGAGTTGGAAAGTTCTAGAAAGCTGATTTCCTAGCTGAAACAGGGAGGCTGATAGGAAAAACTGACAAACCAAGGAAGTTTGGGCAATGGGTTATGAATCCCCAAATGGAGTGCACTCAGGAAGTGGCTCCCTGACAGTGAGCAGGACTGCAGGGGTCGGCCTGGAGCCCACCCTTCCCTCCAGGGCCCAGTGTCTGGGCTGACTCTGCTCACCCTGCATGAGCCTGTAGTCAGGACGGGCTTTGCCCCGAGTTTTGCAGAGCCATTAGTCTAAGCCGTTAGTTGTCATTAGATCCTGAGAGGGGTACTCTGACCGGTGTGGTTCAGGGAGTCCCCTGGGTCCCCTCTGGGCCAGAGTGGTGGTGAGCATGGCCCCATGGAGGAGCCAGGGCCATGTGTGTGCTTGGGCCATCGGTCACCTCACTCTACGACAACACCAAATGTCAGCGTGGACATGGACCTAGCCTTATCGAGCAGCCTTGAAGAAGCTTCTGATGGCCGGTGAGCCTCTGCGCCATGGCCTCGCTGGCTGGTCCGTCACACTATCTGCAAGCAAGAGCTGTTGGCTTCCTGTTCGGGGACTGGGGCAGCACAGGGTGGGCTTGAAGCCAGAAAGGGCCCTCCAACTTTCAACCAGTCCCTGCTCCATGCAGAGAGCCCTCAAACGATAATGCACAGAAGCTGGAGTTTCTTAAGATTTGCTGAGGAAGAAACCTAATACCCTCCCACAGAGCCAAGTCCCTCATCATCCCTGCAGTCCCCAGGACCCAAACCCAGCCCTTGGGTGGCAGTGGGGGACCCACCAACAGTCCCCCTATTTTTAAATCTGTATTGTTTGAAAATTTAAACATGCAACATGTGTTCAAACCAGGTTCTGTTCCTGCAAAACATGTTCTCAGCATCACACACAAGCAAGGGCAGGGTTCCTGCCTGGGGTGATCTGCAGGGCCCCGTGAACCCAGAAAGTGCCCAATCACGATGAGTGACTGTCGATCTTGCTGTGAACATCCTGTCACCTCCTGTTCCACAAACACCCTTCTAGGGGATTCTCCTGCTGCTTCCTTCATCCACTGCAAGCTAGAGGTTATCAAGATGCTGGCTTTTCTGCAGTTAGGCAAGTGCCGACCACTGTTCTAGCAGAAGCAGATACATAAAAGTTACCTGTCAGCTCAGCCTCCAGAGATAACCCCCGGTTCATATTTTGGGTGCCTGTTCTCCATCGCCCTCCCAGGCCCTTGTGCTCCTATGTTTGATAGGCAGCCGACATCCAGGAAAAAGTGGTGTCACAGGCTGTTGGGAAAGGCCATTTATTTATTTATTTGTAAAGATTTTATTTATTTATTTGACAGAGAGAGACACAGTGAGAGAGGGAACACAAGCAGCGGGGTGGGAGAGGGAGAAGCTGGCTTCCCGCCGAGCAGGGAGCCTGATGCGGGGCTCGATCCCAGGACCCTGGAATCACGACCCGAGCTGAAGGCAGACACCTAAGGACTGAGCCACCCAGGTGCCCCTGGGAAAGGCCATTTAAACAGCATGGCATGGCTCACCAAGTTTAGTGCTCGTAACAATCACCTGGAGAGCTTGTAAAACAGATTCCCAGAGCCGCTCCAGGAATTCTGCATTCCACGGGTGCTGAGAAGGGTGGCCTGCCTCGTCCAGCCCAACTGCTTCCAAATCCTCCCGGCCTCTTCGACCTCCACTTCCCGCAGAGGCCAGGACCTGGTTTGACCTCCTCGGGGTCTTCCCTGAGCAGGAGGGAAAGAGTGTTCTAGCTACCCGCCCAGGCAGGAGTCATGATAGCTGGGGGCTCTGTCCTGCACGGCCTCTTCCTGGCCCCATGACCTTGGGCCAGTCACTTCCCCAAGCCCTGCTTCCTCCCTGACATGACAGCCGTCACTGCTCCTTCCCCATGGAATGCTGGCTGGATGAGGATATAGCTGGGTCAGCGGTCATGGGTCTTGGGTTGGCCCCTCGTGTAAGAGCCTCAGGGGCTGACAGAAGAACCATGGCTCAGGGCATGGTGGATTCTGTGTGATCTCCAGGCACTTAGGATTCCCCATCTACCAAGTATGGAATGGTGGGCACCTCATGTATCCAAGGTACCAGTTCCATGAAATAATGTGTGTAGAGCGCTGAGTAGAAGCCTAGCCCGTGTTATGTGAATCATTGTTTGTACTGCTTCTTAGCTCCATGCTGTGCTCTGTAACCAGTCTTTTTATTTTAAAATCTATATTGCTACAAGGTTCAAGCATGTGCAAACAGACTAGTCCAAGGTCCCCTCTTATACCCATCACCCCAATTCAACAATTTGTCAAGTTTTGCCTCCCGACCACCTTTTCCTTTTCCTGGCTGGTGCCGGGCTCAGGTCTGCTCTGGGGTTTCAGAAGCAGGGTCAGAGGTGGGAGCCCCGGGGCAGGTGTCTGGGGCATGGGGTGGGGGCTGGGGGAATAGCTCAGAGCAGCAGCTGTCGGGAGAAGGATCTGGAATCAGCAGGAATTGCGGGCAGGGTGAGCAGCCTGTGGGGTTTCTGTGGTTCCCAGCAACCAAAGCATGAATGTGAGTTCAAAACAAGCAAACCCAGAAATGCTTCTCCGTATACATGAGACTCCGCAGTCATCCCAAACAGCTTGGTGCTGCCAATTCCAAGTGCTCCCCATCAGTATTGTTTCTGGCTCTCAACGAAATGATAGCTTTCATAGATCCTCCACCCTGTGGTTTCCCTTGTATCACAGCCCAGGGCTCACCACATGGCCCCTGGGCCTCGGCAGAAGGGGGGCCATTCTGCATCTCCAGGCATGGGATCTTGGCTAGATCGAGACGCCCCCGCCCGCCCCCCACCGGGGTCTTTCCTGCTTCCTTGGAGAGGGTTATCAGCGAGGATAGCCTTCACAACCCAGATTTGCCAGTTTTGGGCTCAAGGGATTGATTACGAGGTTTTCCAGCTACCAAAATGTTGTTGCGTCTTTTCATCGGTGGTGACAAGGGGTGATGTGAGAGGTGCAGAGGGCTTGGGCCAATTCATGGGTCCCAAGACGGGGAGATGCTACACATGGCAGGCACCTTCCTGACAAACTGGGGGCAGCGAGGCTGCTGACGGGGCGGGCATTGTGATTGCCCAGGGCCCAGGATATGGGGCCTCAGTGGGTTGTTGGGCTGTGATTACGGGCAAACAACTTTAATTCTCCTTCCATAAGACGGCCATACTACTCCTGCCTCGCTGGTCAAAGAAGCCAAATTCACACTTTTATCCAAAGAGCTGAGAAGCAGACGCCTACCCGGTTTGGGACTACATCCCCTGCTCCCCCTCCCCCGCCCCGCAAGAGGGAAATTTCCAGATGATTCATAAACTTTTATGCTTTCTACTGAGAATGTTCTACCGAGACACTTGGCAAAAATGACATTAGCATTAAGTAGCTTTTAGGACCTTACTGATGTTAGGAAGAAAATATATGGGGAGATATTATTAATCTAGTCTAATGTCATTAGAAAAAGAGAGAGGAGAGTGGGACAGTGTGGTCCATGGCAGGGACATCCTTTCCCGGGATAGCAGGCCAGTTCAGGAGGGCTGACTGAGCCCACCCAGAGACCTCTGCCTCACACAGGGCAACAGGATACCACCTGGACTTCTGTTCATGCTTCCCTCCTTCTCAGAGCCTCCAGACCAAAGAATGAGTTTGAATTTTGTGGCACATATCACACATTATCAGTAATCAACTCTCCCTTCCTCTGGATGCCTCTGGCAGGTGGGAGAGCTTGAGAACTACCTATAAATAAATATTAAGAATCTTATGTTACCCAGATGGCCCTAAACTCATGTAATTCTTAGGCTAACCCTATGAGATAGGAACAATAGTTACCCCAGATGATGAAACTGAGGCCCATGGAGGCTCATGGACAGCCTGGGGTTGCACATCTAGTGACCACCTTGCTACCACGTCCACCTTCCTTTCCTCTTACCCTCCTTGGCCACTGCCCTGGGCTCTGTGTGCCTGGAAACTGTGATGTAAGATTTCTCATTCTCCCCACTGCCATGACGGTGATTCAAGGAGATGTTCCAGGACCATCCCTTCTGTCCCTTCTGTCTCCCAGGACATCCCATCTCTTGGCCCCCATGATACTGGATACCTGCCGGACACCAGGCTCTGGAGGCCTCCAAGAGACATCATGCCCCATGTGAGCCCTCCAGGCCACCAATGAGGACCCTGGGGCCAAAGGCAAGGAAACACGAGGAGTGGAAATCTGGGATTGCCAACAAGGGCAAGGGAGGCAGCCTTGCCACCCAAACTTCAACTAACATTCATGGAGGGATAATAAGACAGGAGACAGTGGGGAAATAATGGGGAGCAGGTCGTCGGAAGGGGACGGGGCCCAGGGAGATTTGAACAGCTTGTTCCCTGGCATCCCCAGCAAAAGCAAACGGCCATTCCTGCTGCCCCCACTGAATGATTAGCCAGGTACGAAACCTGGAGGTCTCTCTGGAGGCCCGTGGCCCGGGCCTCCCCCTGCCAGGCTTGACTCGGGGCACAGGAGGCCGAAAGCAATGCACACGTGCAGGTATTGTGCTGTCTGGAATGGAGGAAGAATGAGGACACTGTGGGAAAGAGGCCTGGGTGGGCCGGGGCAGAGAGAGAGCATTCGTTTCTGTTATTCTGGTTCCTGGATCGGCTCCTGAGGACAGGTAACATGAGTGCCCTGTGGGCATGGAGCCTGTGGTACCCACCAACAAGTGAGGCCGGGCTCAGAAGTGAAGAGGTGCCTTGATTGTTAGCGCTAATATTTTAGCAAATATTCCCTGAGTATCCACTGTTGCAAAACACAGAGCTGGGCTCTCTGGGGTGTGAGCCAGCCCTGTCTTGCATCCGTTCCCCGGCGAGGAGGCCTGCCTGCAGAGTGTCAAGTGAGGACCAGAGTCAGAGGCGGGACTTGGAAGTACTAAAGGAGCTGGACCTCAGGGTCTTCTTGGGGATCTCAGTGGGCTGCCACCTGCACCAGGAACAATGTGGGATCCCTCAGGAACCGGCTTCCACCTCTGCCACAGCTGTCCATCCCTCCTCCCGTGTTCTCACAGCCCAGGGGCTCCCAGAAGAGAGTTGGGGAGTGAAACTGACCAGGGCAACGACAAGACTCCCCGGCAATGGGGCTTTCCCTGGGTCCACTTCCGTGCCAGGACCCTGCTTATCCATCAGGCTCAGGAGCACCTTTCTGCTTCTGGAACTTTGTGAAGGCAAAGGGCAAGGCACTGGCCTCTCCCTGCACCTGAAATTCTTCACATTTCACATCAGGTCTCCTCTTGTTTGGATGCATTAGTTATTCTAAAGAAAGAGGACTGGGACGCCTGGGTGGCTCAGTGGGTTAAAGCCTCTGCCTTTGGCTCAGGTCATGATCCTGGGGTCCTGAGATCGAGCCCTACATCAGGCTCTCTGCTCAGCAGAGAGACTGCTTCCCCCTCTCTCTCTGCCTGCCTCTCTGCCTACTTGTGATCTCTGTCTGTCAAATAAATAAATAAAATTGTTTAAAAAAATAAAGAAAAAGGACTTCTTTTTTAAATTAAAAAAAATAGGAAACCACCTTTGCTAAGAAATCTGGGGTTTTTGTAATTTGGTGAAGATCACACACTGAGGTGTGACATGGGCCAGAACAGAGCCCAGAAGCCTTGGGTGAGTGTGGGGTCCCAGGGACCCGGCGGTGTCACCTTCAGCCAAGAGAGCCTGATCCGCCGCTATTCTTTGTTCTTACCTTGTTTTGCTGGTGTGCATTTTGATTTTATTATGTCCTTTTCTGTAGAGAGGATAGAAAGATAAGGCAGCGCTTCAGGCTGCCAGGTTCTGGGCTCCCAACACTCCCTCAGGGACGGAGGCCTCATGGGGGCCGAGTGACCCCTGGCAGTCTGAGCCACCCAGCAAGAAGAAGCAGCCCTGTGCTCTCTGGGTCCTGGTGAACTTGCTTCCAGAATGAACCAGGACAAGATGCAAAGAGATCTTTCTGAAACAGGAGGAAACAGGAGGCATCCCCCGTGCCATTTCTCAGTTTCGCACCGAACTGTGTCTGCATTTGATGGTTGATGTATTCCTTTTTCCAGTCACACTTTCTCTCATACATGGTTTGTTTTCTCCAGCCCCAGGCCTCAGGATTCACTACTGTGTGTGGTGTGTGTGATGTGTATGTGTGTGGTGTGTGCATGTGTGTGGGGGGGCGTGTTGTGTGGGGTGTGTGTGGGGTGTGGGTGTGGTATGTGTGGTGTGTGTGGTGGTGTATGTGTGTGGTGGTGTTGTGTGTGTGGGGTGTGTGTGTGGAGTGTATGTGGGGTGTGTGTGGTGTGGAGTGTGTGGTGTGGAGTGTGTGGTGTGTGTGTGGTGTGTGTGTGTGTGTGTGTGTGTGTGGCGTGGAGTATGTGGTATGGTGTGTGTATGTGTGGTGTGTGTGTATGTGGGGTGTGTGTGTGGAGTGTGTGTGTGTGTGTGAAATGTGTGTTGTGGTGTGTGTATGTGTGGTGTGGTGTATGTGGGGTGTGTGTGTGGAGTGTGTGTGTGGTATGGAGTGTGTGGTATGTGTGTGGTGTGTGGTGTGTGGCATGTGTGTGTGTGGTATGTGGTGTGTGGTATGTGGTGTGTGGTGTGTGATGTGTGTGGTATGTGTGTGTGTGGTATGTGGTGTGTGGTGTGTGATGTGTGTGCGGTGTGTGTGTGGGGTGTGGGGTGTGTGTGTGTGTGTGTGTGTGTGCGTGCACGTACATGCACACACTCTCCCTGGGAGAAGGAAGCCCCGCTGTCCTTACAGACATGTTCTGTACTTTTACCCTCAGAAGTGGCTCATAGACCGCCTGAGCTAAGCCACCTCTCTCCTGCTGTAAATAGGATCAAATCTTTCAAATCTTTCTCCTTAATCCATTCGCTCTGTATAATCTTTAAAAACCCTCCTGATCAAAGCATCTCTCTCCTCAAGAGTCCAGGGGGCTCCCTATTGCCTTCCACAGAAGTTTCCACACTGGGCCGGCAGTCAGGGCCTCCACAGCTTGCCCTGACCTGACTTCCCAGACCAACACCATAGATCACTTCCTTTGGATCCCTCCGGCTCAGACTCCCCCTGTTGGCTCTCTCTCCTCTTCCTATCCCCTGCTGAAATCCTACCTGTCAGGCTTCAACTCAAATGCCACCTGCTCCAGGGAGCCCTCCCTGAGATTCAGAGAGAAGAGATTCTCTTGGGTTCAGAATCCCTTGGTGCCATTAGCTCTCGAATGGTCCTTCTCCCACCCAACCTTGTGTAATGGATTCCTTGTGCACACTTCTTGCTCTTTGAGTGCAGGGACAGTTTTCTACCTTGTTTCCACATCCACCTCAAGTGTTTGCTGAATGAGTGGTTCTTTTGGTAGAGAAAAAAATGGGTGCTCAGAGAGAGGGTAAGTGATTTGCCCAAAGTTCCTCAAGCTGGTGGGTAGCAGAACCAGATTGAGAACCCAGGTCTGAGAACGCCCGTTGGCATCACCCTCTGCATCTGTCCATACCCAGTGTTTCATCTCAGTTGGACGCAAGGATGGCCAAGGATGGCCAGTTCATGGAGGACACAGCCTTTGGCGTGACTCCCTGCCTATGTCTGAGAACTGTGCTAGTTCATGGTCGGCAGGGAAAGGAGGGCTTGTGTGTATGTGCCAAACCCTTGTAGAGTATTTTTAAGCCTTTATTATACAGTTTTCACACATTCCCAAGGCAGAGCAAAATAATGCAACGACCTCCCTTGTGCACGTCACCCAGCTATGACAGGCATCACCTGATGTCCAGCTTCCCACATCCCGGATTCTGCCGACTACAACCCTGGGTGTCAGTTAACATTTTTTCCTCCTGAGTCCTCTTTCCTCTACACTAGTAGTTAGATCTAGAAGCTTGGTTGGGCTTGATTTTCTCTTTCCCTTTCCTTCTCTTTCCTTCCTTCTTTCCTTCCTTCCTTCCTTCCTTCCTTCCTTTCTTTCTTTATCTCTCTCTCTTTCTCTCTTTCCTCTCTCTCACTTTCTTTCCTTCCTTTCTTTCTCTTCTTTCTTTCTTTCTTCCTCCCTCCCTCTCTTCCTTCCTTTCTCTCTCTCTCTCTTTCAAGAATACTTACCTTATAGGTGGTGGTGTTGTTTCCACCAGGAACATGTGATGTTGTGGCCATTTTTACGTATAACATATTTAAAAGTAGCTCAATAATATCACACACATCTGAGAAATGTAAAAACTGACTTACCCAACAGACCCTGACTGGAACTGGAAATGGTTTACTCTGGGTGGTGTCTTAACAGAAGTTATTGGTAAATCAGATAACGAAGGAAAGAATATAAGAACATTGCTCAGTGATTGGCCTCCTGGAGTAAGAAGATTCCAGAACTGAGTACTGCTCTTACTTCACTATGGCTACCTCCTCACCCAGGGCAGGATGTCAATATTTGGTAACATCATGGGACAGCTTTGAGTAATATGCAATGGGTGTGTCAGTAGGAATCAGTACCAGTTTTTTCAAGGAAATGTACATGGCTCCTTTTCTCTCTTCTTTCTTTTCTCTCTCTCTCTCTCCCCCCACCCCCCCACCTCTCTTTCTTTTTTTAAAGATTTTTTATTTGTTTGAGAGAGAGAATGTGTACAAGCTGGGTAGGGGGGACAGAGGCAGAGGGAGAGGGAGAGAATCCTCAAGCAGACTCCCCACCGAGCTCGCAGCTCGACTCCGGCCTTGACCCTAGGACTCTGAGATCATGACCTGAGCTGAAACCAACAGTCGGACGCTTAACCGACTGAGCCACCGAGGCACCCCTTCCACGGCTCCTTTTCTACAAGAACAATTTGGTAGTGTGGGAAGAGTCTTCCTGGCTTCAGTATTAGGTAGAAATGATGATTCTAACCTTCAGTTCAGGGAGGGAGGTGGAGTCGAAGATAAAGGAGAGACAGGCAGTGTGAAAAGCTTGGGACCCTGGCAGTGGATGAGAACACGTTGCATAGTTCAAAGGAAGGTGCAGAAGCCGGAGCTGGGCTGCCAGCTCATGGCGCCATCTTGATCCTTGACAACCACACACATCTTCTTTGTGCCTTCACTTCTGTCTGAAAATTGGGTTAGTCTCCAGAAGACACTGCAATTTTCTAGAACATGGAGGCTTCCTACAGCCTTCATCTTAGAGTCCTTATTATTATTATTTTCCCTCTGTGTTGGCCCTGCTTCCCCAGCTCAAGAACTCTCTTGAAGTCTGTGCTATGCATCACAATGCATACATAGCTGGGGCTTTGAAATACCCTCTAGTTTCAAGGAGGCCTAAGTCCTGCACTTGAAGAAAGTTGCTGGAGACCTTCCTTGCAGGATACCAAAGTACTAAAAAAAAAAAAATTCTTGCTGGAACGAGTTTCACTCAAGTGGTGCGGGGCCTCCACGTCTTAGGATGTGCGGGCCATAAAGATAAGCACTAAGCCTCCTCTTCTTGGAAGGAAGACTTATCTTGGAAGGAAGGACTTATCATCAAGTCTTGGGTTTGGGGAAAGCCACCTCCCAGAGAGACGCTCTCGTTGGCGTCTCCACCACGGGCTTTACTGGGGCCACGTCCCGGGGCTGTGATGTCAGTTTCCCTGTTCCCTGGGGAGGCACGGTGTTTGGTCACTGAAAGGAGCACGCCCTGGAAGGGGGCAGGGAGCGTTTGTCCAGGAGTCGGGCTGCCAGCCAGGGCCCCTCCCCAGGTCCTCCGCACTTGAGATAGCTCGGGGAAACTTTCTCATTATCACTGTGACCTCCAGGGCCCCTGGGTGCTAGCTAATCATTACCAGGGCCAGGTTGTATTCCTCGGGCTCTCTGACCTGTTTTCGCCGCCCAGCTGGATTTATTACTGGCCAAGGGGCCTTGGCTGGTGTTTGGACTGTGCGCTGATAGGCAGCCCAGTTGGCCCCAGTTCAGCCCTGGCTGGATACCAGAGTTAGGCCCCTCTTGGGAAACTGGAGCGTCTGAGTGGTTAGCAGCCCCCTTCCCGGGCTCCTGGGGGGCCCTGGCACGGAGGACCTACAACTCCTCTTGGAGAAAGCCCCGAAATGAAATTGGGGCGCCAGAAGCTGAGGTCTAGAGTAGGATACCTCAGAGGCAGAAGGGCAAAGAGGCCAGGCTGAGTCATGGTTGTGCTACTCCTCGGGGGGCTTTTTGCTCAGGGTCCAAGCAAAGTGGGAGCTATGAAATCCTTTCCCCTTCATGGTACGCCCTTCTCTTTCTCCCTCTGTCCAGGTAGGAGCTGAGACAAGCCAGGGGGCGTCCCATGCATATGTTATAAAAGCAAGTTGACTTCCCCCAGAAGCACCTCCTAGCTTTCTTGATAATTGTAAGAAAGTTCTTAGTAATTAAATAAAGTAGAGGAAGGTTTCAGAGTCATTTGCCCAAATGACTCCTCCAGAACCATCCCGGTTTTCCAGGAAGACCACTCTGAACAACATGTGCAGAGTGAATTTGCTTCTCCCACCTTTTGGGCCATCTCTCCGTCCCATAGCCACAGGGATGCCGCCAATGCCCCCTCCTCCACCACGTCTGCTTTCCTGCCTCCTCCCCTAACTGACCATGTCCTAGACCCTGTCCTCCCAGCCGGTCTTCTTCTCTAGGCTGTCCGTATTCCCAGTCTAACCCGTCCTCCCCCTCCTTCATAGCTGCATTGAGTGGTGCACCCACCCACGCATTCCCCCCACCCCCACCACAGTGCTCAGAGCTGGGGTCTGCAGGAGCCCACTTTTTTCTCTCATCTGAGGTGACCGGGTTATCCTTGAGGTTCATTCCCCCAGACCGGGGCTGGGTTTCACCTCTTTTTCTATGGCTGCAGGAGGCACAGGGCCCTTTCCCCAATACAGGGACATCACAGTGGGTCACGTGAGCTCAAAGCACGCCTCAGTACCACATCTATGTCACTATGGGAGACCAGGTGAGGATTAGGCTCAGTACCCACCCTTGCTGCATGAGGGAAGGAGAGGGGTTGGGGCTGGGTTGAACCAGGGTGTCCCAGGCCTACCCTCCTGCTCCCCGCCGCTGTCCCCCATGTCATCCACTGCTGCCGTTCCTTTGGGGACCCACTGTGTAGATGTGGTGAAAAGTGGGGTGAAAAGGAGCCGTCTGGAGAGGCTAGGGAGCACCTCCGCGGTAGGCTTCAGGGCATTGGAGGATGCTGGGACACTGCCTCCCAGGTGGCCTTGTCCCCTTGGAGGGGTGGGTGCCGTGCCGGCTGCTGTGTGCAGAGAGGAGAAAGGGTGACGAGGGCTGAGCGCGGGGAGGCCAACTGCAGGACTCTGGGTCCTAGCCCCCTGCAGGCCTGGAGCACCACGTGGACCAGGCAATTCCAATGCCTGGCCGGGTGCCGCGAACCCAGCAAGGGGTGGGGGTGGGAGGCTCAGAAGCGTCTTCCTCCAGGTGGAGAGTGTGGAGGGCTTAAGTGAGATGAGACCAGAAAACCCCTGCTTCCACCCCATGTTCTCCTGGAGGGGAGCCCTCTAGCTCTCCCAGACCAGAGCATACCACTGAGAGGTGGTTACCTTGAAGCAGGGCGTAGGCTTTTCTTCTAGAGCTGCCTAGTGGTCCCTTCCTCCCAGCCTTCTTTTTGCGCTTTGTGACACAAAGAGTATTTGTCATTACAAATGAAGCCTGCTTCCTCCCTTTTATTACATAGTTGATAGCATTAGTTCCCTCTGTGATTTCTTTTATTACCCTCAATTTTTATTAATGCTGTGGTTGCCGGGGATAACGATCTCATAAAATAATAACGGGGTGAGCTCTTGCTGAGAGGCCCCCTTTGATGAGTTGGATAAAGCCTCTCTGCTCCCCTGAGGAAGGAGGGTGCCGGGTCCAAGTGCCGGGGCTCGTCCACACATCAGCATCCCCTCAGCTGTTTATAGGGATGCTCTGTGTCTGGAGAAGGGCAGGCCTCGCGCTTCACAGCAGTGTGAGTCCAGGGGAGGCCCCGCTGTCACCCAGAAACGTCACAGTCCCAGGCACAGCTAATGGGGAAGAAAGTGGGGGGAGGGGCATCCCCTAGGGACACTGTGAGTCCTGTGTTCCCACAGAGTATCTGGGCCTGCTCAGCTGCGCGACCGATGGAACCCATGTGACTAACCCATCAGGACAGCCCCCAGAAGGGGAAACAGCATCTCCCTGTAAGATTCGGTGTTCTACCGGGGAAACCCCAGTTTTCCACAGAGCTCACCCTCTCCTGTCACTTTGCTTCTGGGGATCCAGACTCGCCCTTCCTCTGGCATCCTTCCCTCCCTGCACTGGCCTCACTACCCCCCATCCCACAACCACGCCGTGGGGCCTTCAGAAGGAGAGCAAGGAGCCGGTGCAGAGCCTGGGTGGTGCTCCCCAGGGGCGGGAGCATGGACCGACTCGGTGGCGGTCTGGGGTAGCTGCTGAGAACAGAGGGAGCAGCACCCCCTGGCCAGGTGCCCAGCTTGGCCTTAGCTTTCCCTGTGTTTACGCCCACTGTCCCCTGAGTGGACTGGTTTGAATCAGACGTGGGGCTCACACCTATGAAACATCGCAAAGTGGGCTTAGCTGCTTTGCCCGCAGGCGTCAAGATAACATCTCCGAGAATGCCCCACAACCAGGCCGCTGTTCTTCACACTGCTCGGGAGAGTGACCAGGCAGGGCTGCATCTGCGATGTGCCCTCTTTTCTTTCTTCCGCCGCCCCTTCCTCGGATCTTCAGCAAACTCCAGATAGCCACAGGGATATGTTTAAAAGGAGGCACCCTTCCTACTGGAGACTTGCTCCTTTCTCATTTACAAAGAATAAGGGGGACTGTTAAGGAAATTCACGTGGGGTGCCGGAGTCTTGGCCGATCACACTTCCCATCAGAACCCACTGAGCTCACGTTCACTGGCGATGAAAGCCCAGCGTGTGCTGAGGAAGAAGAGCCAGCCGGCCAGAGTGCGGTACGAAATCGCTAGTTGCTCATGATGGGGCAGGAGGCTGGAGGGAGAGTTGCAGACTAAGGCCCGCAACCTCCAAGACCCAGGAGGTGAGGGCTGGGGGCGGTGACATCATTCTCGCAGGCCCTTGCCCTCCCTGCTCTGTGGGAGTGGGTCCTAGGGAGCAAGTGAGCCAAGGCCAGCCCAGGGACAGCAGTGTCTCCCTCCGTCCCTGGCTGCCCAGCACTGCAAACTCCCCGGCAGCTCTGCGTCCAGATGCTCCCATGTTCACACGGTTCCTGCCTGCAAGCCATATGGCAGTCTGTGTTTCAGCAGCAGGTTCTCTCGTTCCCAGATTTTGCACCCACTTTCACTAAGTCGGTACAAACATTCCCTTTTCATACTCACGGCTTGCCTCCCCCAGAGAGAAAAACAGCCTTATAGATACCTCCAAGTCCAGCTCGTTCCTCATCCCGCTGTGTACCCACCAGATGGACACACATGTCCTGGAGGACTCTAGACACATGTGTTTTACTCGTGACGGTCCAAACCACCAACAGCCCTCACATCCAGTAAAAGCAGAACGGGTGATGAGATTGTGTTGTTGTTCCCCAGTGACTGACAATGCAACAACAGAGACACCTGAATGACAACTACGTGCAACCACATGGATGAACCACACATGCCTTGTGATGAACCAGAAAGGCAGACACACAAAAGAACGCACAGCACGATTCTCTTTACGTAAAAGGCTACCGCAGGCAAAGCTCGACCGTGGTATTTGGAGTCAGGATGGTGGTTCCCCTTGGGAGGGGATGACCTGAAGAGGCAGGGGGGCTTCTCGGGTGCCGGCCACGCTCCGTCCTGTAGTCTGGGTAC
The DNA here is from genome assembly GCF_963455335.1 of Martes martes. Taxonomy (NCBI): domain Eukaryota; kingdom Metazoa; phylum Chordata; class Mammalia; order Carnivora; family Mustelidae; genus Martes; species Martes martes. The sequence continues at coordinate 75,441,773 of NC_137890.1, forward strand.
AGGGTCCACAGACGGCTTCCCTTGGTGGGAATTAATCTATCTGCACACTTGCGATGTGTGCGCTTTTCTGTATGGATGTGATATTTCAAGGAGAGAGTTTTCTGGATACCACCCTCCCTTCCCCCAACACCAAGTTCACTCTAGATTTGAGGCCATTTAGGAACTTGTTATTTCAACCATGTACATGTTATTTAAGTGACTTATTGCTTTGACTGTGCCCAGGGACTGCTCTGTGATAGACACACAACCCCTGATGGCTTCCGTACCTGCTCATTATGTTCAATACCTTCTTGCTTTTTCATCCTATTCCAAAGCACTTGTAACACCCACTGGCATGATTAACAAGAAAGGCTTTAATTTTCTCTTCTTCCTTGATCGTTTGGAGCCAAGGGGCAGGCGGTAGCAAGAGGCTCATCCCGATGGCGTGTCAGGCTCTTTCACGCCAACGTGCCATCCCAGCCAGCCCTTGCCTGACCATCACTCTGAGGTGAGGATCCTGAGCCCTAGGAGGGTCATGGCCCTGTCCGAGGCTCTCAGAAAGCCTCTAAGTGACCCCATGCCCCTGCCTGTCAAACCACATTTGTAAAGTAGGGGCTTCTCCATGGAGACAGTTTTCCAAGATGTGATGAGGAGGCGCATGGTTTTCGGGGGTCTGGCTTTGACAGTGCAACCTCCAAGGAAGACCAGAAGAAAAGGGAATGAGGAAGAGGAGGAAAAGGTTGGACCATTGGAGGAAAGATAGGCAGGGACTACCCAAACGAGCCAAGAGCATCCTCCTACCCTAGCTTCCTACTGCCCTGGGGCTCTCTGCTGCCTCCTGCTTGTCTCACTCTCTGCACGTTTGGTGGATGCTCCCAGAACAGCCCAGGGCACCTGATCTCCCTGGGTTGCAAAGGTCCCTCTCCCCGCTCCTGCGTCTGTCATTGCCTACACCGCAACCTGAGCACACCATACTTGGCTTCCAGACGTCAGTCTGGCTTTCCTTTCCCTGGCTCCTTGCTCTTTGTGTATTTCTTCTAAGAAAACAGACTCTAAAAGTTTGATTTCCAGCTGTGTGTCTCGTTTGTACTGGTATCCAGCGGCTCGCCTTTCCTCCAGGGAGTGTGTTTGGGGCTGTGGGTGGAGGTGGTGACAAGGTGATGGTGTTCATCCCTCAGCTGTTGTCCCTTAGTCTTCAAGGTGCCCTTCCTTCTCTGCCCACGAAACCACCACGCCTGGTCCTGATGCCTGTCTGGAGTTCAGAGGTCAGGCGCTGAGCCACACCCGTGCCTGGTGACTGCTCCCACCCGCAGCCGGAGACCCAAGGCCTGGGAGAGCAGGCCCTTGTGGGGCAGGCCAAGGGCTGCGGCGGCTGAACTGGGCGCTCTCCAAGGCCTCTCTTTTGGTCCATGTGGAGGAGCGGGAAGGAAAGATGGAAGGTGAAACTTGTGCACCTGTCTCGAGAGTAGTTCTCACTGGTTACGCATTAACAGGGGACCAGGGCGGCGGGGCAGGCCCAGGGCTGCAACCGAAAAGTGTATGGGCGTGTTTATAGCCAGCAGCCTATTACCTCTCCTGCCAAAAATGCACCCTCCCCCCAACATTTCATGTCAGCCTTGTCACAAAGCTGAAATGACAGGTGGGCAAACAGCAGGGTGACGAGCTAGGAAAATCCCTGAGCCTCGGCAGGTCCACAAATCTCCCCTCTGCCTGACCTGAGCTGCTTTATCGCCTGGGAACCGTCTCTGCAGATAATGGGGCCCGCCAAGGGTGGGCTGTGGGGATGGGAGCTGCGGGAGGCCCAGGAGGGGAGAGGGGAGGAGGTACGGGGATGGGAGGCGGCAGGGAAGGAGAAACACATCACCTCCACGGGGACGGGGCCCTTTTGAGTTTCTTGCCCTAGATGTTGAGAAGCAGTGGGGGAGCAGCTGGGAGCAGAAGGGCCATAGCGGGAGCAGAGTGACAAGGGTTTTGTAGCCACTGGGACATTTGCTGTGATCGTGACCATGGGGCCAGTCAGGGCATGGCAAGGGCTCTGAACCGCCCAGGGCTAGTGAGGGCTTGGGTTACCCTCTAGCCCACTGCTGATCTCAGAATTCTGGGTAGCGAGATGAGGGAAGGACGCATGAAACACTAAAATAAAACCCCTGTAATTCATGGGAAGTTCAGAGACCCCAGAAGAACCCCCCTGGTTCTCAGGCCATTAGGACACACACAGACTAGAAATTGAGACACATCCACATGTATCCCCTACCCCCCAAAGCTTCTGTATCTTCCCTCCTTGCATCAATTCTGCCTGTTCCTCCATTTCTCTCTCTCTCTCTCTCTCTCTCTCTCCCCGCCTTTCTTTGCCTTCCTTCCCTTCTCCTTTCCACAAGTATTTATTAAGCTCTAACTGTGTGCAGGGCCCTGAGTGAGCAGCTGGGAATATGAAGAAAAGTAAACATGATCCCTGCTCTGGGAAGTTCCCAGCCAAGCTGGGAGAGAAACAAGCATGTAGGGCACCCCTGAGTCCACACAGAGCCTGTGGGATACAGGCACGGTACCCCTCTGGGCAGACATAGCCCATGGGCGCAGGGTTGGTGGAACTAGTGGCAGCTTTGTACAAATTAGGAAAGGGTGCCCTTCCTCTGAGCACAAGCAGCCCTGTACCAGGCCACTGAGCAGGGCACCCCCTTTAGGGCGTGGGGTGGGGGACAGCATACTGAGCTTCCTCCCCAGACGAGGATGGCGGCAGTCCACTGTGCCAGATCTGAGGCCCAAACTTTTTAAAAATTGTGATAAAACACACATAACATAGTATTTACCATCTTACTCATTTTTAAAAAGATTTTTATTTATTTATTTGAGAGAGAGAGAGAGAGAGAGAGTGTGTGTGAGCAGGGGGAGCGGCAGAGGCAGATGGAGAAGCAGACTCCCTGCTGAGCAGGAAGCCCAACTCAGGGTTCTATCCCAGGACCCCGAGATCATGACCTGAGCCGAAGGCAGATGCTTAACGAACTGAGCCACCCAGGTGCCCCTTAATCATTTTTAAGTGTACGATTCAGTAGTGTGGTGCAAGCAATTTCCAGAATTTTTCACTTTGCAAAACTGAAACTCTGTGCCCATTGAACAATAACTTTTTCCCCAGTTCCCCCTCCCACACTGGTATGAAAGGAAGGTGGAGGGTGCCAAATCCATGGGTGACACGCTGGGGCTGCATGGCGAGCCCTGGAGGGGGATGCCTGGTTGAAGACGGGAAACCACAGGGTGTGAAAGGTGGCTGGCCCTTCCCTGTCCCCAGCGCATCTGCATAAAGGAACATGTCACCACCTCCGTGTGTCCCATTTGGTCACATCCAAGCAGGGTCAGGCCTGGGAGGTTCAGGGACGAGCTTCACAGCCGGGTTCCGTGCCCTGACCAGCCATGCTCTGAGACCCCAGATTTGCCCACGACTCTGTGGTCTCACCTGTAAAATGGAGAAAATGGCCCCAACTTGATATGTTTTCTGTGATCATTAAGTGGACAATACTGAAAGAAAGAGAGTTGCAATCATTCAGGGATCTAGGTGGGAGATGCGAGGGTGGATAGAAGCGGCAGCAGAAGCAGGACAAGCCAAACTTGAGGGCAAAACCCGGCTTCACACCACATCTTCTTGGACATGAAAAGTGCCTACAAGCTATTTATTCTGAGCTCCAAGAAGCAAACGTGCTGGTGACATTCCCGGAACAGTTGTGGTGACGGCAAGCTTTCTAAATGCCTTACTGCTCCGTCTCATCGCTCCCTCCCAGTGATGTGGCCCAAACTGGTTTGATCATCCTAATTTTATAGATGAGAAAATGGAGGCCCATGGTTTGATTCTCAAGTTCACAAGGCTAGTAAGTGTGAGAGCCAGGTGGGGAGCCTGGGCAGATGACAGATTGTGCTCTGGACCACTATACTTCTCTGTTTCTTGACTTGTGGAGAATGCTGGGGCAGTCCCCTGTCCTAGGGGTACCTGTGCACCTGTTCTGCAGGGTGGCGTCCTCCTCACCTCTCTCCCCAACACAGCCCTCCCTGAGAGGCCAGCCCTCTTCTCCTCCTAGAGATGGTGGTTTCCGGCACTGGCTTTCTGGGGTCTGGAGACAGCAGCAGAGGGGAAAGGACACATCTGATGGGGCTTCATGAATGACCACTGCTTACTTGGGGGAAATGCTCTGTGAAAATCCATCTCCGGTCCCTTGTCCCAGAAGCATTTGGGGACACTTCAGATATGAACCTAAAGACCACGGCCTATTAACTAAAAGGGTCTTATGTCTTGTAGAATGATGACTTCATTTCTGCCTACCTTAATGGGTTTAGGCTAAAACTATTGACCAATGGTGATGACCAGCACTTTGGGACATCTCAGATGCTACCGACTGTGTTACCCTTCGTCCCCAATTACATCTGGACCCCATCTCTACTTCTCCCACTAGCCTAGGCACTCTCATCCCCAGTGACTGGAAGAGTGAAGCCCACCAGAGCCCACCTGCTCGTGGAGCCCACCTGCCAGGCATCATTCCAGGCAGCTGAAATAGGGACAGATCTTGAAGGCAAGAGCGCCTCCAGCTCCCATTCCTTTAGCACCGCTCCCTGGACCACCATTATCATTAGCGTCAGGTGCCTGGGGATCGGGCGGGTACATGATGAGGTTGGTCAAGGTGGCCTCTTACTGTCCTGACCTCAGAAAAATTGAATGGAAAACCCATAGAAGACACACAGAACTCTCACACCACTCGAGGTGGTGTGTAAGGAGGTATAGGAATTTACTTTATGTCAAGCTACAAGTCAAGTGTGAGAATGAAGACAGACATGCGCTGAGCTTCCCAACAGATGGCTTCCGAGGAGGTGGACATGGGGGCCGTCTCCCCAGCCTGGGGATCTATGCTTCCATGTGGGGAGTTGCTCAGCCTGGAGGGGTCAGTTCAGCACGTCTTCCTGAAGGTCTTCCTTCTCCTTTCTCTTTATTTTGTCATGGTTCATGGGGGAGAAGAAATGAAAGTCCTAGACAGTTTTTTCCCAACCACTTCAATTATCCTTTGCCTGTCACCTGTATCATCTTGAATCCAAGGCACTGTATAGACAAGGGTGTTCCAGTGGTGTGTGAGTTTTCTGCTCTCTCTCTCTCTTTGCTCAAGTGCGCTGTTCACCTCTCCTGGGAAGTCGGTCCCGTGGCTCAGTCTTTCTTTCCTTCACCTATTCATCATTCAACAAATACTTCCAGTGCTTTTCCTCTTCCTGTCCTAGGCAAACCAATAACGTCCCCTGCCCCGAAGAGTTTCCAGGCACACTTCGTGTATTTCCCTCTCTTACTCCTGGCTCTCCTTCTTTCTTGATTCTTTGAAGACCTCTGGTGTAAGCAACTCAACTGGTCTGATACTTGCCCCAGAAAATCAACTAAGAAAATTCTTGGAGTGGGGGAATAGTTCGGACTCTGTCTACGTCTGCTAAACACAGAAAATAAAACAGAAATTAAAGTAAATATCCCAAAATTATAGTTTATGACGTGTTACTAAAATGCTACTCCTTTTTCTCTTTTCTAAACTCAGTTGTAGGATATCAGTTTACTTTGTGACAACAAATGACTCTTTTATTTCTCCATGACTGAACTTTTATGGTCACTCTGGCCTAGCCCTTTGCCTTGCCCGGCCCCCCTGTGCCCACCCGTATCAGTGCAGAGAATCTGGGCCAGGGGAGGGGAGGTGGTTTCTGAATATGGGTAAGACTCCAAACAGATTCTGCTAATCTCGGGGTTTGGTGAAACTCTTTGCTCAGAAACTTTACAGCCAGTGGGAATTGATGGTTTGTGTTTGCTCTTCAAATAAAGGAACATTGGAGGTAGAGAGGGCATTCTCAGTGGAGCTGCTGACTTTTGAAATCTTGAGCCTTCTTCCTTATCAGGCCTGTTTATTACAGGTTTCATAAATGTTTTATGAGGGTATGGTGAGGCCCTGCTGACTAGGGGGGGTGGCAGCTGTCTCCAACTTTCCACATTGTTGACAAGATCAAAGGACAGATTTACCACCTCATAAGATTAGGTGGATAAGATAGGGCGGAATCCCGGGTTGACTCCTTGCCTCCATGCACACGGGCAAACAAAGTGTACTCAATCCAGTGCCGTGTGCTTCCCTTGCCTGAACTCCTTTGCATCGTTTGGTAGAACCATCTGGACCTCCCAAGCAACTCCTGCCCCCAGAAGCCAACTATTCTTTCTCCTTAACAGTTTTAGAAATTTAAAAAAAAAATGCGTATGTCAAAAAGATTTAAATTATCCGAGCACTTCAGTCTTCATTCATATGAGCAACAGTCATTTAAAAATACGTACAATGGAAAAGAGGAAACACTGGGTGCCTGAAAATAATTTATGGTCAAATAAATCATCTCTAGAACATTTATATTTTCAGGTAGAGAAATTGTATTGACTTATTTCCAGCCATTGTTGACATTTTACTGCAATTGCCTTGACAATCTTTGAGAATGCTCTTTTAATCTCTGTCATTAGTATTGGAGGCTTCTCTTATTGCTGTCAAATTCTTCTTCTTCCTCTTCCTCTTCCTCTTCTTCCTCTCTTCCTCCTCCTTCTTCTTTTTTGACAGAGGGAAGAGTTCTTTCTGAATCAAAAGAAGTTTCTCTGATTTTCCAGAAATACCCATGCCACTCGCCTTCTCTGTAACTCAGAGATGGATGGGCCCTGAGGCCCTGCCTGTGGTCAGACCGTCTCTGGGAAGGTTCAGTATGTTCTGGCAGTGGTAGGCCCATAGCGAGGTAATTCATTCCAGGAGCTAGAGTCTGTCCCCAGCAATATATTAAGTGGCTAATTTGTAATCTGCATTGTTCTGGAAGGTTGTACAGCCAATCCTGAGAAAATTGGCGAAGATAGCTGTGCTTACCTTGACTTTGTATTTCCTTTACTCTAAGCTCCGTTCTCCCCATCCCGAGGCTCCCCCCTTCCCCTGAGCTCCTGGATTTCTCTCTGCTAGGCTGCCTGCTCTCCCCTCGTGCCCACCACCCACCCACTCTTCCCCCACAGTTCTGCTTCCTTTCCGGGGCAGGCTTTCCTCCTTTCTCTGCTCTTCCAAGTGTATCTGTTGTGTGTCCCGAGGCCACTCTAGCCCCCGTGAAGCTGAGGCTGCCGGACAGTTCTCATTTTCATGGCTGCTCAAGTTTGTTCATTCGCAGAGTGTTGAATGGTAAGGGTGGCACTTCCACCGTTAGCTGGGGATCCCGCCATGTGCCCCTCAACCAAGCATATTAATTCAGACCATTGCCCTGTGAAATGCCGTTGTCTTTCAAGCCACTTCTGGCCTCTGGCTTTTGCTCCCGTGTCCAGGCCCAGGGCACATGCAGTGATGGCACAGACTGAGAAACACACCCCTTCCCCAGCTCTGGGTATGGGCTAGGCCCACATTCCATCACCTAACTTGCATTTAGAGGGACAAATGCCTACTCAAGCTTTGTAAATGGTTCTCAGGGGTAATGTGGGATTGTCGTAGGGACTGAATCACCAGCCCTGGGTTGGATCAGGCCTGGAGAGAGAGGGGGAAAGGATTTGGGGGAAACATAAAATGGGAGCGGCGGTTTTAAGAGTTATGTCCGAACGTTCAGAAGCAACAATGCATGCCTGGGATGTAGATTTAATTCACTGTCATGTGGCAGCCTCTTCTCTCATCCCACATTTAAAATAATCCAAAACAAAAACAAAAACAAAAACAAAAAACGAGGCCCAACCCCTCAGACATGGCACTGGGTGCAGCCCATCTCACTGGACGCAGGGGATTTCTTTAAAATGCAGATTCCTGGTCAGCAGCAAGTGAAGGTGGCTTTGGAATCTGCATCTGAGCACAGACCCCAGATGGCTCTAATGCAGGATGTGGCTGGGACCTTGCGAATGCCGACCCGGTTCCATGAACAGGCCCTGTGTTGGGAGGTGGGAGAGGTGTCTTCTAGTCCCCCAGCTGCCTCCCTTCAGCAGTGTGACCTTGGACAAGTCACGTTGCCTTGATGGGTTAGGGCCCTCGGATCCTCACAGCCCCCGCCTCTTGTCCCCAACACCGGCTTCAGGATCTCGGGGGTCTGGGCTAGTACCTAGTCACGCTGTTTGGTTCAGATCTGGTGAACACCAGAGCTTCGAGCAATATCGTATCGTATCTACGCTTTCATTGTGAAGGCCGTGTTGGCAAAGGAAGGACTCTAACCTCTCCCCTGTGGCTTTATATGCCAACCTGACCCTGGGTTCCTGCAGCCCCGAGGCCAGTTGGCCACCCTCACGCCATTTCTGTTTTGCCAGCTGCGTGTGCCTGTCCCACAACTCCAGGAGCAGCACTGCGAGGTCAGGGGCCCCGGCGGGAGAGCGGACTGCCTCTTTCCTTTACCAGCTACTGGACCTGGAGCAAGTCCCTTGGTTTCTCCTAGCCTCAGCACAAGGAGGACAATAACAGAACCTCCCTCATAGGGTTTGGGGGCTTAAGGGGTTAATATACAGGAGATGCTGAGCCCGTGCCGGACACATGGCGAGGAACTGGTTGGCAGAGCTGTTAGTGTTTGCCGTTGTTCAGCACTCTACAGTGTACAGTGTGTTTCCATGTGTACTACATGTCCATGAAATTTCCATAAAGACTCTTGCCATAAAGACTCTTTCCACTCCACTGTGCAAACCAACACACCCGTGACTCAGAGAAGTCGTGAGAGCTGTGGTGCTAATTTCTTGGGACTCTAAGCCTGGGCTTTCTCTGATTCACAAGGATAATGTCTGATCTGCGTTGAGAGAGTCCCCTGTCGTGAAAGTATTAGGGTTCATGGCTGTAAAGTGTCTCGTGCCCACAATAGTACTGAGCGTCTGCAGGAGTCGCGGTGACAGTAGCAGCTGGTACGTGGGGGGTGTCCCCTGCAAGTGGGCCGGTGGCATTGCTGTGTCCCTTCCTTCCGTATCCCTCTGTCCCTGCCTCCTCAGCCACCATTCCCTATTCTGATCACAACATTGGCAAAGAAGTAGAACCAGGAAGCAGGTGGCTTTGGGTGGGGGTGGGGAGAGATGCCGATCTGGAGTGCAAACTCCAAGCCGGACTAGCTACACTGGGGAACTCAGTGTCTACAGCACTTCCCCTGGTGCTGAGCATCGGCCTCGGCCATGACAACCAGGGTTGCGCATGGGATGCAGGGCCCAGATCTTTGAGAAGAAGGGTGCCTTCGTCTAAAGAGACGAAACCACCACGAGGGCTCAAGGCATCCTGCCTGGGGTTGGAGCGTCTGAGTGACCCAAGGCCCCTGGAAGGTTCTAGATGCTGAGAGGTGGGCACAGGCCATCCCCCTTTCTCTCCAGAACCAGCAAACTTCTCTGATGCAGGCCCTCTGTCCCGTAGGTCCCATTTGTAAACAGCGCCATGTTGCCTTGGAGTGCCTGGTGGTCTTAGTTCCAAGCAAGTCAGGTCAGGAAGTACCAAAGGTTGTGACGCTGTGTTCTGTGTAGGGCACCAGCCCTTGAAGGGCATTAGGGGAGACCGATGGGCCTCACAGCACAGGGGAGTGGATGAAAAAGAAACTGAGCGCCTTCCGGGGGCACAATGGTTCCTCGTGAGGGTGTTGGGCTCAGAAGCACAATAACCGCCCCAGTTCTCCTCTCGGTGGCCGCATGGTTGGCCAGAGATGTTCCAGGAGGCAGTTTCTAGGGGCCACGGGTCTGGGCTGCTCTGTCCATCTCTTGCCTGAAGGGCGTAGAGCAGCTTCCATCCGCAAAGACAAGAATTGTCCACTTGCAGGACGCTTGTGAGCTGAGCAGCCCAGAGTCTGGGCGGTCGGGTTCCCTTTCACACAGTGGCCGCCAGAAGCTTCCCAGGCCTGCCTCGCTCAGTCCCAGACAGACAGGTCCCAGGAGCGAGCAGTGGCTGCCGATCGGCGGAGCAGGCCCTATCGTGGCCCCGCAGCCCCGGCTTTTTATGCTCACATCCGTGGAAGAGGCTGGGCCTGGGCTTGGGGCTGGGGTGCGGGTGTTGATGGAGGCCAAGCAGGCAACTTTTATTATCTGGGGAATTGTTTCCGAAACATTATCAACTCAGATTATTGACCACAAATTTTCACCCGAAATCAGAGAGTAATAGGCTTTTACAGTGCAGTAAAAAGCGTATTAGCTCGTTCTGGGGTGTCTCACCTCCCGTTTACTCCACTGTTTTATCAATATCGCCATAACCTGACACTTCTGGGTAGAGGACGATTGTAAAGTGTCCATAGATCCCGTAAACCACCCTAAATAGAGATTAGTATTACTACTAAGTTTAAACCCTAGTAAAAGATAATTAAATTGATGGATGTGGCTGTAAATCTCCCTTTTATCAAGGGCTTGCTCTCGCGCGGGCGGTCTCGAGCCTTATTATTTTACAAGCATCATTAATGCCCTCGCAGAATCGTTGCCGTCTGCTGGTTAGGGAGACAATGAGACGTATCAAATATGCCCCCCGAAACTCTGCAGGCTCTCACCTCCCTTCCCTCTGGACTGTGGTGCTCGGCTGTGACTCAAGTCTCTGCACGGGGACCAGTGCAGGGAAACAGGGCCGTCCCTCCAGACCACTGTTCTGTGGGGTCCTCTGGCCCGTTACTTGGGAGCCCTCGGTGGTTTTAAAGGGTGCCATTTCCAGTGCTCTTGAATGCAACCCTTTCCCAGGTGCTCCTAAGGGGCCCCTGCTTTCTACAGAGACGTCTTAGGGGGCTAAATGATGCTGTTTGGCGGTGGGGGGTGGGGGACATAAAACTACCAAACCATGACTCAGGGGAGGCAGCTGAAATACAAACTTAGTTTTTTTTTTTTTTTTTAAAGATTTTATTTATTTATTTATTTGACACACAGATCACAAGTTGGCAGAGAGGCAGGCGGTTGGCGGGGGGGCAGGCTTCCCGCTGAGCAGAGAACCTGATGCAGGGCTTGATCCCAGGACCCCTGGATCATGACCGGAGCCGGATGCAGAGGCTTAACCCACTGAGCCACCCAGGTGCCCCATAAACATAGTTTTTTTTAAAAAAAAAAAAAAGATTTATTTATTTAATCCAGAGTAGGGGAAGGGGCAGAGGGACAGGATCCCCAAGCAGAGTCCCTGCTGACCCACAAGACCACGACCTGAGCTGAAACCGGGAGTCAGGTGCTCGACCACTGCGCCAACTGGGGGGCCCCGCAAACATACGTGTCCACCAGCTAATCCAAGCCTCGGTCAATGGCAAAACCTCAGTCAATGCCAAAACCCACATGTCCACCAGCTAATCCAAGCCTCAGTCAAGGCCCGGGGCGAACCTGTGGGCCTGGGATCCGCTCTGACAGGGGCAAGCTCCCAAGCAGAGAGTCCAGGAGTCTGCCAAAAGCTGGCTTGTCCTCCATCTGGTCCCTTCTCTCCAGGGCCACTGGAATGAAGGGACATCTGCTGCTTGCCACCCATCTGTTTCCTTTCCAAGGCAGTTGCATAACCCTCGTAGGTAGAGTAGCTAGCGGCAGGGGTGGGCTTTGTGGCTCTGGGCTTGTCCTGGTCTGGCAGCCACCTTAGGGCTCCAGATGCCGCCCAGAGTTAGGTGGTGGCTTCTTTAGGCATTAGTCTTTCTGGGCCTCTCAGAGACCCTATCTGCCTAAAGAAGGGACTTCTTTAGGTGTTTCCAATGCATTTTGAATCCCAGTTTACCAGCACCCGATTATGTATGGAATAGAGATCCTGGGGGCCAAGACTTCTGCGTACCTGCCCCTGACCTTGGCAGTGACTCTGAATTGAGCCTGTGGGTAGCCGGGCTTAGGGCTGTGCGACTGCCGTGCCTGACAAGGCCAAGTTCTCGGGCCCCTGGGCGAGCCTCGATCTTTGGCTGGCCTTGACTGCAGAAACGGGAACATGAACAAGGAAATAGTCCCACAGAAGAGTCATCTGGGAGAGACTGGATTTGCTCACAGCAGATAAACACAATTTTTTTTTCTTTTTATTGCCTAAAGCTAAGCGATATGTACCTTGGTTGGAATTAGCCGGCTGAAAGTTCAAGAGATAAGCAGCTTCTCCTGGCGTGAGTGATCAGCAGGCTCAGCAGCGGGGTCTTGTTTTGGGAGGCCTCACCTTTTGAACTCGGGGCCCCGATTCCCCTTGGCTGTTTCATAATCTCCAGCAGCAGGGAGTATGAGCAGAGAGGACATGCTGGGCCCTGTCACAGGACCGCACCTCAGCATACAATGCTGGTGTGATTTTGTCCCTGAGTTCACGCTGGGCTGGGCCACTCCACAGGACGGCAGAAGTACTCACGGTCCTGTTGTGTGCGGGGGCCCCAGGTCTCCAGAAGCTTCTTCAGGCCCAAGGCCTGCCTTCAGGGAGCTCAGAACTTAACGGCAAGCTCATAAAGCCTTCCTCTCTTTGTGGGGTTTCTGGAGAAAAGTGGCTTCAGTTTGGATGAGGTCACGTTGAGCACTGCAAATTTCTGGGCGCACTTGTTACAAGGCTGTTTCTTGAGGCCACTCCCCAGGACTCTGTGCAAAGACCCACATCTACTCAGGTTGGGGAACTTGGCCCTGCAGTGTGAAAACCAAGAACCACAATCTTGGAAGTGAAAAACTCACCATCATTTACAGAGAGGCTGATGCAGGCAAGAGAGCTTTGTGTCTTTATGTTGTGCAAAGGAGCAGGTGGTTGTCCTTGATGAAGGCACAGTCAGCCGCGAATGAAAAGACCTCCCCTGCTTGGGACAATTGAGCATTTTGCTATGACAAGCACGGGGCCGTGAAAACCAGTCTGCAGAAATATACACACAGCACGAGATGCATACCCATCCACTCACAGACTCCTGGGCCCTGGGGAGGCGCTGGGATCACGGAAGGTGAAGAACCAAGCTGAGGCCTGAGAAAGAAGATTCTGGAGCCCTTAGCCCAAAGAAGTCTGTTCTCAAAAGGTTTTCATAAAAATGATTTCTCTGGTTCAGAGTCTACTAATTTAGCACCTTGTTCTATGGGTGTTTATGAAATGCCTCTGTGCCAAGCATGCTCCCGGGCTCCCAGGATATCACTGAACAAGACCCCCCGTCCTGGACCTTGCAGAGCTCCCGGGAGAGCAAGGAGACACGCGAACATGGCATGGTGTCACAGACGCTCCAGGGCCCTCGGCCAGCCTCCACACTCCCCATCCTGCTCCATGTGTGTGTGTGTGTGTGCATATGTGTGTGTATGTGCATATGTGTACATACGTGTGCAGCATGGACACACAGACCCATCGGACTTTCTCACAAGCCCACTCCTGCCCGCGAACTCCCAGCCTCCTGCCCTGGAAAATTACAACCTGGAAGAATTGAGCGTGGGACACACATTATTTATTTTTTTTCTCTTGTAGGATATTTTCCAATTAAATGAATGTGTCCCACATTTGGAATTAGGCTCCTTGACAGAATAGCCTGTGATCCTTTTCCGGGGGGCAGGGTGCGGAGGGAAGAGGAGAAAAGAAAGAACGGAGAGAACCACAGCAATAAGGGAAAACAATGACAGCCACAAACAGCCCCTTGGGTGCTATGACCCAAGCCAGACTCCGATGGTGGCGGCTGGGGCAGACTTACAGAGTGCTCTCGGTGCTTAAGCTAATAAACCCGACTATCTTGAAGAGTAAACACCGTGCTGTTTTGCCAACTATTAGATTTTTACTACTCTCCAATAAAGTGAGCGCATTATTCATTTCAAATAATATGCCACTTCTTATTTCCTAAAGATTAGCAATGGAAAGAGATGTCAACAATTTTCACTCTTTAAATTAAGTATAATAGGCTTTTATAGCGTAGTATAAAGATATCGAAGGGAAACGCTGCAATTGCAAGCTTGATTTTCCCTTTATCTATCCCTACAGCCCCAATTTGACACTTAGGAGCAGAGGAAGCTTGTAAAGAGCCCACAGACCCCATAAAGCCGGTGACACTTGGATTAGCCTTACGGCTCACTTTGGGCACAGTAAAGTGATAATTTAATTAACTAATGGGGCCATAAGCACGAGGATTTATCTAATGAGTTCCCTTCTCCTTTGCCTCCTGGTAATTCCAGCGCTGGGTGTTTACAGATTAGCAGAAGCCTGGGCCCAGGGGCACGCGGAGAAGAGTACCTTTTCCAGGTGTCCCCCCACCCCCCACAGGGCCCCCGTGGGCTCCCGTCTGTGCAGCTTCTGGGGAGTTGGGACACACTGCTGGTCCCGGAAGAAAAAATACAAAGTTTATCAGAGCTTGTTTTGAATAGTTTCATGGTTTCTCCAAGGTGTCTAATACGCTTCCCGCGTCTATATTAATGTCACAAATCCTATGGGCTCCGTGCTCAGTGTGGAGCTGGCTAGAGATTCTCTGGGTCTCCCTCTGCCCTTTCCCTGGCTCATACATGCTATCTTTCTAAAATAAATAAAAAATAATGGTAATATAGCTTCCCACTGGTATTGTGTTTCTGTGTGATTACGTGCCTGTGCCGGTGCGAGGGTGTGTGTGGGTGTGCATCTGTGTGCGTGGTTGTGCATATGTGTGCGTGTGTGTGTGTGTGAGGGAGGATGTGGGAGGAACTTTGAACTCTGCCTATCAGCCTTGCCTTCTACCTGGCTCATGTGGCAGGAGCTGAGAGCCGGGGCAGAGACCACGGGGCCGGGAGAAGGGTGGGGGGAGGGAGAGGGGCGCCCACAATAGCCCTTTCTTAGCCCCTGGACCCTTGGGTTCTTAGGCATTTCTTTCTCGTCTGTCCCCTCGGTTCACCGTCCTGCAGGCCCCATCTGCCGTTCTGCAGCCAAGCCCACCTCCTGGGGAGGGACTCATTCCACGGCTCTGAACTCCTCGGGGCCTCATTCTACCCCGGGGTGATGGCAGTCACAGCCGTGATGTGTCACCCTGATCCCGTGACAAACCTCTGTTCTTCAGGGCCCCAGGAGGCCAGTAGGCATGGAGGGGTCCATTTATGGCTCTGGGACCCAGAGACCAAGAGCTCTGTGGGAGGCCTGTGTTCACCTGGGGCCCAGGCCAGCTCAAAAGTCACCCTGGGAGGATTGAAGCTTCCAGTCGGAACATCATATGGTCTGGGCTGCTGAGCCACTCCTTAGAAGGGAGCTGCTGGTTTTCATGGAGAGTAGGTCTTGCAGGGGGTAGACGGGGCCTACCCAGTGGGCTCATTCCCAGATTTCAGTCCTATTTTAGTATATGTGCTGCCGAAGCGAGCACCCAGATTTCAGTCCTAAGGGAAGCTTTCACCACCAGTTGGCCTCAAAGCCACTATCCACATGGGAATTTCAGCGAGTCCTTATATTTGCATAGAGCTGCTCTCTGCCGCAGAATCCCAGCCACTGAGCAAGTCAGAAGCGAGTTGGGCCAGCAGAGGGCGGAAAGGAGTCATTTCAAGAGTCTGAGCCACCAGGAGGAGAGGCTCTCCTGGGAGCTCCCTTCTCTGCTTCGCTCTGGGAATGACCACCCCACTGAGGACTCTCCAAAACATCAGAATTCCTAGGGGAGCTTTTATACTCATGCTTGAGTTCTAGCCCAGGAATGTGGATTTCTCTCATTCTGGTTATTTCTTCTTTTTAAAAAATGTTCTCGAAAATTTTTAAGAGTTAGCTTTTAAAAAATGGCAGTGAAATACACCTAACACAAAATTTACATTTTAACCATTTGTCGGCGTGCAGTCCAGTGGCCGTAAGTGTATTCACACGGTTGTGCAAACATCACCATCGTCCGGCTCTTGAATTCTTCCGATCGTGCAAGGCTGGATCTCTGTCCCCATGAAGCACAAACTTTTCATCCCCCCCCCCAACCTTGGGGACCCTGGCAACCATTCTTCTGCTTTCTGTCCCTGTGAAGGTGACGACTCCAGGCACCTCCTACGAGTGGAATCATACAGTCTTTGTGCTTTCATGCCCCACTTATTTCACTCACCTTCATGTCCTCATGGTTCATCCAGGGAGCAGGTGTCGGAACCTGTTTCCATTACAGGGCTGAAGAATATTGCATTATGTTAGATATCCCATGGGTTTGTCCATTTATCTTTTGATAGGCATTTGGGTTGTTTCCATCTTTTGGCTATTTTGAAGAATGTTGCTATGAAGATGGGTGTGTAAATATCTCTTTGAGTTTCTTTCTTTCTTTCTTTCTTTCTTTCTTTCTTTCTTTCTTTCTTTCTTTCTTTCTTTCTTTCTTTTTAAGTAGGCTCCACACTCAGCATGTAGCCCAACACGGGGCTTGAACTCACGACCCTGATATCAAGACCTGATCTGAAATCAAGAGTCAGTTGCTTAACTGACTGAGCCACAGGCACCATCCTGCTTTCAATTCTTCTGTGTATATATCTTACCATGGAATTTCTGCATTGCCCGGGAATTCTATCTTTAGCTTAGGAGGACCTTCCTCCTTCCATACCGCTTTCCACAGCATTTTACGTTCCCACCAATAATGCCCAAGGATTCTAGTTTCTCTGCTTTTCTTGCCAGAACTCATTTCCCCTTTGTTTGCTTAATAATAACCAGCCTAACAGATGTGAGGTAATATCTCCCTATGATTTTGATTTGCACTGGATAGTAATAATTTTAAAAATTCCCCAGGAGGTGCTAATGAGCATTCAGAGTTGAGAACCACTGAGTAAATGCCCATTATTTATTGAGCACATATTATCAGCCGTGGAATTTTTCTAACTCCCATTTGTTTCCCACAACCACTCAGTGAGGTAGGAGACACTCTCTTTCCTACAGATGAGAAAAATAAAGCACCCAGAAGTGAAGACCACTCATCCAACAGGTGATGGGGCTAAAATTCAAGTCCAGATCTTATGGTCCCTGGAGCTCCTGAGCTCATTTGGGGTCCTCCCACTTCAGGAAGAAGAGAAGGTGCCAAGGGCTATGAGGGAAGTTGCAATTTGCAAGGGGTCAGTGCCATCTGAAAACAATATCAGAGTGTGATGTGATCTTAGTTAAATTCTTGAAAGGAACTTTCTTCCACCTCCCCCCCCCTTTTTTTTTATAAGAAGGAGGTTTAATAAAGAAGAGTATTTCATTTTAAATAATCATAGTTCTTTCCCTTTGAACTACACTTTAATAGTTATTTTAAAGTCATGTATTCAAATAAAACTCAGGCTGCTGTGTTTTTAGAGGGACAGAAAACTAGAATCCATTCTGTGTGTATCTCCAGTACTTACTAAGAGCTTGGAACAGGGCCATGGGTTAGCATTGGTGTGTAACAATACTGCCATCTTGTGGAAATTAAAGTGTGGTCATTCACATTTACAGCAATTAATCCTCAAACCAGAATTAAGAATTTCTGTGCACAGGCTTGTCTAGTCAAGGTCAGGGCAGGGGTGGGGGGAGAGGGGCGGGCAGTGTGTGCGGAAAAAATCGTGATCTGTCAGAAGCAATTCATACTGTTGAGGGTCAAAGTCAGAATCATGCCCTTGGGTGACAGGGGCAATGGCAGATACAGTCTTTGTTCCCTTTGACACTCCTAGACTCTACTGCCCAGAGGCGAAGCTATGCCTGGAGGCACGGGGGCATCGGGAGGAGGGCTAACTACCCAGCAACCATGGTTCCACCCCACCCACAGAGATAAGGAGGACAAATCCGAGCTTGGGAGGCCTACCCATAATGTCTTGAGCTGAAGAAGGTCTAGAATGGGCAAGGGCTCTCTCCCCAATCCCCTCCCTTCCCTCCTCCTCCGTCTTCTTCATAACTACTCTATTGAAATATAATTCATGTGCCGTACATTTCACATATTTCAAGTGTGTAAATCAGTGGTTTCTCGTATATTCGCAGAGCTGGGCAACCATCACCATCGTCAGTTTCAGAACATTCTCATCACCCCAAACAAAAACCCCCATACATATACCTTTTAGCCATTATCGCCCAATTCTCCCATGCCTCTGAGGCCAAGGCAACCACTGATCAATTTTTTTTTTATTTCTTGTAATTTAAAAAATATGGTTATCTATGAATTACATTTATTATTTATTTATTTATTTTTAAAGATTTTATTTATTTATTTGAGAGAAAGAGAGAGAGTGCACGCACAAGCAAGGGGGAGGAGGCAAAGAGGGGAAAGTAGGCTCCCCACTGAGGAGGGAGCCCCATGCAGGACTCAATTCCAGGACCCCTGGATCATGATCTGAGCGGAAGGCAGACCCTTAACCCACTGAAGCACCAGGCGCCCCTACATTTGTTTGTTTGTTAGTTGAGATCTAAATGGATGTATAACATATTAGTTTCATGTGTACAACATAATAATCTGATATTTGTATATATTACAAAGTGATCACGCCAAGAAGTCTAGCTAACATCTACAGTTATAGTTATAATTTTTTTTCTTGTTATGAGAACTTTTAAGAACTATTCTCTTAGCAACTTTCAGACATACAGCACATTATTATTAACTTTAGTCACCAGGCTGCACAGTTCATGCCCAGGTCTACTTTATTTTGTAACTGGAAGTTTGTCCTTCACTAATTTTACTTTCTGTCTCTGTCGATTTTTTTATTCTGGACATTGAACATAAACAGAATCATATGATTATGTCGTCTTTTGTGAAGAACTTTCATATACAATGTTTCCAAGGTTCAATCATGTATTGACATGTAGTAATAATTCATTCCTTTCTACTGCTGGATGCTACTTCCTGGGACACATACATATATCACTTTACATTTATCTATTTGTTGGTTGCCAGATGTTAATGGAGGGGTTTTTCCCTCCACTTTTTGGCTGCCAAGAGTAATGCTGCTGTGAACACAAGTTCTTCTGTGAACATATGTTTGCTTTTCTCTCATGTGTTCTCCTCGGAGTGGATCTACGGGGTCAAGTAGTAACCCCCTGTTTAATACCTTGAAGAGTTGTCACACTGCTTTCCAAAGTCGCTACACTGTGGTGCTTGGATGGTTCAGGGGGTTAAGTGTTTGCCTTTGGCTCAGGTCATGATCCTAGCGTCCTGTGATCGAGTCCCCCATTGGGCTCCCAGCTCAGGTGGGAGCCTGCTTCTCCCTCGGCCTCTCCCCTAAAGTGGCTGCACCATTTTCCGACCCCATTGATAGCGTACGAGGTTTCCAATTTTTTGACATTGCCACTTAGGTTCGTACAACCTAAGTATAATTCTCTTATTAAATGTATGATTTGCATTTTTTTAACCATTTAGTAGGTTGTATTTTCACTTTCCTGATGGTGTCCTTTGAAGTGCAGACCTGGTTAATGGTGAATCAGCAAAATAAAATGATTTATTTTATCTTTTTTTGCTTTTACTTTAAGCCTTATATTGGAGAAACCTTTTGTCAAATCCAAACTCGAGTTATATTCTGATCTGTTTTTCTATGACTTTTATAGCTTTATCTCTCTTTTTTGATTTGATAAATTTGTATATTGCAATATAATTACTGTCCCAGTGTTAGCCAACACCTCCATTATGTCACAGACTGGTCATTTTATTTTGTGGCCAGAACATTTAAGATCTAGTCTTTTAGCAACTTTGAAGTATGCAATACAGTATTGTATCTTCTCTCTGTTTTTCTGTTAGTCTAGCTAGAGGTTTGTCAATTTTGTTTATCCTTACAAAAAACAAGCCCTTAGTTTCATTGATGCTCTATTATTTTTCTGGTCTCTACTTCATTAATTTCTGCTTTGAATTCTGTTATCTCTTTCCTTCTGCTAACTTTGGGCTCAGTCTGTTTTTCTTTTTTAGTTACTTGTTTTTTCTTTTTCTGGTAAAGTTAGGTCATTCATTTGAGATCTTACTTTATCCTTTATGTAGGCATTCATGGCTATGAACTCCCTAAAAACTGCTTTTGCAGCCACCCTTATATTTTGGTGTGTTACGTTTCTACTTTCATTTGTTTTGACATTCTTTAATTTCTCTTTTGATTTCTTCTTTAACCTCTCGGTTGTTCAGGAGTGTGTCATTTAGTTTCAACATATTCGTACATTTCCCAGCTTTGCTCTTGTTGACATCTACTTTCATACTATCATGGTCAGAAAAGCTATTTGTACAATTTCAATTTTTCTGAATTTGCTAAGGCTTGTTTTGTGGCTGGAGAATGTTCTGTGTGCACTTGAGAAGAATGTGTGTTCTGCCGTTGTCGGATGGAATGTTGTTTATATGTCTGTTAGGTCCATTTGCTTTGAAGTACGTTTTCAAGCCCTGCGTTTCCTTGTTGATTTTCTGTCTGGATGATCTATCCACTGCTGAAAGTGGGGAACTGACGTCCTCTGCTGCCATTATTGTTTCTATTTCTCCCTTCAGATCTGTTAATATTTCCTTACTGTATTTAGGCACTCTGATGCTGGTCTGCCTATGTTTACAACAGTTACATCTTCTTGGTAAGTTGGCCCCTTTATCATTATATAATGACTTCTTTGTCTTCTATACCTGTTTTTTTTGGTTTAAAATCTATTTTGTCTGATATAAGTGAAGCTACCCCTGCTTTCTTTTAGTTTCTATATGTGTGGAATATCTTTTTCCAACCCTTCATGTTGAGCCTGTGTTTGTCCTTAAAGCTGAAGTGGGTCTCTTGGAGGCAGCATATAATTTGATTCTTTTTTTTTTCTTACCCATCCACTTTCTTACCATGCCACTTCGGGCATTTTGATGGGAGAATTCAATCCATTTACATTTAGAGTAGTTATTGGTAAGTAAGGGCTTGTTAATGCCATGTTATTAATTACTTTCTGGCTGTTTTGTTGTTCTATTGTTCCTTTTTTCCTCTCTTGCTGCCTACCTTTGTGAATTGGTAATTTTCCTTGGTGGTATGCTCTGATTCCTTTCTCTTTGTATTCTGTAAAATTATTATACGTTTTTGTTTTGTGGTTACCATGAGGCTCACCTAAAACACCTTACAGATATAATGGTCTGTTTTAACCTGATAGCAACTTATTTTAACCACATACAAAAACTACCCTTTTACTCCCTCTACTTTTATGTTTCTGATGTCACAATGTACTTTTTTTATACTATGTATTTGTTAACAAATTATAGTAGCTATAGTTACCTTTCATACTCTTTTCCTTTAATCTTTACACCATAGTTAAGTGGTTAGCACACCATCACATTACAGAATTAAACTTCTCTAAGTCTGACTATACATTTACTTTTACTCTTGTGTTGTATATTTTCATATGCGTTCATGTTACTATTACTAATTAGTGGCTTTTCATTTTATTCTGAAGAGCTCCTTTCAGCGTTTCTTGTAAGGCTGGCCTAGTGCGGCCGAACTCCCCAGCTTTTGTTTGTCTGGGGAAGTCTTTATTTCTTCTTCATTTCTGAAGGATTATTTTGCCAGATGGAGTATTTTTGGTTGGCATTTTTTTTCTTTCAGCACTTTGATTATATCATTCCAGTTTCTCCTGGCCTGTAAGGTTTCTACTAAGAAATCTGACCGCCTAATGAGGGTTCCTTTGTAGATTAAAATCTTTTTTCTCTCTCTCTTGCTGCTCTTAGGATTCTCTCTCTGTCTTTCATTTTTGACAGTTTCATTATAGTGTGTCTTGGAGAAGATTGTTTTGAATTGAAATAATGGGATGGTCTATTAGATTCATGAACTTGGATTTCCAAGTCTCTTCCCAGGTTAAGAAAGTTCTCAGCTATTATTTCCTAAAATTAATATTTTTCTTCCTCTTCCTCTTTTCTTCCTCTGGAACATTAATAATTCTGGTATTCATTCTTTTTGATGGTGTCCTACAGAACACTTAGGCTTTTTTTTTTTTTCACTCCTTTTCATTTTGTTCTCCTCCTACTGGGTTATTTCAAAGTTCTTATCCTCTGACTCACTGATTATATCTTCTATTTGGTTCATTCTGATGTTAATGCTCTCTGTTGCATTTTTCATTTCATTTACTCAATTCTTCAGCTCCAGAATTCCTGTTTGATTCTTTTTGTGTGTGATTTCTATCTCTTTGTTAAACTTCTCATTTTGTTCATGTATTGTTTTCCTGATTTTGTTGAATTGTCTTTCTCTGTATCCTTGTAACTCACTGAGTTTCTTCAGAACAGCTATCTTGAATTTCTTATTGGATAAATCACAGGTCACAATGTCTTGGAATTCGATGTCTGCAGGATGATCTTTTGGTGGAGTCATGTTTTTCTTGATTCCTCAGGTTCCTTGGGGTTTTGCGTTGCTATTTTTGCATTTAAAGTAACAGTCTCTTCCTCCGATCTTTACTAGCTGCTTCAGGTGTGACATACTTTTCATTGGTCCCACTTGTGTCTGGAGATTTTTTTTTTACTTTGTTTGGATGTACCTGCTCCATGCCTCTTGTTCCCGCTTGTGGCTGAATTCTTCCGCTTGTATGTCTTCTTTCTTACAACAGACCAGGCTGACTGTTGGAAACCACTCTTTTTTCCCCAGAAGGTGGCACTACAGCTTAAGATGGTAATTTCTTCTTAGTTTATAGATTCTGGCTTATTTTCTACATGTTCTCCTGGTCCACTCCACCTCACTCTTACTAATGCCCCCAGGAGTGACCCCAGAAGCTGCCTGCAGAGCCAGGAGAGGTGTGAGTGTGGCACTTAGCGTGTTGGGGATGCCCATGAGGCAGGTGGGAAGATCCCTGGGTGAGGTTTTCTCAGCAGCTCATGGGTGGGCTTTCTGCTGGAGTCCAAAATGCAGTTAGCAGGAATTGTGTTTCTTTAATGCCCTTGGATATTTGTATCTGTCACTTTCCCAATTTTCCTCCCTACCCCCTCCCTCACCTCCCACCACTCCATCTTGGAGAGAGAGATGGGAGAGAGATGGGATTCTTCAGCAGAACCCTGTACAGCCAAGAAACTGGATGCTCACATTCACTGCTCTTCCCTTCTCTCCACAGGAGACATCTCTGGTGTCCTATAGCTCTGGTAATGTTCTTCTTACTGACTCCAAGGGGCCCGGACATATTTTTCTCTTTTTTACACAGTGGAGTGCTGGAAAGTATTCTCTGTAAAACCTGGTCTTCTACAAAGGATCTCTTGCTCATGGGCGTCTGCCTAAGTCAGTGTTCCCTAGTTATGCCCAGAATGTGCCCAAGAGGACTGAAGCCAGTTTACAGGCAACTGTCAGTACCATAGCCTGTACTGTTCTGTCTGCTTATTACCTGATTCACAGGTGGGTGAGACTCTTCTGGGACCCTTGGCATGTGGTGTTAGATCCCACAAGTCCCACAGAGACACTTTTGGTCATGGATCGGTGCTGAATTTTAGCTGTTGAAGTTGGGACAAAAGGATGGACCTCTTATGCCACCATGATGCTGACCTCTCTGACTTTATCTCTTACATTTAGGTCTTTGATCCCTTTTGAATTATTTTTTGTGTGTTCAGTATGGGGTAAAAGTCCAACTTCATTCTTTTGCGTGTGGACATCCAGTTGTTCTAGCACATTTGTTGAAAAGACTATTCGTTCCCCCGTTGAATTGTTTTGTACTCTTGGTGAGAATCAATTGACCATAATTGTGAGGGTTTTTTTCTGGACTGTCATTTTTTCCCCACTGATGCATATATCCTTCCTATGCCAATACCACACCACCTTAATTACTGTAGCTTTGTAGTAAGTTTTGAAATAAAGAAGTGTGAGTTCTACTGCCTTGTTCTTCTTTTTCAAGATTGTTTTGGCTTTTCTGGGTTGCCTGAATTTTCTTATAGATATTAGGATCATCTTATCAATTTCTGCAAAGACACTAACTGAGATTTTGATAGGGATTTTATTGAATCTCTAGATTACTTTAGGGAGTATTACCATTTTAACAATATTTTAAGTCTTCTGATCTGTGAATATAGAATGTTTTTCAATATATTTGTATCTTAATTTTTTTCCAACAATGCTTCATGGTTTTTAAAATACAAGTTTTGCACTTTTTGGTTAAATTTAGTCTTAAGTAGGGAGGAGTCAAGATGGCAGAGAAGTAGCAGGCTGAGACGACATCGGGTAGCAGGAGATCAGCTAGATAGCTTATCTAACCATTGTGAACACCTACAAATCCAACGGGAAATTGAAGAGAAGAAGAGCAACAATTCTAGAAACAGAAAATCGATCATTTTCTGAAAGGTTGGACCTGCGGAGAAGTGAATCCAAAGCGACAGGAAGATAGACCCCGGGGGGAGGGGCCGGCTCCCGACAAGCGGCGGAGAAACGGAGCACAAAATCGGGACTTTTAAAAGTGCTCCACTGGGAGACATCGCTCCAGGGGCTAAACCTGGGGGAAACCCAGGCGGGGTCAGCATAACCCCAGGTCCTGCGGGGTCACGGAAGGACTGGGGGTGTCTGAGGGCCACGGAGCTCGCAGGTATTAGAGCCGGGAAGCCGGCTACAGCGACAGAGCCAAGGACTGAGCTCTCAGCCCGGGGTTACCTTGTGCCGGTCGCAGGCTGGGTGGGCTCGGAGCGCGGCCAGAGGCCACGGAGACGGAAGCGACTGGGCGCTTTTCTCCAGGTTCCAGCAATTGACTGCTCTCCTCAAGGCGCGACTGCAGGCCAGGGAGGCGGGGCGGTTGGGCGCTTTTCTCTGAAGGCGCACCGAGGAGCGGAACCCCAAGCTCTCGGCTCCTCCGGGCCGAGAGATTGGGAGGCCGCCATCTTCATTCCCGTCCTCTGGAACTCTACGGAAAGTGCTCAGGGAACAAAAGCTCCAGAAAGCAAACCCGAGCAGATTACTTAGCCCGGCCCCTGGCAAGGGCGGTGCAATTCCGCCTGCGGCAAAGACACTTGAGAATCACTACAACAGGCCCCTCCCCCAGAAGATCAACAAGAAACCCATCCAAAACCAACTTCAGTCACCAAGAACAGTGGAATTCCACAGCAGGAGAAAGCAAATCCTATCTGGACAAAATGACAAGGTGGAAAAACTCACCTCAAAAAAAAGAACAAGAGGCCGTACCGAAGGCTGGAGACATAATCAATATGGACATTGGAACATGACAGATCTAGAGTTCAGAATGACAATTCTCAAGGTTCTAGCTGGGCTCGAAAAAAGCATAGAAGATATTAGAGAAACCCTCTCCGGAGGGATCAAAGCCCTTTCTGGAGAAATAAAAGAACTAAAATATAACCAAGTTGAAATTAAAAAAGCTATTAATGAGGTACAATCAAAAATGGAAACTCTCACTGCTAGGATAAATGAGGCAGAAGAAAGAATTAGTGACATAGAAGACCAAATGACAGAGAATAAAGAAGCTGAGCAAAAGGAGACAAATACTGGACCATGTGGAGAGAATTCGAGAGATAAGTGACACCATAAGACGACACAACATTAGAATAATTGGGATTCTAGAAGAAGAAGAAAGAGAGAGGGGAGCAGAAGGTATATTGGAGACAATTATTGGAGAGAATTTCCCTCATATGGCAAAGGGAACAAACATCAAAATCCAGGAGATGCTAAGAATGCCCCTCAAAATCAATAAAAATAGGTCCACACCTCGTCACCTGATAGTAAAATTTACAAGTCTTAGTGACAAAGAGAAAATCCTGAAAGCAGCCCGGGAAAAGAAGTCTGTAACATACAAGGGTAAAAACATTAGATTGGCAGTGGACCTATCCACAGAGACCTGGCAGGCCAGAAAGAACTGGCATGATATATTCAGAGCACTAAACGAGAAAAACATGCAGCCAAGAATACTATATCCGGCTAGGCTATCATTGAAAATAGAAGGAGAGATAAAGAGCTTCCAGGACAAATAAAAGATGAAAGAATTTGCAAACACCAAACCAGCTCCACAGAAAATATTGAAAGGGGTCCTCTAAGCAAAGAGAGACCCTAAAAGTAGTAGATCAGAAAGAAACAGAGACAATATACAGTAACAGTCACCTTACAGGCAATACAATGGCACTAAATTCATATCTCTCAATAGTTACCCTGAATGTTAATGGGCTAAATGCCCCAATCAAAAGACACAGGGTATCAGAATGGATAAAAAAACAAAACCCATCAATATGCTGCCTACAAGAAACTCATTTTAGACCCGAAGACACCTCCAGATTTAAAGTGAGGGGGTGGAAAACAATGTACCATGCTAATGGACATCAGAAGAAAGCTGGGGTGGCAATCCTTCTATCAGATCAATTAGATTTTAAGCCAAAGACTATAATAAGAGATGAGGAAGGACACTATATCACACTCAAAGGGTCTGTCCAACAAGAAGACCTAACAATCTTAAATATCTATGCCCCTAACATGGGAGCAGCCAACTATATAAACCAATTAATAACAAAATCAAAGAAATACATTGACAGTAATACAATAATAGCAGGGGACTTTAACACTCCCCTCACTGAAATGGACAGATCATCTAAGCAAAAGATCAACAAGGAAATAAAGGCCTTAAATGACACACTGGACCAGATGGACATCACAGATATATTCAGAACATTCCACCCCAAAGCAACAGAATATACATTCTTCTCTAGTGCACATGGAACATTCTCCAGAATAGACCACATCCTGGGTCATAAATCAGGTCTCCATCAGTACCAAAAGATTGGGATCATTCCCTGCATATTTTCAGACCACAATGCTCTGAAACTAGAACTCAATCACAAGAGGAAATTTGGAAAGAACGCAAATACATGGAGACTAAACAGCATCCTTCTAAAAAATGAATGGGTCAACCAGGAAATTAAAGAAGAATTGAAAAAAATCATGGAAACAAATGATAATGAAAACACAACGGTTCAAAATCTGTGGGACACAACAAAGGCAGTCCTGAGAGGAAAATATATAGCGGTGCAAGCCTTTCTCAAGAAACAAGAAAGGTCTCAAATACACAACCTAACCCTACACCTAAAGGAGCTGGAGAGAGGACAACAAAGAAAGCCTAAACCCAGCACGAGAAGAGAAATCATAAAGATCAGAGCAGAAATCAATGAAATAGAAACTAAAAAAACAATAGAACAAATCAACGAAACTAGGAGCTGGTTCTTTGAAAGAATTAATAAGATTGACAAACCCCTGGCCAGACTTATCCAAAAGAAAAGAGAAAGGACGCAAATAAATAAAATCATGAATGAAAGAGGAGAGATCACAACCAACACCAAAGAAATACAAACAATTATAAGAACATACTATGAGCAACTCTACGCCAACAAATTTGACAATCTGGAAGAAATGGATACATTTCTAGAGACACAAACGACCACAACTGAACCAGGAAGAAATAGATAACCTGAACAGACCCATAACCAGTAAGGAGATTGAAACAGTCATCAAAATTCTCCAAACAAACAAAAGTCCAGGACCAGACGGCTTCCCAGGGGAATTCTATCAAACATTTAAAGAAGAATTAATTCCTATTCTCCTGAAACTGTTCCAAAAAATAGAAATGGAAGGAAAACTTCCAAACTCATTCTATGAGGCCAGCATCACCTTGATCCCAAAACCAGACAAGGATCCCACCAAAAAAGAGAATTACAGACCAATATCTTTGATGAACACAGATGCGAAATTTCTCACCAAAATGCTGGCCAATAGGATCCAACAGTACATTAAAAGGATTATTCACCACGACCAAGTGGGATTTATTCCAGGGCTGCAAGGTTGGTTCAACATCCACAAATCCATCAATGTGATACAATACATTAATAAAAGAAAGAGTAAGAACTATATGATACTCTCAATAGATGCTGAAAAAGCATTTGACAAAGTGCAGCATCCCTTCCTGATTAAAACTCTTCAAAGTGTAGGGATAGAAGGCACATACCTCAATATTATCAAAGCCATCTATGAAAAACCCACCGCAAATATCATTCTCAATGGAGAAAAACTGAAATCTTTTCTGCTAAGGTCAGGAACACGGCAAGGATGTCCGTTATCACCACTGCTGTTCAACATTGTACTAGAAGTCCTAGCCTCAGCAATCAGACAACAAAAAGAAATTAAAGGCATCCAAATTGGCAAAGAAGAAGTCAAACTATCACTCTTTGCAGATGATATGATATTATATGTGGAAAACCCAAAAGGTTCCACTCCAAAACTGCTAGAACTTATACAGGAATTCAGTAATGTGTCAGGATATAAAGTCAATGCACAGAAATCAGTCGCATTTCTTTACACTAACAACAAGACAGAAGAAAGAGAAATTGAGGAGTCAGTCCCATTTACAATTGCACCCAAAACCATAAGATACCTAGGAATAAATCTAACCAAAGAGGCAAAGAATCTGTATTCAGAAAACTGTAAAGTACTCATGAAAGAAATTGAGGAAGACACAAAGAAATGGAAAAATATTCCAGGCTCATGGATTGGAAGAACAAATATTGTGAAAATGTCTATTCTACCTAAAGCAATCTACACATTTAATGCAATCCCTATCAAAATCCCATCCATTTTTTTTAAAGAAATAGAACAAATAATACTAAAATTTATATGGAACCAGAAAAGACCTCGAATAGCCAAAGGAATATTGAAAAAGAAAGCCAAAGTCGGTGGCATCACAATTCCAGACTTCAAGCTCTATTACAAAGCTGTCACCATCAAGACAGTATGGTACTGGCACAAAAACAAACATATAGACCAATGGAACGGAATAGAGAGCCCAGAAATAGACCCTCAACTCTATGGTCAACTAATCTTTGACAAAGCAGGAAAGAATATCCAATGGAAAAAAGACAGCCTCTTCAACAAATGGTGCTGGGAAAATTGGACAGCCACATGCAGAAAAATGAAATTGGACTATTTCCTTACACCACACACGAAAATAGACTCAAAATGGATGAAGGACCTCAATGTGAGAAAGGAATCCATCAAAATCCTTGAGGAGAATGCAGGCAGCAACCTCTTTGACCTCAACCGCAGCAACTTCTTCCTAGGAACATCGCCAAAGGCAACAGAAGCAAGGGCAAAAATGAACTATTGGGATTTCATCAAGATCAAAAGCTTTTGCACAGCAAAGGAAACAGTTAACAAAACCAAAAGACAACTGACAGAATGGGAGAAGATATTTGCAAACGACATATCAGATAAAGGGCTCGTATCCAAAATCTATAAAGAGCTTATCAAACTCAATACCCAAAGAACAAATAATCCAGTCAAGAAATGGGCAGAGGACATGAACAGACATTTCTGCAAGGAAGACATCCAGATGGCCAACAGACACATGAAAAAATGCTCCACATCACTTGGCATCAGGGAAATACAAATCAAAACCACAATGAGATACCACCTCACACCAGTCAGAATGGCTAAAATTAACAAGTCAAGAAATGACAGATGCTGGTGAGGATGCGGAGAGAGGGGAACCCTCCTACACTGCCGGTGGGAATGCAAGCTGGTGCAACCACTCTGGAAAACAGTGTGGAGGTTCCTCAAAAAACTGAAAATAGAGCTACCCTATGACCCAGCAATTGCACTACTGGGTATATATCCTAAAGATACAAACATGGTGCTCCGAAGGGGCACGTGCACCCGAATGTTTATAGCAGCAATGTCCACAATAGCCAAACTGTGGAAAGAGCCTAGATGTCCATCAACAGATGAATGGAATAAGAAGAAGTGGTATATATACACAATGGAATACTATGCAGCCATCAAAAGACATGAAATCTTGCCATTTGCGATGACGTGGATGGAACTAGAGGGTATCATGCTTAGCGAAATAAGTCAATCGGAGAAAGACAACTATCATAGGATCTCTTTGATATGAGGAAGTGGAGATGCAAGGTGGGGGGGTTGGGGGGAGGTAGGAAAAGAAAAAATGAAAAGATGGGATTGGGAGGGAGACAAACCACAAAAGACTCAATCTCAAAAAACAGACCGAGGGATGCTGGGGGGAGGGGGGATGGGAGAGGGTGGTGGGGAAATGGACATTGGGGAGGGTATGTGCTATGATGAGTGCTGTGAAATGTGTAAACCTGGCGATTCACAGACCTGTACCCCTGGAGATAAAAATACATTATATGTTTATTAAAATAAAAAAAATTTAGTCTTAAGTATTTTATTCTTACTATATTATTAAGTATTTATATTAAGTATTATATAATATATATATAAAGTATATATATTAAGTATTTTATTCTTACTATATTATTCTTACTATTGTAAGTGGTATTGTGGTTTTTCATTTCATTTTTGGATTGGTCATTGCAAATATATAGAAATACAATAGATTTTTAGCATATCAGTGTTGTATCCTACAACCTTGCTGAGTTACCTTATTACTTCTAAAAGATTTTAGCTGATCCCATAGGATTTTCTATATAAAAGACATTGGGGTGTCCTGGCTGGCTCATTTAGTGGAGCATGCAACTCTTGATCTTGGGGTTGTGAGTTTGAGCCCCACACTGGGTATAGAGATTATTAAAAAAAAAAAAGACATGTCATCTGTGCTAGACAGTTTTAGTTCTTCCTCTCCAATCTATGTTTCCTCTATTGCCTTGCCCAACTGCCTGGCTAGAACCTCCAGTACCAGGTTGAATAGAAATGGCACAGAAATCTTTCTTGAGGCCTACCTGTGGTCCCATCAAAGTACGTCACCTGCTGATATGTGACATTTTAGAGAATTGAGTGGATCAGAACAGTATCAAGAACTGGCCCATGGCACAATGGCAAAAGATTTTTCTTATTTGGTATACATAAATCTTTTAAACAATAGTCTGAGTATGACAGAAACAGTTAATACACATACCTGTATCACTATTCTAAATTCCTTTATTTTGACCAAAAATATTCTCCATGAAATGTTGTCAATTATCTTCCTGAAGACCACAAACATTATGTCTGTAGATATTGTCATTTACCAGTCTAGTGACTTGGTAGGCTCTCAAGAAAGGAAATTAACACACACACACACACACACACACACACACACACACACACCACTCTTCCCTCTGCCTTCTCAGTTTTCTAAAAGCTGGACCAGGTTCAGCTGAAGATCTGTTCATTCTCTTTCCCAAATTAATCTGAATATGGAATGAACTGTGCTGGCGTTGGGGTTCTTCAGCATCATTAGCATGTGAGGCCACTGAAAGATAGGAACTCATCTATCTTGTTCATTTCTGTACTCTAGACCCTATACAGGGTTTTCCACACAAGTGGCACTTGTTAGGGAGGGTTGCCCCTTGAAAAATGTGGAGGTTAGGGATGCTGACTCCCATGTAGTCAAAAATCTGTGTATAAGTTGGACTCTCCCCAAACATAACTACTAATAACCTACTCTTGACTGGAAGCCCTAACAATAACATAAACAGTTGAGTAACACATATTTTGTATGTTATATGTATTATATTTGTACAATAAAGTAAGCTAGAGAAAAGAAAGTGCTAATAAGAAAATCATTAGGAAGAGCAAATACAATAATGTACCGTTCCATATTTATTGAAAAAAATCTGCATATAAGTAGATCAATGCAGCTCAAGGGTCAATTGTATTTGCTAAGTGAGCAAGTGAAAAGGGCTTTTTAGGCATAGGGAGGGGATGGGCGAGTGTCAGGTAGAAATGGAGCCAAATGGACTCAGGAGTGAACCTTGGTGGGAGAAGGAAAAGAGGCAAGGACCATGTCAGTACTCTTACTCTGTCTTCTGTGCTTGATGGTGTCTGCAGTACATGATGCTCAATAAATCCTATGTTCATAAAGGAATGAATGTAAGAAACAGAACAGAGAGTAGAGAAACTAAAAGAAGAGCAAAGCAGAAATGTACTCAAAAGGTGAAAGGAACAAAAAAAAAAATCTGCAACCACAATAGGTTCCCATCACAACTCATAAAAAGAAAAAAAGTCTCTAGGATCTGCTTACGAAGCCAAGATTTTGTAGGGAGAGTATACTGGGGTGATCTGGCCTAATGACTAATATTTGCTCCTCCTCGTCATAGAATTTGCCCTTTATCTCTGCTTCTTTCCTACCATAGTGAGCTGGGCTTAACGGCATCTTTTCTCTCTTTCTCTTAAAGACCATAGCTCCCATGGTCCCTGCTTCTTGGTTCCACTGCTCTGGGCCTCCCTCTGGTGTAGTTCAGATTCTTCGGGAACTTCCAAGCAGGTGACACACCAAGCCCAAAAGTTATATCAAGAATGTTAGGAGAGATGGACACCAGAGTTCAACACCCTCAAAAGGACAAAGGTCCAAAACCAAGTCTGCCCATCCACCCCCATTTTCTTGGCTAAGACATCCTTCTTTGTTTCACTGATACACGATGTTATAATCTCTTATTACCAAAGGCTCTCCTGCACTAAAGGGTTTGGAAACAAGGTTTTCCCTGCCAATGTCTAGAGTGGTGGTGGAGGAAGCAGGCCCCCAGTGGGGAATGAGAGAGGTAAGAGGGAACTCGGAAGAGCATAGCATCAAAAGAAGAGAGTTTTGAAAGGGCAGGAAGACTCCACAGTACCAAGTGCGGAAAGGAGTTAAGAAAGATGGAGACTAAAGAGTGGGAGTTTGGGGATCTGGGGCCCTTGTTTATGAAAACAGTTCCCATTCTCATGGAGCTGGGGTCGAATAAAGGTAATAGTAGGTTAGGAGTGACTAGGAAATGAGGCAAGGGGGGAAATGCTTATATATTCCCAAGGTCAGAGGACTGCAAGGCCATTTGATGAGATTGAACAAGAGTGAGGCAGATAATTCAGGAACAGTGTTCACAAGTAAGGAATAGCTTTGGGGAAGAACAGGAGAAAAAGCAGAAATGCTGGGCTGGACTGAGAGCTCCAAGGGCAGTGTGGCTGGTGGGGTCTGGGAAAACCAATGTCTGGATGGGCTGGTGCCCTTGTGAAATGTGGTGATCTTCTTGGGGAGGGATCTGTTGCAGTGACTCTCAAATGTCTTTGCTTGAGGTGGAATTGCACCACCCTTGCCAGGGGCTGGGCTGAGTAATCTGCTTGGTTCGCTCTTGGGAGCTTTTGTTCCCTGAGCACTTTCCGTAGAGTTCTGGAGGATGGGAATGAAAATGGCGTTCTCCCAATCTCTGGTCCAGAGAAGCTGAGAGCTCGGGGCCCCGCTCCTCAGTCCACCCTTGGAGAAAAGCGCTCAATCACTCCCGTCTCCTTGGCCTTTCGCCACCTCTACGAGCTCACCTGGCCTGTGACCAAGCGTTTCTGTCTCTGGTACACAACCCCGCCTGGAATCTCTAAACCCCGTAGATTCCTGCTGTGGGATCCCAGAGGAGGAAAGTGAGTCTCCACGGATCGGCCACTTGTGGGGTCCCTACTCAAAGAGCAGTGGCCTGACTGTGTCACAGAAAACAGTTTAAGGTGACCCTGAGCTGAGAGCTCACTCCTCGGCTCCGTCTCTGTAGCCGGCTTCCCCGCTCTAATACCTGCGAGCTCTGCCACACTCAGACACCCCCGATCCTTCTGTGACCCCACGGGACCTGAGACCACGCTGTCTCCGTGAGGGCTCCAGACCCACTTAGCCTCTGGAGTGCTGTCCCTCAGTGGAGCAGACTTCTAACAGTTTCGATTTTGTGCTCCACTGCTCTACCGCTTGCCGGGAACCGGCCCCTCCCGCCGTGGTCTCTCTTCTGGTAGATCACCTCAGATTCACTTCTCCGGTACATTCTACCTTCCAGAAAGTGGCCGATTGTCTGCTCTTCTTCTCTTCTATCTCCTGTTGAGTTTGAAGGTGTTCAGAATGGTTTGATAACGATCTAGCTGAGCTCCTGGAACCCGTGGTATCTACGTCTCCTACTCCTCCACCATTTTGCTCCTCCAGCTGTTTTCTAAATTCTAAACCTCAAACAGCTCGAGGTCCAACTAGCACCCTCCTTGAAAAGAACAGGAGCCAGCAGGGTGAGCGGACTTGGCCACAGCAGGAGGGGGCCCAGGGAGAGCTGCTGACACTGGGGCTGATTCAGATTAGATTTCCCTGATGTCAACCCCAGGGCCAGCTGATGGGGCATCTGTCTGTGTCACTGCAGGGCTCTGGGCCCCCTGAAAGCTGTGGCCATTTTCTTGGACTCTTATTGGGGTGGAGAGCTGCTGGGAGAGGTTCCTCCTAAAGGAGGCCTGGTGAGAGCTGTTGTGGCAGGTGCACAGCCCCAGACAAAGAACCCAGGGGGAGCATCCCTGGTTGCTAAGTGACCCCTCCTAAAACCAGAGGCTGAGGTGTCTGTGACAGGAATGCCACACCCTGCACACCATCGTGTACCCCTGTGTGGCTGGCCCCTCACCCCACACTCCTGCATGTCCACGGCCTCTGGATGGCTTTCTTCCAGTCCATCTCAGCTTTTCTCTGAGCACTGAGGAGGTCAGGACCATGGTCCCTATCTTAGACAGACCAGCACTGCCATGGGAAGTGAGCACCACCAGCAAACTGGCCTGCACGCCCTGCTCCTGGCCCCAAACCCAGAAGCTTCTCTCTTCAGAGAAACTCTAATTCCTCTGCTCCTGTGCCCTGACCTGACTATCTCCCTTGGGCTTCAGGGCACACCCTGGCCTGTTTTGTAATATGAGGGCCTGGGAGGTGGGGATTCAGTGAGTCAGCCATGGAGGGCTGGGGGTGGCACTTCCGGGCAGGAGTGTCCTGCGCAACCCTCCCTCTCTCCTTTCCTTCCATCCATCCCTCCTTCCTTCCTTCTGGCATTCGGTGCACGACCAACACCCGCCCCCTCCACCTATGACAGCTTTCCTTCCTTCTCACTGATCATTTAAGCAAAATATTTTCCCACTTATTAAAACCCCTTCCTCCAGGTTGGATGCAGACTCCAGCCAAGGAGCCCAGTGTGGAATCAGGCATGTGTCCAATGATAGCCCCTACATTCCCCCCAGACTGGTACTATTGTGCAGTGCACAGACTGCACAACTATATGTGTCAATCCTGAGAGCTGCTACTGCTCCAAGGCCCTGATGTGAACAAATATATGACATATTTATCTCCCAATGGTCACTGTCCTGGCTAGAACACACTTCGGACCGAATATCATAATAGTGGCCCCTTTTATTGAGGATTGCCATGTGTTAAAGTCTGATTTATCCTTGCATTAGCTTGTTTAAGTCAGGACCTTTGCAGCTTGCTGCTGCCCCCGGTTCCAGGCCTCAAGCTTCTTGTTGTGCCCGCTAAGGCTGGACCACTGAGATTTCCGTTCCTTTCATGAAGTAGATGGAAACTGTCTTTAAGAAGGAAGCTGTCCACATGTGCACATTTCATTGTTTGACTCTTAACTCAGACTTGCCTTCTCTTTGTTTTGTTTTGTTTTTGGCATTGGCTTCAAGGACAAGAAAATGAATATTGTTTATTGACCTTTGACTGTGAACCTGATGTAGTAATTCATGCAGTCCTCACATCAATCCTTTGAGGGAGCTGTTATCAATCTCTTTTCGTTCATACACGAGTGCAGGGAGGTTTCCAACTTCCCCAAGCCACACAACCAGTATCCAACCCTAGACATCCTGATCTCACAGGCTGGTTCCCAACCACTACCCCTGGCCATGACTTTATGATCTGCTGATATGGAAACTTGGAAGATGGACACTTTCTTTCTTTAGGGATTCTTTAAATAGGAAAAAATGAGGTTGAGGAGAAGAAATATCGGTTAAAAGGAACACAGTGATTACAAGTATGTACTTGCCCAGGGTGACCCAGACACAGGTGCCACTGTTCCACCTAAAATCATGCGGCTTTGTGCAAGTGACTGAACTTCTTCCTGCCTCAGCATGTTCATCTGTTACGTGGGCTTAATAATGGTACCTTTGGGATATGGCTGTTGGGAGGAGTAAGGGAGAAAATTCAGGTCAAGTGCTGAATATGGGGTTTGGCCCTTTTTAAAAAAAATTTTTATTTATTTTTTAAAAAGAAGAATCATCTTTTTTATTTTTTAAGATTTTATTTATTTGATATAGAGAGAAAGATCACAAGTAGGCAGAGAGGCAAGCAGAGACAGGGGGGGAGCAGGCTCCCTACTGACCAGAGAGCCCGATACAGGGCTCGATCCCAGGACCCTGAGATCATGACCTGAGCCGAAGGCAGAGGCTTAACCCACTGAGCTACCCAGGCACCCCAGGTTTGGCCCATATTAAAGGCCCACTTATGACTGTTCTTGTTATTATTCTCATGAACATAACCCTCCCCACTGATGTCACCTCATTGCCTGACAGCTCCAAACAGCCTATGAGGGCATCCTATACCCTCCAGTGTCTTGGGTATGATGGCTGGCTATCATGGGGATGAAGACATTGCCCTGAGTCAATGACAAAGGTTCTAGAAAGGGGCCAGCAGCTTTCATCACCTCCACATTTGCAAAAAAAAAAAAAATGTAATTTCATTAGAAGCCCCTGTCAGGTCCCCAAATCAGCAATGCTGTGGCCTTCCTCCGCAACGTTGTGCTGCTCTGAATTGTTTTACAAGATGGTGGTAGGAAAGAGGCTGGCAGGCCACCCATGTTTCTTGAGAAAGAGGCCCACCAAACTCCAGAGCTTCACCACCAACTCTGGAAGATGATATCCTTGAGCATTCCTTAAATAAATTCATTTTCAACTCAAGACTCAGCAGCTGAGCGGGGAACAGTTACCACAGGCCACCACGAGAGGGTGCCCCGAAGCCACCTGTAAATGTTGCCCACACCCCTGCAGTCAGAAGACCAAGGTTTCAGGATATTTCTCATTGAAAAGTAAACACACACCAGGATACAACCTGCTGTTTTAATCTATTTGTGCACATTCTAAAAGCCTGTCAGTGTGCAGTCTCCTTTTCTTGCTGTACTTGGCCCTCCAGGGAAAGGATTGGAAAATGGATTGAGAAACAGTTATTAATAACCAATAATTAATGACCCCATTTTAGGTAGTGGGAGAGACATTTTTAATTCATTGCCTCTAATTCCTACAGCCACCCTGTCTGGGAGATGCTGGTATGCTCTTTTCCTTTTTCCTTCTTTCCAGGCATATTCTAGAAAGCATGGGAATGGCGAGGGTGTGGACAACATGACCTTAGATTTATCTATTATTATATGTACGCTTTCCAGGGTGCTTCATTCCTTCTTATATTTCCATGCTTCCACCTGGGATCATTTTATTTCTGTCTAAAGAATATTATTTAGTTGGTGTGTGCTGGAAACACATTTTCTCAGGTTTTGGTATCTGGAAATATTACGAGTTTACCTTAAATTTTGAAGAATATTTTTGGTGTCTATTGAAGGATGCTAGGTTTCAGCTGTTTTCTTTCAGTGTTTTGAAGATATGATTCCATGTCTTTGGGGTTCTAGTGTTTCTGATGGAAGTTAGTGGTCAGTCTTATTTTTGGTGTTGTAAGGGTGACATTCCCCCCACCCCCAGTTTCTCAGAACTTTTTCTCTTTGTCTTTGGTTATTATAGCACTTTTATTATATTATCATGTATGCTTGGGGTTCCTCTTCTTGAGTCTGTAGCTCTATGTCTTCAATCAGTTTTAAGTATCTCTTTAAATATTGCTTCTTCATTATTTCTCCTTTCTCCATCTAGGATTCCATTACATATATTTTATTTTATTTGAAAAAAATTTTTATTGTCTTATGTTAATCACCATACAATAAATCATTAGTTTTTGATGCAGTGTTCCATGATTCATTGTTTACATATAACACCCAGTGCTCCATGCAGTACCTGCCCTCCTTAATACCCACCACCAGGCTCACCCAACCCCCCTCTCCCCCCACCACCCCGGTAAAACTCTCAGTTTGTTTCTCGGAGTCCACAGTCTCTCATGGTTCATCTTCCCCTCCAATTTCCCCCTTCACTTTTCCTTTCCTTTTCATAATGTTCTCCGTGTTATTCCTCATGTTCCACAAGTAAGTGAAACCATATGATAATTGACTTTCTCTGCTTGACTTACTTCACTCAGCATAATTTCCTCCAGTCCCATCCATGTTGATGCAAAAATTGGGTATTCATCCTTTCTGATGGCTGAGTAATATTCCATTGTGTAAATGGACCACATCTTCTTTATCCATTAGTCTGTTGAAGGACATCTTGGCTCTTTCCACAGTTTGGCTTTGAACATTGGAGTACATATGACCGTTCTTTTCACTACTTCTGTATCTTCAGGGTAAATACCCAGTAGTGCAATTGCTGGGTCATATGGTAGCTCTATTTTCAGTTTTTTGAGGAACCTCCATACTCTTTTCCAAAGTGGCTGCATCAGTTGCATTCCCACCAACAGTGTAAGAGGCTACCCTTTCTCCACATCCTCTCCAATATTTGTTGTTTCTTGCCTTGTTAATCCATTACACATATTTTAAATCTTGTTTTACTTGACTAATATATATCTCTTATGCTCTTTTCTGTGTTCCTATCTCTTTTTTCTCCATGCTTTGACCTGGATATGTTATTCTGATATTCTTGACTAATTCTCTCTAAACCTAGCTATTGAATTTTTAATTATAGTATAGTAGTCATCCTTTTGGTTTTTTACACTTTGCAGTTTACTGCTAAAATTCACCATCTTAATATTTATTTCTTTTAAAGATTTATTTATTTATTTGACAGACAGAGATCACAAGTAGGCAGAGAGGCAGGCAGAGAGAGAGGAGGAAGCAGGCTCCCTGCTGAGCAGAGAGCCCGATGTGGGACTCGATCCCAGGACCCTGAGATCATGACCTAAGCTGAAGGCAGAGGCTTTAACCCACTGAGCCACCCAGGCATTTAATTCCTTGAGCTTTTGATCACAGTGATTTAAAGATGGATGGTTGAATACTCCACTTTGTGTCTGGATCTCTTGGGGCTCAGTTTCTATGGCCTGGTTGTGGAGGAGGCTCTTGTTCATCTCGGATTGACGGGAAATCCCTCTAGCCAAAAGCACCAATAGGCCTTTTTGCCTGTGCTATTTCAAGTCATGTAGCCCCCCCCCCTAATTTCTTCTAATATTATACTCAGATTGCTTCTTACTGGTTTATATTTTCAAAACTTGTTGTTATTTCAATTCAAAGTATCCTCACCAAGGACCAAATTGAACCACAGAGCAGCTCAAAGGTTTTGCCTAATATCACACAGCATTCAGCGGCTTTCGTGGACACTTGTTAACTTGACTGCAGCCCGGTGTGTCAAAGCCCATCTTATGTTTGGGGCACAGGAGTCAGAGCTTGGGATATTCTCTTTGCACAAACACATGACCCCTCTCTTGGTCAACCAGCTGTTCCCACTGGGACTTAACATCTGGAGTGAGTAAGGTAGACGTGTAGGAAAGACCACTGACCTCATGCCAGTGTTGATGGTTGGTTCTGATCCAGCAGCAGGAGGTATGGCATGCCTGCCAGATTTGTCCCACTGCATGAGTTCCGGTGTCCTTGTAACCACCTGCCCCCTGGCCCCTTGGTTCTAGCCTCTTTCTGAGACTTCCTTTTAATTTTGTGAGTTATCTGATACCCTTTCAATCCATTCCTGTTGTGTAGAAACTAACCAGAGTGGGTTTTTATTGTTTGCAACCATGACTAATTCAGTGACCAAGCAGTTGAGAGCTCGAGAGGGCCAGGTGGCTGCTCCATCCGTTGTTGCAGACTCAGCTGAGAGATGGCTGTGTTTCAGACCCAGAAACCTGGTGTGATTCAGTCTCCTGCCCAGGAAGATTGTAAGGGATGCTGAGCATGCTATGGAGTACTCACTAAATTGTGTGCAATTTCCCTGAAAAAGTAAAATAATAATTTAGGCCCTTTAACAAGCGTGAAAGGACTCATTAGGGAGAGAACAATGAGAAACAAATTAGGGAGAGAACAATGCATGGGATTGTTCTGTGGTTGACACAGATGGAGGCTGGGCCTGTGTATTGACCTGGCTTGGCTGGCCTGGTAGGCTATGAGCTGTGGCCTGAGCAGCCATGGAGGAGGTGATGGAACCTTCCTCATCAGGGCCATCCCTCTTGGGAGGCTTCTCTGGGCCTTCTCTAATGCCTTTGTGGAGATCAATGTTCTTGGGACAGCCAGGCTCTGACAGCTCCACTAGCCAGGGACTTGGCTCAGTTCCTGACCCTGAACCCGACCCTCAGCTGCACAGCACCTGCCTGGTTACCCCATAAAGAGGGCTAAACTCAGCTTCCATTGCTTGGACGATTGAAGGCTGTGACACGTATAGCAGATGCCTCTGTCCTGCCTCTCCATCCAGACATGAGTTCCAGAAGCACCGGGCCAAGTTCTTATATCTCCTTATGTACTGTGCAACTCAGTAGGTTTTAATAAATGTTATTTGGCAGTGATGTGGCTGGCAGGTTTCTCCTTCTTCTCTTTGCTAACCCTTACTTCCAAATTGCCATGTTGCTTGGCAGGTGGATTCCAGTGGACAAGTACATGTGAAGTGAGAATGTTGCTTCCTGTCAGATGTTCTGAATTTGGGGATGACAGGGAGAGGAGGACTTTGCAGGAGGATGGGTAAGTCTTGTCTTTTTTCTTTTTATAAGGCCAATTCTTGGCTTCGTGCTGCTACAGACATGTTGATGTCTACTTGATGGTCTGCACGTTGATGGTGCACTTGAAGACTCTGTCATATATTTCCATCTATACTCAGGATGTCTTTGCCCCATGTATTCCAGATGCAGTCTGGGGGTGTTCTCCCACTTGTGCCCCATATTGACATAAGCCCAGGCTTCTCACTCAGGGGAGAAGCACATATAAACCAAGAGTCGCCTTCCAATACGTTTCCCACCTTCACTTTTGCCCTAGATTGCTATTTAAAGCATAAATCAGATCAAATAGCCCCACTGTTGAACACTCTCCCAGGGCTTCTTCTAATCTTGGGTGCTCTTCACCATGACTTTTTAAAAAGCCTGTAGAAACTGGTCTCTTTCTCTCTCTGTTGCCATTCCTTGCCTTTTACTTCCTTGCTCACAACTCTCCAGACACACTGGCCTCCATCCTACCTTTTTTTTTTTTAATTTTATTTATTCATTTGTCACAGAGAGATATCACAAGTAGGCAGAGAGGCAGGCAGAGAGAGAGGGGGAAGCAGGCTCCCCGCTGAGCAGAGAGCCCGATGTGGGGCTCCATCCCAGGATCCTGAGATCATGACCTGAGCCGAAGGCAGAGGCTTAACCCACTGAGCCAGCCAGGGGCCCCCCATCCTACCTTTTGAACTCTTTAAACCTCAGGACCTTTGCGTTTGCTGTGTTCTATGCCTAGAACACCACCCATAGGTCATCTCACATCTTGTTGTTTCTTGTTGTCATTCAGATCTCAGCTCAAATGTCACCTCCTTCCTGACCATCCATCTAATGTAGCCATCCCTCCCTCCAGTCACTATGTATACTTTGTTCAGTTTTAGTTCCTTTACAACACTTATCTTTTCCTAAAATTATCGTGTTCATTTATTTGTATACCTAGAACCATGCATGGTGCATGATTGTTCCTTGGTAACATTTTGTTGAGTAAATGAATCAAGGAAAGAACTAGTGGGAAATTTTTTTAATGTCTATAGGTATATTTAAAAAATTTAACATGAAATTTTCAGTCGACTTCAAAACCTTTATGTTAATTTACTATAAAACTGTAATTTAAATTACCTATGGGATGAAAATAATTAGCTTATGGCAAAATGAGTGAATTGGTTATTCAACAAATTTACTATTTACTATTGAATGAATGAATTTACTATTGAATGAATGAGTGGATGAATGAATGAAAAGTTGATGCCCCAGAGATGTGTACCATTTTTATCCTGTGGCATCTTGCACATCCTGGCACCATGCTGGTACACAGACCCAAGAAGAACACAGTCTTGTGAACTTGAAGGGAACGTGCTGCTCTGTTGGTCTCCTTCCTCCTTATGGAGAAGGAAGAGTTCTCTGAGTCACAGAATGCTTCCCAAAGCCAAAAGAATCAAGACTTTCAGATTATTTTCTCCTTGGGATTTCACAACTCTTTATGGGTTCAGATCACTAAGAACCAGGTTCACGATCATTATCATCACTGATCCAGACTTCCCACAGAGCAGAAGGAACAAAGTTCCCACCCCGCAAAAGCACTCATGTCCAATCCCTCTCTTCCTAGGTGGGCAGCTCTGAAGGAGACCCCCTTCATGGTCTCTGCCCCAGTAAGTTTTCTTAGCCAGCTCTCCATCCCCTGCACTGAATCAGCTGCCTTTAAAGCACTTTCAAGAAAATTACACCTGCCAGATTGATTGTCCCCTTGCACCCAACATCCTTTGGATGGTCTTTCCTCCCAGGCATATGTTCAAGAAATCTCTCCATGCAGATCGCTGGCATATTGTTAAATAGAATCATATACGGGAAGTTCTGTGGGGAAAAATCAGTTTGTGTCTTTAATCAACTGGAAATGCCCCTTATCTTTTTAGTTGGATAGAATGTAGTCTTTCTCACTTTTAAACTTCTCATTTATAGATTTTTATAGCTTTTTGGAGACAATTTTCCATGGTTCTTTGCTTTTTTGTGTGTCTTATTAGCAGAAGCAATGATGGCCTTTGTTCTGGATGAGTTTTCAAGGATGTTTGTGTAGTAAACAACTTTGAAATGTAGAAAAAGTGACCCCCTCTGGACACAAAGCACATTTTTGCCTGACCAAAATAATAAAGATAATATCTCCATCCAGGGCAAAGTTTGGGTGGATTTTCCAGGAGTCTCTTATAGGATTGAAGGTTTCCTAACTAAGCATAGTGACAGAGACCCACTGTGTGTTCACTGCCCATTGGACTGCTCCACTGTGCCCCATGAACTTGGAGGAGTGGTTCAGGGGAACATGCTTCTTTATGTGCCATGAGTAATTAAGTCCTTTGTCTGCACCATCTCATGTCTTCTGCCCACATCCATGGAACTGTGGCAGGCTAATTTAACGGGAAAGCAGGGTAAAGTCTCACACCCATCTTGATACTCCTCTGATTTATACTCTATAACTTAACTATAAGTATGTATTATTAGTATACATTATACATAAAATTGGACTGAATTTCAAATAAATGTGTCTTATCTCCTCAAAGGAAAGCAGATGCACTCTCCAAATTATCTAATAAACATGGGTAGGTACCCTGTGATAAGTACCCTGTATCATCTTGCTGTCATTTCATCCTTTGGATTGCCTTATTCGGGGATGCACCTCTACTATGTCCACAAGGGCCACCACTGAACATTGACTCTGTGGTGGTGGTAGTGGGTCTCCCAGTTTTTAGGGGTCTTCAAATTTAACCTTAGGTCATCTTCTCTACTACTCTGTACCATTTCCCACCACCCAGTGAGTCAAAGAGTGCCAGGTGGGATGGCAGGAGTGGGTAGTTAATAAGAACAGACCAAATGAATGGAACAGGAGCTCCGGGGCATGAGTCAATGAGGCGAATGCTGAGACATGTTGTGCTGAGAGAAAACATCAAATCCCAGCTCCAAATAAAGGGCTAATGTCCAGACATCCAGGAGGCCACTCTGCCTGGGAAACAGAAACCCATTACCCTGGCTATCAAGAATACTAAGAATAGGAGACCTGGGATCAAGGCCAAGTCTGGATCCATTCCAGGCTGTCCCTTGGCAGGAGACACAGGCCTTCAGTGAAACAGAAAGGAACCAACATAAGGAAACCACCAAGCCCATCTCTGAATCAGGATTTGGCAGCTTCTCATTCCTCTTTTCATTGTGTTATCCTCTATGATGCTATAGATAGAAGAAGCAATAATCATGATTTTATAAAAGCAAAACAAAACACAAAAACTGCTACCAAATGTAACTCTAGCAGAGAGAGCTAGGCGGGCAGAGGAATGGGCCTTGAGTCTGGAGCCAGAA
The DNA here is from genome assembly GCF_963455335.1 of Martes martes. Classification (NCBI taxonomy): domain Eukaryota; kingdom Metazoa; phylum Chordata; class Mammalia; order Carnivora; family Mustelidae; genus Martes; species Martes martes. Next base: position 75,485,266 of record NC_137890.1, read on the forward strand.
GTTCTGAATGTGGGTTTTGGCTCTGCTACCTGTGCACAGAGGGGACCCATTTCCCCAACTATAAAAAGGAGGACCAGAACATGACATTAGGCATCGTGTGTGCAAGAGCTCTCGGGCAACTGGGGTGCAGAAGTGGGCATAGAGCAGAGGGCTCAGGTCAGGTGGAGGGAAGGGAAAATTAGCCCTCAAGGGGTCCACTGAGAACACCAATGAAGTCCCCTTCTAAAAATCTTTCCCCCAAAATGAGATCCCACACTTCCTGGCTCTCAGTCACAGTAATATTAATAGTAAAGGCCATGATTTAGTCAGTGTGTGTGATAAGCCAGATGTTTCACACATACGTGATGTTATTTCTAATCTTGAATCATTATGATAGTTGAAATTTTTACAAAAAACACTGAACTATTCTCATATTTCAAATGGAGAAACTGGTTCTCAAGAAACATGCAGAAATGGACATTGGGGAGGGTATGTGCTATGATGAGTGCTGTGAAATGTGTAAACCTGGCGATTCACAGACCTGTACCCCTGGGGATAAAAATACATTATATGTTTATTAAAATAAAAAAAATGTGTGGGAAGCCAAAAAAAAAAAAAAAAAAAAGGAAACATGCAATGCATGGCCAAGGTCACACAGAGAGCTTAGAGTTGGGAGTCACACCCAGGAATGTCTGACTATGAAGATGGCCAGAGAGGGAGAAGCCCTAGTCCTGGGATAGTTCTACAGCTGCTACAGACACTACTGTTCTTCCACTACAGTCTGTAGAACTACAGTTCTACAGACACTCAGTGGAAGAATGCGGTTTTCTCCTTGGCAGCCATACCCCTAACACTGGTACCACGGTTTGTTAGAATGAGAAGTCCTTTTCCATGTGTTGATTATGTAACCCTCACATCCGTCCTGCTGGGTAGTTTTACTATTTGCACAGGAGCTAGTGTGGCTCCTGGAGGACTGTGCCAGCAGCAGAGTCTGCAAGGAGATGCAGAGAGCAACCAAGAAGTCCTGCCAGGATGGGAACAATGATGTGGCCAGTCATGTAGATGGGGCTGTGGATGCTGGGGGGCGCGGTGGGACAAGTACCCCAAGGGGACTGGTCTTGACCTTGTGGACAGAATAATAGCACATTCTTGCCAAATATGTCCTGTGCTCCAGGCCTGGTCTGGCCCTGTCTCTCCTCACCACTGCTGTCCCCCACCCCCAGCTTGGAGCTGGCCAGTGAAACATGGCAGCATGTTGCTTGGGCTCCCTGACACAGCAGATGTAGGGTCCAGGCTCCAGGTAAACTGGAAGATAACCTGGGGGCCCAGGTCATGGATCTGGAATAAGACGCCAGAAGCACCAACCTCTGACACAATCTTTCTCATTCCTCAGGATACTCTAGACTTGCCCTTGGCCCACAGATGGACCCAGAAGGCATTCAAGGTCACCTTAAAGACAGGCAGCCTTGTCCATTGGCTCTCAGAGCCTAGGAATTGTTTATTATCCTTCTTATTTTGCAGACTAGGAACCTGAGGTTTAAAGAAATTATCTTACCTCTCTCTTTCCTTGCCCATAGCACCATCAACACTTCAGGCATTGGCCAGGGAGGTGAGCTAACCTCAGTGGTTAATGAAGATGAGTATGTGTTCCTGAATTGGTGGGCCTAAAGTCAGACTCTAATGGGGCAGGAGGCAAGGCTGAGCAAGAGAGAGAAGGCAGCCTTAGGCAGCAAACTGGAAACCTGGGCAACAAAACAAGCAGATTTTAGCAAGAAGCCTAATGGTGCAACTTTACTGGTAGTGGAGGTTCTGGAAGGGTGCCTGGGGACACCATTATTCTTTTCTTGGAGTGATGGAGCCCAGGAGATGGATGGAATCATGGGAGAGTGCATTCCCACAGACAGGGAAGAATGTGGAGGCAGGACCATCGATCCAATGTGGGTGGGCTTGGAATCTATGAGAAATGGGTTCACTGTTCCCCCAGAACTGTGGTTTCAATTTTGCTTGCCCACTGCAATTGCTTGAGCAGCTTTAAAAATACTCATAGTTGGTACCCACAGAAATTCAGATGCAATCAGTCTGGGTTGAGAGCGGGTTATTGGTATTTTTAAAAGCTCCTATTGTGCTGAGTGAAATAAGTCAAACAGAGAAAGTCAAGTATCATATGGTTTCACTTATTGGTGGAGCATAACAAATAATATAGAGGACAAGGGTAGATGGAGAGGAGAAGGGAGTTGAGGGAAATTGGAAGGGGAGGTGAACCATGAGAGACTATGGACTCTGAAAAACAACCTGAGGGTTTTGAAGGGGCTGGGTGGGAGGGTGGGGGAACCAGGTGGTGGGTATTAGGGAGGGCACAGATTGCATGGAGCACTGGGTGTGGTGAAAAAACAATGAATACTGTTACGCTGAAAATAAATAAAAAATTTAATTAAAAAAAAAAAAAGCTCCTATTGTGATTCTGATGTGCGGCCACGGTTGAGAACTGCTGGCTTAGAGAGGGAAGGTAATTGCTCATGTCACAGACTGGGCCTGGGCTGAGAGATGGAAGTGAACAGTGCTGTGCAAGGAAGAGGTAACTTGAATGACCAGTCTGTGGGTTCTTAAAACAGGAATTAGATTTCCTAAACAAAATCCTACTAAAATGCCCCACAAATAACTTAAAGCAGCCCTGTGGTGGAAAAAAAAATGGAAGAATCACCTAGTTTATTCCTTCAGTATGATGAGATTTGCATCCATTTGTCTTTTTTGTGATGTATCCTTGGAAAGAGAGGAACAGTTGGATGCCCCAGGGTTTAAAATTGTGGGACCAGCCTTCAGCTCATCTCATACAGTTCCTAAAATCATGTGCAAAATAAGTTTGTTTGAAATCCCCACCTCTGGTCCCAAAGATTGGAAAGCACTAATGTTTTGTTTTGTTTTAAGATTTTATTTATTTGAGAGAGAGAGAGAGCGAGCAAGCACATATGCATGCATGCACAAGTCGGGGGTTGTGGGCAGAGGGAGAGTGAGAAGCAGAACCCCGCTGAGAAGGGAGCCTGATGTGGGGCTCCATCCCAGGACCCCAGGTTCATGACCTGAACTGAACCCAGACACTTAACCAACTGAGCCATCCGGGTACCCTGGCACTAATGTTTTTAGATGGAACCTAGAAAAGCTGTGTCTAACAAACTAACAAACTCCCCAGGTGACTATGTGACAAAGATGATCTGTGGCCCCATATTGAGATATGCTGATTTAGGGACAGGGATATAGGCTTAATGTATTTGGTTTTCTTAAGAGCTCTCTAAGCCACCCTATCAGCATCCGTTGTGAAGAATCTTCACAGTTTAATGGAAGCTGGAGGGAGGAAAATCAATTCCTAGTGCTCCAATCTAAGTGTCTATCTAGAGCGAGCGCAAAGGATGTCCCATTAAGTATGTCCTCACATATCACAAAACTCATGCCGGCGCCTGCATGCAGAGCTTCAGCCTGTCAAGAAGCATTTTACACTCCACAGCCCAAGGCAGCCTCGTATCTGAAACACTGTTGGAAATGCTGCAAGCCCTCCAGAGCCTTCCACCTGAGGCTGGGGGACATGGGGCAGCTGGCATTCTGGTTCACCTTTGCTTAAGGCCCTCGTGGTCTGAGAGGGAAGCTCTAAATATGGAGGATTGCCTAGGAGTTTTGCCCGAGGGACATTGTATGGTTGGGATACTCCACAAATATTCCCTCAGCACCCGTAAGGTTTCTAAGCTGACCAGAATAGTGGGGTTGTGTTCATGAGCCCTCATGCACAATAGAAAAGCAGGCCCATGCTAAAGAAAGAGAGACAGGTCTGCTTCAGGGGGGAGTCATCTTGTTTTCAGTTAGGGATGATCACCTCGTTTTATTGTTTCATTGGGGTATTATTAACCACCCTAACTATGGGGAAAGAGCACATGTCATGCATGGTCCTGAGCAGAAGAACACCAGGCTAAAGGGAGGGGACACAAAAGAACGGTAATGGGATTCAGGAAGGGAGTTAGGTAGCCAACCCCACTACAAGTCTTGGATGTGGTTCCTCTTAGCATCTTACTTTTCCCTCATTGAAAGGATTCCTGCTGGCTGTCCCTGCACCTTTGGGGGTTAAGGAGATCATGTCATCCTCCCACAAATCATGTTAACTGCAAAGAATGGGGACCAGAAAGTGAGTTGTACATTGGAGAAGATCTTTGCTGATGCTATGACTCTTGCTTGAAGATCAAGAGACCATGACAGAGCAGCAAAATCTCTCTATGAGCAAACCAGGCTCTCAAGAGGAACGGAAATAATGAAGCAATATTAGGAAGAAATTCAAGAACTGAATGAAGACTCAAGATACTGGCAAAGGCACAGCTGAGATCAGATGGAAACTGGTAGCAGGAGCACAAAGAACTTCATACAACCCTGGAGAGACATTAGTAGGCTTTGGGACTTCAAATGAGCAAGTACTGAGGCAAATGTTTGGGTTGCTAGTGGAAATCCAAAAGGATGACCTTGGTATAATAATGAAATTTAATGAGCATCGCTCTAAGATACTACGAGCCCATGCTGACTAGGTAATGGAAATAGCAGCAATAACGAGGAAAGCCACTGAGATGGGTGAGCACCAGGGTTGCATGAAGTAGGAAAAGAATTTTCATCTTAAACCGGAAATCAAGGATTTGAGGGAAATCCTTCAAACTCGAGATCCAAGTTTGAGCCGCAAGGAAGATGATGCGTAAGAAAGTACACTCTTTGTCAAGTCATCAGTCTCTGTCAGTTCGTACCAGTTGATCTGAACCTGAGAAGGACTGAACATTTCTGTGACATGGCTCCAGAAAAGCCCCAGGGCTGGCCTGCTACATTAATTAATTAGTGGAATAATAGTGTAGAAAGAAATCACCACCTGAATCATTTATTACTTTTAGATTATGTACAATACACTGGCAAATGATATTTTTAAAAGATCATCTCTGAAAATGCATAATAAATTAACAAGGCATTATTCTTATTAAAATATAATAGAAAAATAATTCAATATAGTAAAAGTTCTCAAGATGATATCATAGGGCAATTCCATGTTTATTTTTTGAGGAATTGCTGCTCTCCAAAGTGGCTGTACCATTTTACATTCCCATCGGTGATGTAGGAAAGTTTCAGTCTCCCCACATCCTTATTATTTTCTCTTTCTTATTAGAACCATCCTATTAACTGTGAAGTGGTACCTCCCTGTGGTTTTTTTTTTTTTTTTTTTTTTTATTTTTATTTTTTTTTTTTTTATTTTTTTTTAAAGATTTTGTTTATTTATTTGACAGACAGTTCACAAGTAGGCAGAGAAGCAGGCAGAGAGGAGGAAGCAGGCTCCCTGCTGAGCAGAGAGCCCGATGTGGGACTCGATCCCAGGACCCTGGGATCATGACCTGAGCCGAAGGCAGAGGCTTTAACCCACTGAGCCACCCAGGCGCCCCCCTCCCTGTGGTTTTGATTAGCATTTCCCTAGTAATTAATAATAAGTGTTTTTTTTCATGTGTCCATTGACCTTCTTCATATATCTTCCTTGGAGAGATATCTGTTCCTAACCTTTGCCCATTTTTAAAGCGGCGTGTGATTTCAAAGATACAAATTCATCTTCTTGTTATGGAGTAGTGAGAGTTCTTTACATATTCTGGGTACAAGTCCATTAACAGATAAGTGATTTGCAACTACTGTCTCTGAGTCTGTGAGATGTCATTTTTTTTTCTTTCTGATTGTATTTCAAGTTCTTTCCCAAACATGGCTCTAGGAATGGCCAGATTCAAGTATACCTATAGGCTTGATCCACTACTGTCTTGTATTCATGCTTAAGTATTCATTCGCCAACATTAAGCTCCAGGATGGACGATGCGACAAAGTAGGACCCTCCTCCATGGCAGGGGTCCTTTGCTGATTTCAGAGATGGCAGTGGCAGTCAGTATGGAAAACACACTGGAACTTCCCCCTGGAGCTGGGCTGTGATGGGATGTGTCTGCCATGGACATCATCATCTTTTCCTGGCCTCTCTGCAGCTTCTGAAGACATGGCAGAATATAATCTTCTTTGAAGATACTGTATAACAATTGCAAAAAGCAAAAAAAAAAAATGCTTCCAACACATTGTGCTTACTGATATTTTGGGTTTGGTTCAGTTGTCGAATGAGCTGATTGATGCATTTATCTGGAGAGCCGGGTGAGCCCACTCTCTTGAGGAATCCCACTCTATTCTCTGTAGGATGACAGGCTCCTGTCAAGATATCATGAGATGGAAAGGGCGCAAGAACCCTGAGACTACCTGGAAATTTTACCCTAGAAAGGCAATTTCATGAATGATGTTTTTTAAACAAATGACACCAATCTTCCTCAGGTAGGTTGTCTGTCAAAGAGATGCTTTTATTCTTGACCTTGGCTTGTCTGCATTTCAAGATGAATTCTCAGACAAACTTCATATTGGGAAATCCCCAGGTCACATAAGATTCCCATAAGCAGCGTTTTTATGGCCCGGGGGATTGCTTTGACAAATACACTACTGAAAATAGTCTTCAGGAGAAGCCTTGCAGTGGTCCCCTGCACCAGAAAACTCACCCCATTAATCCCTTGGATGCAAAAAACAAAGGCCAAGGGATGTTCATCTGGCATTTCCGAGACATAAAGCTGCACTTCTAACCATCTTAGGTGCACCTTGTCATCTTGTTGCCTCCAGGAACTGTGTGGGAACCAGTCCAGTCATTTAAACTTGACCGCGTTTCCTTTCTATTGCTCCTTCTTTTCCAAAAGTGTCTGCCTTGCTTAAGTAGCTTTGAGGGCTTGATAAGACTTCTTTTTTTTCTTTTCTTTTTTTTTTTTTTTCAGATTTTCTGGAACTAAAGGGATCATGTTTCTTTACTCTTGCTCCATCATCTTTCCCCCTTTTGACGTTCTTAATGGTATTGTTTGAAGTATAAATGTTTTTAGTTCAATGAAGTCCACTTTGTCTACTTCTGTAGCTTTTGCTTTTGGTGTCATATTTAAGAAAATGTTGCCAATCCCAGGGTCATTAAGACTTACTTTTGTACTTTCTTGGGAAAGTTTTATAGTTCTAGCTTATACATTTAGGTCTACGATCTCTTTTTGAGTTAATTATTGCATATCGTGTGGGGTAACGGTCCAAGGTCATTCTTTTGTATGTGGGTATCTAGGTGTTCTAGCACTATTTGGGGGAAAAAACTATTCTTTCCCCAATAAAATGTCTTGGCATCTTTGTTAAAAATAAACTGGTCATAAATGTAAAGGCTTCTTTCTGGATTCTCAATTCTAGTCCATTTACGTATCTGTCCTTACACCAGCAGAATATTGTCTTGATTACTACAGCTTTATAGTAAGTTTTGAAATCAGGAATGATCAGTCTTCCCAACTTGGCTGTTCCTTCATGATTATTTTGGCTGCTTGGACCCATAAGAGTTCTAGGATTGGTTTGTCAATTTCTGCAAGAAAAGCCAGCTGGGATTTTGAATCGGTAGGGTAATTGGGAGGATATTGCCATTTTAACAATATTAAGTCTCAGCATCCCAGCTCTGACAGATTCACTGAATACATCTATGTATCACGAGTCACCAGTTTCCTCAAGAAAGGACACCGAGCAAAAATCTAGTATTTTCCTTTCATCGAAATTCGGGTTACAACACCGAAAAGTTATAGAGACACCACTGGGTGAAGTAATCAGATTGTGCTTTGATTTTTAAAAGGAATTGAGAGAGATTGTTTGAAAATCTTCCGCCTTTTAATCATGTCCATTGGTTCTGGGTTCTGTGTGTGTGTGTGTGTGTGTTTTGTTTTTGTTGTTTTGTTTTTTTAGTTTCCCTCTGTGCCTGTGTGGTGCTAGTCATTACAAAAAGCCAGTTTATAATGGACAGTCTCTGGCTGTCCTCAGTGGTTGATAATAACGAATCACTGGTACCGGGGTAGGACAATATTGAAGATGGACATATGACTGTTTTATTTATTTTTTTCTCCAGACACTGTGGTGTTTGTTACTCATCTGTTACAGGTCAGTGTTTGTAGCTCCCAGGAGAAAATTGCTTTTCCCTGAAAACTCACTGGGCCTGGATACAAGTAGGCAGTCTGCTGGAGTGAGGCGGAAAACCCCAATGGAGGTTAAGAGCAGGAGTCCATGTCCCCACCGCACTTGCGCTAGCTGGGGGAGAGGAGTAGGTGCAGCGGAACACTGCAGTGAGGGGGATCATCCACTCTCCCCGCACCTTAATGAAACAACACTCTGAGACACAAGAGGTGTGAATTTGGTTGAAATTGTAGAAGTCACAGTTCCTGACCTCATCAGGAGGTGTTAATGTTTTTGCCTTGGACTTGCCAATGTCCGCTCAGTACAGGCTCAGACCTTTCCTCCTCACTGGCTTCCCTCTGGAAAGTCAACAATGTTGTGATTCTTAGAATGGGAACTTCTTACCCAGGCTTTGCAAGGGCAGCCCTTTGATCTTTTCATCCCTCCGCTGGGTGACTGATGGTGGTGATGCTTTTAGGAGCTCTTCCCCTGCACTTGACTTACGGAGGGCCCTGCAGAGGGCTTGGCAAGGAGCCAGTGAGGTGGAGAAAGAATGACGTGCTGGAAGCAGGTCTGCAGTCTTTGGGTGGATGAGTCAGAGTCTTTTGGGGACCAGAGTCAGGGCCTGTTTGAGAACCATTCTTGATTCCACTCCAGGGTCTCAGTCTGAGCTGAGGATTTGGGATCTAGCCACACACATTCTCTTGAGAATTTTTAAATGTTCTAATTATCACAATAACCAGATATATTGTCAACATAGTAATTTATATGCGACCAGATGTTCACCTTCTTTTCCTCTCTGAAAGCAGGATGTAGGAGGCTAGACTGGTTAGTGAAGGTTTGAGGGTCAGAGGTTGGGGGTCTGGCTTTCTGGAAGCCACCCCAGTCCTTCCCGTGCAGCTCAGCTGCACCTACAAAGGAGGGAGCACTGGTCCACTGAGGAAGCTCTGATTCCCTGAAGCATGCCGGGCTTGGGTGGGCCTGGTAACGGATGGAAAGCAGGATTGTTATAAATCGTTAAGCAGTAACTATGAAGGTCCACTAAAGTAGAAGTTTCGCTTATGCCCTTCCAGCTGCCAACCAGTAACCTGACCGCCGGCTGAATCAGTCCTTTTTTTTTTTTTGGACTCTGTACCTTTGTTTTCATAAAACCAAGAGTTATTTAGGGAGGAGCAGAACACTGAATATAAAGTGAGCAATTCCCAGGCACTGAGGTCCGTTCCAATCACTGGGTAACAGTGATGGTAAGAGAAACAGCTACCACCCTCACGGGCTGGTGATTGTCTAAGCTAGAGAAATGGTAAAGGTGGAAACCAACGCAGAGCCTTCGGGCGGATAGACAGGGCTAGAAGAACACAGGCAGCCATACAGCGCTGTAGCCGGAGTGCTAAAGCTAGTTGGGGCGGAACTTGTACTCACTGAGATCCTCAAACAGCTGGTTCGTGTAGAATATCTCACAAAACCCCCTATGCGGGGAGGAATCCCATCCTCCCAATGGACTCCGTAAAGCCGAGGCTCCCAGAGGCCAGGATAGCATCTCCTCCCCCACTCCCTCCAACCCCCAGGGCTATGCAGAAAGTTATTGTATGATCTGGTTCAATTCTGGGTCCTCTGACCCCAGACCCAGTGCTCTTTCCATTATGCTGCACACCCAGGACCCTCTTCCAGCCCCTCATTTTACAAAGGGTGTTTGAATGAGCTCATGGGAAGCTGAAATCCGGAGACTTCCACTGTGCTGTGTGCAGTGAATCCCTCTCTGTTTTTGACTCATTGTGGGAGTGAATGAGAATGCGCTGCAGTTGAAATCCAGCAGCAAGACCTTGTCCCAAGATCAGGGTGTCCAAGGAGAAAGTCCTTCAGTTCTCACAGAGGAGTCCTGGGGCCCCAAGGAGCTCCCGAACTTCTCCGACTGTGCCCGGCTGTCTCCCTCCCGCCGCCTCCCTGACTGCCAGACAACGGCTCTCAGGCTCCCAGCTGTCCCCATCACACCCTGAGTGTCGGTGCTATTTTTAAACCCCTCTTTTCTGTGCCCTTTTAATCTGACAGGTGAAGAATTGCTGTCATTTTCACACTGAATAACATTCATTATTTATTATCTGTGGTGAAAGACCTGATTTACTACTGGGGTACTTCCTCCTAAACCATGCCCAGGAGGCCGTTTTAATATGGAGAGGGAACCGGTTGGGTTTTAGACCTGCTGACATGTGACAATAAATGGAGGCTGGACCTCTCTGTTTAGGGGGAGGGGAAGGGCTCTGCCGACTCAGGGAGTGGGCCCTGAGTCATGCCCAAGGAAGAAACTGCTTTCAGGAACATGAACATCTGAGGCTATCAGGATCAGCAGCCCAGAATTATCCTCTGTGTCTGGAATGCGGTCACCAAATAAGGACAGTGACTTCTCAGAATAATAAGAGTTATTCAATTTAGTGTGCCAAGTTCATTTACTGGCTTATAAAGAAGAATATCCCATCGCTATGAGGTCTGTAAGCATGCGCCTATCAAATGTCAGGCATTTGAGCAGTTTCCTCTTGCCCTGCCTCATGTGGCACAAACCCAGCCACCGTCTAGTGAATGTGTGTGAGAGCGTCAGGAGCCCACCTGCCCAGGTGGGAGAAGGTGGGAGAAGTTGCCCCCCGGGGGGACTGCAGTATCCTGTGGCTGGCGTGGGGTACCCTGATGGAGGGCCCTTGCTGCAGCCCCATGGGGTGATGACTTTAACTCCTGGCCTGACTTTTCTGAGGGCAGGTCTCTGGGTGGGGCTCCTGAGCACCCCAGCTCTCCTGTCTCCTGCCTGAGACTCTGGGCCACACGACCATCAGCATTCATCTATCCCAGAGCCCAGGCACACTTGACTGGTGCTTCGAAAAGCAGCCCGCATCTCAGAGCGTGCTCTCGCCGTTTGGCTTCCCAGGCTGGAGCTGACGGTACAGACCCAGATTTGAATTTCACACACTGTGCTTTCGGGCTTGCCAGCTGCCAAAATAGTGCAGGAGGGGAAGAGTGGGCAGAAGGAGAGCCGGTTCTTCTTCTGAAATCTGTGGCTAGACTCAGCTCTCTTCTTGCTTTTCCCTTCTCTGCCGAGGCCCCTAATGGATGTGGCTGCTTTGGTCATGGCCATGGTGATGAGTGCTGTGGGCACAGACATCTGTTAGGGAACACTGTGACACTACCTGCTCAGACCAGCGAATGGTGGGGAGGGGAGGGACGTGGCTATCCCCTGTGAATGTCCCAGGATGCTGAACCAGATCAGGAGCTCAGGATCCTGGCACGGAGCTGACCAGAGCTGTGGGGCAGAGGGTCAGATCCCCTCAGCACAGACCACAGGTCCGCAAGTGAGACAAAACACACGGCATCCTTGCTTTTGGCTTTTGATGACCTAGAGGCATTGGGGTCATTCTGTCCCATGCCTGCTATGGTGTGTTCCAGAAAGAGTTTGCTCTACAAACAGAGGCAGCAAAATGATTTGGAAACTGTCTTGACTTTTCATGTGGGTGGTATGTTTCCATAGGATAAAAATGAGTTGTTTGTGTCTTCACTACAAAATGCTAATCTAATTATTTTCATTTCTGACACCAGAATTAAAATCCAAATATTAACAAATATCTGTTAACAAACAGTCAGTGGTCCTGTGTTAAAACACAGCCCCCGAGGTCTTGTTTGCTGGTCACTGTACATTTCCATATAAACATTGGCTTTGGGCGGTTGCCTGAATGCAGTTTCGGGGAGCCGTGCTTCTGTATTTTCTCCTGTGGTCTGGATTTTCAGCTCTCTACCATTAGAGCTATCACAGCACAAGGCCCCTTGGGCTGCTGTCTCCAGGAGCCATCAAGCAGCTACAAGAAAGGGCAATAGGCCATTCTGAGCCCTACCTGTGCCTCCTGCTACCTCATAGCCTGCCTTGCTCCCTGGATACTGCCCGCTGTACTTCTATGGCTCATACCCAGGAATAGGCAAAGACTGGGCACTCCCCCATTTGACTGCAGGCATGAAAGCTGACATTTAAGGAGTTCTTACTATCTGCTAGTGCCTTTATTAATTCCTTCAGTTCTCAACATGTTGCAGGAGCTTTGGTTGTCACCCACACTTCTCAGACAAGGAAAGTGAAACTTAAAGAAGCCAGGTGACTTGTCCAAGGGCATGCAGATGGAAAGGGGGGAGGTGGGATTTGGGGCCAAGGCTTTGAGACTCCAAAGGCCCACCTTCCCCTGGTCATCACAGCATCCTGGTTTTCTGGAGTGGGTGGAGAGGAGAGCAGGGACCTTCCTCACGGCTGTGCAGGTGAAATGCTCATGAGCCCAAAACCCCTGCCTTGGTCATGATCTCCTTTGAGGAAAGTGGCCATGTGTTGTTTTGCCCCCAGTGCATCATGGCATGTGTCAGTCAAAATGACTTCTGCTACACTGGCTACAACTGATTGGGCCACCAAGCTCTGTGAGAGTGGAACAGGGTCTCTTAACTGTTGGTGAAGCTCCAGTACCTAGCACATAATAGGTGCTCAATAAATACTTATTGAGTGAAGGAATAAATGAATGGATGGACCCTGGACCCGAAATTGGTGCCCAGCCTATGGCAACCACTTCTGGGTTATAAAAACATGGATCTCTGAGATGGACCAACACAAAACTTTACTAATAAACGGTCCACATTGGATGGTGACAAATTGATGACACAATATGTTTAGAAAGTTTGGAAGCCAGGTGTATTCTGAGGGGGCAGGTCCACTCCATAGAGCCTGTTGTAGGTCCCAGTGTGGAGAGGGCGGGAACCCAGAAGATCAGCAAGAGCACAGGGGACCAAATGTCCCCTGCCACTTGAGTTTCTGGTATCTTTCACTGAACGGCCAGCATCACAGGTGATCACGTTCTTAGAACATGACAAGCATGTGCAGGACTTTCCCAGTCTGCAGAGAAACTGAAGACATTTCTAGATGAAACTTATGTTCTAGGTGAACCATATCTTCCCCCAGAAGGGCGTGGGGAAGGCAGGGACCCATATCTGTCCACCTGCTTCTTCCCTTCAATTGGTCAAGAAAATTCAGTGCCCCAGCAGCCGTGTGCATGTATGTGTGTGTGCACATGTGTGTGCAAACACGTGTGTAGCAGCAGGGGGGAATAACTGCCCATTCTTTGTGTCCCAGCGACACAAGACTGTGGCAGAATAGTGGTGACATCTTTGAGAATGAAAAGAAGGTAGGACATTATGTCCTCAAACACCTGGCCAACCCTCTGTCAGTGGGAAATGTTCTCACACTCACTCACGTAGCAGAGAGCACATCCCGTATTTATGATATGTGGGGCCATGTGGTTCCAGGGACCCATGTGGTCCCTCAGTCCTGAGCTATGGGAACCCACCAAAGGAAGAAACATGGCTACAAAGGAAAACAAAAATGTTAGTAAACATGAGTTAAGCTAACACACCATTTGTGAGCTCCTTAGAAGTGCTATGGTACAGACTAATGGTTTTCTTCTTAGCTTTCATCAGGGTTGGCAAATTCCCAATAGCACTAGTCTTGGGTAATTTGGTTTTGTATTTTAGAATAATATGTACTGTCTGTGATCAACACCCTAGGCTTCCCATTGTTATGGATCGCCTGGGCCCGATTGGATCAGCAAGTGGGCAGGGATCACAAGGCAATTTTCTGGCTTATTCCTGAGTCTGTAGGCTATTGCTTTTTGTTGTCATTGCTGCCATTACAAGTACTGGGTCACAATCTGGAACAAAACATGAAGCCTCATCCTGCAGGCACCACTTCTTACAGTAGCCAGAGTCTTCTACCAAGGATAAACCCTAATGATGCTTCCTGTGGGTGGCTGGCCCACTGAACCCACTGGAGTCCCACTGGCCTCCTGGTTTTGCCCAGAGGAGACACCGGGGTATCAAGACACTGCAGACCAGACATTCAGCAGTTTGTCCCTTCCCAGAGCACAGGCACATTGCATCAAGAATGGGATTGGGATGACACATCCTAATTAAAGGCTGAAGAAATTATTTTGTGTTGTGACTATAGCATCAACTGCCAGTGTGGCTTGTGCACCATCTCATCCTGTTTTTCAAATGTCAAAAAATGTAAGTGTACAAGTGTGGCAGTGCCTATAGCTGGGGAGGAGAGGGCTTTCATCTCAGGATTGGCTCTGAGGATCAGTAGTGGCTGCCTGGAGGGCTTGTCGGGCTGAGTCCAGGCTGTGTTGGCAAGAGCTCCAGATTGATTAATCATGTCTGCCATCAGAGCAGGCATGGGGACAGTGGGGTTGTTGTGCAATATTTTGCCAACGTGGTTTATAATGTGGACTTATAAGAGGGATTCTGTAATGCCACCGTAATGGCAGTGACCAACTCTCTCTCCTCGTCCCTTTCACAAAAATATTCCAAAGATTTTCCTCATTAGATGAAACAGTCCTTACTTACTACTTGTCTCTGCAAAACAAAGAGCAGCCAGAGAAAAGACTAAGGAATCATGGCTACCTCTGAGATTATCTGACGTTCCTCAGTAGGGCCATGCTGGGCATTCAAGGGGCTGGTTACAGGGAAGTATGTAAGCTTTGTGTTTGAATCCTGATCCACCATGGCCAAGTGACCTTGAGCAGGTTACTTCGCCTCTCTCAATCTGTTTCTCCATCCCTAACAAGGAAAAAACAATTCCTACCATCCTGAGTGGACATGAAAATTAGAACTTGCTTATGCAAAGACTAGGGAATTGTGCTGAGTCCTGTAGGAATGACAAAACTGTGCATGACTGAGGAATGGGGAGCTCTGGTTCATAGAACATTCTGGTAACTGGTCTCAACACCATAACTGAATAACCACTTTCCCCTCGGATCTTTGGGTGGCATAGTGGGAAAAGCCATGGGATGAAAGTCAGAAGACTGAGCACACATTCCAGTTTAACTACTTCCCAACTGGAGGATCTTAAACAACTGACCTTACTGAGTTTCAGGGTCTCCTTCAGTGACACAGTGAATGCTACCATTCCCACCATCAGGATGGTTTCAACCATACAAGAGTTATGAAAGTGCCTGCTTCACAGTAGTTGCTCAAAAACTATATATCAAATCTTTAATTTTTTTAAACTTTTATTTGGTAATACACTTCATCTTTTTTAAAGAACAGTTTTCAGATTTACAAAAAAAAAAAACAAAAAAAAAACAAAAAAAAAAAACTGAGGAGATAGTACAGAGAGCTTCCATAACCCCCTCCCACGGTTTTCCCTATTATTAACATCTTACACTGGTATGGTGCATCTGTTAGGATTAATGGATCAATATGGACCCATTATTATTAACTGAAGTTCATGATTCATTCAGATTCCCTTAGTTTTTACCTAATGACCCTTTTCCATTCCCGAATTACACATTACATTCTGTTGGCTTCTCTCCTTAGGCTCCTCTTTGCTGTGACAACTTCTCAGACTTTTCCTTGCTTCCAACGACCTTTATGGTTTAGGAGTTTTGGTCAGTATTTTGTAAAATGTCCATCTTTTGGAATTTTTCTGATTTTTCTCATGATTAGACTGGGGATGAAGACCACAGAGGAAGGAGGCATTCTCCTCACACCATTGCAAGGGCACATCCCTGATTTATCACCGTCTATATCGCACTTGATCACTGGGCTGAGGGAGTGTTTGTTAGAGTTCTCTACTGCAAAGTTACTCTTTTTCTCCCATTCCATATGTTACCCTTTGCAAGGAAGTCACTATGCAAAATCCACACTTAAGGAAAGAATTATGTTTTAGCTCCTTGGGGGTGGAGTATCTACATAAGTTATTTAGAATTGTCCTACAAGAGAGGTTTGTCTCTTCTCTCCATTTATTTTTCAGTCATTTGTCTATATTAGTACAAACTCATGGGTATTTATTTTATACTTCAAATCATAATACAAAACTATTTTATTTATTTTGTTGTCCACACTGCTTCAGGTTTGGCCATTGAGAGCTTTTTCTGTTGGCTGCTGTGTGCCCTGACATACTACCATCAATGCACATTTTTTTAAACACTTTCTTGCTTTCTGACACTGCAAGACATCTTTTGTGCCTTTTCTCTCACTCTGATTTCTCTCTCTCAAATAAGTAAATAAGATCTTAAAAAAAAAGAAGTCTTTTAACTCTTTATTTTGAAATAATCATAGATTTTTAAAAAAAAGCTACACATGTAGCTTAATGTAACCACCACCCACAATCAAGATCAGGGGCTATTCAGTCACCACATGGCTCCCTTTATAATGATTTCCTCCCCTATCCATCCCTCACTTCTGACACTGGTGATCTGTTCTCCATCTCTGTAGTTTTGTTGTTTGAAGAATATGATATAAATGAATCACACAATAAACAACACTTGGGATTGGCTGTTTTCATTCAGCCAGTTCCCTTGAGATGAACCCTGGCTGTTGTGTTTATCAATCGCTCCTGCCTTTTATTGCTGTATTGTATTCCACAACATGGCTGTTTACTTTAATCATTAGTTTAAACATTCCCTGTTAAAGGACATCTTGTACATCGTATTTAGTACATAAGTTTTCATTTCTCTGAGATAAATGCCCAAGAGTACAACTGCTAAGTTACCCGGCAATCCATTTTAAGTTTTAAAAGAAATTGCCACACTGTTTTTCAAAATGGCTGTGCCATTGTACATTCCCACCAGTGATATCTAAGTGATCCAATTTCTTTGCATCCTTGACAGCATTTGGTGTTGTCACTTTTTTTTTTTTAAAAGATTTTATTTATTCATTTGACAGACAGAGATCACAAGTAGGCAGAGAGGCAGGCAGAGAGAGAGGAGGAAGCAGGCTCCCCACTGTGCAGAGAGCCCGATGTGGGGCTCAATCCCAGGACCCTGGGATCATGACCCGAGCAGAAGGCAGCCCCTTGACGACTGAGCCACCACCTAGGCGCCCCTGGTGTTGTCACTATTTTTTATTTAGTTTTTCTGGTGAGTGTGTAGTAATACCTCTCTATGCCTTTAACTTATGTTTCCTTAACATTGGACATCTTTTCATGTGCTTACTTGTGCATCTTTAAAGTTTTTAAATGACAAGAATAAAGTAACAAGTATATTTTGTCAAACTACTTGAACATGGATGAATTTTTCTTAGAGTCAGAAAGTATCTACTTAGGGCTCTTTGGATTGTTTTTTTAGGAACCTAGAACCTTCCAGCAGGCTGCTGAACATGTAGAAGATAAAGGAGATTGAGCCCAGGGCTTTCCTCAGTTGAGGTAACAGTGGGTGTTAGTGGAACACTTTATACCAAGTGAGACCAGGCACTTGCATTTCATTGAACGCTCCCACCAACCTGCAGTGAGGTAAAAGAGAGCAAGACTTTACTATTTGCCCAAACAGATAGCCATTCAAACAACCAGAATTTAAAACTAGGCCAGTGAGACTCCTCTTGTACTCTCTATCAGAGAATTTTCCAATAACAGTCTGGAGCAGAATAGGGACCAAGATTCTGGATGATTGAACTTTACTTTATGGTTACAAATTGGGCTCCTTCAGTCTCTGGCCCCAGTTGGGTGAACATAAAGTGAATTAAAATGCATTTTATCTACAGTTGCTAATTCACCTTTTATCACTTTGCTTCCTGAGGCACCAGAAAAGATTCGGATTCCTATTATCCAACCCTTCATCTCTAATTAAACAAAGCCTATTAAGGGCAGTTTATCATCTTTCCTCAGATTTTTACATCAGAGACACATTCTGCCACCCAAGGCAGGCTCCCTTCAAAGGCATCGCACAGCTTCGCATGAACATCCCTGCTACGGGTCCCAGAGGAGTGGACCTGGCAGTGAGCCCAGGGAAGGCGTGTGGGACAAACAGCCACTGGGCCCCGGGGCTCTGCAGAGCAGCTGCCACACTAGCTCAGGCTTTTCTGAGAGACAGTAATACACTTTCTCCTTGTTTAAGCTGCTGTTCTTCTGGGTCTCTGTGGTACACCTGCATCTAGCCAATGCAGATAGTAGCCCAGTGAGCAGCCCTGTCTTCCATACCTCCTTTCTCTGCCCCCTGAAGACAAGACTAATCTCTCCATCCAAGGGCACCCTCATGAACTCAGTGCTCCAGACACTACCAACCATTTGGAGCTGCCCCATGAAATGAACCCAATGCCATCCCTTTCTGGAAGTGAAAAAGGCCATGATCATGTCCCAAAGACTCGCTCTCCACTGACAAGCTTGTGGCCCTATTGGTCTGTGAAGTAACCCGTGGCCTTCAAGGTAACCTACTCTTGCTGCCTTTGAAGGGGAGGGTACAGAAGGAGAGAGACTCTTAATGGTGCCCAGGAATCTGGCCTTGCCCACTTGGGGACACCCAACCATGGCTCAGGAATAGATTTTTCATTCAGGATTTATATTCATCTGGGTCTGCTGCTCAATGTTCTGCAGCAAAAGGAAGGTACCCCTTGGAACAAAGATGTATCTTCCAAACCCCATGCCCCACTGTTGGCTCCTCGCAGAAATTCTTGAAATGGTTTTTTGAAAAGAGGAAGGGAGAGAGACAGGCACCCACAGAGTGGGTTGTATTCATTGTTTGGAGGCAGATTGATTTTCCTACCTCTGGGCTGCTTGCTCTTAGAATGCATGAACAGACACAACCTGGGGGCCATCTGGGCTCTGAGGAGTATGGTGCCATGACCAAGAGTGTTAAATTCCTTCATTAGAAGAAGCATCAGTTTGGAGCCATACTCGTCACAGATATTTGGATGTGAAGCTTCTGTGGGATTAGATCCACTGATCTAGGCAGCAGTGATACTGTGATCTCCAGTAGGAAATATACATTGGGTCTTCCTCTGGTTCTGGCACAGAGCTCCTAAAATCCTTAGAATTTCCTAAGAGGGCCCCAGCAGGTGTCTTTTGTTATGCTAATGAGGACACTTTGGGAATGTGCCTAAGGATGAGAGCCAGTTCCCAGGGAAACAGACCAAGGGATTAGAGGGTTGGAAATTTCAGTTCCTCCCCTTGATCTCTGGGAAAGAAGAGGGGCTGGAGGTTGAATCAATCACTAATGGGCAATGATTTAATCAATCATGCCTATCTAATGAACCTTCCATAAACCCCCAAAAGGATAAGGTCTGGAGAGCTTCTGGCTTGGAAGCTTTGGAGGCAGTGCTACGCTCAAATAGAGCATGGCTTTCCCTATACCTTGCCCTATGCATCTCTTCCGTATGACTATTCTTGATTTATAGCCTTTTAATCTAGTAAGTAAAATGTTTCTCTGAGTTTTGCGTGCCACTCCAGCAGCTCTAGCAAATGAACCAAACTCGAGGTGGGGGTCATGGGCCCTCTGACCTACAGCCGGTCCATCAAAACTTGGAGTTGTGATTGGCACATCTGAAATGAAGGACAGTCCTCGTTGAGGACTCCATGAGTCCTCAACTCATGGAATCCAATGCTGCCCCCAGGTAGATAGCGTCAGAACTGAGTTGAACCATTGGACACTCAGCTGGTGCTGTGAAGCATTCCTTGTATGTGTGCTGAAACCCCCTTCTTCCACCTCCCCACACATTAGAAATCGGGGGTCAGAACCTCTTAGAGCCAACTGTCTATAAGCAGAGTATCGCTAGAACGTGGGAAAACGTTTCTTCTCAGGATAACACAGTTGCAATGGCAGGTCAGCTGAATTATGCCAAAGCCCCTAAGGTTTTGGTTTTATTTTTCATGTACCATCAAAAGTAAAATTTTACATTAGTACAAAAGCAATGGAATCTTGACTTTGGTTTTCTCAACTTACAAAGCTGCTTTCTTGTGCCTTCAACAGTTTTATTCCATGGACTTTTGTCAGTTAAAAAATTGCTTTGGGAAGCTATCCTACTTCCCCACCGAAAGCTACCATTGGGACCACATCAATGCAGTAATAATATGTACGGGGATCACTCCTTATGGGAGGGACCCAGTAAACAAGTCAGTAAGACGTGCCTCCAGATCACAGGATTGACCAAGCACTCATGTTCAGATACAGCTCCCTGACCCCCAGGGTCATATCAGTGGTGTTGAGAGAAGATAAGTAAGAAGGCAGCCTAGTCAAGGAATATCAGAGTCAGAGCCCCCAAGTCAAGCTTCTAACCCACAAAGCATGGGCTGGACTTTTGCAGGAGCCCTCAAGTTCTGGGCCACACAAGCAGAATCTGATGTCATAAATGAGCATAAAATGTGCAGACGGGGCAGTAATGGCAGGCCAGACTGACTTGGGGGGTACTGGCTTTTACTCAGATCCTGGGTGCGAGCCCTTCATTCAAGCCTCCAAAGTTCTGGGCAAGCAGCAGCCCTTGTGTCCCCCAAGCATTCCCTGTCTGGGTCCTACTTGTCCCTTTCCCAGGGGGACACAACCACAGTTGTGTCACTTCTGCATTCAACTTAGAGACACCTGCTTACCACCCTCCAGGAGGAGCCACACGAGGAAAGGTCTGGCAGCCATCGACACTGTGGAAGGCTGTCCGTGGCTCAGGCCCTCTGGCCCTCGGTGCTGTCTCTCAAGGCTTAGTCAGTGTGACAGTCTTCCTGCAACGAAAGGCTTGTTTATGGGCAGGGGAGAAGCCAGCCTGTGAACAACTCCCTCCTCAGCCAACTGGTGGCCCAGCCTGGCTCAGGCTGATGCCTGCCAGGCTCTCTCCCTGTCTTCTGAGGGCCACCCACCTGTGCTTACATTTCTCAGAACCTCACCGTTCACAGTCTGGAGAAATCTGATCAACTCTCTTTCCTCTTGGCCTCTTGCATTAGAGGAATCTTGACCCTCAGATGCCAGCAGGGCTTACAGAACAAAGCAGAGGCACTGGGACACCCCTTACCTGCTAAACCCATTTCCAACCTTATCGTCATCCAGAGCCCTCTCCCCAGAATTACTACTTTTTGCTAGCATGTTGTCCAAATGCCATATCCGTGTCATACAGGAAAGAAAAGTTTTGTTGCAGCAGCCTCCCTTTTAGGGCAGACACTGGTTAACTTAGCTCTGCTTCCCATGGCTGGTCTCCCTTAGCATCAGGATTCTGTCTATGCCTGCCGCTGCATCTCAGAGCTCTCTCCCGACAATGACAATGACCCTATATGCAACAGTCCCCTCTTATCACCCGGGGCGCCTTCCAGCACACCCAGCGGATGCCTGAAAACAAGGATAGAACCAGACCCCCTTTACACTATGTGTTTTTCCTGTACATACATACCTATGATAAACTTCAATTTATACAAGAGGCACATGAAGAGATTAACAATAATTAATAATAAAATATAATAACAATATACAAAAAGTTAAATGAATGTGGTCTCCCTCTCTCTGAATACATTATTGTACTGCACTCACCCTTCTTCTCTTGATGATGTAAGATGGCAAAATGCCTACTAATGAGACAAAGCAAGGTCAATTATATGGGCATTGTGACTTTCTGACTCAGAAGGAGGAATCTCTGCTTCTGAACCATGGCTGACCACAGCTAACTGAAATCACACAAAGCAAAACCCTGGATACGAGGACCTACTGTGCTACAAAGGCAGTTCTCCTTCAGCTCCTCACAAAGGAGAAAAAAATCCACAGACTGATACCTAAGTGGGCTTACCTGCCCTCTTGGGTCTAGGATTTAGAAAGTGACACTCTCATTTTAACTGCTAAATGATTGCTTTTAATTAGTTTGTGTCATGGGAAGAGAGTGTGTGCATTTTTATCAGATTATACTGATGTGTTATTTATACCACACAGGGTATTTTCCTGTGGCTTTTCACATATTGAATCAACGAAATTTATTGGCAGTAGGGGGAGAAGGTGGATACCACCTTGAAGAAAGAAATCCTTACACATTTTGAGACTCCAGTTAGAGATTCTTCAGAAAAGAAATAGTAGTCTTGAAAGCCAGACTTCATTGATGCAGAAAAGTTCTAAATTCAAAAGCTTCTATTTATATGAGATGAACAAGCATTGGCCATTGGCCATGTCAACATGGAGTGTTGCCATAAGATGTAGTATATAGGGAAAGCAGGAAATGGTGTCAGAGGACAGCCTGCCACCCAGAAGGGGAAAATCCCTCCTGGCACTGGAAAATACTTAGAGAAATCTGAAGGAGATGCTTCTTGAATTAAGATGTTGCTTGGGCCTCCATGAAGGGTTGAGTGAAAGGAACCAGATAATAAAAATCTCAAAGGACACCTCAGCTAGGTCTGGAGCAAGCCCAAGAGCACCAGGCTGATTCTCCTGGTAGTACCCCTACTCCAGAAGAAGGAGGCATTAGATAAGTCAGAGAAGTGACCACACACCGCTTATGGAGGGGAGGGGAGGGATCTGCCAGTTGCTGGGCTCCACCCTGGAAAGGGGTGAGAGCACAAGGATCTGAAGATGAGGACTGGCATGGTATCAAGGAAGCCCGCAGGTATATGACCTCAGGTGAAGCAAAGGTGCAGACCTAGGACTGTAGCCTTGAATGCCAGCCCCATATTTCAAAAGCTACATGCCCAGGCACCACACTGTCAGGACTCAGATTTGGGACTGAGACTGTTGAACAGAAGAGGTGGTTCTGAATGGAAAACACTAACAGTGTTGCAGGGAGAGATGAATGTCTCACAAGCCATCCCCCCTCAACAGTAGAAATATGGGCTCCTGAGCAAGACAGGCACAGGCACCATCCTGATCTTGACAAAAGCTCACCTTCGCTGCATGGTGATCTGGGACCAGCTCTCCAGAGCAGCTCTACGTCATCACAGCCCCTTCCCATCCTCTGCTTCTGAGCCCCTAGTTTGTCTACTTGGAGCTTAGGCACCTTCGCAGGTCTGGCCTGCAGCAGTGGGGTGGTCCCAGAGCTCAGCTGGAAGAGGCATAGTCTCTGTGGCCTAGAAACAGGAGGCGGGCAGTAGGGTGTCGAGAAAGGACCAGCAGTGGGGAGCACATCAACAAGGCAGAGGAGGATGAGGCCCAGGGGCAGGAGAACTCCTCCCATACCATTTCACTGCTCTGGCCAGTCTACCTTGGAGCAGTTTCTGGCTCCAGCTGGCTTATCAAAAAGCAAGGCTGGGGGTGGTGCACCTTGCCATGGAGACTTTTGGACCTGATTGGATTGTTCCCTCTTTGGGTCCCCAAGCCTTAGTTGATAGCACTTGACCCTGAGCTGTGCTCCTTCGTGGTCCTTCCACATGTCCTGAGTAGCCTCACACATATATCTTGACTCTTTTGAAGCACTTACTATGAGCCTGGCTGGCCTTGTTCTCAGTTCTTTACAACTATTGTGCCCATTTTACAGGTAGGAAACCAAGGTCAGCTAACTAGTAAGTGGCTAAGCCAGGCTTTGAAACCAGGTCCTATCTGGCTCCCATGCTCATGTGTTTTGGCTTCCTTCTTGTGCATAAACTCCTTTGGTCTTATTTCCATCCTCACTGAGATTACCCTGGCTCACGCCCGGCCCTTCTCCCCCACTGCATACTCCAGGAGGGGAGACACTGCTGTGGCGGGCAGGGGGACGAGGGATTCTCACTGTTTATTCCAAGGCTGTACAGCGCTGGTCAGAGTGGGCTCTGTAAGTCTCTGTAGAATGAATGCGGGGTTGGGGGAGGGGTTGTTGAGGGACTCTATTTTCTCAGATGGTGTCTAATTTCTGAAAGTATTGTCTGAACTGAAGAGGACCTTAGAGACTCACCTCATCTAGAGAAAACTGCTCCCCAGAGGTAAGGCAGAGTTCTTTACCCTTCCGACTGGAAAGTCGATCTCTTCTGGTACCTCAATTCTCAAACCTCCTGAGCCTGAAATTCTTCTGCTTTTTCCATCATGAATCATTATAGGCAGACGAATATGTATGTTTCTGCCTTTCCACCAAAATGATCATTTCAATGCATTCCTAAGAATGTTTCCAGCTCAGCTGACCCACTTCTGCCACCTTAGCACTTCATCTTGGGGCTCCTCAGGCAGAAAAGGTATGGTCTATCTTTCTTCCTTTCTCCTTGTCGTTCCACACCCCACCCCCATCACCATCCCTTTCTCCTCTCTCTTCTCTCTCCTTCCCTCCCTCCTTCTTTTCCTCCTTCTTTTCTCTCCCTCCCTTCCCTTCCTTCCCAAAATAACCTAGAATATACTCAACATAATTAAACATATGGGAGGGCATAAACAAAATAAAATGTAAATGCTTCTGTCCTTATAATTCCATCTCTGGACTCATTCTGGGGAAGTTGACTGTCTTTTTTTCTCTTGCCTTATTTTTTAAAGCTCTTATGATCATTCCTTATAGCTCTGTTTCTTATCTTTCAAAGCAGATTATCCACAGATTGAGAATAGTATCTGTAGACAATCTGCTTTGAAAGATAAGGGATTTACCTTATACTACTTCTCACCATCTCCTCTCTTTCTCAATTTTGTTATGGTACTATTTTTATTCTTCGTAATAGTTAATCACCTGTATGACTTTAAATATGCATAATCCCCAATTTCTTGATTCATTTACCTAAGATTTTATCTATAGACTTACAGACTTAGGGAATAAGAAGTAAGTACAGTTAGTTATATCAACTTTACATCCTCCAGGCTTGCAAACTTTACACATTCAGTTTTGTGACTAAATACGTCATTCATACTTCATCTTTAAGTTGATTTTAAACATTGAAACTGCATAGATAGATCTATAATATTACACTATAAAAACCATTGCGTAAATGAGAGTGTTATTGGATATCTAGGAAAGGAAATAGAATTTTTTGCCAACACAGTCTTGCCTCTTAAAGAAGAATCATCCAAGCATCAAGTTGAAGTGGTTTTCTTTGATCCATATCTAATTCAGGGACCACTGCATATTTTCCCATGTCATTCTCCATCTTTGATTCATTTTTTATTTTGCTGGTGTGTGTCCATGAATAATTTTGTTTGTAATAGTTTGTAAAAATGTGCAACTTTATCTGAATCCTTGCATACCCCGAATATCTATCATTTACTCCCATTTGTTTGACAATTTCTTTTTGCTTTCATTTTGGGGGGTTATTATGGTATAATTCATACATTGTAAGGAAAAAAGACCTTGAGTGCATATAGTAGGATGAACTTTTGTATGGGACCACCACCCATATTAAGATACAGAACATTTCCATTACCCAGAAATTTCCCTCCTGGGTCAAAGCAATTGCCTCATCAATTCAGAAAACTATTGTGGTTTCTCTTGCCATGAATTTGTTCTGCCTGTTTTGAAGTCACATAAATTGATTAATTTCTACTCCATATTTGTCTCCTTTCATTCAGTGTGTTAACTACAAGATTATTCCATGTTGTTGTGTGTACCAGTAGTGTGTGTTTTTAAAATTGCTTGGTAGTAAGGTGTGTATCATTCTCCTGTCGGACATTTGGACTGTTTCCAGGGTTTGGTTATCACGAATGAGTGTGCTATGAACATTCATGCGTATGTCTTTTTGTGGACATCTCTTGGATAGAAAGTAGATACAGTTTTCCAACATGGTTGGACCATTCACATTCCACCAGCAAAAGATGAGATTTGCAGTCAACCCACTCCCCTGACACTCGGTAGTGGCAGCTCTTACTTTCCGTCATACCCATGGACATTTCATTGTGGCTTTGGTTTGCATTAAGTAAAGATGTTGAGGACCTATTCATACGTTTACTAGGCACTTGGATATCCTTTCTTTGATCACTGGACTGGAGATACAATCCTAAACTCAAAATAACTTTCAGAACATTGAAGGAATTTTTTGGTGGCAATTTTAGTCTTGTTTTTATTAAGTCCCTTGCTTTCATCCTGCTAGGGAGTTTTCAAACTATTTCCCCATTGTTGAAGTCCTGTAGTTTTACTAGGATGAGAGTGGATGGGGGGAGGTATTTCATTAAAATTGTTTGGTTTTCAGTGAATCCTCTCAATGTGAAAACTCCCATGCTTGTTCAGCTCAGGAAATGTTCTTTTCTTTTTTTTTTAAGATTTTATTTATTTATTTGAGAGAGAGACAGTGAGAGAGAGCATGAGCAAGGAGAAGGTCAGAGGGAGAAGCAGACTCCCCATGGAGCTGGGAGCCCGATGTGGGACTCGATCCTGGGACTCCGGGATCATGACCTGAGCCGAAGGCAGTCGTCCAACCAACTGAGCCACCCAGGAGTCCCTGGAAATGTTCTTTTCTTAGTGACTTTTGTTTCACATCCATCTTCTTCTTCTTTTTTTTTTCTTAGAGATTTTATTTATTTATTTGATACAGAGAGAATGAACATGAGCCAGGGGAAGGACAGAGGGAGTGGGACAAACAGACTCCCCACTGAGCAGGGAACCTGATTCAGGGCTCGATCCCAGAACCCTGGGATCACGACCTGATCTGAAGGCAGATGCTTAACTGACTGAGCCACCCAGACACCCCATCCCCTCCATCTTCTTTAGTGGAAATGCCTATTAGACAGATGTTAGGTAACCTGGATGCATCCTCTACCTGTTTTAACTTTCATCTCATTTTTCTGTCTCATGTTTTATCTTTCTGCTTTAAGTCCTGGGAGATCCCTTGACTTTATGTGTAGCATAGTCATGAAGTCAAATGAACTTGTGTACTCAAAGAGACCCTTGGAGGATGAATCTGTGGTTCCTTCTGGGCCAAAGAGCCATGGGGTTAAAAAAAAAAAAAAAGCCTATCACACTCCACATTCCTCTCAGCCATAGATAAGAAAGACAGAGAACAAAGCCTAGGTCAAAGGCATTAGCTACTTTGTCAAGGCCATCCAGTGGTGAGGAGCAGAGTCAGGGCAAGATCACCAAATGTTATTTTTCCATTACGTCAAGTGAATGACCCCGGAGGGGAAACCACTTTAGCGGGAGCCCTTTGTGGCCCCACTAGATACATTATCCAGTCATCCTTCTTTCTACAGAAACCCTCTCCCAGCAGCTGGGCCTCTGTCATCTCCCACTTTGCTCGTCACCCTGGAGCATGTACCTATCCCACATGCTCTAACATCTACGTTAACTGACAGGCATGTAAGGTGTTGGCTTATTCTTGGACAATTTTGCCTGAATGTCTTCTCTTTCAAAGGCAGAGATTCACATTATTCTTCTTGTCCCTTCATAACATAGCAATGGCTCCACGGAGGGGGTGACAGATATATTTGGGGCTCTCTGGGCTCCTACAGGTGGGAATATATCTTACTCAACCCCAAATACCAACCAACCCAGCAGGATGCTTGAGGCATAGCAGACACCTATGTGTCTTTATTTATTCATTTGTAAAAAGTTTATTTATTTGAGAAAGAGAGCATGAATGGAAGGAGGGGCGGGGGGTTTAGAGAGAGAGAGAGAAGCAGACTCCCCAATGAGTGTGCAGCCTGATATGGGGCTCAATCCCACGACCCAAGATCAAGACCTGAGCCAAAATCAAGAGTTGGACACTTAAATGACTGAGCCGCACAGCTACCCACCTACCCCCACCCCATGTATCTTTATTGACTGAGAGAATTTCCCATCAGTGTGAACCAGAAGATCATACATATACCATTTTTCTTAAGACCAAATTTTCAATTCTGGGATTCCATGTGACACAGTTAGTTAAAAACAAGTTGGCTTTGGGGACAGGAAGATCCTTCTCTTATTATCTCTGGATTTTCAAGCAACTTAGAAAGCTGTCTGACCCTCTTGTGAAGCAGAACATTTCCAGGAGACCCAGGCAAGGAGAGTGGTAGGGGAGAGGCTGCTACCGTGTAGGGTTGTTGCAAGGGAAAAATGGGATGGAGACATAGAATGTCTGTCAGTTGTAGATCGCTAAAAAAGCCAGTTCCCTTCTTTTTCCTTTCCTCGTCCACACATCCATCACCACTAGCCCATCTCCTCTCTCCTCAGCCCCTTACACATGAGTTAAAAGGAAAGGCTTTGCTATAAATTAAATGGAAATGTCTTGAGTGATCAATCCACAGAGCGTTGCTGCAAGAAGGGCTATTAAAATTTAGAACTCTTCACTTTCTTCTTAATGAGCTACCTGGGACTGGAAGAGGTGATAAATACAGCCTTTCTCATACATTTGACTCAGTAAGATTTTAAAAACTCATTTTAATTAAGCATTTTCATGGGCTGTACTCAATATTCATTCAGGTCTTTCCCTTTCTAATAAGCTACAACTTTTACTGCTGCAGGGCAGAAGGCTCCAGGGACCTCACCGTTCTACTTGAAAGCAGAAGGCAGTCCCTGCCCCACTGAGGAACCTATGTTCATTCTCTGCCCACTTTAGGGACTGGCACTGACCTGTCGTCTGGTGAGCCCAGATACCCAACTATCTGTTAGTCCCCTCCTTGCTAGAGGACCCAGCAGTCTGAAAGGCAGGCCAGGGCTGCAAAGTTACCCGTTTATATTTCGAACAAGAACAGGCCCCCCACTTCGTTGCAACTTCTGATGGAGGCTGGAGGTAGGTGGAGTGGGGTTTTGTGTTTTTGATTCCCTTCTGTCAAAATGCAGGTGGGAGTTTCTAAAATGACACATGCAGATTCAATCAAAAAGGATTTTCTGAACACCAGCAGAAATCCCTGTCACCTCACTCTCAAATTCTTTATAGGGAACATTCCAAGCTTTCTCCTCTGTTCCTAACCTCACCTGACTTCCTCACCTCCAGGTTTGTGAAGAAGATGGTTAGAAACTTTCAAAGCTCTTATCCCCAAGTCAGGGCAGCTACTGGCCACTCCCAGCTGGTCTCCCTTCCTCTCCCTTCCACAGGGGGCAAAAGCTACTTCCCCTCCTCGCTCTAGTTCCCAGTCTCTCGCACTTTCTCAGGGACATGGGGTCTTGGGTTGTGTCCCCCCACCCTCAGCCGTCCTCCCTCCACATAACTCCCTCTTCACTGCCACCCCCACTGCATTTCCAGAGCGCCCAGT
Source organism: Martes martes (assembly GCF_963455335.1). Classification (NCBI taxonomy): domain Eukaryota; kingdom Metazoa; phylum Chordata; class Mammalia; order Carnivora; family Mustelidae; genus Martes; species Martes martes. The sequence goes on from NC_137890.1 coordinate 75,514,047, forward strand.
GTGAAGGTGGGGTCCACTTCCACACTGGGTAGAGTCTCCCAAGTCCCCCTCCACTCCCAGACTGACACTTAGTCTGCCCTTCTCAGGCAAACTTCTCAAAGGACGTGTCAGCTGGGCCTGGTGGTCAACAGACCCTGTGTTTGCTGGTCCTGCGTGGGCTTCTGACCCTCTGATTGCATTCTACAAAAGAGTCACAGACATTTTGAATAACATGATCAAATTCCATAGGTTAGCCAATTGGCTTATAGGCATTTAAAACTGCATCAGTTAAGTTATTACTACCTCAAATTACATTGCATTCATGCTATATTCATTAATTTTCTGTCTGTCTTCCCTACAAGATGAACCTAAGTTCCATGAGGATGGGGATTTTGTGTGTCCTTGTCACCAGTGTATCTCTGGGCACAGAGCAGTGTCTGGTCCCTATGGGTTCGTTCTCAATAAACACTTGTTTATTGTTTAAATGTTTAATAAACATTTATTGTTTAAATCATAAATGAACACAAAACTGCCAATACTATCAAAAGACATTAACCACCCAGTCTACCATCACATGTTAAAAATTGGTGAAATCAGAGGAAGAATGCCCAGGTGTTCATCAAACTCTTCTATTCATTTCTCCATAAGCTTGAAATTTAAAAAAAAAATAGTGGAAAAAACCCACCCCACCTAAAATAGTATCTCTGTTTCAGAGCTATTTTTCATGACTGAAATTAATATTCCAGTAGGAGGTTTTAGAAAATCACCTTCATCTTTTTATTCATACTTGAGAACTAAAAACTGAGCAACAAAATTAATTTTTCACATCTTTTCTTTCTTTCTTCTTCTTTTTTTTTATTCCTATGGCATGAACTCATTTTCTCTTCACAAAGTCAGGAACATGCTGCCACTGTTGTTAGAACTACAAATCAGGCACTGTTTTCTCTGTCTGGCACCTTTGGTGGGCAGACAGAGACCACAGAAGTCAAAACTCCCAGAGGATCCTAGGATACTCTCCATGAGAAATGAAGTACTTGCCAGGGTCTGGTATACTAGGTTTCATGCCTGTCCACATTCTTGCAGAATCTTGCTTTCCTCCTTGGGCTCAGACACAGCATGTTTGATTGTGACTCCTTTTAGTTAATCTGGGGGGCTTTGCCAAGCCCATGTCAGTTCCCCTTATCACCAGTAGGAAAGAGCAGTGAACACGGCCAATCTGTTTATCGTAGCATATGGTGTAAGATCAGTATTCCAGAAGAGTGGAGACATGTTCTGATGCAAGTTTTAGGTTTCTCATTGCTTTCTTGGACGTGGTTGTAAAAAAAGGTGGAATTAAAATGGGATCCACTAACCAACGGCAAAGTATATCAAACGAGCATGGCTAATAAAAACCACAAAGCAACATAAGCTCAGGTCATCAATGACCCAATAATTGAGAGACCTCTTTCACTTCCCTCAATCCAATCCCAGGCCTATGAATCAGTGGGGATTTACATGGGCATTCAGGAGACAATACAAAATAGGTCATAGGTCCTGATCACAGACAAGTTATCAGAGGAGAAGCAAGGACTCAGGAGTGTCAGAATGCAAGTTCCAACTAGAAGGTCACCTTGAAAGTATACAGAGGAAGAAAAGGAAAGGGCCAAAGGAAAACTTGATAGACAAGATAGACAAAGATAAACAAAGAAAGAGGAACACTTAAAGAGTACTTTCAACAAGTGCATGGGGGGTAATGAGAAAACTAGAAAGGAGAGGCATCTCAGAAGCCACAGGAAGGAATATAGGAGGTTCGAATGGAGGGAACAATGAATGTGGGCTCTGGGTGGATAGGGAAGGAACTGAAACCAAGGGGCAGCTGATTACTCAGAGAACAGGACTTGTCTAGGGACCACATGAAGTGATGAGATGGGAGAAGAAAGGTATCAGTAGTAAAAAAAGTAAAAGGGCTAGAAGGAGGTCAGTATGAGGATGGGAGGCTGGCATCACAGCTCACAGATGGAACAGTGCTAGTGGGTAAGCAGAGAACAGGGAGTCCCCTAAAGTGGTTGCTGAGGATCACCTGAAACTTCCAGGAAGTGGATGTCCTGATAGATAAAGAATCCCTCCCAAGGGAGGGCAGATTCCAAGAGAGAGACTACACCCAAGAGCCAAGATGAGTGTGGATGCAGAGAATAGCAACACAAACCAGCCTCAACATTTCCCTGTTCTCTTTCCAACCTTCCAGGTTATTGATTGTCTATATGACCCCACTAAACTGCGAGCTCCTTTGCGGGCCGGCATATTTTCTTCTTATGTAACTTATAGCATTAGGAGCAGTCCCACTGAAGCAGAAACACACAGAGAGGTGGGAGTGTCGTGATAAACCCACCAGCCTGTGCCTTTGGCTTTCAGTTTGTCCCTGTGACCCTCTATAGCTGACAAGAGCAAAGCCGCATTTAAATTCAGTTGGGCTTGAGATGAAGAACCAGAGAGCCCGTTTTCTATCATTGTTTTCCCACTTGTCAGTTTATCTACCTGTGGTGAACATGGGCACCTCCCCACCTTCACCCAAGATCATTTCCCCCAGGTCATCTCCAGTGGGCACTTCTGGCTGTATTTAGACTTTAGGATTTGTCTTTAGACTATCTTTCAGTTCCCTGGTCCAATCTCTGCCAGAACACTCAAGAGCTGTTGCTACTGTTCTCCTGGAATCCTACAACACCACTGTCCTTTAGAAATAAAAGAGGTAATACATGGTACCCTCTTTTTCCAAGACAGAGTTCTCTAACCCACACTCGTTCCCAGGAATTCATTTTTACATTCACTGCCTCCGTTGCCCAAAAAGAGCACGTCTGTGCAGGAGCTTGGAATTCCCATTTCATCCCTTGTTTAAGAAAAGGTTAGGGTGAATCAAGGGCCCCTTTAATATCGGGGAGCTGCAGTTCTCAGGGAATTGGCATCCCATAAAAAAAAACCCACCTTTATTAAAGGCAGTCAAATGCAAAAGAGTGTGTTTGGGGAAAATGAAAGTGAGAGCGGAGGGAAAGAGAAAAAAAGATTTATGATGGACTGGGGATGGGCGTATTCGGGCCGGTGAACACAGTGGTAAGTGATTTATGTGGAACAGGAGCTTTCTTGAGCTTGAATTTTAATGTCAGAGGAGCCAGAGGAAACCATCAGTTCACACGGCCCCATCTTTGTGGTTTTGCCTGTGTACACCCAATTTGGAGCCTTCTATTTCCACGTCTCCATGACAACTGAGGATTACCGAAATTCATTCAGTCACAATTCTGGGCTGACAAGTGCCAAGCAAACATTTCATTCCTGTTTTTATAGCTGATGGTGGACACTGTCGGGTTCTGTGTCCAGAGCCAGATTTTGGTGAGCTGGAAAACAAAAGCAGTTTCATCAGGCAAAACTCACAGCCCGTTACCCTGGGGGAGCAGAGAATGGTCCTCCTGGGGAGCAGGAAGGTTGGCTAAAAATCCAGAAAACCCCACCACTGCTGCCAGGTGGGATGCCTCTGCCAGGGACAGCTAAAAGGGGAAAGAAACTTGGATACATTCAAGGCTATTGTTTGTCCCAGCTGAACTCAGCTCTGTTTTAGCAAAGGAAAAATTCACCTTCCAGGACCTCAGTCTGCATCAGCCTGCTGACTCCTCATTGCTGCCCTGACAAGCCATCCTCAACCTTTCCCTTTCTGCTCACTAATACCTCCCTAGCCCCCTAGATAGGAGGCCTTTCATTACCCATCTTTGCTCTTTGATATGCAGTGGTGAATCATAGCAAATAATGTCACGTCACATAACAGTTCCCCTGTAAGACTAAAGCTCTGAGCCCTCATTTTATGCAGATGGAGTCACTATGAATCACACTTCAAAATGTTTCTGAGTCTCATTTTCTCAAGAGAGAACAGTAAAAGAAAGATATGTACATTTGGGAAGAATCCCAGTCTCAGGGCCACTTAATGTGCCTAGGATCTGGGATGCTTGTCAGTTGGTCTCCTTACCTCTGGCTATATCATGCTCAGAAGAATAATTCCTTAGATGTCCCCCTTTTTTTGAAGAATGCCTTTGTCCCACCTAGTGCAGTGATTGTGAATCCTGGACTGGAATTTGTTTTCGAGAGGTTAGCTTACTCCATGGGCTTAGAATTAGGTCATCAGGAGAACACAAAGTAACTTATGTAAATTAACATACACCAATATGCAGAAATATGACAAATCCATTTTTCCAAAACTCTTGAAAAATAGTATCTTGTCAGTTTCTCAGCATGTTAGTCCTTCAGTTTGGCAGATATATTTAGATTAAATCAACTAAAATGTATTTAATGCCCAGTATGTGTTAGGTGTTGTCCCATACCGAGTTTCATTTAATTCATGCAAAGACCAATGCTGTCCTCACTTTGCAAATGATGCATCTGAAGGTAAGTGGCTGATCTGAGGTCAGATGGAGATGGGGGTCTTGGGCTTCCCATCCTGTGCTCTCCTACCTCCACATATCTCTGCATAGATGCCTCCCTGACCAGCAAAGGGACCTCCTTGTTTTGGGTCTGTTTGAAGCACTCTTCCAGAGTCCGAGTCCTGACTTTGGTCTTTAGTACCTATATAGTGCAAAGCTCTGTACCAAATCTGCCAACTTCCCACCCAGTGGATGGTGACACAAGTGGTTCTCAAAGCTGCCTGCTCTGCAGTGCCGGGGGAAGGAGTGATGTCAGACTAATGGGCCTGGGATCTCAGGGTGCTCCTTTGACTGTTCAAGTGTATCAGACCCTCCCACTCACTTCTCTGTGGGACAAGTCCTCAAATTGCACCTTTAACAGAAATCACTAACTTTTTAGTTCTGATAATCTTGTGGTCATATTAAATAAAAGTCTGTATCTTTAAGAGATACATACCAAAGTATCTATAGATGTAGTAATAGAATTATTACTTCAACATTATCCGGGGAGGGGGAATGGGTGAGATGATAGATGAAACATTCATTTTGTTGAAGCTTGGTAATGGATATATAAGGGTTTGTTACATCATTCTTTCTATTTAAGATAGGTTTGGAATTTTCCAAAGTTGTTGAAAGATAGACAGATAATCAGACAGATAGATAAATAAGGGTACAAGCAAAAAAAGAAATTAGGTCCTTGTCCCCAGACTACCCTCTTTCCCTCTCTCAACTTATAGTTCCTTTTTTAAAAAATTTTATTTATTTATTTGACAGAGAGAGATCACAAGTAGGCATAGAGGCAGGCAGAGAGGGGGAAGCAGGATCCCTGCTGAGCAGAGATCCCGATTCGGGGCTTGATCCCAGGACCCTGAGATCATCCCAGGACCCTGAGATCATAACCTGAGCTGAAGGTTGAGGCTCAGCCCACTGAACCACCCAGGCACCCTCAACTTATAGTTACTTAAGGATCTACTCTGCTACTCTCTGGCAGGGTCTAGTCCTTTTTCTGTAATAGGTAAAGCCTTTGGACCTGGCTCTCTGACTTGTTAACTAGGATTTTGCCTCAACTCAAAGCTTTGCCTGCAGCTCTTATTTTGGCCCTGCCCACAGCTTAGAGTACAATATGATTCTCCACAAAGCTTTGTGGCAGAAACTATCTGATTCACTCTGGGAGAGGCGAACAATCAAAACATTATTTCCAAAGCTCAGAAACTTTCATGGTCTCATATTTAAAAGATGAGAAAACAGAGCCTTAAGTTGGCCACCCAGTGTCACATCACCAGAGGACTGGTAGAACCAGCCTTGTGAACACAACTAGTCACTTACACACACACACACACACATACATAAAAAGAAAAGCTACATTTCACCTCATTAGTGCTGCCAACATATGCAACAATGCATGCTCATAGAAATGGCCTCTGACCCTCAGCAAATATTATTTGGAGAAAGAAGAGACTGGAAGAAATGTAACAGCATCAGATGTTGACTTGTCTTCTTTACTTGGCCTAAGTTTTGCCACTTAATAATTCAACAGCAGTTGCGAAACAGCTCTTCCTTCTATGAATTCATAATCCTCTGCAATTGCCCCCTCAGTCCGAGAAAAAAAATCTTTCAAGTTATTAAGTCTTGATCATATCTTTTTTTCTTAAAAACTGCAATTTTGTTCTAATTATAAATTTAATGAAAACATGCAAATTATAGAAAATCTGTAAAACAGAAAAGTTTTTAAAAGGGAAGGAAAGTAATTTGCAGTCCTGTCATCTCAAAAGCTCACTCTTTGATGTGTCCTACTCTTACCACATATATAAAACAAAATTGCTACCACACTATATTCAGTTTGGTAGCCTGATGTGTTTCCATTCAACATTATATTGTGAGGACTCAAAAGGTCATTAGATATTTTCTAAAAATAATTTTTTTAAGATTTTATTTTTAAGCAATCTCTACACCCAACATGGGGCTCAAACTCACAACCCTGAGATCAGAGTTCCACGGTTTCCTGACTGACCCAATTAAGTGCCCCTAAAAATGATTTTTAATATATGTATAATATTATATAATTGTAATATGTAATATGTAATTATATAATATTTAGATAATATTACCTAAGTATATCACCATTTATTTTTTGGTTTTCTTAATGTTAACTCTCTAGATTGTTTTCAAGTTTCCACTGTTATAAATAACACCCCAGGGGACATGCTAGTCCATTTATTTGCAGAAACTCAATTTAAGTAACAGGAGAAGCAGTGTGTTCTTAAGGACAAAGGCTCCACAGTGGGAACTTTACAGGACCAGGAGCTGGCTGGGTTTGTGATTGTGTGACTCCAGCAAAGGCATGCTATGTCTCTGAACCTCAGTCTCCTCGTATTAAAACAAAGGGTCTAACTAAATGATCTTTCCAGGTCCTTTCAAAGCTAGCATTTTATAAGTATAAGCTAAAGCCACAACTTTCTACTTATGAACATTACACTTCCTTAGATCGCCATAGAATTTTATAGTTTTTATTATTTTTGCTTTCATACATGTCAAGTGAGAATATATATGGGAACATTCAGTGACGATAATGAGAGAACGACTCTTGAAGCTCGTTATATGTGGAACGTCTAAACTGTGCTCATTAGCAAGCACAGTAGAGTTAGATTACTGTGAGCAATTAAGAGGAGAAAACAATAATTAAGCAAGCAGAACCACACGAGATGAAACAGAGTCTATACCATCTACAGAATATCTGTACATGTATACAGAATATATGGTGGGAGAGGTGGACATTTTTTGTGGCAAGTTTGAAATAGGAAATTGAAAATTTCCAGCTGAAAATCTCTCTGCATTCAAGGGCAACTAAAGATAATACAGGGCAAAAGAAAATAAGAACTGGAGTAATCGAGGCTGCCAGAAATCCCCCAAGGTCTAGTGCAAAGGCTATTATTAAACCTAGTTATTGTCATGCTTTAATACCCTCCAAAACTCTGGCACAGAACTGACCCTACTGGGTCACTGGTGGTTTATTTCACAAAGACCAGAGAAAGGATCTAAGCCTCAGTAACGTTTTCTTCTTGGTTATGAAAATATCTAAATATAAGCAGAGTAATCCCATATGTTCCCCTTTGATAATAGCACTACCCTAGCTCTGGCTTCGTTAGCCTGGCAATCACCTGAACGTTTTTCCTAGAGTTACAGGAAGAAAAGAGGTAGGAGATTTCATATTTACAGTGTCCTAGAGCCAAAATAACAGATGAGGTAGAACAGGGTGCAATGGACCACATTCAGAAAGGCTTTGCAGGCCATGGTGAAGACTTAGGCCTTTTATTCCAAGTGATGGGAAATCATTAGCTCAGTTGAGTAGAGGAGTGACCATAATGTAATTTATTTTTAAGATGATCTCTCTGGCTGCCTTGTGGAAGAGAAACTGGGGCAGAAAATGGGGTAGGCAAAACAGAAGCTGGAGACCACATAGGGCCTAGCGATAGTCTAAGTGAGAGAGACAATGCTTTGGAGTAGATGGTAATGGGTTGGAGGGGGATGAAATATGTTTGAATACATGTTTTAAAGGTAAATGAAGAGCTTACAGTATGTGTTGATTGGATATGTAGTTTAAGAGCAAGAAAGGTTTGAGAATGCATACGAGTCTTTTGGCTTGAGCGGCTGAATGAATGGTACATAATTTACTGAGATAGGAAGCTACAGAGGGAGAAGATTTGGGGCAAGCCAAGAGCCAATTTTGAGGCATGCTAAATTTGGGAAGCTTACTGGATGACAAGGTAGGCAGAATAGTGACCCCCTACAGATGCCTACATCCTAATCTCCAGAACCTGTGAATATGTTTTTTAATATGGTCAGGGAAAATTAAGGTTGAAGATGAAATTAAAGCCGCTAATCAGCTGACCTTAGAATAGGACTCTCTCGGATTATACAGTCGGGCCCAATATGATTATGGGAGCCAAATGAGAAAGAGGAAGACAGAATCAGTGTCAGAATTATAAGATGTGAAAAAGACCAGCCAGTCACCAATGGCTTTGAAGATGGAAGGGGCCATGAGCCAAGAATGTGGGCAGCCTGTTGAAGCTGGAAGAGTCAACAAAGAGGATTCTCCCCTACAGCCTCCAGAAAAGAATTCAGCTTTCTGACATCTTGAATTTAGCTCAGTGAGACTCACTTTGGACTTTTGACCTCCAGAACTGTAAAATAATAAATTTGTGTTGTTTTAAGTCTATAAGTTAGTTATAATTTGTTACAGCAGCCATGGGAAATTAATGCAAGTGGCCAAATAATATATTGTCCAAACTGGGACAATTTTAAACGGAAGACGTGCTATTAATACTTAACAGTCATAAATCAGAACTATCCTAGAAAAATGGATTTGGGGCCATCCCATACTTCTGTCATGTGATTGGAAATGTCAGGAGTGGTATCTTTTGTTGAAGTGAGAAGTGGGGGATAGAGAATTAAATTTGGCAAGTGCCCTCATGTAGATGGTATTTAAAGCCATGGAACTGGATGAAATCATAAGGGAGTGAATATATAGAGAAAAGAGAAAATAACCAAAGATGGAACCTACTTTTAAAGGTTTGTAAGAAGGGGAGGATCCAGTAGAGAAGACTAAGAAGGCATAACCAGGGAGGTAGAAGGAAGGTCAGGAAAAAGAACAAATAAAACCAAATGAATAAAGTGTTTCAAGGAGGCAGGATTGATCAATTGCCTCAAATGGTGGGTGAAGCATCAAGAAAGAACAGAAATGAAAACTGATCACTGAATTTGCAATGTGGAGATCATCAGAGATCTTTAAAAAGTGATGTTAGCAGGGTGGTAAGGCAAAACCCTGGCAGGAGTGGGTCAAAGAGAGAATGGAAACAGAAAACATAGCTACCCTTTTCAAGTTTGCTATAAAAGAGAACAGAGAAACTGGGACAGTCACTATAGGATATAGGCTAGGGAAGGTTTCTATTAGATGGGAAATATTAGGGCACATTTTTATGCACAGGAAAGATTTGGTAGAGGGAAAATATTCAATGCAGAGAGAATGTAACTTCTGGAGCAAAATTTTTAAACAGATGGGAGGAAATGGTCCCTGGAGCATAGGTGAAGGATTTGGTCTTTAGTGGTCATGTGGACAAATCTTCTACTGAGGAGGAAGAAAGGATATAAAGACATTTATATTGGTACGTTTTTTTATTGGAATGATAAGGAAGTTCTTTGTTTATTGTTTTCAACTCAGTGAAATAAGAAGCGAGGCCATCAGCTAAGAGTGATAGGGGAAGGAGTAGAGAGAAAGAGTTGTGAATTTAAGAAAGGTAGAGAAAAAGGAAGAAAAACATCTGAGAGTAGGAGAACTTGATTCTTCTTGAATTATCAATGACATGGTAAAATTGACAACAACAACAACAACAAAAACAAAACCCTCAAAACAAAAAGCAAAACACCCACAGAAAATAAACTACAAAATTTTGAAGCATAAGAGATATAAATTCTAAACTGTTTTGGTCAGTGTAATGAAGAGATATTTTAAGGAGAAAGTAAAAACAAAGACAAACCATCAGCACTTAAGAACAGCTGAGAATCTCACTTCAGTCTTTCTATTTCTGCCTAGCTGGCATTGCCAGCCTGTGTGGATGTGTTTGTTCAAGTTGACACTTGCACACACAATCCTTACTCTCCTCCAGGGGTTCACTAGTAAATTTTGGGTTGTGGTTTCTTTCAGTTAACACCAAATGATTTGGATATGACAGCAAATTTTTTATTTTCTGTAGGAGTGCATCTCTCTCTCTCTTTCTCTCCCTCCATTTTTGTCATTCTCCTATTATTTATACCTTATATCCTCTCTCCTTTCCCCATAAGATACCCGGAAACTTGGTTTCTGCTTTGCCGCAGGGTTTGGACATAGCTCAATTTCCAGCCGCACTAGTTCAGGACCATGGACAGCAGCCCTGCCCTCTTCCCACCTTCTCTCCCTACTGCATCCCAACAAGACTATTTTGGTCCAAAGATACAGATGTAGTGAAAAGAAGGACCATGTGTACCCCAATGTTTATAGCAGCAATGGCCACGGTCGCCAAACTGTGGAAAGAACCAAGATGCCCTTCAACGGATGAATGGATAAGGAAGATGTGGTCCATATACACTATGGAGTATTATGCCTCCATCAGAAAGGATGAATACCCAACTTTTGAGCAACATGGACAGAACTGGAAGAGATTATGCTGAGTGAAATAAGTCAAGCAGAAAGAGTCAATTATCATATGGTTTCACTTATTTGTGGAGCATAACAAATAACATGGAGGATATGGGGAGATGGAGAGGAGAAGGGAGTTGAGGGAAATTGGAAGGGGGGGTGAACCATGACAGACTATGGACTCTGAAAAGCAACCTGAGGGTTTTGAAGGGGTGGGGGGTGGGAGGTTGGGGGAGCCAGGTGGTGGGTATTAAGGAGGGCACGTACTGCATGGAGCACTGGGTGTGGTGCAAAAACAATGAATACTGTTATGCTGAAAAGAAATTTAAAAAAAAAAACTTCTAAAAAAAAGTATTTTGGTCATAGTCAGTCTGTATTACTCTGTGCCAGGAACTGTAATAGTTGTTTGAATAAAAATAGGTCCTTGTCTCCAAAGAGATTTGAAGTACAGAGGGGAAACGGGCTACAAACACAAGTAAGATAGAGAGAAGTATAATGTATAGCCATAGAACACTACAGGAGTGCTCAGAAAGGAGAGCCCCTAATTTAGTCTTCGAACAAGGGATGGAATAAGAGAAAGCTTCCTGAAATAAGCTTTGATAAGTTGAAATCTTAAGGCACTACTTGGCCAGGGGAGATGGGTAAGGAAGAGTGCTTTTGGCAGAGGCAACAGTGTGTGCAAAAGCCTTGAGGCAAGAGGGCATGGCTCACCTAGAGAAATGCAATTAGTACTGTGCAGTTAGAATGTTGGAAAAATAAGATGCCAGGGAGGAAGGAAGAAAGGCCTTGTGCTGTGTGATAGATATAGGCATGTGTACAGTGCTAGAGGAACACAGCTGAGGGAGTAATTAATTCTCATGGGGTGAGGATGAGGGGACAGAAAGCTATAGTGAGACAATGATATTTAAATTTGTCATCCATAATATGCAGGAGTTTTCTATATCTCCCCATGAGGATAAGGGGAGGAGAGAAGAATAGACAACATTTTGGTGAGAGCTATTCTATCCATACGGTAGCCACATTGCCTACTGAAATTTAAATTAAATTTTATTTTAAAAGTTTATTCAAATTCAATTTAATTAACCTTATTATTAGTGAGTAAACTCTATTATTAGTTTCAGAGGTAGAATTCAGTGATTCATCAGTTGCATATAACACCCAGTGCTCATTACTTCAAGTTCTCTTATTAATGCCCATCACACAGTTACCCCATTCCCTCACCCATCTCCCTTCCAGCAATCCTCGGTTCATCCCTATAGTTAAGAATCTTTTATGGTTTGCCTCCATCTCTGTTTTAATATTATTTTCTTTTTCCTGGGTGGCTTGCCAGTTAAGCATCTGTCTTTGGCTCTGGTCATAATCTCAGGGTCCTGGGATCGAGCCCTGGGTCAGCTCCCCAGTCTGTGGAGAGTCTGCTTGTCCCTCTCCTTTTGTCCCTTTCCCCACTCTGTAATCTCTCTCTCACACAAACAAACAAATAAATAAAATCTAAAAAAAATTGTTTTTTAAAATTAGGTAACATTAGAAATTCAGTTCATAAGGTACAATGGTCATATTTCAAGTAGTTAGAACCCACATATGGCAATGTAGATATAGAACATTTTCATCACTGCACAAATTCTATTGGAGAGTGCTGGGTTGGGGGGGAACAGCACATGCAAAGGTTTAGAAACTTGCATGTATGTGGTGTGTTCAGGAAATAATGACCAGATATGGGGGCTATAGCAGAAGGTAAGTGGAAGGAAGTGGCTGGAGATGCCTCTGGAGCTGGGTGGCAAAAGGCATTTGAAGTCTTTCTAAAGGAGGGTGGACTTGACATATCTATCATTGGCACTGGGAAGCTGAGAGGGACAGGAGGAGATCTAGATTTATAAAGTTAATTCAAGTAGCATTTACAAGGTATAAAAGGAATAGAGAGTAAACAGAAGGCATGAAGCATAAGCCAATTGGTTTTTGCCAAATAAATTTTGATAAAACAACACTTTTTATCACTTCACCTTATTTTTATGTTTCCATTTCTCCAAACTAAATTCAATTTTCTGTCTGGTTTTGAAGTCTTTACCTTGTTGCTTCCTACTATCCAACACATCAGCTCTACTCCAATGAGGACATGTCATGTGAAAATTAACTTCTGTCTCTCTTCCTTATAGTTCCTGAATGGACTGAAAACTCCTTGACAGTAGAACCATGTCTTAGAGTAGGTAAGCCCATTTCAGTAGCTTATACAGTTCATAGGATAATCAGCAGTCATAGCTGGGATGGCCCTTCCAGGCTGTGGTTCTCATGGGTCAAAGATAAGAGTCTGTGTAAGTACACTGGTAAAATGTTAATTTATTGATTAGTTACAAAGGTGCTGACTAGCAATATTGCAATTCTCCCACTGGTCCTTGCCTCACTCAGTCCATCAGCCAAGATCCAAGAAGGAAACAGAACTCTATTAAAATGTATAACCAAAAAATTAATAAAGGACCACTTATAGAGGTGTGGGTAGTTAAGGTTGCTAAGCATTGCAGATATTAGCAGTATTGAGAAGCTATTACTACTTCTGGTCTAGACAGAAAATGGGAAAATACAGCATTATTAGAGTCCAGTGAAAAAAGAGAGACAAAGAGGCAAGGCCCCCTGGCAAGAAATGTAGTGTAAAAAAACTGCTATATCAAGGCACTGAAGCATGGAGTAAGCATGGAAGAAAAATATCCTTTTCTTCTCTCTCAACTCTTGCTCTCTATTCTCTTGGCAGTACCTCCCATTGGCTAGATATAGTCAAAAGCCAGAGGGCAAGGGAGACAAGTGATGTAGCCCATAGGATCTGGTTAGGAACAGATATAAAATAATCACCACAATTATGATTATGACTGGGTGCATCTACAGACAAATGGGATAATAATAGCATAACAATTTAGAAGTGTGTCTCATATAAGTGAAGTCCAAGATTAATATGTCAGCTCCCAAAGAAAGGAGACTCAGACTTCTTCTATCTAGCTACTCACTTTCCTTAGCATATTACCTCAAGGCGCAAGATGCCTGCTTGAGCTCCAGAAATCGTGTTGGCATTCCAACATGCGGGAAGATGAAAGAAAAAGGAAGAAGCAAGGGCACACTTTCTAACTTTAAGGGCACTTATTTGAAGTCATACGTGACAAGTCCATTTACATCTAATTGTCCAGAATTTAGTCACATGAGCACACCTATGTCCAAAGGGGGCTAGCATTGTGTTAGGTATACCAAGAAGTATTGTGTGCAGCTAAAAATCAAGAGTCCTGTTACTTTTTTTTTTTTTTAGTATATGTGCTGCCAAAGTGAGCACAAGAGTCCTGTTACTAAGTAAAAGGAGGAGACTGGATACTGGAGGACAACTAGATCTTTGTTACAATCTCAGGGAAAAGAAAAAGTCCATGATCTACTAGAGATATTTCAAGACTGAGCCCGAGCCTTGCCAATTTTTAGTAACCGAGAGAGTGAACACACTAATGACAATGACAATGCGTATCATGACACATCACATGTACTGTCACTACATGATAGTTACTTATACACCAACTTAGGGAAAATCAATTTTGCTGTGCATGATAAGGCACATCTGATGGGGAAATGCCAGTTAGAGTCATTTGCCAAAAGAGATTTAAAGACTCATTCCTGGAAAATATGCTGTCCTTAGATACTGTGAAGCCAGATGGTTTGATACAAAAGCAACAGATCGTGTTTTTGGAGTTGAAGGACAAATCTGCATTTAACACAATACTCTAAACTATGACTCACTGATTCTTATGGAAAAGAGTCCCCGTGGCTGCCACATTTACAGCATGTATGCCAATTGACTGGGCTCCAGAGCCCTTCCTTGGGGGCACTAGTCTCTTCCTCAGGCACCCAAGCATGTCCCCAGCCTGTGCAGCCTGCTTAGGCACTCAGAGGGAGCTGTCCCAGATTGTCTGTGAGCTGCCTCCACTCTCTTCAGTGTGGGATAGTCCCTGGCACGCCACCACCTTGCATTGCTCCCAAGACATGCAGGCAGAGGACGTCTCTCTATTTCTCCCTTCTAGCAGCCCTTGGAGGCCTTGGTCAGTCTGTCCAGAGAAGAAGGAAAAGAAGAAATCTTGGCCTTTCATTCATTCAACCAACTTTTTGGAAGCAAAATTTGCACCCCTATAGGCATATTTGGAGGGGCAGGATGAAGCAGTGTGAGGACTTACAGTCTAGTCTACATGGACAGGAGTTCCACACATGGGGGTTAATCATCCATGATGTCATAAAACTGCAGCATCTCATGAATAGCAGAGGTTGTCAGTCTCATATGTTCATGGATGGACAGAGATACTGTGAGTTGAATGCTTAAGGAGGATCCATAGACAAAGTCACCATTGGACAGCACATTGGCATTATGGGTAAGAGTTGGCTCATGGGAAGTGACTGGGAGGATGAACAGAAATGCAAAAGTAGGAATGAGCTTGCATGCTCAGAGATAGGTAGGAGACCCGGCTAACTGGGTGAATGAACGGTTGTGTAGCCGAGTGCTGAGAAAGGAGGAGAGGCAGGCTTTGGAAGGTCTTGCTGCCAAGCTAAGGAGAATGGCATGCTAAGAGGAGCCAGCTCTCTGAGCAGAGGAACCACAGAAAGAAAACAGTGTTTGGTGGGGCATCTGGGTATGTCAATGGTTTAAAGCCTCTGCCTTTGGCTCAGGTCATGATCCCAGGGTCCTGGATCAAGCCCCGCATTGGGCTTTCTGCTCAGCGGGGAGCCTGCTTCCCCCTCACTCTCTGCCTGCCTCTCTGCCTACTTGTGATCTCTGTCTGTCAAATAAATAAATAAAATCTTAAAAAAAAAAAAAAAAGAAAGAAAGCAGTGTTTGGTAAATGCTATCTGGCAGTAGCGGGAAACTACCTTAATTGTGTAGTGAGGGAGCTGGGCTACATACATAATTTTCTGAGTTAGACCAACAGTCATCCAGTTGAATGTTCTGTTCATGACTTTCAGAAATAGCTCCCATAAGGCAAATGGTATCCCTTTATTCAACAAATGTGTGCAGATGTTGCTTTTTGACAGGTATTGGGTTTCAAGTGACCAACACAGGCATGGCCCCTGCCCCCTGATGTGAATCCATTCTTCACCCCGAGGCTGAGGGCTTGTCTGGAGTGAGGTGCATGAAGCTGAGCTGGGGGACGCAGGAGGGAGATGCACCTTGGGAGGCACAGAAGGAGCAGGGGTTTACCACCATAAATCAAGCCCCAAATGGGGCACAACAAAACTAGTCAGACTCTGGGCAGGAAGTGAGATTCTGTGTTTGAGGGAGTAAGATTGGACAGGGCTTCAGAGATCCAGGTTGGAGGCGATGGGGTCCTGATGCAGAGCTGCATCATGTCCAGGAAAGTCTGTCCAAAGGAAGTGAGGTAGAGGGGACAGTGGTACCATATTCTGGAAATGGGACTGGTTGGAGAGAAGTGGGAATTCAAGCTCTAGCTTAGAAGGATGGATGCTGTAAGCATCCTTCACATCCCCCCTCCAGCCAGTGATCTGAAAATTCATCTAAACCCTTCTTGAGCTTGAATACATCTTGAGCCCACACAAATTTGTGCTCTAACCCATTCCACACACACGCTACCCACACACACCCTCATGCCCCTCTGCTCATTCTCACTTCTTTCTGAAAAAGAGCATGCTCTCTGCTCTCTGGGGCCCCATGCCTGGTCTCAGCAGGACGGCTCCACCGGCCCACAGGGCTTTAGGCTTATGTCTGGAATAAGGATGCAGCCACTCTCTCAAGCAGAGGCTAGATTTTTCCATTTTATTTTATTTATTTGAGAGGGAGTGAAGGAGAGAAAGAGAGAGAGAGTAAGAGAGAGAGAGAGCACCAGAGCTCTCTCTCTCTTTGCTGAGCAGGAACCCTGATGCAGGGCTCAGGGATGCTGGGATCATGACCTGAGCCCAAGGCAGATGTTTAACCATTGGAGCCACCCAGACACCTCATGCAGAGGCTAAACTGATGTTTAAGCTTGAGATGCCAAACAGGGCCAAGGAACAAAGAAGGAATAAATCCTCTTCAAACTGGCAGCTTAGGGATCAAGCCCATTTCTGTAAAGATCCATTGATTTTCTGATTAGTGAAACAACCAGTTATTCAGCTCTTAAAACCTGGTTATTTGATTAAACAGACAGGCCAGGCAACATTTTAAGTTGTGGTGTCTGTGAAGACGTAGCCTGAGCCCCAGCTGGGCAGCACAGCCGCCCCAATGGGCTCTACCATAGAAACCGCCAACTCATGAAAACCCCCGTCACACTCAGCACCTCCCGGGATAATCAGCAGCCGTGGGGAGAGGGGTTGAGATCACCTGCACCTTGCAGTGGCCTTCACACCACCTCTGGAAGGAGGCCACCCCTTTCAGGCCTATTGCTCTTTACATTTTGCCCTACTTTAGGAAGCGAGGAGGTCCTTCTGAAGCTCATTACGTGTTGGCTTCCTTCAGGGTCATGTAATCCCAACCACCTGGAAAAGGACATGGTAATTAAGTGTCATTTATTCCCCCTCCTGAACGTGAGATCCGTCAGCTGGTGAGGAGTCCAGTTTAGAACAGCACTGAACAGCCAAAGCAGGCGCTCTTCCTTGGAGGGTATTTGAATGTTCTGGCAACTTCCTCATTCAGTGGCGCTAACTGAGCCCTTAGGGATACAGAGCATGAATGTGAGCCACAGTCCCTTCCCTCAAGGACCCTGGGATCCAAAATGAGCAGCAGTAACAGAAATGCCGAAGGGAAACGACAGTAAGCTCCAGGTGTGTGGGGTTTCAGTCTAATGGATCGTGCCATTTTCATCCATTGGGCCCCAGGATGTCGGTTGCCCACTAGCTATACCCATAATGCTCAGCTCAAGGAACGCGGATGCTCAGAGCCAGGAGCCCTCGCAGGAGGCGCAGAACTGCTGAGGCCCAGCCAATCTCCCTGCCACCTCACTGGTCAGAATGGGCCGCACTGAAGCCCCGAGGCTCCTTCCTGCCCTAGGAATTAACACCTTGGCCTCAGGCTAGCGAAGCTCTTGTGAACACCAAGTGTCCTTTCTTCCCCATGGATAACTGAGAGATGGTTGTCAGAAGAAAGTAAAACTCGCTTTAACTGCATGACAAGTGACAAGAAGCAGAGGCTAGAGAAGCTAAAAACCCACAAGCATTTCCTACCAAAATTCTTAGAATTCTGGCATTAGAGAGCTGGAAGAACTTTTTAAAAATTATCCGATCCAATACCCTCATTTGCCAGATAAGAAAACCAAGGACCAGAGAAATAAAGGACTTGTCTGTGGTCCCACAACGAGAACATGACAGTCAGAATCTGAACCTAGATCTGACTCCCAGTTTAATTGTCTTACGACTACACTGCGCTGATTTCCCCATAGTATTTAAAAAAAACAAAACAAAACCTGGAAATTTGTTGTTTCATCTGAACAAAAGTGTGGTGGGTAGAATCATCCATAAGAGTTTATGTGGTCGAAAGTTAAAAGCCAGTCTTAACTGGTAATATTCTATGCCAGGCACAAGGCCCAGCTTTGCTATGTGCTCAATGCCTGGGATTTGGTTGTCCACTTCCCACATTCAGATGGCTGCTGAGGGCAGCAGCTGTCAGGGTCTGCTGAGAAGTTTGGAATATGTTCTAGCTAGAGTTCCTCTCCGACAGGTGAGACAGGAGAAGCCCCAAGAGCTCCCTGCCGTTAGCTTCCTCCTCTGCAAAGTGGAGCTCATTTACTTACTTTGGGTTTTTTTTTTTTTTTAAGATTTTATTTATTTATTTGACAGACAGAGATCACAAGTAGGCAGAGAGGCAGGCAGAGAGAGGGGGAAGCAGGCTCCCTGCGGAGCAGAGAGCCCGATTTGGGGCTCGATCCCAGGATCCCGAGATCATGACCTGAGCTGAAGGCAGAGGCTCAACCCACTGAGCCACCCAGATGCCCCTCATCTACTTACTTTGAACAAAAGCAAGATCAGATATGGGGCTTGTCCTGATAAGAGTAGAAGATCAAATAGACAACGGGATTAGTACTCAATGAGGAGAGACACGAAGGCATCCAAAGGTTTGAAGTCAGAAGCAATTAAGAATAAATCCCTTAATTTTGAGCAAAACAGTCTATGTCTTTTCTCAAGATACCTATAGAACTTTTGTTTTTTTAAGATTAAAAATAATTATTTTTTCATTAGTTAAAATTAAAATTAAACATTTTAAAGGGACTATATCAGCTTGCTTAGGATTGCCATCACAAGTACCAACAGACTGGGTGGCTTAAACACCGGAAATGAACCTTCTCAACGTTCTGAAAGCAGGAAGTCTATAATTAAGGGTCAGCAGGCTTGGTTCCTCCTGAGGCATCTCTCCTTGGCTTGTGGATGTCACTTTCCCTTCCTGTGGGTGCATCTATGTCTAAATTTCCTCCTCTTCCAAGGATGCCAGTCAGATTGGATGAGAGCCCCCCTCCCCCGAGATGACCTCATTTCTACTTAATTATCTTTTTAATAACCAAGTTATGTCCAAATACGGTCACATTCTGAGGTATGATATACGGAGGGGGGCAGATACAATTCAGCCCATAATAGGGACTAAGGCGAAGAGGTAAAAAGTAAAAAAGAAAAAGCAAAAAAAAGCCCCAGGACTCCAAGTTCTAGAACCCATGTTAAACACCCTCCCAGAGAAGCCTAGCCAGGGAGGCACCTGTGACCCGGCTTCAGCATCAAGAGCCAAATTCTCATTGGAGATTATTACCTTCTGTTAATTGTGAAAATGATTATAAATTGTTGGGTGGCACAGAAAGGCACCCTGACAGTTTACCAAAGAACGCTGGTGTACAGCACATACATGTGTACACACACACACACACACACACACACACGGCACACGCATGCACACACATACAGAATGAGAACCGTGCTCTGGTTCTAGACACTTCTCCAGACCTGTGTGATGAGCTGTGAGCAAGAGCCTCCAGAAAGCATCACTAAGGGGATGTTCTACTTGAATGAGAGGAGGTTTGGGCATGGGTCCTTGAGCAAGACCAGGGTGGGGAAATGGGGTACCAGGGTCCGGTGCCCAGCGACTTGGGTCTGAGCCCTGGGGAAAGTGACTACAGAGCGACACTGAAGAAGTGGCTTCCAGGGACCATTCTGGAGAGGCCTGTCCCCAGCAGTGAGGAAGGAGGGGATGTCTCCTGCCCCATGAGGCCCAGGGAATGCAGACTGCCCCAGCATCTCCAAAGCTGGATGATCAGAATACAAGAGTGAGGACCCCAAGGAAGCATCAGTGGTAAGGCTTTGAGGACAGCAGAGAACAGCCCTGGGCTGAAGGATGATGAAGGCCTATTCATTATGTCAATTGAGGTATCCTCAGGGATGCGCTTGAAGGAGTCGTTAAAACCTTAGGAGGGGACCGTGCTGGGACTAATACAATGACAGTCTTATCATTACTCTTGGTGTGATCCCACGGGTACCACAAGTTGGCAGGGCCTGGGAAACAGACTCAGGAAAGTGTGCCTACCAAGGCGTGGAGGATGTCCACCAACACTTGGGGATCTCTGAGATGCACTTACAAGTTATGCAGTGCAGAAGGAGCCGTCTGGTTGCTAGTCCATGCAAATCCTGTGTGCCCCACGGTGACACTGAGTATAACTGGCACCTGATATCCTTGTGAAGATCCACATGTCTCTCTGCAGAGAAGCCAACGCCACAGGTGCTGATGATTTTAAGAGGAAAGCTCCAGGCTCTCCGTTCAGATCGACTCAAGGTGAGAAAGGACTGCCAGGTGTCATCAAAACACAGAAAGTCCTTTCAGATATAAAAGAGCAGGCAGGTGGCCCTTTGGTGGCTCCCCGACCGCTGAGCCACAGTTTACTTGTTCAGGCTTTCCCAGGACAGGCAGCCCACTGAGCCACAGGAGTCTGCAGGGACTTTCCACTCCACCCTAGATCCCCTGCTCTGGAAAACCTCCTGGACCCACACTGCTCCTTTGACACACTCTCACAGTGCAGGTTCTCCTGGGGCCCTGGGAGGGAGTGCAGAGGCTCCTGGGTCTGCAATGAGTGATGTCTGCCTAAGGAGCAAGTGCCATTTTTCTAATTAAACAAAACAAAACAAAACCAAAACCAAACAAAAAACCCCAAAACCCAAAACAAAAGAAAACACCAATTAAAATGGAAATAAAAACAAATATGTACTGGAAACCAGGCACTGCCTTAGGGCACTCTCATCTCCTTTACTCTGTTCTAATTTTTCTTTCTTTCCATGCCACTGATCACCTTCTAAAATACTCCACATTACCTCCTGTTGGTGGAGGGCTGATTGCCGGGTTTCCTAGACTAGCCGCTGCCCGGGCAGCAACCTCTGTCCGTTGTGCTCGCCGACGCCCCCTAGCGACGGCGTCGGAGCCTGGCACAGAGAGGTGCTCCGCGTCCGTTTGTATAATGTGTGAGACGCAGTCTCGCGGTCAAGGGGTTCCTTCCCTGAGCTCCGGGAAGCCAGCAGTGCCGACAAAGGACAGTCCACAGGTAGGTTCTACAGCCGTGAGCCCCAGCTGACTTCGGGAGAGTTCCATGCGGTCGGCGCTGTTTAAACTGGTGCGCGAGGAAGGGGTGGAGGTGAAGGGGGTGGGAGAGAAGACATTTCCAGAAGCAGCCATGGACACGAGAGCCATGACCGTGAAGTCGGGCCGGAGGATGCAGTAAAGCAGCTGTGCTGGAAGGGACGGCCCCAAACCCGGGGAGGGGCACACGCTGCAAGCCAGACAACATGGCGGGTGATGGTCTCTTGGGTGCAGCGACCTGCGGAGCCGCTGAGAGAGGGTGGAGGACCGGACATGCTCAAACAGGGCCATGCTGGTCCCAGGATGGGACCACATCATCATCGAGTGCCTGGTGGGGTCTGGGTAGCTGGGGCTGCCATTCTATAAGGAACAGGGGATGAGGGGCTATTCTGAGGTGGCTGCTACTTCCTTGTGTGGCAGCACCTGGCACCTGGCCCCAGGTGTAAATAAGCATGGAGGTGACATCTAAACCCCTGAGTTTGTGGGATAAGGGCTGTTAGACGCCCTTGGCCCCTTGAGGAGTGGAGGCTGAGGAGAACTGGCCTCCCATTTTGGGGTGGGAGACCTTGAGACTCCCTCTAGGGAAAACAGATACAATAGTCCACATTGGACCCACTATGTTTTGGGATCTGTGGATCTCTGTGCTTCTGGCACTGTCCTGGAAGCCCGTGGCCTACACACAGGCAGGGAGACAGATGTCTGCCACCCCACACTCCAACAAAGAAATGAATCCTAAATCTACTTTCAAGCAGTTGTTAAATCCTTCTTGCAGGTAGAAATTGGATCCAAATGAAGAAACCTTTTTTTTAGGCAACTGCAAACTGTAACAACTCCAAACTATGAATGAGATAGAATTCCTGTGTTTACTGCAGCATTATTTACAGTAGCCAAGATGAGGAAGCAGCCCAAGTGTCCTATAGATGAATGGATAAAGAAGATGTGGCATATATACGTGCAATGGAATATTACTTGGCCATAAAAAAGAGATCTTGCCATTTGCAACAACATGGGTGGACCTAGAGAATATTAGGCTAAGTCAGTCAGAGAAAGACAAATACTGTATGATTTCACTTCTATGCAGAATCTAAAGAACAGAACAAACGAATGAACAAACAAAATGCAGCTGCAGACCTACAAGTACAGAGAACATACTGATGGTTGCCAGACAGAAGGGGGGAGTGGGTAAAATGAGTGAAGGGGAGCGGGAGGTGCAGGCTTCCAGTATGGAATGCGTACGTCATAGGAACAAAGGGGGCAGCATGGAGAATTCGGTCAATGGCCTTGTAACAGAGTCGCTCCCCGTGTAATGAGCCCAGTGGAGTGTAGAGAGATGTCCAATCACTATATTGTACACCTGAAACCAATGTAACACCATGTGTCAACTCTACTTTAAAAAAAGGGGGGGTATAATTTCTACTATGGAAGGGAGACAGAAAGGAAATGTATATTTATGCTGTTCCCTGCTATTGGGGATGGGGGTGTGCAGAGTTCCCAACAGTAGACGGCAGGAGCGCACAACTCAGACTTTAGGTTTGGACCTTAATGATAGGAATAGCAGGAGTCACCCAGGTAAAGCATGAGAAGAAATCTTTCCCAAGGTAAGGAAGAGCACGGGTCCAAACCCAGAGGC
The DNA here is from genome assembly GCF_963455335.1 of Martes martes. Lineage (NCBI taxonomy): Eukaryota > Metazoa > Chordata > Mammalia > Carnivora > Mustelidae > Martes > Martes martes. The sequence continues at coordinate 75,536,786 of NC_137890.1, forward strand.
CCGGGGAAAGCCTGGCCCATAAGGAGGCTGCTGGTTGTGGATCGTGGCTCAAGGGAAGAGTGTGTGGAAGGAGTGCCATGAGATAAGGCTGGAGAGAAAGCGGGGCCAGGTCCCAAAAGCCACGGTGAGCAATTCCAGTGCAGTGACATCAGAACGTCAGAGGACAGGGAGCCAGGCGCTAAGGGGAGGTGAGGGAGTGGACATGGTGCGTGGGGACACCTGCTCTGAGAAGCTGTGCTGAGAAGGGAGAGGAGATAGAGAACTACAGCTGTAAGGAGATATGTTATCTTTCTTGTTTGTTTGGCTGGTTTTTATTTTTAAGATGTCAGAGATTTGAACATTTCATGGCTAATGTCAAGGAACCAGCAGGGAAGAGCAGGTTAAGTTCTCTGGTGAGGGCTCTGGAGAGAGGCTTTCTCTCCCAAACAAGAAAGGTAGTGGTTGGAAAGCAAGTCATTGTGCAGGCACTAAGCTAGGGACTTCCCCTCGGTTGGTTTATATGCCCTTTTTTTTGGGAGAGGGTTCAAGTAAGAATTGAAATCATCAGAAAATAGTGAGAAGGAGGTAATAGTGCAGAGGGACTGAAATCCTGGTGGTGAGTAAGCTGGGGGAACATAGAGGGTTTGGGGGCAGGGCTGCGGTCTAGTGGAGATCAGAGACCATGAGTTTTTCCCCTTGGGTCGCAGTCCCCCCGAGCACAGGGCTGCAGGTATGCACTGACAGATGGACCCATGGAAACTTGGTGGTTTGCCAGGGGGCCAGACGTGCAGTGCACAGGGGGAGTTAAGAATATTGGCAAGACAGTGATTGCTGGGCCCAACCCCAGGCTGGGTAGACGAGGATATACAGGGAGAAGGAGTGTGCCAGGGGGACAAGATCAGAATAGTGGACCAGAGGGGCTCAGTGAGGCTGAGAGCCAGCACAGGGACAGGGATTTCCTGAGGGGCTAGAGGTGGAGGAGTCAGGGTTCATGAGTGACGGATTTGAATTCGAGGTGTTGTGGTCCATCCCAGGAAATGGAACATTTGGGTCGTGGCCGAAGGGTTGGGGCCTAGGGGGCATAAGTGGAAGGATATGAGAAGTGTTGGTGGGCCCTGCCCTTGGGGGCTGAAGTCACAGGAGCTCGGCAAGGACAGGGAGGAGATGACAATTGTGAGCTACACACCAGACCTTCAGTGAATGAGGGCGTCTATGGAGGACATCAGATGAGCACGATGGAGAGGGCAGGCTCACCAGAAGCCCCGCATGGGAGGCGCAGAGCAGGAAGGACATCAGCTCAGCACCCTGAGCTGCACCCCCACTTTTTAAGAGCTTACTGTGTGCCAGACTTTGGGCTAGGAGCTTTATATACAACATCTCAGAACAATTCTGTGAGGAGAGTATTATTATCCCCAATGCACAGTTGAGTAAACTGAGATACAAAGGAGTTAAGTGAAAGGTAAGGATAATGCACGTGAAAACGCTTTTAAATTCATAAACGCTAACTCGTGTATAAATGCTCGCTATTCTTTTTTTCCCTGACCAGCTCTCATGACACAACCTCCAATATAGCATAAGTTTGAGTTGATTGCCCAGGAAACAATAAGAAGAAGAAATAGAAAGTTCCTCATTGTTTTATTAAAATCTATTCCAGCTCCATTATTTTGTGTATAAAGATAAGTTGATGATTCAGTGATTTGACCTAAATAAATATTTAATGGGCTTTTCCGGGGTTCTGGCCAGACACTGCCACACAGTGGAGAGGCCTGTCCCCCCTATCCCTCCTGTCCAGACTTGGAGTGGCCAATGCTAGTCATAGCTCATCAGACATCTCCTGACAAACAACAGGGAAACCTCTTCTTAAAAAAAAAAAAAAAAGAGTCATGCAGATCACTTAGACTCTAGAGGATGACCAGATTTTTCATGGGACTAGGAGAACTCTGCTCTGGCCTTGGAATTTTTACTCTTTTTTAAGTACAGTATGATTTAGATGTAGCAGTAGTGGAGGGGGGTATAATTTGAGTGGAAAGGGACCATGTTCATCCAGTTTAGACTACATACTTACAGAAATAAGCCAGGAGAATGCATTTACTAAGTAAATAACACCATACATACTACCAAGAAATTTTACATAAAAAGAACGTGGGGGGTTCCAAATCACCAGGATATGGTTTCTCAAGAGGGGAAGCCCCTTGAGGTGTTGGCCGAGCAGACATGCCAAGCCCAGCCCTCAGCCCAGCTCCCTTCATTTTAGGCAAGAGTGAGAGAAGGCTCCCTGGGCTTCTGCCTCGCCCTGGGCCAGTTTTTCCGAATCAACTGTGACAGTCCTCCCCAGCTGTGAAAATCCCCGAAGGCTCACGTTGCAGAGCGTTAGACTGGCTTCCGGGATCCCAAGGGTGGTCCCTCCCATGGTCAGGAATGCTTTACCTGGCTTAACGTTGGACTCAGGCTTAGACAGACAGGTGGATTTTTCTGGGGAGAATCTCTAAAATTCCCCCTTAACTCCATGATTTGGGAACTATGTTAATAAAAGTTCATCAGTAACTACCAAACATTTACACCCATGTAGAAATATCCTAAAGATTTCATGGTTTAAATGAAGAGGTTTTTTTTTTTTTAAGATTTTATTTATTTATTTAACAGAAAGAGAGATCACAAGTAGGCAGAGAGGCAGGCAGAGAGAGAGAGGGAAGCAGGCTCCCTGCTGAGCAGAGAGCCTGATGCGGGACTCGATCCAAGGACCCTGGGATCACGACCTGAGCCGAAGGCAGAGGCTTTAACCCGCCTGAGCCACCCAAGCACCCCCCCCCTTTTTTTAAGATTTTGTTTATTTATTTGACAGAGAGTGTATGAGCAAGCACAAGTTGGGGGGGGGGTCAGGCATAGGGAGAGAGAGAAGCAGGCTCCCCACTGAACAGAAGCCTGACCCTGGGGTTCAAACCCAGGACCTTGGGATCGTGAACTGAGCAGAAGGCAAATGCTTAACTGACTGAGCCACCCAAGCACCCCTAAATGAAGAGTTTTAAATCTGCTTTTGGAAAGCTGGCTTTTTAGTACCCTCTGAGAGTGGGATGTGCTTTGGGAGAAGACCCAGTGACAAATTTAGTGCTTACTGGCTCGCAGATTGTATCAGTAAGTGAATCAGCCACCTTCATTCAATGGTCAGCAAGTTCTTATCAAGTGCCTGTGACATTCCAGGCATAATATATGGTGATGAAGGAAGTCAGTGTCCTTGTGGCATTACATTCCAGTGAAGAGAGACAAATAAACAAATAAATGCATTGATGTAATCAAATGGCAAAATCAGAATGCCTTAAACCACATCGGGCTTTATTTTTCCATCATAATGAAAAGTCCATGGTGAGCTGGTGCTGGTGTTGGTTTACTGGTTTAAGGATGTCAGAGCCAAGTCCTTCGCAGTTCTCTCTGCCTTTCCCTCTGATCACTGAAGGTTGCTTCAGCTCCAGGAACCAAATTCTCTTTCTAGGAAGAAAGAAGGAAGCAGTGCCCAGGAAACACCTCCATGGGAGACCACCTTTCTTAGGATAATATTTTGCACAAGTCCCCCAACCCATTCTGCTTACATCTCATTGGCCAGTCTTTGTCACGTGACATCTTTCTCTGCGTGGGAGACTGGGAAATGTAGTTCTTCAGCTAGGCATCTTCCACAGCCTATATAGTCAGAGGACATTGGATAGTATATAAACAACAAACAGCCCCTGACTCTCAGATACACAAGATTATCAACTATAGGACATATTTGCTGAGGAAACTTTGTTCATTCTCCCTTTAAGTCTTTGGCCTCAAGGCAGTAATTAAAATATTTTACCACTGTCCTTCTAGAAAAAAATGCTTCAAACATTTTATACCTGAAAGCTTTTTCTTGGATGAATCTATCAGCTCTTTAAGTCAAAAAGAAAAACCATTGCTCAAAAGAAATGTAGAACTCAGTGGCTACAATTACCTTTCCTCGTCTCACTTAACCAATTTTGAAAATGGGAAAGGAAATATTTCCCTTTATGGCTAAATACATGCTGCCAGAAGAAGCTTAATTACAGAATGATAAAATTAGACCGTTAGAATTAGATAGTCAGATGGATTATAATTAGTCTGAGGCAATGGCTACAGAACATCAAGCAGAAAGCCTGAGAATAGCACTTGGCCTGGCATAATGGAACCTCTAAAATCGTGAGATTGAATTTCAGTCTGTGGCTCAATCACCATTTCTCCTTTTCAGTGCCCTGTGTAATCATAACCGCTATCACAGTGTAATAAAATGCCATTTTATCCTGCAAAGAATTGCAGGGTGAACAAGGACTTAGCCATAGTCATCTGCTCTATCTCTACAAAGGAACATTATAGACTGAAAATTCCTCCACATGTTGTTTATGGTGAGTGAAGGTAGAGAATGATACCAGGGAATGGTATACATTTTTCCTCAAGCAAAGGGTGACAGTTGGAATCCACTGCATCTAAATACATACCCCTACAGATGTCACAGAGCTCACATGTCTGTCCCCTACCTGTTGTCTTTCACAGCCTCTCTTTGGGATAAGTTGCTTTGTTTCTGTCCCATGATCATATTGAAAATATGAGAGATGAGATCATACCCAGCGGTCTCAAAGAATTTTTATAAACCTCAGACATTGTTGTGGGTGCCCCAGGCCAGGCATTTCTAAGGAGCAATCAAGAATCTACTTGGCAGGGGCACTTGGGTGGCTCAGTCGGTTAAGGGTTTGACTCTTGATTTCAGCTCAGGTCATGATCTCAGGGTCATGAGATGGACCCCTATGTTGGGCTCCAAGCTCGGCATGGAGTCTGCTTGAGATTTTCTCCCTCTCCATCTGCCCCTCCTCCTGCTCACACATTCTCTCTCTCTCTCTCTGAAATGAATAAATAAAATCTTTTTAAAAATATACTTAAGGGATAAGTTGTACATTTTGTTTGTGTTGGGGAGGAAGGCAGGAATTTTTGTTGTCTGTTATGGCATCTTTGAGAGCTAGAAATTTGGGGTGGAATTGTGACAAATGTCCACAACTAATTTGTGAGGGTCATCTAGCCCCAGGAATAATGGGAGTTTCAAGCTGGAGAAACCTCAAACAACTAGTCCAACCCCTTCATTCTACACATAAGACAACAAATACCCATCTATTACACCAATGACTGACATCACCACCAGGAAGAAACCAAGCTTAGGAAAAGATAGAAGTGCCCTTCCTGGTTCTAGGGAGAGTTTGCTGCTCATATGGAACTCCTGGTTCCCCAAAACTGGACCCATGGGACTATTGAGGGGCAAGGAGTCAACGGGACATGTCCCAGCTGGTAAAACAAACAAACATCAGTAACAACAACAATAACATTCTGCCAGCCTATTTTCAAAACTCGATTAAATCTGACTCAGGATGATTTGGGAAATATTTACCAATGAGGCTGTGTTTGAATAAAGCCTCAGAGAATTTGGATTCCCTCAGTATTTAAAGGGAGGGCAGTGTTTTAGGCTAAAATCTTGAAGTATGGAATACGACGGAGCATTTGGAGAACTGCCTGTGCATCTGGTGGGGTTGAAGCAGTGTGGGTGGAGGGAGAAGCACAGAAGGTTCAAGAAGCTGCTTGGGGCCAGACCCATGCTTGTGGACTGTCCTGTAAATTTACATTCTTGGTATTAAAGAAGACAATTGGAAGGGATTCATTCTTTTTGTTTTTGTTTTATTTTCTCTATTCATTTACTTGACAGAGAGAGCAAGAGAGCATAAGTAGGGGGAGCAGCACAGGAAGAGGGAGAACAGAAGGGAGCCCGACGTGGGGCTCGATCCAAAGACCCTGGGATCGTGACCTGAGCCAAAGGCAGACGCCTAACTGACTGAGCCACCCAGGTGCCCCTCCATTTTGGTTTTTCATTTACTACTTTATGAATTCACTTACTGAACAAATTTTTGTTGAGGGCACAGGTAGATGTAGCAATGAACAGTGCACACTTCTGGAGAGCTTGCTGTAAGCCGAGCATCCTGCTGAGGGCTCCCTATACACCGTCTACTTACTTCTCACTAAGCTCTGTGAGGCAGGTACCATTAGAATCACCATCTTACAGATGAGGAAACCTAGCCCAAATCAATATCTTGTCCAAGTCACATACCCAAGAAGCGGCAGAACCAGAATACAAAGCCAAGAAATATGACTCTGCATCCCTCCTCCCCACCACCTGGAGCCAGATGCATCCATATTCTTTCCGACTCCTCTTTCCCTGTCCCTCACATCTTACTTCCTCTAGGAAATTTAAAAGATATTTTATTTATTTATTCGTCAGACAGATCGAGCACAAGCAGAGGGAGCAACAGGCAGAGGGGAAGGGAGAAGCAGACTCCCTGCTGAGCAAGGAGCCTGATGTGGAGCTTGATCTCAGGACCCTGGTATCATGACCTCAGCCAAAGGCAGACGCTTAACTGACTGAGCCACCCAGGTGTTCCCTCTTCTAGGAATTTTTTTTTTTTTTAAACCACCAACAAAGTGCTGTCAAATCATCATAGAAAGATGTCACTTATAAAAAGAAAAGGGAACTCAAATGTTATATAGAAACCCTGAATCTTCAGAGGAAAATGTCCCAACGTGGAAGAAATAGTAAGTCCCTGCAAAATCACAACATATTGTGGTGATGAACATCCCCTGCTTTCTTTATCATGGGTCACTCCACTTAATCCTCTCTCCCTCCCTACCCAGTGCAGATGGGAGTCTTCAAGCCTGAAGAGATGTTACTGGATTTTTTCCAAGTTAACACAAGTGAAAGACTGAGTCAGGGCTGGCGCCCAGGCCCCACAGTGGCCCTGCCCAGGATCTCACCAGAATCCTTTGTGTTTCTTACACACCAGCTCAGAATTATCTGGGCTGGATCAGGACCAAGGATGGAGCCCCCGGCAGCAAAAACCCTAGAAGATTTAATCCCCTGTGGCTGGTGTTTGGTTCTGGAACCCAGAAAAAAAAAATCCCAGCTACTCACTTTGCCAAACAGACTGCTTCGCACACGAAGCCTTTAAGGAAAATGAAATTCTTTATTTCATTCTTGAGTTCTGAGAAATGGAGACATATGAATTTTCCATGTTTCTCAGAAATTTAAAAAAAATCAATTTGTTTCATGATTTGCTTGTTCCATAACAGCATGAAAATGCTCTGTTTTATCATTGTTTTTATCAGTGGGTCCCCATAGATTCGAGTTTTCCCCTCAGCTGCCGGTGTCCTGTGACTAACCGAGATTTTAATCTTTCAGAGTCCAGAAATCCCTCTCTGCTTCTTTTTTTCTGGTAGGTTGTGTCTACAGGCCTCTCTTCGCATTAATAATTCTCCAGTGCACAAAGATGCTGCCCTGGATCCTGTTGGTGAAACACGCCATCGTCAAGGCAAGAACACTGAATCTATTTTGGGACCACATATTAGGAGGAATTGAATGAGCAAATGAATTATGGAGGCTGCTCACAGAGTTGAGGGCAGCCTGCTAAAAATGGAAGACAGAAAATACATCTCTATGAGATTAGATCCCTCAGATATAGTTTTGTATATCATCTCACTCTACTCCTCTGTCTTAAAAGGCGAACGTGAAGGATCTTGTCTACGTGTACAGTGGCCAAATGCTCACGGATGCAGCTGCAAGACCCTGAGGACAAATGAGCACAGCAGCTCTGCTCCGTGAATTTTCCTCAAGCAGTAAAGATAAACGACAGAAGGGCAGCGGGAACTGTTTATTTCACGGGCTTTTGCTGCTCTGTGGGTGGGTTGTCATAATTAGAGGAGAGACCTCAGCTCTGACCTTTCTCCTTAAGCCACGACCCAGCACCAGCAGAGGCCTGGGTCATAAAGCACAAGATGTTTAAGGGGGAATAAGTTGGCAATTAAAAGGAGGGCCATCCAAGACACTGTAATAAATTTTCCATACGGAGGGAATGGAGAGCAACTTGCTTAAAGGACAAAGCAGAGTGGCTGAAAGATTGGACTCAGTTCAAAGCCAGATGACGTCCTCTTGCTGGAAAAGCACGGAACAATTCAAAACAGGAAAAAAAAAATTTGCATTGCCCTAAAGCGTCTCATAACCTGCAGCCAGTGGCTCGCTGACGCTAGTCCTTTCATTTGCCAGCCACATTGAGAATGGTCGGCTTGGACCATCAATTAACTATCAATTACCAGAAGGAAAACCAGTTCCCTCATCAGGGGATCGTGCAAAACACCTCTCTCTACTTTTATTTTCAACTGACCTACTAGCACAGTCAGTGCAAGTCTCAGATGAGCTTCTGGGGGTCCCTGATCTCCTTCCCATCCTTTCTTCCATATTTCCCCTCTGCTGCTTACTCTGGGCCCATTTTTTAGGGCTGGAGTGGATCTCCTTAGTTCTGGAAGGAGCCTATGCTCGGTCTTTCTCCATTCTTCAGCCGAGAGCTTCTCTAAGATAAGTAAACCTTTCTCACACTTACATCTCACGCTGGGGTCTGTATGCCCTGGAAACATGACACTTTGTGACAACCAATCCAACGAGATGAACACCACACAAAGAGCATCATGTGTTTTAAGATTGGACTGGGGAGGATGGCAGGTTTTTTAATGGAGGTTTACTATGTAGATGAATGCCAAATTTGTATCCATTTTAAACATTAAAATGAAAGATGATAAAGTATATACTGGAGCAACCTCTTTTTGAAAAGCTGCCCCAATGATTCTGATGTGGCATGGCTCCAGTCCCCAGGCGCTGAACAGAGAAGATACTAGGAGAGGAAAACTGCCTTAGTCCTCTTGTGTAAGCTGGGGTCTCTTTGAGCAGAAACACTGTAGTGGTCAGCAACCTATGAGCTGTAGGGACTATTTTCTGGGCCAAGGGGATCTTCATCAACAAACCCTTGCATGGAAATAATATGCCAGAGCTCTTGGACTGTACCTTAACATTCTACCTTTTCATTTTCGGAAATCTCTTTAGGGGACCCTGCCTGTGCAGGTTCAGAACATAGCACATCTGTGTACACAAAGCAGCTGTCGCCACTGCAATGGCCAGGAGGGGGAGAGGGGCTGCACCCCCTCAGGGCATGGTCACTGCTAGCTCATCCGGGGATACTCTTGAGGAAACCCAGGGGACAGAGGGGTTGGATTGGGGTGTGGGGAGGATCTTTAGAGCCTATATCTTCTTTTGCCAAAGAAGGCTGGAGCCCTTCTCCCAACCTCCCCTCCAGCCCAGACCCCTCTCAACACTCCACATCGCACCACATCCTCCTCCATGGCCCATCTCCAGCAAACCATTTCCAATCTCAACTTCGTTTCCTCGGCAAGTCATAATGGATTTTATCTGCAATTACCCTTAAACAAGAACAAGCTTCTCTTCCCAGGGTGAGAAGCTCAAAGGATTTTTTTTTTTTTTTTAAGAAAACAAAAAAGGAGAAAGACCTCCTCTAATAGATCTGAAACACAATCATTCTTTTGTGGGGACCACGGGAAGAACTCCAGCCTCCTCCATAGGGTCAGACTCTGCTTTGTTATTAGCAGGTTCCACTGTGCCCATAGCTCCAGCGATAGCTCCCTCACTTGGCAATTACTTGATGAATTGCTTTTTCTGGGACACAAGCCAACTGTGTCCCTGTTGAAGAATCTCAACCTAGGAAAAGCACCAACAAAAAAGTAAACAATTGTAGATGGACATGGATGACATGCTACAGAGGCAGTCTCCCATCAATATGAATTTGCTTAACATTTATGACAGATAGAATATTCTCTACAGGTACAGATGGAAATATCACTCCCTTCCTAAAAGAAAAGACATCATGGTTTCAGGGGCCAATTCTAGGTAAGCTTCCCAGAATATGCCTCATGAAGCACTAGCCTTATGAAGTACTCCACTAAAAAAATCACTTTTGGGGCACCTGGGTGACTTGGTTGGATATCTGCCTTCAGCTTGGGTCATGATCCCAGGGATCTGGGATCAAGTCCCAAGTTGGGCCCCTTGCTCAACGGGGAGCCTGCTTCTCCCTCTGTTTGCAGTCCCCCTGCTTGTATGCTCTCCCTCTCTAGCAAATACATAAGTGAAATCTTAAAAACAAAATCAAAACCAAAAACAAATCACTTCTGTGCTCAATTAAATTAGGCAAACACTGCATACTTGGCACCTTCTCTGGGACACTTATGCTGCACTCTAACCTCTGAATTATCTAGAAGTGTGTTGCTTAATTCCCAGATATTAGTTTTCCTAGATATCGCATTGTTACTGATTTTCAATTTAATCAGGCTGCACTCAGGGAATATACTTTGTATTATTTCAATTCTCTTAAATCTGTTGGAACTTGTTTTATGGTGAATATACACTGTGTATTTGGAAAGAGTGTTTATTTTACAGTTGTTGGATATAGTAGACTAAAAATGTTAGTAAGATCAAGGTTAGTAGTGTTCTTCAGGTATTTTGTGTCATTACTGATTTTTTTTTTTTTTTTTGGGTCCAGTTGTTCTATCAATTGCGTAGGATGATTTTGGAATTGTCTACTTCCCTCTTTCAGTTTGTCCATGTTTGCCTCATGAATCTTGAGGCTGTGTTATTAGTTGCATACTCATTTATAATTGTTATGTCTTTCTAAAGAATTCTCCCTTTTATGGAGACCATCCTTATCTCTGGTAACACTCTTTGTTTTGAAGTCTGTTATACTTGACACTGAAGTAGCCCCTCTTCTCTTCTAATGCCTACTGTTTGCATGGTACAACTTTTATTTTCAACCTATTTGTGACTTTCTATTTAAAATATGTCAGGTGCCTCGGTGGCTCAGTTGGTTAAGGGACTGTCTTTGGCTCAGGTCATGATCTTGGAGTCCTAGGATCGAGTCCCTCATTGGGCTCCCCACTCAGCGGAGACTCTACTTTTCCCTCTGACCACCCCCACTCTGGAGCTTTCTCTCTTATCCTCTCTCTTTCAAATAAATAAATAAAATCTTCAAAAAATTAAAAAAAATAAAGTATGTGCCATGTAGGTAGGATATAGTACAAACTTGCTTTTTAACCTACTCTGTTAATCTATATTTTTTAATTGGCGAGTTTAGACCATTAATATTTACCATGATTATTAATGTGATTGGGTTTAGGCCTACCATTTTATAATTTGTATTTTCTTTGTCTCTTCTGGTTTTGATTCCTCTCTTCATCTTTTCCTGCCTTTGGAGCATTATTTAAGAAAAGTTTTAATCTTCCATTTTAATTTGTTTGATTTTTGGGGGTAATATTTTGTTCCTAAATGGTTGTCCTATGTATTGAAATATACACATCTACCTTTCAAAGTCTACTTAGAGTCAATATTGAAACTTAAATTAGAAACTTGGTAAGCTTTCATCTCCCCACACTGATCTTTGTCTTACAGTGTCGTAGGTATTACATTTGCAAACATTGTAAACTACAAAGATAATCCCATATTTTGCTCTCAAAAGACACATATTTTAAAGAACTCAAGAAGAGAAAATGTCCTTTTATAGTTGTTCAGATATTTGCCATTTTTGAGGCTCTTCCTTCATTCCCAAAGACCCAGGTTTCTCTCTGGTTTCATTTCCAGAAGATCTGGAAGAACTGCCTATAACATTTCTTTTACAGCCAGTCTGCTGCTGATGGATTTTTGTAGTTTTTCTTTATCTGAAAATGTCTTTTTTTTTTTTTTTTGCTTTGATTGTTGAAGGATATTTCTGCTGCATTCAGAATTCTGAGCTGACAATCCTTTTCCTTCAAGCACTTTGAAGATGCTATTTCTTTGGTCTCTTTGGTCTCTGCGGTGTTTGAAGAGAAATCTGCTAGTATTCAAATTATTGTTCCCTGTACATAATGTGTTATTTTTCTCTAGCTGCTTTCAAATTTTTTTTTTCATTGGTACTTAGCCATCTGATTATGATGTGTGCAGGTATTTCTTAAAGACTTTGCCTTGTTCAGAGATCACTGAGCTTCTTAAAGCTCTTAATTTATGTCTCTCACCAAATTAAGGAAATTGATGGCCATAATCTCTTCAAGTAATTTTCTGTTCTCATCAATCTCTTCTCTTTCTTGGACTTGGTGAAATGCATGTTGACACTTTTGGTTTTGTTTCAAACAAACTGTCATTTATTTTCACTCTTTTCTGTTTTCACGTTGGATATCATGGACTTTCCTCCATTATCTCTATTCTGCTATTGGATCCCCCACTGAATTTTTTATTTCATATATTGTATTTTTAAATTTTCCACTTCCTTCTTTTTTATAGTTTCTATTTGTCTAATCCAAACTCCTATATTTTCACTTATTTCAAGTATATTTTTTAAGTATTTCATTTATTTACTTGTTTGAGAGAGAGAGAGAGCACAAGTCAGGAGCGGAACCAAGGGAAAGGGACAAGCAGACTCCATGCTGATCATAGAGCCCAATGCGGTGCTCAATCCTATGACCATCATGACCTGAGGAAAATAAGAGTCACACACTCAACCAACTGAGCCATGTAGGTGCCCCCATTTCAAGCATAATTTTATTTAGCTCATGGAGCATAGTATTAATGCTGCTTTAGAGTCTTTGCCTGATAATCCTAACATCTTTGGGTCATCTTTGGGCTGGCATCTCTTCTTTGTCTTTTCTCTTGAGAATTGGTCACATTTTCTTTGTTCTTTGTATACTGGGTAATTTTGGATTATATTTTTGGATTATAATTTTGGACATTGTGAATACTCATGTATACTCAGTCCTATGATAACACTAAGGAAGGTGCTGAAATTTGTTTCAGCAGGCAACCAACTGAGTTTGATTCAGACCCCAAGTTCTTTCTTACTTTCTATGGGCATCAGTTCAAGTCCCAGCATAGTTCTCAAAGACTTCACTGTACTGGTTTGGGTCTGTCTTGTGCATGTGTATGGCTTGGATGTAATGTTGGGACTTGGGAAGGGTTAAATACAGAATTAGGAGAGTTGCTCCTTCTGGCTTCCTCCACTCACCAGACCTGAGGATATGTCTCCGGTTCCTCTGACCAGAAAGAAATAATTTCTATTGACATCAAAGGACTACACTGCAACATGGCTAGAGATCATCCTCAGAACAAAGCTAGAGGGAGAGAGAGACAGAAGCTCACCTTGGTGGTCCCTCCTTGAAGTTTTGACTCATCTCCACAATCTACTTGCTTTTATTTACTTTTCAGAGTCAGAGTCCTCAGTTATTATTATTTTTATTTTTTCATTCAAAAATTTCAGTTGTATTCTTTTGGAAGGAGGGATCATGTGCAGTCTTTTGACTCTTGCTTGGCTGCATAAGAACATGTCCATTCTCTGACATAACAAGCTCTCGCAGCCTATGCAGGGCTTGTCCTTGTGAGAGAGTATCTTTCCCTATTTCAGACTCAGTGAGTGCTCTTTTGTTCTGCCTAAGCACGTATATCAATGGCCCTTAGGCACATCCTCAGCTTTCTGTATTTCAGACCCCACAAAAGAGGGGTCTGGGGCCTTCCACTGTGGTACAAGGTGGGATTCATGCAATCACATCACCTGCATCAACCGTGCCTTGGATCCACTGCGGGGGGTGGGGGCAGTGTTTGGTGTGGGGAACCAATGCACTGCCAGGGGCTGGGTCTTGTGCACTCTTTCCTCTTGCTGTAAGTAAACACTGCACCACTTGAACCTGGAGTAGGCGTTGTCTGTTAGTGACTTCAGATCATACACTGGTTTCTTCCCTGGGTGCACTTGTCTGCCTTTTAACCTTGGCCACACTCACATTATATTCTATCCTGAGGCACAGCCTGACCACCCAGTGAATGGTCAAATATAATCAGATGGCAGGGTGGACTATAATGGGTTTGTGTTGCTTTAGAGGAACTGGAAATCCACACAGCACTGTAGAATATTCAAAGCTCTGAGAAGTCTTGTGATGATTACCTTGGCATAATACCATCTTTTCCAAGTTTAAATGGGACTTTGTCACAATGTTTTATCCATGGTGAATAAGCAATACAATGAACTCTGACAAGGTGCCCTACATATAGTAAATATTCAGTACAGACGTACTGAATTGAATTTTATGAATTCATTGTTTTGGGAACCCACATCTTAAAATGAATAAAAAGATGAATATTTTAAAGAGCCAGTAAAAAGAAAACCATTCTTTTTTCCTTTCACGATCTTGCCCTGGTCCATAATATGGGGATGTCCCCGATTCTCCTTGTCTCAGTGAGGAAGTATTAGGGAATATCTTTTTGTTTGGTTGGTTGTTTCCTTCACATTCCTCTTTCTCTATTCTCCATGAGAAAATAGTAAGAATCTGACATTCTTTTATTTCTGTGTCCCAAATGATTGGAATATGTTGAATGTAACTATTCATTCTATGCCCTTTGACTTGGCTCTGAGTCTTATTTAGGCTCCATGGGTTAGGGGGCAGACTGCAGTTACCCTTGGCTGGGTGAATGTATGCCAAGCCCACTCCCTCAACATGCAAATCTCAAGGTTAGACTGCAAGGGGGAGGACAAATAGGAAGGGAATGCACCTTAGCAGCAGGTGCAAACTGCATTCTGCAAATAACCATAACAGCAATTAAATGAATATTGGATGTTAATATCCTTTGGGATCTGTGTCTAGTTCTCAATTAGCTTGAAATCTGGAGGCAAGGAGGAGGAATGGTTGGGCTCACACAGAACCCCCAATATCCCTCATCTTTAGTGTGAAATCTTAAAGGTTGTTAAAAGGAAGGTGTACTGCAATCGCCATGAAGATTACAGGGATTGTTGCCATTTACTTACCCCCTACCACACACCAGATGCTGCATCTATGTCCCAGGACAATAAAGAAAGCACAGTCACTTCCCCTTTGCATGGAGGAACTAGGAGCCCTGGATGGTTACCTGACCAAGATAGGCTCAGAGCCGGAACTTGAACTCAGGTCCCAGAACTCAGAAGTCTCAGACTCTGCCTACTGAGCTCCTCTCATATCAGCTCCTCTCATATCAGTAACTTCATTTGCTCAAAGCAACATATCATGAAACAGAAATAACAGGTATCAATGTCAGAAAAGCAGAAAAAACATTTGTAGACAATTTATTTATATGATAGAAAAATCCAAGACAATTAAATGAAAAAATGGTGAGAATTGCTGTTGAAATCCTTCTTCGCCCTTCGTTATGAAGGACCCAATGCAAGAAGTGACAGATGTTACAAAGGCTTTCTCAGTTTGCCCTGGTCCTCGTAGGAGTAAAAACAAGCTCATTTCGATCCTTACAAGTTTAATTTATAGCCTCAGAGAATCGTTCAAATCCCATGTCTTTAAGAGATGCATGCAGTCACATGTAGAGATATGCACAATTAAATATGTTAATTCACTCTCCCTTTCTTTATGGTGAAGGGAGAGCATAACAGTTCATCCCTGATATCGACACTCAGGGTCTGGCTTTGTCGTTCCCGGTATAATGCTCAGGGAATCTTCAAACAATAAGAGTTGAGAAGATTAAATAAATTGCTGGGATGATGTTGAATTTAACAAATTTCTGTAAGGGAAGAAAAGGAGCATTCCTGGGACTCTTTAGTTCATGTTTTGGAAACTGGCAGCCTGTGTCTTGGCTCATGACAATTTTAGCAGAATAAAAGGGGGGCAATGCTTCTTTTTATTGGTAAGTGTTGTGTTTTCACTTTGGTTTTTATTACCTCCTTATGTCTGGGCTCCAGAAAACAGGCCCAGGACATCTGGGTTGGAAGAATATCTGATAAGAGGAAAGAGGTAGGAGGGATTCTTGCTGAGAAGAGAACAGCAGTGAGAGCAAAAGGATTTCGCAAACTGCTTTTGTAAAGTTTTTATTTAAATTCCAGTGAGTTAACATACAATGTGTACAATACAGTGATTCAACCCTTCCACACATCACCCAGTGCTCATCACAGCAAGTGCCCTCCTTCATCCCCACCACCTATTTCCTCCGTCCCTCCCCCACCTCCCCTCTGGGAAGCATCCGTTTGTTCTCTATGGTTAAGAGTCTATTTCTTGGTTTGCCTCTCTCTTTTTTGTCCCCCTGTGATCTAGCAAACTCCTGTGGCGCTCCCAGGGCTTGCCCCATCCAAGTGCAACAGCTTTACTTTTCTGTGGTGAGTCTTCTGTGTGGATTTTTATTCCAAACCAGATGCTGAAGAACTGGGACAGGGCTCTGGTTTCATAAATGTTCCAATATCCCCTGGATATAGTCACTCCTTCCTCAGTGCAACTGGGGATCAGGGGACTTGAGCTGCACAAACGCTTGTAGGAGGCTCAGGGCTGGTGGCCGGATGCTCTGGGTTTAAGTTTGCCTTGAAGTGAACCTTTCCTTTGGTCTCTCTGCTGAACACTTCCTATTATGGAAGGAGACCAGTGAGCTTTTCTGATTCATGGATTTTCCACTTCAGAGGAGAGCTGTAACCATCATCTTAACAAATCACTTAACTCCCTTTGCTCTTTATTTTGCCCCTGAAAGCATAAAATTCGAGCCTAACATTTGATCTGAAACCCAGGGGAGCGGTGATCTGGGAGTTTGCTCTATTCAATCAAAAATAACTCAAGTTTCCTTAGTAAACTGAGTTGAAGAGCAGCCTAACTTTCTGTAATGCTTCTCATGTGGTCATTTGCTCGTTTATTCCAGAAACCTCCATTGATGACTGGCTGTGTGATAGGCGCTCTGCCCAGCTCTGGGAACACAGAGGTGACAAGCATTCTGTTTGGGACCCAAGGTTCAGTGGGAGAGAAAGGGTCAAATGAGATCATGAAGCTGCAATGCACCAAGTGCTAAGAGAAGGGAGTGGAAGGTGCTGTGCGCACACGGCCAAGAGGCCCCTCATCTCCGGGGAGAGTTGAGCAGGTCTTCAAGCAGGGCCTTCAGCAAGAAGGTTCCAGGCATAGAACAGAACGTCAACAGTTGTTGCTGTTTTAGAAGACTCTCCATGTGTTAGGTAGGCCTTTGTGGATGTGATCTCGAATCCTCTCACTAGCCTGACTCCTCCAACAAGCAACAGCGATAGGAAGCTCCTTTGTGAATTCTACCCCATGTCTCTGTCACCTCACCCCTCACTGGGCCTGTGCCCTCCTCTGTCCTACTCATTTCCATTCCATTCTACGCTGTCCTCATTTACTGAAATTATCCATTTATGCATCTATCTTTCCTCCCACACTACACTGTAACCCCTGAGTGTTTTGGACCCCCCAATGTCTGGTATTGTGTTAACATACATAAAACATCTAATAAATTTTTGCAGAGCTACTCATTGAAATGATAATAGCATATGAATAATAGTATGAAATGCTATGCTAACCTATTATTATTAAAGTACTATACTAACCTATTTATATATAAGTCACATATTATTTAATTAATGTAGTAATAATATATTAGTATATATTCATACACTGCTGTGTTATGACTATTATTATTCAAAGATTCAACTTCTCAGAATACTTACAAATCTTCAGGCATTCACCATGTTTCTTGGCTCTCTGAGTTGAAGCTGATTCCCTTTTATTTCCTCTCTTTTGATGGCCTAGATTCAGCCAGGGGGATGGTGAGAAATGCCACTGGCTTTCTCAGGCAATCACCGCCAACAAGGAGACTTTGGGGGAAGGTTTGTGGTACCATCCCACCAGCAAAACATGCTTTGTCTTCCTGGAGGGTCCTGGGAGTAATCCCTTCTGTGTTGAGGAAGCTCCTGGGACCCCCAGGGTCCCTGGATCTGAAGAAGCACATGTTTCATAAAGATGGTCCTTCTCAATATCAGGTGGCCAGTTGCTCCCCTTCACCTCAAGTGTGTGCCCCTACTGGTCCCACCCCATTTCCCTTTGCCAGCATGGGAAACAGCCAACATCTGCCATTTGAGTAACGTGTGCTTTTGCAGCTAAACATTCTCTATTTCTACAAATAAATGCTTTTACAATAAAACTGAAATGCCAGAAAAAGAGAGACAACCTACTTTAAGGTCACTGCTGCCTCCCAGCAAGGGTGTTTAAAAATAACCCCCAATCTGCCATGTGCTCACAACTCTCATTGCGCCAGCTCAATGGCAGGCCTAGTGCCAGCCAGGATGGCAGTGTGGAAGTTTCCAGGCTGTGTGTGTGTGTGTGTGTGTGTGTGTGTGTGTGACTGAAAAGGTAAGGGACACTATTCTCAACAAGAAGGCTTATGGTCCCACCTTGTTGATCTCTGCCGGAGGGCAAATTGATGACCCTCCAATATACTGGTTCTAGATCTGTTTCTAGCTATGGGGAGACAGCTTCAGGCCCACTTGAGAGTGCTCTGTAAGAAGGACAGCTCTAAGGGGCTGAGTTTTGGCTAACATAAGTATGATGTCAGGACATGGCCTTGGGTAGTGGGTAGACACTAGGTGGATTCTTCTGTGAGCACGGGGTCTGTGACTTCTGGGGTCTGCTTCAGCAATGCTGATAGAGGCGAGCCTAGATTTTGCAACTGAATCTCAGATGGATTTTTCCGGTAATCTTCAAGCTGTGCTCACAGATCCCTGGGGGTTCTAGGGCAGAGTTTTTGTCCTTCATTTACGCTAATGGATTGTGTCTGCCACTTCAAATATGACCTTTCCCAGGGATTGTTGCATTTAACCAGAGAGCACATTCTTAAGAAGAAGAATGGAAGTCAGATGTGGGCTTCCTGTGAGCCAACAGGCAAGGGGGGAAGTGGATTTCTGAGGGCCTCAGGACCCAGCACCCTGGGAGTGTCACCTTGGACAGATGCCTCACACGCTTGTGTCCAAAACTCACCCTGTGCGATACTTCTTCACTGCTCTTCTAGGCAGAGCTGCTGGACAACAGTAGGGATAAATGGGATCCCTAATTCCTGACAGTTTCCTGAAAGACACCAGGGAATTAGGGCTGGAATCTCACCATGCAGGGACAGCTAATACTTCCCTTCTATTTCTTTCTGAGGGGCCAGTCTAAGGGCTAATCGTAGGACCAGTGTCTTTCCAATCAAGATTTAAGCCAGGACCTTCCCCCTTGCCTTTTGCTGATGAGAGTATAAATAGAATGCGTGTCCCATTGCACCAGGATCACACCAAGCTATTTATATCTATATGCAAAAGAAGAGGAAGAAGTTGGGGATGTCTAGAGTCACGGAAGCAAATAAATGCCTAGAAGGTCAAGATCTGACCTTTTTTTTTTTTAATCCAATTGTTGAGCATCTACTATGTGCCAAGTACCACGCTAAGTGATTTGTGTACATTATCTCACTCACTCCTACCCCTGAGAGGTGGGTAACACTATCCAGATTGTAGAGATGAGAAATCTAAGTTACGGTAGGTTTAGGACCTTGCCACAAATCTAGGCTTTCTGACTTCAAAGTCTGTTCTCTTAACCTCTGATAACAAAGGCCAAGGTTATGGACAGAAATGCAAAGCATGTCACAGTTGTCCTCGGTGGACACCCCCACAGTCCTGTTATATGTAACATCCTTTTTTTCCCAGTAGAGATCCCTGTTCTTCATTCCCTTCAACACACACGTGTACACACACACACACCCTCAATTATCTCAATGCCCAACTAAACAGCCAGCTGCCTAAGAGTTGCATGAATGAAGTCATCTTGGGTTAACTCATCTGCCTGTCCCATCGGACCCCCAGCTACCTGAAGAAGAAGAGTGAGGGAACCCTGCCGCCATTGGAAAAGCTTGGCCCAGATGAGCACAATGTTGTAGCTGACTTGCAAATGCTGAATAATAATAAATATTTCTATTTTTTTAAGCCACTGCATTTTGGGGTGATTTGTTAGGCAGCAGTAGCTAACTGGTACAGCTAAAAACACAGCAAGTATACCCTTACGCCTCAGACATTGTACAATGCTTGTTTCCTCTACTACCAGCCCTACTGAAAAAAAAAATGTATTATCTCAGCCACATAAATCAGACCAGGCATAAACTGGACTCGTAACTTCTCTTGTCACCGTGTATTGCTTAGATTTTGTGATAAGAGTTGTATTTCATATAGTTCACATCTATTTAACCTGCATTTTACTTATTAAAAATAAGAGACAAAAATCAGGAATCAATCTAATGTGGCTGGCAGTACAAATGCTCCGTAACGATTGATTTCACTGTCACAGGAATATTTTAAAATGTCAGGGCCAAATTTTAAAAAGTGATTTTTTTTTTTTTTAATGTCTCAGTTGCTGTCTAGGAAAGACTTTGCCTGCAGTGATTTGGAGAAGGCAATGTTCCGCATCTCAGCTGACTTTGGCAAGTCAGGGCTCCGGAGCTCTGAGTCTTGAAAATGTCATTCTCCCATGAGGAACCACACAGATTGTGCTGTAAAAATGTAATGTTTTTGTTCCTGATTTTAGCTACCAATTGCAGTTCTTCTGATGGCTCTATGATGTTATGTGCTGAACTGTATTGCTCGAAATGTAATCATCTTTAAAAAAAAAAGGATTTTTTTTTTAAATGAAAAATGCAGGATTGTTTAAGGAGCAGTTTCAATCAGCAGTTCTAAGGTTTGAATATTTGTGTCCCGCCCCCGCAAGCCCTGCCCCCACCCCCAACCCCCTCCTTCGGCAAATTCCTATGTTGAAACCTTAATACCCAATGGGATGGTATTTGGAGATGGGGCATTTGAGAGTTAATTATGTCATGAAGCTGGGGTCCTCATGAACGTGATTCATGCCCTAATAAAAAAGGCTCCAGAGGGGCACCTGCGTGGCTCTGTTGGCTGAGTGTCTGACTCTTGATTTCTGCTCAGGTCATGATCTCAGGGTCCTGAGATCGATCTGGCTCTGTGCTCTGTGGGGAGTCTGATTGAGATTCCCTTTCTCCCTCTGCCTCTGCTCTCCCCCCTCCCCCTCGTGCTCATTTGCGGGCTCGCTCTCTCTCAAATAAATAAATCTTTTAAAAACAATAGAATAAAAGAGGCTCCAGAGAGATCTCTTGCTCCTTCTACCGTAAGAGCAAGAAGGTGCCAGCTATAAACCAGGAAGAGGGTTCTCATCAGAACACGACCATGCGGGCACCTTGATCATGGACTTCCCAGCCTCTAGAACTGCAAGAAATAAATTTGTGTTGTTTATAAGCCACGCAGTCGATAGTGTTTTGTTATAGCAACCAGAACAGACTAAGACAGGTGGTTTAGTCAGGATCCAGGCTGTTCAATAATTTCTTTTTTTTTTTTTAAGATTTTATTTATTTATTTGACAGACAGAGATCACAAGTAGGCAGAGAAGCAGGCAGAGAGAGAGGAAGGAAAGCAGGCTTCCCGCTGAGCAGAGAGCCCGATGTGGGGCTCGATCCCAAGACCCTGGGATCATGACCCGAGCTGAAGGCAGAGGCTTTAACCCACTGAGCCACCCAGGTGCCCCCTGTTCAATAGTTTCTAAGGGAAAAGTCATGGTTGAAAGAAAAACATGCTCTTGGTCCGAAGTGAGCATTCCCTACCCACTCAAACATATTTCCTTAGAATTATTTAATTAATGAAACACTGCTGGGGGTGTTTGGGGGTGTTTGGGTAGTTCAGTTAGTTAAATGCCTGACTATTGATTTTGGCTAGGGTCACGGTCTCAGGGTCGTGTGATTGGGCCCGGTGTAGGGCTCTGCACTCAGAAGGGAGTCTGCTTAGGATTCTTTCTCCCTCTCCCTCTGCCCCTCTTCCCTGCCACCACTCGCATGCTCTCTCTCTCTCACTCTCTCTCAAAAAGTAAAATAAAATAAAAATAAAAAATAAAGCACTGCAGGTATAGACAAAGTTCCCTATGCATTTGTCCCAACTGTCTTCTACCTCCCTCCCCAGAGGAAATCACTAACAGAATTCCTGTCACAAGCGTAATGATGTTACTAAGGATTTTTGTCAAAATCCCTGCTAAAATCCTGATATACTATGGCTAGAGTTATAATAGCATCAAAAAAATTTTTAATTAAATTAGTATAACATTCTAAGTGAACGAAAGTTTTCTCCTACTTATGCATCATACTACTTTATGAATTATATGTACTGTATATAATAGATGCTATATTCTCAATTATATTATAGTATATTATATCAAATATTTACCCTATGCTGGACACTATGCAGAAGACTTTTCGCATCTTCACTTAATTCTCACAATGACCTCTTTGGGATAAATATTATTACCTCTGGCCTGCAAATGATAAAACGTAGCTTCAAGAGGTTGCTCGTGGATATAGAACCAAAATGATTTATAAGCACGTGGGTCCAACTGACTTTTCAAGCCCATATTCAATATCGATCAGCTCTTTAAAATTTTTCTAGGTTTTTTTTCTCCCAATGATTTATTTATTTGTTTTAGAGAGAGACAGAGAGAGTGTGTGCAAGCAGGGAGGGGAGAAGGAGAGAGAGAATCTCAAGCAGACTCCCCACTGGGAGGGAGCCCCAAGCAGGGCTTGATCTCATCTCCCTGAGATCATGACCTGAGCAGAAACCAAGAGTCCTGACACTCAACCGACTGAGCCACCCAGGTGCCCCCACATTTTTCTAGGTTTTTAAATAAAGATCAGTATTAGTCTAATTGCTGCCTAGTTTTGAAACATGTTCTTTCCATTTTTTAAAAATTGTAATAATCATCCCTGATTTCTACAATTCCTGGTTTCTAGCACTCTTCCCCTTCCCCATGCTTCCAGAGAGAATGGCTCTGAGAGTCCATCCAGAAGCTGGAACTGAAGCCAGGGGAAAGCTACTCTGATTCCAAGATTCCCCTTAAATGTCTCTGCCCCTCCAGGGACACCCTCAGCCTCCCCATGTGCTCTGGCTCTGGGTCCAGCTCCAGCAGCAACCGGGGAGCAGCTCAGTCTTTGCTGCAGACTCCCTAATCCTGGTGCTGTTACCCCTTCCCCCACCCGCCCCTGCCTAGTGACAGCACACTGCTCTGTTATAGAGGCTAATGTAGTTCTGGAACAATTCTGAGAGGCTTGGGCTGCAATTAGAATCCTGCTTGATGGCATGTGCTGGGAGACCCGAGGCTGGAGGTGTGGCAGGAGCCCATGCACCCCCAGCACCAGGGAAGATCCCATCCTGTGTCTGCTGTCCTGGCCAACTATGAAGAGTGCCCCCATCTCACACTCAGTGTGCCCCGGCATGGGCACTAAGCTATACATGGCTCTAACCACAAGGGTGGGACATGGCCAGTCAGCCCTCCATGCCCATCTGTGCTCAGCGAGTCCTCAGCAACTCCAGGTCACAGCATATTTTTGTGGGCAGGGCGCCGGAGCTGCTAACACCCATGTCAGACTCTCTCAGGGAGGGGAGTTTCATGCGTGTGTCCATGAAGGGTACGTGGGCAGAAGCACACATCAAGGCCTGTGAGGGGTTTAGGGGTGAATGGGGAGCCCCGCCCCTCAAGGAGCTCAAGCCGCACCCGGTGAAGTAGTAACAATTTCAAAAGCATGAACGTAACCCAAAATCCAATTAAAAAGTGCCACGCGGGAGGTATAGCAAACAAGCTAGTTCTCATCCAGGAGTGGTAAGGTCAGAGAATAGGTACAGGTGTCTAGGAGCTCTTGGTAGACTGCCTGGAGGCGGTGGCCATGCAAGCAACCCCCGCCTTGTGTGGTCCGGACTTACACTGCCTGCAGGGGGCAGCGCAGTCCCCCTGCAGGGATCTAGACCAGGGCCCCTAACTGTCTGGGGGCTATCCGTGTTCCTGCTTACTCTATACCGCAAGCCCCTCCTTGCAGCAGAACACGGGGCTGGCTCCCGGGAGGGCCTTGGGGAGTCGTAGGGAAAGTTTGTGGGCTCCTGAGGGAAGACTGAATAGGGAGGCCTTTATCTCACATACCCATGAACAACCTCATGAAACTCCCCCAAAGTCTTGTCCAGCCCCTGGAGGCCCTTCTGGCCAGCCAGGGCAAGTGGTGGGGGTGTGGGGAGCAGGGAGGCCTTGGGTTCTCTCCCAGCAGATTTTCCCCTGCCCTCAAATGTGTCTTATGTACTGACATGCCCGGTTGTTCTGCCGGCTTGACAGACAACTCGGCTTCCCCTTAACCAGACCCCTCCTCTTCAGAAGGCAGTTTCCCTGGGCAGATTTTTTTTTTTTTTTGAGGGTTCACACCTGACCACAAAGCACCTCTTCCACACAAATTCCACGTATTCTCCCCCAAAAGAAATTTTGGTGACTATGATATTCTCTACCTTGCTATGTGTGTCCGCTGAGGCTCGGGGAGATTAAATACTTTCCCCAACATTTTACAGATCTAAATCAAAGTTGGATTTGAGCTCAGGCCTGGCGTGTGTATCCTTGGCCTCACTGGTCCATGGCCTATGGAGTCATGAGGAAACAGAGGTCCCACATGGGCCCAGGCGACTCTGGTCTCTGTCATTACCCACGGTAATGGCAGATTTGCCCTATGTCCTCCTGTGAGAGGGATACTGAGGCGATGGGCCAACCCCGTATCAGTAAAGCATTTGTTGATCTTTACTGAAGTCCGAAAACCCTCCAAAAGTGCCTGAGGGTTCCATGGGGGCAAATCAGGGTGCCCGTAGATGGATGGAAGTGACGTAGCTACTGCCCAGGCTGGGGGTGCCCACCTTCTTCTGCCCACATTCTCCAGGGCACAGTCAGGCTGGAGCGTTCTAGCAGTAAGAGACCTTCAGATATAAAGCAAGGACATGGAAAGGCTCCTGTCCTCTAACCCAAGCTCTGACTCAGCCGTGGAGACCAACAGCCCGGGTCACCAGCTGCCGTGGGGGACAGTGCTGTTGGCAGAGTGCTTCCTGGTTTTTATTATACATCTTTCTTCCAAGGCCTGGAGGTTCTCCTGCGGTGGCTCTGCTCTGTCTCTCAAGGACCCTGTTGTCCTGCCAGACGTCCAGGTTTCACGTACCTCTGAGGCACTCCCAGACCCCGAGAGGTCCTCCAGCCCTGCCATAGTAGCATCTTCAGATTACCGATGGTGGTAATACTGGTATTGACCCAGCTACCACACTACCATGACTTAGGTTAATGACAGCCTTGCTCATTTCCCAGGCTACAGGCCAAGGCCAAGTTCTCTATCCTGCTGCTGGCCTTTTTGTCTTTGCCACCCTGTTTCTTATCTACAAAGCTTTGTTGTTGTTGGGTTTTTAATTTTTTTTTTACGATTTATTTATTTATTTATTTTGGGAGAGAGGCAGCATGAGCAGGCGGGAAGGGCAAAGGGAAGGAAACTCAAGCAGACCTCCTGAGTGCGGAGCCTGCGTGGGCCTCAGTCTTAGCACCGTGAGATCGTGACCTGAGCCAGAATTGAGAGTCTGGGGCTTAACGGAATGAGCCACGGAATGAGTCACCAGATGAGCTTTGGCTTTAAACCTCTAACTCTTTTTTTTTTTTTTTTAAGATTTTTAAAATTTATTTGACAGAGATCACAAGCAGGCAGAGAGGCAAGCAGAGAGAGAGAGAGGAGGAAGCAGGCTTCCCGCCGAGCAGAGAGCTCGATGTGGGACTCGATCCCAGGACCCTGAGATCATGACCTGAGCCGAAGGCAGCAGCTTAACCCACTGAGCCATCCAGGCGCCCCTAAACCTCTAACTCTTGTTCTTCAGTATCTTCGGGACTTTCTGCAGGAATTCCGTCACTGTAATAAACATAGGAGGAAATAAGATCCAATGAAAGATGGAAGAAAAGAATTGCCTTCCCTTGCCATTGTTTGTGGGCAGTCTGAGCCCCTGACAGGGGCTCTTGGGCCCACGAATGAATTGTCGGTAGAAGGGGATGATGGGACCTATGCCCTCGGGCTTGGAAAGACCACCTGGCCCGGCCGGCCTCCGGTCAGCTGCAAGCCTTATTATTTGTTCACCATCAGCCAACTCTTCTTAAGTTCCTGGTGAACCACCAACTCTGTGCTCCTTGAGGCTGGGCTTGTGTGTGACCCCACAGCTGGGCCCCATCTCCCACCCCATTTCCATGTCTCACGGAGGCTGGCGTGACCTTCCGGCAGCCTGCTTGGATGGCCACATGGCAGAGACGCCTTCCCTGGAAACCTGAGCCAAGGCTGGGCCCAGGTGGCCCTAGTGTTGTTTCCCTGGAGACATCCCCTCCTCGCCATGGCCCTGCGTGGTCCTGAAAGTCTGAGGACACCCCCACCCTGTGGAAGGCACTCACTCCAGCTCCAGGGACTGGGAAACAGGGGACAAGAAATGGAAGATGCCGTGGACGCCGCCTGGAGCTTCTGTTCACTCCCCACCGTGAGACCTGGCTTGGGACTTGGAGAAGCCCCTCCGGAAGGAGCTGAGCCTATGATTGGGCCAAGGGGCAGGGGCGGGATGTGTGGTTAGGACTCCGCTGAGCTCAGGAAATGGTGGAGTTTCATTGAAGCTGTCACGGAAGGTTCAACAGGGTTCAAAGCTGAGACTGCCCTGACCCCTTGACTTCGGAGGTGCCCCAAGAGGGAAACCCCGTGCTCATTAAACAGTCACTCTCCTTCCTGCTTTGTCCCAACTTCATTTTGCATGTGAGCATTAAGCGCCCCCCCCCTTTTTTTTTAAAGTTTGGGTTAATAAACACAGAGGAGTAGCCTCTGAAGGTCATGAGGGGCAGGAGCCCTGTGACAGGACTGTAGAATTTTCCAAGCCAGGGAGGCTGAAGCGGGGTCCCCATCCCACTTGCAGGGGGGCTGTGGAGGTGATGAGCCCCTAACAGCAGTGGCCGTTGGTCTGCGGGGAGACCGGAGCCTCAGCATGGATCCTGAGCAAGGCTTCCTTCCTGGCAGGTACCCAAGTTCATGGGCAAGAGGCACAGAAGAAGGGCAGGGACTTCTCCGAAGGACAGCAGCGTCTCCTGTTTCCCTAGTGGTGGGTCACCCTCCAAGGGGCAGAGGTCTTCTCTGCCACCGCTGCAGTGGTGGGAGGCTGGGTCAGCACAGAATGACCAAGGAGAAGGAAGGAATACAACATTTCTTGCAGTTCATACTTCCTGGAACAAATTTATACCCATGCTACTCCTTTGTAAACACACAAGGTATCACAATGACCAGGAGGCCGTTAGCCTTCCGGTTTGAGCCCTTGCCCTGTGCTTTCAACTTTATTAAAAGATTTACCTACCTGGTTCTTAATGATTGGGGCCTGGGCCTGGGCTCCCTTGTGTGGCTCTAGGCGTTAGTCTTGGGGAGGGGGGAGATTAAATAAAATACAATGAAATAAAAAGGAGCAAGTGTTTCTGGACTTGGGGATATAACAAGACGCCATGAAGGAAGAAACTCAGAATTCAGCCAGGCATAGGCAACAGAAGACTCAGAGGTCAAGAGCCCAGGCTGTGAGGCACCAGGTTGACGGCCCAGGCTGGAGCTCCGCAGACCCTCAAGAAGCTGCAGTAGCCGCTGTTCCGGGGGCCCAGAGCCGGGACTGAGTCTTCGGAGGAAACTGGATACGTGATAGATTTCTCAAAACAGAAATTGAATCAAGCGGTGGGAATATAGATAGTAAATCAACCCCACATCCCTGATTATTTTTATACTAAGCTAATTTTAAATGCTCTATTTCTATAGGAATCAGTGAGATTTCCACCCATCTGCGGCTCCAGCCCCTTATTTTTTTTTTTCTCAGTCTTCCCACAGCCTTGTTTCTTTCTTTCTTTTTTTTTTTTTTTCTCAGCACCCACTAGAATCTCAGGAAAGCACGTTTACAGCCCTGATGCTACAGGCAGCCATTTCTCATACATGGAGACACAAACCTGTTTCTCCAAGGACAAGGAAATTCGTCACTATCATCATTATTATTTTTAATATAAGCCCCTGTGATGCATTCTCCCTGCTCTGAATTTCCATTTATTTGAATACTGGCACTTCCTAGGAAGGATGTCACATTTCTTCCAGATATCACCACAGGGCGGCTTATGGAGGGAGGGAGAGAGGAGAAGGGAGGGAGAATCAGAAATGGGGGGAGGAGCGTGAAGAAGGTCAGGTTCCTGGGGTGGTGGAGGGGAGGATGTCATCACCACATGCTCCTTCCTCCAGGCAGCTCTGGCTGTGAGTTTCTCTGTGATGAGAAGTCACGTTTTCTCATCCTTGTCCTCTGTCAGCTTGCCTGATTCTTTGAATCACATCTGTCTTCTCCACCAAACAGATCTCATGGGTCCTTGTCTTCACCTCCAGTCCCTGCCACAGTGATGCTCAACATACACTTATTTAAAGAATGAGCAACTCCTCCCGACCACGGAAGGGCACGCTTGTTGGTGATTTCCAAGTCAATTTAGAAAACATTATTAAGGTCTGTTTCTTGCAAGCCACTGTGCTAGAAACTTTGAGATTATAACTTCACTCCTGATTCTTAACGGAATATGCTATTGGCTAACAGCATCTCTGTAACCTTGAATGGAAACTATCCTAGAGAGGATTTGATCCAATGGGTGGTGGCTGGGTGGCAAAGCTCAGGTTCAGAACATGGGGAGCTATGCCCATGGACCCCCCATCCCCCGCAGGACCACGTTGGCTGACAAGAATCTGAGCAGCCAGGATCACCCTGAACATGGATGGGACCCTAACAGGAGTGGAAACGACAGCCCTCTTATAACCTCATCGTTTTGATTGATAATTAAATTTTCAGAGAGTAGAGAGTATGTTTCAGAGATCTTACTTGACCTCTTCAAGTTATCGATTTAATCCAAATAGTTTTCTTATTTTCGTTTCCATTGTTTTGATTAGTAATTAAAGCTTCATTAAATAAAGAATTGGGTATATTCCGTTTGTAAATTTGTTGTGAGGTAGGTTCGCCAGAGGTCTGCTAAATTTCACTGGTTCCAGTTCTAAAAAATTTAAACAGATTGAAGATTTTCTATCTTTTCATCCTTTTTTTCTTTTTTAAACTCTATTTTTGTCTTTCTATACCCATCACAATCTCGATTACACTCATACCCAATGATTCACCCCAAGGATTGGAAAATATGGAGAATTGTATTTTAAGTATATAGAATCTGAATATCAGCTCATAAAAAATGTAAATTAAAATTAGTTTGTGTTTTCAAAACATTCATTGTCCCCCTAAAGTTTACAAAGTCATCTAGGAATTTTAAAAGCGGACAGATTATAATTCATGAATATCAAAAGTGTAAGTCAAAATTACTTAAATGAAACTGCAACTTTTATTTATATTTTTGAAAAAAGTGGTTATACCTTATTAAATACTTTTATAAAAATAACGCCAGTTACAATTCTAGCATTGAAGATCCATCTCATTGTCAAGGTTGAGACTCCGTGTCATTATCTGGCCCGTGTTGATTTTCCACTTTTACATATACATATTTGAGAGCCCTAGGAAGCAGAGCAGCCTCTACTGCGAACACCATACTAGCCAGCACCTGCCTGGAGCTAGGACTCAGAGGTGAGGAGAAGCAAAGAAACAGGCATCAGCCTCTCTGGGAGATGAGATTTTTGCTATGCAAGAATTGATTGCATTTATGGGAAGAGGAAGGATTTGACAAGTTGATATATTTCTCTTTCTCTTTCTCTTCTCTTGAGCTTCCACAGCTCAGATTCTGCCTGGACTCCAAGGAAGTGCCCCTCTCTGGTGTCAGCGTGCAGATCTGCTCAGTATGTGAGTTGTGGGGCAAGAGAGTGGAGTGTCTCCCTGGGGCCTGAAGGGGGATTGGAAGTGTGGGGAGCACTGAACCAGCCCAGAGCACTGGGTCCTGAGTGACAGAGGTGTCATATTCTCTAAGGAGTTGATTATCTCTCTGAATGTGACCCCTGAAACAGGGTCCCACGGCAGGTGCCTGGTCTGAGAGCACCACTGTACTGATCTGCCCCATGGAATCGTGGAGAGACATGGTTCTTGCTCTCAAGAGCCAGATTGGGGGAACTTTCCAAGTCTGGGAAACCATCATCCGCCATACTTATAGGACCATAACCAGAGGCTCCCTGCTTGTGTGTGGCCGGCAGGCAAGTTGTGCCCAGGCCCCGCCCAGCTGATTTCAAGCTGGTGGATGAAAGGCACTGCAGAAGGCATCTCTGACCCCCCATTGGCCTAGAATCAGAGCCTTCCTGAGACCTCACGGAATACCAAGAGACGTGCTGCATGGACACTGGCAGACCAGTGAGATCGGAGATGTGTTTTCTGGAGGGACTTAGAGATGATCCATAAACTTTTGATCTTAGGGAAGTTGATGCTTAAAGGAAATTACATTTACTCTGTTTGACTTGAGTGTCTGGTGGCCAGGCAGGCTCATATAATTAAAACCATCTTTAATTGGGTGCACTGCTTATTGATTTGCTTAGCTATTTATAGCCTTCCTTGTTGCATCTGCCCAGACTCTGGAGAGGGAGAGGGGAGAGGGAGCAGGGAGAGGGAGGAGCGGGGATGTCATTCCCTGTATCCCAGGACCCTCCCTGTGCCCCAGTTTCACCAGGGAAGCCCAGGGCTTAGTCATGTTTGTACTGGCAGCCCCTCCAACACAACGATGCTTAAAATAAATGTCACCAGAATACATGACTGGCAGCATTTACATCTGTTTTGTGTGTGTGGATTCTGGAAAATCAACCCTACCCAGTTCACTGATTCCTGCATTAATAAAGGCAACTGTTCCCGTTTCCCGAGACCCTACTATGGGCTCACTGGTAGTCCTCGCTGAAAGATTTTGAGGAAGGCTGTGTTTACAGAGGAAGAAATGGAAGATCAGTAACAGGTGCCTTCACAACAGTGCAGAGTAGAACCGGGATCAGTCCAGTCTCTGAGCATCCAAAGCCAAGTCGCCCTCACCCTTTCCAGTTTTGTTTTATGCTGGTTAGTTTCAGACTTGGGATCTTCACAAGGGGCCCCAGCCCAGCAAAGACATTGCCTGTGGGCTCCCCAGGTTCTGACGGTGCCCACCCTCCCCACACACCTATTGGGTCCTGACTGCAAACTCCCACCCCTTAGTTCCTGTACTTGTCTCTGCTTGACTTTGTGGGCGCCCCATCGACTGGGGAGACCGAGCTCACTGCATCCTGTTGTCCTGTGGCTGTGGCATCTGCCCTGCTCTCGATTGCACACACATGACCTTGACCTCTCTCTGAGCCAGTGACACAAAGGGACCGGTCACTGCTGGCCTACAAGAGCACCCTGACACAACCCCCATCTTTTCCTCCCTCTCCCTTCCCCAGCTTTGCTCCCAACATTTCTTAGAAGTTTTTCTTCCAAAAGCCACATTTTGAATGAAAACCCAGAAGGGGACTAGGAAATCTAACATTTATACATATTTGAGCCAATTCTCCTGGATAGACAGTTTCTTTACAGTGGTGGGAGAAACAAACCAGATGTGAACTGTTTCACTCAAAGAATCTTGGAGAAAACCAGCTTAACACAGTGTCCATCTTGTACCCCCCAGCCCATACCCACTGTTTCAGCCAGTTCAAGCTGCTATTAACAAGATACCTTGCACTGGCTGGCTTGAACAACCAGCACTTCTTTCTCGAAAGTTCTGGAGGCTTGGAAGCCCAAGATCTCGGCATCTGCAGATCCAGTTGTCTGGTGAGAGCCCTCTTCCTGGTTTGTGAGCAGATGGCTACCTTTTTCCTGTGTCCCCTGGTGATGAAGAGAGATCTTCTCTCTTCTGTCTTTTCTGCTAAAGGCACTAATCCCATCATGAGGACTCCAGTCTCCTGACCTACTCACCTCACAAAAAACCACCTATTAATGCCATAATATAGGGGATTTGGGTTTCAGCATGTGACTGTGGGGGTGAGGGTGCCTGTGGTCTGCTGAAGCCATCCCAAAACAGAGCAGGCTCCACATCCCACAGACGTGGGACTATTCACAGCTGGAGCCCCTCCAGGAAAGCACTTGGAGCTTGGTAAAGAGTGAAGGAGGGGACAAATGCAAAAATCTTCACAGGTGTGGTTCCTCTGATTCTGTTTGAATATTAGGGTTCCTTTAGATGAAATAAGTCCTGAGTAGCATCTGGCCCCCACCCCTTAACTTGTTAGTACTCTGAGCTAACAGACTAGGCACCTAAATACAGACAAAGCAAGTGGTGTTGCAAGCCTTTCATATACACAGAGAGCCTTTGCATGCTGTCTGACTTTTGAATTATCCCAGCACACCAGGGTTCAGCAGACAGGAAGCTATTTATGGAATCGCAAGTGAAGAAGCTCGCGTCTGTTGCAGCAGGAAGAGGCCTGACTCTGTGCTGACATCTTCCAGGGGACGACATATTAACCCTCTAATTGCAAACTTCTCTGGGTCTGACATCTAATTTGCATGGGTCCGACATCTAATTTGCATGACCAATGGACAGACAGTGGGGAAACTCACACCTGTCCCTGTTGAGATGTTTCATACCGCAGAAAGAGATGCCTCTCAGTCCAGACAAAAGGTCCTTGCTCAGACCTTAGCCTGTTTGGTGGTGGGCAAGCTCACCTGCAGACTGGAGGCTGAGTTATGTCTCAGTATGGGATAAATCTCAAGGCAGATTTTTAAAACTGAAACTAGAAAGTTAAATCTACTTTTATTAAGTGACAAGACAGTCCAAATAGAACTACGTTTTAAAAATCCTAATTTTTTAAAAAGATTTTTTATTTATTCCTTTGAGAGACAGAGAATGAGAGAGAGAGAGTGAGCACAAGAGGGGAGAGGGTCGGAGGGAGAAGCAGACTCCCCGCAGAGCAGGGAACCCGATGCAGGACTCGATCTCCGGACTCCAGGATCATGACCTGAGCGAAGGCAGTCGCTTAACCAACTGAGCCACCCAGGCGCCCACAAAATTCTTAATCTTTTCAGTTAAGAGGTGGAAGAGCAGAGGGAGAGGAAGAGAGAGAATCCCAAGTATGGCCCACGCCCAGCGTGCAGCCTCACACTGGGTTCAATCTCACAACCCCAAGATCATGAACACGGCTGAAATCAAGAGTCGGACGCTTAAGGGACTGAGCCACCCAAGCGCCCCAAATGAAAGTGGTTTCGAAATCACTTCTATTGAATCTGTATTCAATTGGCAGTCAACATCATTCCTTTCCGGGGGACGGTAGTATTCACGACAGCAGCTGGAAGCTGTTCCCTACGATGGCTTAGGACAGGTTATTGGATAAGTGATCAGAACACCTGGATCTTCTGTTTCTCCCTGCAATCACACACCACCTTTCTCCGCTCTGCTCGGAGCCCACAGAGCTGTGACTGCATTGACAGGGCTCCACAACCCTGGTTGTCTGCTGGTCTTGGCCGGTTGGTCTTGGCCAATGGAGGCGTGAGTAAGAGAAGGGAGGGTGGGCGATGGCGGGGGGGCTGGGGAGCCCAGATGGGCAGGGGCTGCCTTCCTCTGCCAAAGACCCCAGCTCATACCAAATAGGCCTCTCCTCTGACTATGGCCCTGAGTTTCTGTAACTCCCATCTCCTCTTGTCTGTTTGGGCCCAAGGAGATGGTGGCTTCCCACTGTCCTTAGTCCCAGGGCGGGTGTTTTTTGCCCTCCCTTGTTGGATTCCCTCGAACTTGGCTACACCTTTATAAAAAGTCCCTTGGTCACACTCTTCTAGATTACCTTGGTTTTTTTGTTTTGTTTTGTTTAAGATTTTATTTATTTATTTGACAGACAGAGATCACAAGTAGGCAGAGGCAGGCAGAGAGAGAGGGGGCGGGGGAAGCAGACCCCTTACTGAAAAGAGAGCCCGATGCGGCGCTTGATCCCAGGACCCTGAGATCATGACCTGACCCAAAGGCAGAGGCTCAACCCATTGAGCCACCCAGGTTTTAGCCATCTGTTTCCGGGTGGAATCCTGACTGACACAGGTGGGGAAAATGTAGATGAGAGCGTCTTATAAATAATTTCAACACAATCTGCCTGCGAACCTACAGCTCTTCTGTCAGGGAGATCCATTCACTCAGCAAACATGTATTGAATGCCACTGTATGCCATCTACCGTGTCATGTGCCTTTATGCAACTTAGAGATTGGAGTAGTTATCCACCCAGTCTGGGGCTGGACAGGTAGGCATGGAGGGCTTTCCAGAGGAAGAAACATGTAGAACCAGAAGTCTAAAAGATGAATAGAAGACACCAGAAAACAGGGAGAGGGTCAGAGTGTTCTAAGCATGGGGAACAGAATGTGCAAAGACCCAGGGACCACAGGGAACAAGGTAAGATGGAGAACCAGAGTGTTTTCAGCAAGGCTGAAGGAGGCCGACTGGCAGGATATGAGGGACCAGATCCAGCAGGTGTCAGAAACCGTGGGAGGACCTGTGACTTTATACTGAAGGCAAGGAGCAGTCATGAGGGCTGTGAGCCCAGGTGGATCTTACCACAGAGAGGAGGAGCAGAGGGACGGAACGGGGGTGGGGAGGTAGAGAAATGAGTTAGGAGGACCTTGGAGGATTCCAGGTACCCAGATCTCTGACAGTGGCAGTGGGCAGAGTAGAAACGAATGGACTCAAAAGGTATTTGGGGAGTAGATGCACCTGCCCATCACGGTCTCCCTGCTTTTGTGGCCTCACTCTGACCGTGGTTCTTAGGATGTTGCTGACCTGCTCACTAGGAGGTTCCATGCGGCCCTGCTTCTCTGAGCCTGTCCCTCTCTTCGGCCAATCTCCTGTCCTGGGCCCCCACTTCCCCACTCTGGCTCATCAAAACTCTTGTGAAAACCCAATGGGGACAGACGCATTTGCTTGTGCAAACCCAGGTAATGTTTTTATAAGTGCTGGGATTGGGCTAGGGTCATTAATGTGTATGATCTTCTCTAATCCTCATATAATTCAAGAAAGTCGTTATTATTATTCCCATTTTGCAAACAAGAATCTGCAGGCCCAACCTCCTGAACCAAGTGGCACGGTAGCCACGTGACCCCAGACAGGTAATGGATGTGTCTCGCTCCCAGATCCATGCTTTCCCCAACAAGACGCACTGGATTCAAGTTAGCTGTATTATATAAATTCCTACAAATTAAGGACTGTAAATTCGAGCAGTCTTGAATCTCAAGCAACACATGAACTTTCCACCAGCTGGCATCAGCCGAGCCTACAAACAGAGACATTTCCTTAAAGGTAACATGATACGTGGGGAGTGACACCAAGATCCGAGTCCCATCTGTGGGTGGCCCCCGCACGCACACCTTTCTTCCCATTAGCCCACTGCTGTTTGTTCCAAAACCGACAGAAGGCTGACTCCTTACAAATTTTGTTCTGCAATTTTAGCATCCAGCTGATGGTCTCCCTGTTTTTTAGCTTCTTGTCTAGCTCAGGACATATGTGTGGTTAGAAAACTAATATAACTGTTCTTGAACTCTATAAAAATGTTGTCCCTTAGCCATAAAACTGTCAGCTCTTCAGAGGCGGCAACCAGGTACCGAGCTCCTAGCACATAGCACAAGCTCATGAAGTGGGTGTTAAATGACAGGGAGCTGAAGAACACTTTGAGACCATCCAGCACACACCAGTCCTTCAGCATTTGACCCTTCGTTGCCTCTTTACCACCTTGTGGTGCCCTGCGGCCATTGCCATGGAGAAGTGGTCTCCTGTGGGGCTTCTGGAAAGTTCACCTATTCCTGAACCATCTCCCTGACCCATTTCATGCCCTGACCCCTAACTTGCTTTCACCATTGGACTTTTCTGTCCAGGTCAGACTGCACAGCCCTGGCCCCAGGCAGGTGCCAGGGAGACACACAAGGTCCCTTTCCCATTGGCCACTCTGCTGCCCCAACAGCCCCAACAGTTTCTCCCAGCAGCGATGATGTTCTGCCCTAGGGCTGTGATGACGAGTTCTGAAGGCTATGTGATGAAGACATCAGAAGTGCCCACAACTTCTGAGGCTACACTTAGCAAGTGGGGTGAACATCGTCTTCTGCGCTTCCGTTTTGTTTTGTTGTGTGATGGAGAACCATGGTGGTGTGTGTTTGCGCTGCTGCCCCACAGTGCCCTCTCCGAGAAAACCCTGAGACCTTGCCGGCAGTGGGATCTCATCTCAAGGTCTTGACTGGTGTTCATGAATCCCTGTGGGAGGACGGAAGGCTGTGACCTCATAGTCGAATTCCAGGCAGGCTTAGCAGGGCTGAGAGACTCAGAGAGTAGCTGGCAAAGAGGGACCCAGCCTTTTTGGGAAATGACTCTTTGCTGGAGAAGAAAGTGTCAAAGCCAGGTTCAAGGTGAGTCATATTCCCTTGGTTTCTTCAGAAGGCTCCTGACGCCCCTATCTCCAGAGTTTGCTAGGATGGTGCTGAGGGCACCCATTTGCTCTGCCCAGCACACAGAGGAAACGACCATGCATCTGACTCTTTGTGAGGACCTACTTGGGACCTGGTTCAAGGTGATCTCCAGAAAGAGAACACAAAACCTCAGCAAGGAACTATAACCACTTTTAAAACAGAAAAGGTAAAAATGTAAATAAAATTAAAATTCACCTCGGGAGCATGTAACTGTACCAAAGTCAGTGCCTGGGTAAAAAAGCATATGCTTTTTTCTGATTGCCTATCCGACTACCTGAATACCAACCACCCAGCACGCACCCAGGGGTCTTGGACACATAGTGACTCCGCCTTCAGGAAGCTTTTCATGTGGCTGAGAAGACAGGTGGGAGGGGAAATGGGTCAGGGAGAAGGAGATTCCACAGAAACCCCATTCCTAGACCCACGAACTCCGGGAACAGGGAACAACAGCCAGGAGGACACCTAGGTATGGAGGTGAAAAGGGCTTGTACCTTAGAATCGATGAAACTCACATGACCCTCCGCAGATCACTTCACCTTCACCTTACTAAGCCTCAAATTTGTCTGCTGTAAAAATTGGGGTAATAGCTCCCTGGGAGGACTCTTGCAATACTTCAGACAACATCATATACAAAGAGGACCTAGATCCTAAGAGGCCCACAATCAAGAATAGCTTCACAGAGAAACAAACTCTGCTTAGTTGCCAAAGGAAATTAGGAGGGTGGTCTAGGTCGAAATGCGCTCCCACCCACCTGCACTACCACCTCCTGAGTATTCTCCATGAGGATTAGCTCACCCATCTCCCAGGGAGGGGTTTTGGGGGGACAAATTGCCTGTATCACACGCTACAGAATAAAAGTTATTGCAGAGGGAGTGAGTGATGAATGATCGAATCTCCTGCCTGATTATTATGGAAAGTGATATTTAGAGAGGAAAGAGTTTGTAATCAGATAAAGCAGAGAAACTGACAAAGGAAATTGATTATGTCCTGAAATGTTCAACCCAGCTGACACAGAGCAGGCTCCCTGCAGAGTTTCATTAGTCAAGGGGGACGTGGTGCAGGCTGAGACACAACCAGCAGCCTGGATTTGCCCAACCAGGAGACAGAGCTTGCTTCTGTGCAAGAGAGCTGCTCTCTCTGGAGGAGAGCGAAGGATCTGTTCCTCGTCCTTAACAGAACCACAATAGAAATGCCAGAACACTGCACATATTTTATAAGGAATGGAAAACACACACCTTCAAGTATCTTCTTAGTTCTACTTTCTGATACATAGCCATCCAGTTATGAATAGAATACACAAGCAAAAATTCGACAGACTCTTTGAAAAATAGAGTTAATCACCTGTTACTCTTTGCCTGATCTGAAATTGATGATGGCTCTTTGGTTGAAAAGTGACATCTCACAAGATGCCAAGTGTGAGAGCGTAACAGATGGTAAAACATGGTTTTCTCCATGTTCTGGCACATGACTATTATGAAAGTTGCTGAGGAGTTTAATACTGTTTTTAAAGCCCATACAATTTACCAAGTCAGTTCTATCTCTGTCATTATTGGATGGTTTTTTCCCTTCTCAAAAATATATTTCTCTTTGTTTTTTTTTTTAATTTTGACGTTTGTTCAGACTTGCAAATATAGACATAAAAATAGACAGGCAGCATCCCTAGATCAAGAAATACAATGCTGTTTGAAATCCAGTCGGAGCTGACAGTTTCTGGAGATGCTGGGCTGTAGCCGAGGTCATGGGAATGGGTCCAGTTGTCTCAATGGAGTCTCACCACCTTTGAGATGATGGGTGCATCACTAACCACTCCAACCCTCAGTAGTCTCACCTGTAAATAGGGTTAACAGTAGGAGTAACTGCCTATTATAACATGTTATCTACAACATACTATTTGTGGCTAGAAAAACAAGAAGTCATTTAAGGAGACAGCTCCCCAGAGCCTCATTCGGGCCACTTATAGGAAGGTTTCAGAAACTGGACTTACTTGGTCTTTCAGGAACGATGCTCACTAACCCAGACCAGGAAAATCTGTAGGGGAGATTCTTGGAGCAATGGGCTTCACGAAGCCCAGAAATCCCTGACCCGTCTATTATACGTATTTTACTGTTCACGGGTGTCTGCTCACCATGATGCTGCTGAAAAAAGAAAACAGGAACCACTCTGGCCAATTTCAGCATATTAGAATTTAATAGATGTAATTTAATATGTGTAATAATATTTAAATATTTAATGATTTAATAATATTTAGTAATTTAATATGCGTTTTTATAGAATCTTTGGAAGGTCTGAGGGTCAGGGCAGGATGTAACCATGGGCTCTCATTTTCTGCCTGGGATAATCAATTAAAAGGCTCTGAACTCTTTCCTCCCTTTACTTCTTTATTTCACTCTCTACTGCCCAAAATGTTTCTCATTTTGAGTTAGGTTCTGAAGCACAGAGCTAATTTTTGTCTTCGATTTCAGAAATGTACCCCAATATTCTATGTATCTACCTCTTGAGACTTTGCTTTGATTTTTATTTTTA
The DNA here is from genome assembly GCF_963455335.1 of Martes martes. Lineage (NCBI taxonomy): Eukaryota > Metazoa > Chordata > Mammalia > Carnivora > Mustelidae > Martes > Martes martes. Next base: position 75,575,291 of record NC_137890.1, read on the forward strand.
TTTTTTTTTAAGATTTAATTTATTTGTTTGTCAGAGAGAGAGAGAGAGTGAGCACTGGCAGACGGAGGCAGAAGGAGGCAGAGGGAGAAGCAGGCTCCCTGCTGAGCAAGGAGCCCGATGTGGGACTCGATCCCAGAACGCTGGGATCATGACCTGAGCCGAAGGCAGCTGCTTAACCAACTGAGCCACCCAGGTGTCCCTCGTTTTTTATTTTTAAGTTTCCTGTTTTCCTGGTGTTCTAACTTTTCAAATTATCTCAATGTGATTTTATAGGAGAGGAAGACCACAAGATATAAAGACAAACACTTCAATATTTCTTTGGTGGTTTTTACATCAGTACTATGCTGTGCAGGGTTATTTGGTAAGAAGCTATAATGATTTCTAGGGGTGCCAGGAGGTGGTATCTTTTTTTTTTTTTAAGGTTTTATTTGCTTATTTGAGAGAGAGAGGGATATAGAGAGAGAGATCGCACATGAGTGTTGAGGGGAAGGAGCAGAGGGAGAGGGTCAAGCAGATGCCACTCTGAGCACAGAGCCTGATGTGGGGCTCTATCCCATGACCCTGAGATCATGACCTGAGCTAAAATCAAGAGTTGGCCACTTAAAGGACTGAGCCACCCAGGTGTCCTGGATAGACTGTATCTTAATGCTAAACTACAGTTGTGCTCCAGGTGCTGTGGGAACCCAGTGGCAATCACCTGGAGAGAGCAGGCCATGCTTCGCAGGAGAGGTGATTCATTAACTGAAACCTACCAGTCAGTTGGGACTTGGCCAGGGTGACAAGACAGGGAAAGGTGTTGCAGTCAGAGGAGAGAGAAGAACATGTGAACATATGTTGACTTGGGTAACCACAAGTCCTTCGTGGTAGAGAGGTTTTAAAAATAGAATTCTCAAAATGGAATTGGATTGATCCAGATTGAGTTCTCAGCTGAAGGGGGACAGCTGGAGTCAGTATCTTACACCTGTCTCACCAGTTAGGCCTGAGTGTCTCTCTCTTTGCATCCCTGGGTGGTGCCTTTTGTGTCAGTTAATGTCACTCTCTACAAACATATGTGTGTTTCTCTAAGATTAGTGGTGCCAATGACAACCACGTTATCTTTTATGTTAGGATACCTTGTGGTTGCATTTCATGACTAGACTACAGTTACATAGGGAGACACAGGTCCTTTATCCTCCCCCTGTTTGCTTTGTAGTTTTGTTCATTTCCCTTTGATATATAGATGTTAAGTACTGATGACCTTGAGCATGTCCCTATCCTAATCTATTTTATCTCTATTACTAGTTTATTAGCTTTAACTCTTTGTTTTGCCTTGTCTTAGTGGTTGCTCTAGGATTTACAATGTGCATCTTTTTTTTTTTTTAATTTTATTTATTTATCTATTTATTTATTTGAGAGAGCGAGCAGGGGAGAGGGGAAGGGGGAAGGAGAGAGAATCTCAAGCAGACTCCATACTGAACATGGAGCCCATCACTGGGCTTGATATCACAACCTTGGGATCATGACCTGAGCCAAAACCAAGAGTCTGAGGCTTAACCAACTGAGTCACCCAGGTGCCCCTACAGTGTACATCTTTAACTCATCACAACCTGTCTTCAAATAATGTAATGCTACTTACATATGGTTTAAGAACCTTTCAACTCAACACTTCCCTTCCAGACTTTTGTGCTATTATTATTGCCATATGTTCTAATGTATAACATTCTACCTATGTCCTAAACTCCACAATACATTGTTACTACTTCGGCTTGGAGCAGTCAACTATCTTTTAAAGAGATTTGAAAGCAGTCAACTATCTTTTAAAGAGATTTGAAAGATATAGTTTTGTTTACCTATATGTTTACCATTTCCACCGCTTTTCATTCTTCTGTATATTGTCAAAGGTATCATTTTCCTTCTGTCTAAGAAATTCCTTTTAACATTTCTTGTAAAGTTAGTATGCTGATGATAAATTCTCTCAACTTCCTGTTAGTTTGCTTTCATTTTCTTGAAGATTTTTGGTTGAGTATAGAATTTTATGCAGGCAGTTTTTCTTTCAGTATTTTAATGATATCGCTCTGTGGTCTTCTGATTTGCCTAATTTCTCACGGGAAATTTGCAGTATTTAGCCCCTTCATGTAATATGTCTTCTTCTTTGGCTGCTTTTAAGACTTTCTCTCTAGGGGCGCCTGGGTGGCTCAGTGGGTTAAAGCCTCTGCCTTCGGCTCAGGTCATGGTCTCGGGGTCCTGGGATTGAGCCCCGCATCGGGCTCTCTGCTCAAGTGGGAAGCCTGCTTCCTCCTCTCTCTCTCTGCCTGCCTGTCTGCCTCCTTGTGATCTCTGTCTGTCAAATAAATAAATAAAATTCTTTAAAAAAAAAAAAACACTTTCTCTCTATCGTTTGTTTTAAGCAATTTGTTTATGATATACCGTCGTGTTGTTTTATTCATGTTTCTTTTGCTTGGGGTCTGTAGAGATTATTCTATCTGTGGGTTTATAATTTTCATCACATTTAGACATTTTTGGTCATGATTTTTTCAGGTATTTTTTCTTTTTCGCTCTTTTTCACTCTTTCTTTTTTTATTTCCCCATAAAATTCCAATTACCAAACTGTTTTGATGACTACAACTTTGTAATATAATTTGAAATCCAGAATTGTGATGCCTTCAGTTTTGTTTTTCTTTTTCAGAACTGCTTTGGTTATTTGGGATCTTTTGTGGTTCAATACAAATTTTAGGATTGTTCTAGCTCTGTGAAAAATGCTAGTGGCATTTTGATAGGAATTGCATTAAATGTTCAGCTGTCAAAAAGAATGAAATCTTGCCATTTGCAACAATGTGGCTGCAGCTAGAGAATATTATATTAAGTGAAGTAAATCGGAGAAAGACAAATACCGTATGATCTCACTCATGTGGAATTTAAGAAAGAAACAGATGAACATATGGGAAGGGGAAAAGTTAAAAAGGAGAGAGGGAAATAAGCCATAAGTGACCTTAACAACAGAGAACAAATTGAGGGTGGGGGATGGCCTAGATGGGTGATGGGGAGTAAGGAAGGCACTTGTTGTGATGAGCACTGGGTGTTGTATGTAAGTGATAATCACTGAATTCTACTCCAAAAATATTGTGCTATATGTTAACTTAAAAAAAAGAACTCCCATTATACGTGTGAAATTGCTTGATATAATCTCATAGCTCACTGATGTTTTTTTCAATTTGATATAATCTTTTTACTGGCTTCCAGTTTAAATATTTCTACTGCTATGTCTTTACATTCATTTATCATTCTTTTTCAATGTTTAATTACCTGTTACTCTCATCTAGTGTATTTTTTACTTAATATGTAGTATTCTTGATCTCTAAAAATTTGATTTGGGGCTTGTTTCTCACCATGTTTATGTTTTCCTTTACCTCCTTGAAGATAAGGAGTATATTTATAATCACTGTATCAACATCCTTGTGTGCTGATTCTAATATCTGTGTCTTTTGAAAACCTATTTATGGTATCACTTTTTCTTGTAGTTATAGGTCACCTTTTCCTGCTTCTTTGCACTCCTGATAATTTTTTACTGTATGCTAAACAGTACACAATTTATGGGTTATGTTGTTTACCTTTGTATATTGTTGGACTTTGTTCTGGGGAGCAATTATTTCAAGGCTGGCTTTCATATTTTGTTAGGGCAAATCTAGAGCTAATTTGGTCTCACCATTAAGACAATATCTTCTGAAATCTGCCCTCAATGCCCACTGTATTATAAGGTCTTCCCACCCTGGCTCATGGGAACACAAATTATTTCTAGCCTTGTGTGATCTCCATTGATATTTTTTGCCCACTCTTTTTTTTTTTAAGATTTTATTTATTTATTTGACACACAGAGAGAGCATAAACAGGGGAGGGGCAGGCAGAGGGAGAGGGAGAAGCAGGCTCCCCACTGATCAGGGAGCCAGATGTGGGACTTGATCCCAAGACCCTGGGATCATGACTGGATTCAAAGGCAATTGCTTAACTGACTGAGCCACCAAGGCGCCCCTGCCTGCTCCTTTCTGCTGATTCTTTTCCTGGCCTCAGGTAGTGTCCTTGCATACATACTCTGATCAGTCCTCATCCACATACTCCACAGGATCCTTCCACAGATTTTTGGAGCTCTCTGTGAAGCTCCCTCCTCTCTCGTATTTTGCCCTGGAAATTCTAGCCAATTTGGCATCTCTAAGCTTTGAACTCTGTCAAACTCAATTCAACCGAATTGTTAAGCTCTGTTTGGACTTCGTCTCTATGAACATCAGCCTGGAAACTCTACAGGCAATAAATTGAGGCCACTGTAGGTCTCATCTCATTTATTTCCCTTCTCTCAGAGGTTACTGCCCTATGTTGCCTGTTGTCCAATGAAAAGAAAATCTCATGTCATTTCCTTGGCTAGTTTTTAAGGCTGGGGATATCCTACGACCCCATCATGGGCAGCTTGGAAGACACGGAGGTTTCTCTGTCCGAGTCAGATGGGACTTTCAAGGATTGTGTATCATAGTATAACAAGGAGAGAAAAACTGGACAGCTACGTGAGACTCTAAACTATGAACACTGAAATTTAATGTCTTCCATCTCTTGTCGGGGGTCCTCGCTGTTTACTACTGGGTGTGGGCTGCTGTGGTGATGGAAGGGAGATGAGCAATGAGAAGACTTTGGCTGATTTGAACTGTGCCATGGGTCTGGTGCATGCCGAATTTATAAGTATTTAGTACTATGAATCGTGCTGGAGACGTCACATCATTGTTTTCCCTGATGTTTCAGGAAGTTCAGACAGTGTCCGGGGAGCCTGCTGGATAATTGGGTGTCTGTCTCTAAGAGCTTTATATCCTAATCCTGGAATGCTTGTAATTTTCAGTATGGGTACAAGTCAAAGGGCATGAGAGGGAATCTTGGAGAGCACAGTGGAAAAGGAGGTGAGGTTTGATCACAAAAGGTCTAAATATCAAGCCAGAGAATACAGACTTTTATCACACAGACATTGGGGAGCTATAAAAGGAGGACAAACACAGAGAGCTATGTGAGCTGGTATTCATTTTAGAAACTTGTTTTCAGGGGCACCTGGGTGGCTCAGTCAGTTAAGCACTCGACTCTTGATTTCCGCTCTGGTCATGATCTCAGAGCGTGGGATCAAGCTCCTTGCTGGGCTCCCTGGTGGGCACGGAGCCTGCTAGGGATTCTCTCTCTCTCTCCCTCTCCTTCTGCCCCTCCCTGCTCATGCTCATGTGCTCACACTCTCTCTCTCTGTTTCTTAAAAACAAACAAACAAAAAACTTGTTTTCAGATTCTGTTTGTACAGTAGATACGCAAAAATAGGTATCAAAGTAATATGCAGTTCTACAAAATCAAATATTCTGGTATTATTAATCTGAACTTTGAGGAAACTGTTTTATATGTATTTGATAGATGGGTTTGAAGTTTGACCAACTGGAGGGAGAAAAGGAGAACAAAGGGTAAGGAGAGTAGAAAAATGTGTGTCCTCAACCTAAACCTCTGTGTGAGGCTCTGTATTCACAAATCAGTAAGCAGAATTAAAGTGAGCAGAAAATTAGCCACAAAGCACTTTCTGGCTGATAGGGTAGCAATATTCCCAGAGCTAGATTAAAGGGGGATTTGCTAGGCAACCAACCTCAATGAGGTTTGCACTAAAATGTAACAAGATAGAGAAAATGTGACTTTCCAGACCCACTCTTAACTTAAGTACATACTAGGTACGAGCAAAAGGAGTGTTCTCAAAAGCCACTTTTGAAGGGGACCAGAGCTCCAAAAGGTATGTCCTTGACATCCTCAAAAAATGTAAAAGGCTTCTCTGGAAGAGGGGCAGACCCGTTACCTGCAGAGCTTCTGTTCCACTCAGCCATCTCTGCTGGGGTTCTTGGCCACATGAAACTGCCTCCCTAGGGGTCTTTGGGAACCTGGAGAACTGTCCCACCCAAAGGAGGGGATGCAGACTCCTGCCAGCAGTGACCTCTGCTCATCCCTCAAGCACAGCTCAGTCTCTCTTCCAAGTGAACCTTGAACATGTGTATATAGAATATTCGCTACAAGGAATGGTCAATTACCCTGCCCTAGCAGGCTCAACGGGAGCCTTGCCCAGGGCCTGCTCATGTCTTGGTCTTGCCCTAATTATCCCAGAAAGGGTGACCTAGGGAGGTATGATTGTCCCTTGTAGCTTGGTATAGTGGGGTGTCGACTCTTCCTTGGAGCCAGGAGTGATTGGAAGTTTTCTTCAGCCTGTGGATGTGGACTACTACAGCCTGTGGGTTTTCCCAAGGTGGGGGTGAAAATCAAGATCACAAAAATGATACAAATAGTATGCCCTGGCTTCTCCCCATACCCTAGGCCATTTTTTCCCTCTCATTGGGGAGGGCCTAGAGTGGTTGCTGCTGAGGCCTCTGATGCCAGGCCTGTGCCAAAAAGCCACCACAGCCCCTGCAAAGTCACCTGGAGAGCCACCTCCCATCGCAGCCATAGCTGCTGCATCCTGTTCCTGCTGAGTCATCATGGCGCTGTCCGCCGAGCCTCCACTTGGAGCACAAACCTTCTGCTATTGCCGGTGCTGCTGTATAGAATGTTCTGGAGTCCTCAGTGCACTAAACCAGGCTGGGCTCTTTACCGGTTCATGGAGACTTGTTTTTGCTTTGTTGGTACCCCAATTCACCATGATCTGGGGGATGGCTGTTCTTCCTGGTTTTGCGTACACCCAGGCTCAGAGTGGAACAAGTTTATGGGGCCGGGCAGGATGACAAAATGGGGTTAGGAGCCCCCCTAGGTCCCCTAACAGCTCAGTAGCTATCATCGTCCCTGTGCATGGAACTCCTTCCTTTGGGTTTGCTCTGTCCCAGTGGACCCCTTGTTCTGTCACATAAATAGGCACCTGGCAGCCTGTGCTATAAATGGCCACACAAGCCCAGACTTGCCTGAAACTCCCAATAAACATCAGCTGCTGTGGGGCCAGACCCCTCCACTCCAGCTTGGGAGGGAAGGCATTGAATGGCCTTCTCCCCAGACCTAAATTGGTCTCTAAATTGTGCTCAGTCAGAAAGAGACTTTTAGGGAGAAGCGATACCTTCTAGGTCCTGGTGGAGTTTTCCGTGTACATTTTGTTGGGAGTCCACTCATCTATCCCGTGTCGACATGACCGACCCAGAGCTTTCAGGCACCCATGGGAAAGATCACATGCAGGACAGTGAGTGAGGGACTTAGGGTCCAGCTGAATAGAAACTGCTTCAGGTTGTGTTAGTCAGAAGCTTCTCTTCTGGGGCAGAGGAAGCAACTATAATTTGTACTAAATTCTGTCCTGTGAAATGATATTTAAGAACTTGTGCCTTTGGTACATGAAATAGGAAAATCCACTACTGAAACCCACCAGGCCAGAGCTCAAATACTCCAATACTTGACTCAAATACTCCTGCAGGGTCTCTCCATCCATGGTGTACACCCGTGCTGTAGCTGGGCTAGGAGGCCCCATCTCTCACTTCCCTGACCCAGAGAGGGAGAGGACTCCTTGACACTGGCTGAGCCGCAGTCTGTAGAAAGTTGGCATCACGTCTAAACTTCCTCCAGACTAAAGGGCAATTGGGTGACCAATGTCAACCTCAGTTAAGAATAAAAATGTCCCTTGGGGCACCTGGGTGGCTCAGTTGGTTGAGTCTGCCCTCTACTCAGGTCATGATCCCTGGCTCCTGAGATGGAGCCCCACATCGGGCTCCTTCCCCCTCTCCCTCTGCCTGCCGTTCTGCCTCCTTGTGCTCTCTGTCTCTCTGTCAAATAAATAAATAAAATCTTTAAAAAAAGAAAAAAGAATAAAAGGGCCCCTTCCTCATATGGTGTGGACATTAAGGGAGATTTCACAGGTAACACACAGAGAGCTGCAAGTGCTATTTCCGGTTCTACTTCTCTGATACTCAGTCATCTTTAAGGCTAGAGAAATAGTTGTGGTCTAGTCTGGACTCCTGATTTTGGGTCTCTAGGTGCTCTAACGCCAAGACACCTGCTTCTGGAGTCTGCATTCTACTTACTAAACCTTAGTAGTTGCTTGTATGCTTGCTTACTGTAAAATTCGGAAGTACTCAGATTTTCCTAACTGATTTTTTTAAAAAGATTTATTTATTTATTTTAGAGAGTGAATGAGTGTGCCTTGGTGGGGAAAAGGGGCAGAGGGAGAGGGATAGAGAATCCCAAGCAGACTCCACGCTGAGTGTGCAGCCCAGTGCAGGGCTTGCTTGATCTCATGACTCTGAGATCAGGACCCTGAGATCACCTGAGCTGAGATCAGGAGTTGGACGCTTAACAGACTGCTCCACCCAGGGTGCCCTTTCCTAACTGATTTTTAAGGAAGGTTTTTCTTTGCCTGGATGCACGCTTCCAAAGGCTGGAGTTTTATGCCTCAGTCTCTCTTACAGGTACCCTGTATCTGCTCCTATGCTCCTTTGGCCACGCCCAGCAGCTTCTCCTCTGAACGTTGCGGCTGCCCTTCCAGACTGGTGTTTTCTGATATGGTGACAGAGGGTTGGGGGTGGTGGGGAAAGGAGTGAAACTCATTTTTCCCCTGCTTGGACCTAGAACTGAAAACAAGTCCAGAATCTATACATCACGGTCTTTTCTGTGCAAGAGCCCTGGACATCTGTCTACTAGGTCTTAGTGTGTAATCATGTCAAGCCCAAGGTCATGTAGCTTACACTTCCGTGTCTCACAGATGCATGGAAAAGGGAGTGGGATCCCAGGGATAAATGCTGCCTGGGGTGTCTCCCTTCTTTGAAGACATTTGCTCACCTTTCTCTGTCATGAGGTGAAGAAGCCACAAGGTGGAAACTGCCTGGAGCCCTGAGTCACCCCATGGAAGGGGATGGCCTTGGGCAGTCCTTGGACCCCCAGCAGAGTCTGGGTGAATGAGAAATTCTTAAATGTTAAGTAGAAGTGCTAAGTAGCATAACCGTTCTGACCAACACAAACAGTGACAGTACTGTTGTAAGTGCTTTACATACATTAAGTTATTCAGACTTCACAATAACCCTGTGAAGTAGGGACTGTTAATATCCCTATTTTAGCGGAGGAGGAAACTAGATCCAGGCAGGATAAAGAACTTACAAAGTGTCAAATGAATATAGCAGGTCATACAAGTCTTAAAGGAGAAAACCCACAGCATCACTAAGAGAGGACCTGTCCCCTTTAGAAAGCACTTAAGAGCAATTATCTCACTGTCCCTGTGGGAAGGTCAGGCAGTATCTTTGCCCAGAGATGAAGCCGCTGATGCTGAGGGGAAAGGTGGTTATATATGGCATATTCTTACCACATTTTCTATGTCATTGTCTGTCTTAGAAGGCGGGCACCACGCCCCCAGATGTCGTATCTGCTCCTTCTGCCTAGAGCACGTGACACACCTGTCTTGATACAGTAAGGAATCTAACCTAGAATGTTGCCTTGTCACAATAGCAGGAACTAGAAGCCCTCAGCAGAGTGGTGACCAGGGTAAGTCCCTGACATGCATTTTCTTTTTGGAATTCATTGATCCTGGGACAACTGTCCCTCACTTGCAACATTATTTCCCTTGAGAACCAGCCCCCCACCTCAGCCTCAACGCACACCCACTCCCATGCCAATAAAAGGGGCAAAGGGAGATTAAGCAGCTAGGGGCAGGCATCCTGCTATCAGCCCATTGTAGAAGGGCCATCCTGGCCTCCCTCCAGGAGAAGGTGGTCCCCTCCCCTCCTCTCCAGCAAGGCTCATCCTCCCCTCATCCATCTTCCTTGGCTAAACTCTATGCTCTAAGAGGGGAAGGGAGGAAAGAGGGAATCCTTCTGTGCTAGGAGCCATTTTCATTAGCCACACCTCTACTCTGATAATGGTTTTTTTTTCCTATTTATTTATTTATTTATTTATTTTTAAGATTTTATTTATTATTATTTGACAGAGATCACAAGTAGGCAGAGAGAGAGGAAGGGAAGCAGGCTCCCCGCTGAGCAGAGAGCCCGACGCGGGGCTCGATCCCAGGACCCTGGGAACATGACCTGAACCGAAGGCAGAGGCTTTAACCCACTGAGCCACCCAGGCGCCCCTTTCCTATTTATTTTATTTTGAATAATTGACCTTAATTATTTTCTTCACAGGAACTGAACAATGACACTTAAAAACCTTCAGACCATATCATTACCAGAGCAGCCAACGACTAGTCTATCCTTTAGACCCAAAATAAAAATATCACTACAAGAGATAAACCAGCAAATAATTACTCCTAACAGAAAAAGAGAGAGAGAGAATTGCCTTTGTCACCAGTATTTTGTTTGAAATCTTACTTTAATTCTCCTGGGATAATTAGGTGTCAGCCACCCTTCACATCTCTTTGAATAACCACTAGTCTTTCTTAGAGCAAGGGGGAGGGTACTGGGGTCATGGGGGAGGGGGTGGGCTTGCAGCTGGAGCTGTTCAGGCCCCAGAGATGATGCCGGCTAGGCAGGTCCAAGGACCCAGAGGGGGTCCTGCAGGACCAGTCAAGATGGCCATTAGCTTTAAGCAAAATGAAAATCAAACACAAGCCGAGAAGAAGTGAGAGTAGAGTTTATTGAAGACATAGAGACAGAGCATCTGGGCGACTAAGAAAGGAAAGGAGACAGAGTTTGGTCTTTGCTTGGGGTCTGGGGTTTTTACTGAGAATTGTGATCGGGAACACACGTCTTCCCAGGCATCCTGGAACAGGAGGCGTGTTTAGGGGTCTGCTATAAGTCACTTATGTCCCGGAGCCAGGCTTTCCAGTGAGTCAGTAGTCTTGGAAAACACTCTTGTTGATCCTGCCGGGTCACTCCTTAGATCTCATCTAGAGTGCTGGAAGACTCTAAAGAAATCATTAACTCCTTGCCCTTTACAAGGAGAACATACATGATCTGTTCTATAAGGCGTGTGTAAGGCAGGGGTGCAGGTCCTAGAAGAACAGAAGCAGGAAAAGGAGCAAAAAAGCAGTTCTTTATGGGGTCTCTTGTTTTCCAGTCCCAGAGAGAGGGAGATAGGGAAAGAGAAGCCTCCTTAGGAAACAAAGCAGGGGGCAAAGCAGGGAGCCTAATGTGGGATTCGATCCCCGGACCCTGGGACTGTGACGTGAGACAAAGGCAGACGCTTAACTGAGTGAACCACCCAGGTATCCCCACAACCTACCATTTACTAATTTGCAAACATGATTATCAGTATCACACCTTCACCATTCTCCCCATATATATATATATATATATATATAATCTTTTTTTTTCCTTTTCTATATTAATAAAACACAATCAGTGAGAGACATTCCCTGGTGAGCTAGGGGACACCACCTGTTGTGTGTTAATAGCTAAGACAGCTCGGCCCTGTGCTGCTCGAGGGTGTGTGTGTTGGGGTGGGGGGGGGAGCATTCAATAAGACCATTAAAAAATACACAGAGAAAAGACTGTAAAGACCTGATGCTCTAAACCTTAAGAACCATGAAGGAGCAACTATTGTTAATGCTGGTGGTTTTGAGACACTTGTTCTAGACAAATGGCAGAATTCTCCTTAGGGAGAGAAATGCTCTTCAGTTTGAGGGGAAAAAAATACTTGGTAAGATTTTGGTTGCTTAAAGACTGCCAATACAGGACTAATCTGAGTGGGAGAAGTTCAAACAAAGAGGGAGATTTCTCCCTATAAAGAACGGGCTGGTTATTATTAGTACTCCTCTTGCTGCATTCCTCTGTGCCCAGGGAGGCTGACCTCCAGGACTGCACCACCCAGGTTCCCCTGCCCCTTGGCTTTCAGGTGGGTTCAGTCAGTGAGAGGCACCTGCAGGAGAAAAGAGGAGGAGAGGAGAGAGAGATGTGTTTATTGCATCCCACTCCACCCCATATCCCAATCCCTACTTCCCCAAGGGTCCAGTGTTGGCCGTCTTTCTCTGCTGCCCCAGCTCGTCATGGAGCTCCCTCTTCTGAGGCTCCAACCATCACCAGATTCTCACCAGACTAGTCAGACCCAGCAGTGATAACATCCTCCCGCCATTGCTAATCTCTGGGGATTTCACCATTTCTTGTTACTTTTCTTGGCCCGTGTCGATAACCCCTTCACTAAACTGTCTTGGGTCGAACCCTTCCATGCTTCATCTGCTTCTTGCTATCCCCCCACTGCTACCAGCAAGTATGATACTGTGATTTATAATAAGAAATGCACGTTTAGTCTTTCTCCCAGTCCCTGTTTCTGGCATAGAGCCCCTAAAATCCTTGGAATTTCTTAAGCATCAAGAGGGACAAGGATGTCTTTGTTATGCTAATGAAGATGCTTTGGGACTATGCCTAAGGATGGGGAGTGTTGTCAGGAAAATCAACCATCTGTTTAGAGGGTTGGAAGTTTCAGTCCCACCCCATTTCTGGGGGAGGGAAAGGTGTGGTTGAGTCCATGGCCAATGGCCCATGATTTCATCAATCGTGCCTATGTAACAAAGCCTCCATAAAACCCCCAAAGGACAGGGTTTGGAGAGTTTCGGGGTTGGTGAACACATGGAGATTTGGGGAATTGTTTACACAAGAAGGTCATGGAAATGCCAACTCCCTTCCCACATACCTTGCCCTGTGGCTCTCTTCTGCAGGCTTTTTCATATCCTTTAATATACTTTGTAATAAACCAATGATCTAGGGAGTAAACTTGGTTCCTGAGTCCTGTGAGCCCAAGAGGGGGTGGCGGGAATCTCTGATTTAGGTAACAACCTTGTGCAATTGACATCTGTGTGGATGAGAGGCTTGTGGGACTGAACCCTTAACCTGTGGGCTCTGATGCTGTCTCCAGATAGATAGCGTCTGGATTAAGTTGATTTCTAGAACACCTGGCTAGTGCCAGAGAATTGCTTGAGGGGGTGCTGGGGGAGGGCCCCACATGCATTGGAATTGGCTGTAGAATCCTTAACAGGGGTATTCAATTGTCCCCTGACATGGAAGTGAGTGGGGGCTCCGATCCTTTCAGAAGACAAGGAGGAAAGTTATCTAAAGGGAAAGAGCAAATGTGTCAGGTTAGGGGGTGTGAGAGACAGCCCTTGTGGATGGAACAGGCAGCTCCCAACAAATGAGGGGGCTGAGCTTTAAAATGTTTCCCTAGTTCGGGTTGCGTTCTTCTTGTTTCATTGGTTTGATTGTTTAACTCGTTTTATTTATTATAATTCTCCATTATCTCCAAACCTGTAATAAAAATTTGCTGCACCAACAGACCATATGTTAATGGGACTTTGTTAAATGTAGGAGACCAAGCAACTTTCACACTTCAGGGCAAAATGAAGGAGAAAATGGGGCAAACCAGCTCAGCAGGGGGATCAAAGTCAAGGTGATACCTGAGTTGCAGGTGCCTCTTGCCCAGGAAAGCCTGAGAACATGGGGGCAAGCATGGAGCTCGCTGCAGTTGAGCAGGGAGGACAGCAAATATTTTGTTTGACTATGAAAAGGAAAGACAAACCCAGAGCATTCACATTCAGAGCTTCAGAAAAAACAACAGCAACAACAACAACAACAAAAACTATGTGATGATATAATCACAGGGACATAAAAATCTAAGTAATCTTTGCCGGAAAGCTATGAAATTCATGTCTGAAAACTTTGTTCCAATTTAAAAATCAAACTTTTCAGGATTTTAAAAGAAATTACATCGTACATCCTGGGTCTGGGAAAAGAAAAGCAAAGGAAAACGCAACAGGCATGAAAGACCAGCCCAGAGCACACACTTTCTCCCTGAAGCAGATTTGGAAAGAGCAGATTTGGGGAATGGCGTGGCCTTGTCTGCCTCAGTAAGTCCAGGGCTTATGGTGACTTCTGTCATGAGCTTCCACTTAACAATAGTTTCTAAGCATGTACACTTTTTTTTTTTTTTTTTTTTTAGCAGGTACACATTTTTTTAAGGAAAGAAGTTACGTAAAGCAAGGAGCAAATGTTCGGGAAGTCCACAGACGTTTTTTAAAAGTATGAACATTATGTAACGACTATCTTACATGAGGCCCATTTCAGTCCCTCTGAATTACACTCAAGCACGACAGGTGCTGGCTAATGAAGGATATGCATCGAGGACCATTTGGCCATTTAATTGTTCTTCTGCAGCATGACATGATTTTGTGAGCCTCTGCATAGGAACATTTAATTATTGGGAAGAGTAAAACAGTGCTAGGAGAGAATTGGCTTTCTTGCCCTGCCTTCCCCCCTCCTCCCTTCCTGTGTGCACACGCGTATACGCAGATGGGTACGCAGGTGCCCACACACAGAATGAGCCATTATCCTTTAGCATTAGAGCCTTTAGGAGCAGAGTGGAGTGACAGAGTTTCCCCAAGTCACCAGAGTTCAGCCTGAGCTGCAAAGGGTCATCGGTGGTGTTAAGGACTTTCCTGCACTAGTCTCCACTTATCTGCCCAGCCCTGTAACCACCCACTTGCCCCTAAAAGCATCCTGGTCTCCAGCTGATTCTCCAATTGATTTTATTTATTCAAAAATAGTGACTGCCCCTTCTGTGTGCTCAGGGCACCTCATACTGCTCACAGATCTTACACACATACTTAAATTATCTGTCCCTGGACTGTGAGTGCCTAACACGGGCTTGACATAGACATTCAATGAATCTAAAACTAGCAGCTAGTGAAGAAATGAACTGAATGAATGCTCCCCTTCTCACAGCCTAGCTTCACAATTTGACAAAGAGGTTGTTCTGCATTCTTTTATTCACACTCAAGTTACTAACCCTGGATAACATTCTGTTCTCAGATCTGTAGGGCTAGTTTCAGGGCTCAGAAAAGATCCATATTACAAATCTTTGCTTGGACCCTCCTTACAGTCTGCTTTATATTTATATTATGTTTCTATATTGTTTAAAGCCTCTCTTTAAACAGTGTTACATGAAAACATGCTGAAATTAACTACCAACAGACACAGTGGAAAAGGCATGGGAATAACCCTGTAGTCTGAATTTTGTAACAAACTAGCCATGACCATGATTAAGAAACTACCCATTCTTACATTTCATGCTCTCATTGGATCCAAAAGAACTTTGACTAAGTTATGTCACTCACCCAAGAATAATAGCAGGACACCTACTCTGTGGTTGGTCTTGGGTTACCATACTGGAGTTCACAGGAGGGGGATGGTAGACAGACATACACAGAAGACTATAATTATGCTTCATTTTGCTAAGTGGTGTGACAAAGAGCAGGGATAAAGACAGATGTGGCTGCCGAAAGGTCTGTCTCAAAGGACAAGGCAGTGTTAGCCAGGCTGGGGAGGGTGGTGAAAGGTACCTCCAGACAGTAAATTCCCTGGGAGAAAATTAGAGCATTGCAAACAACGGTAGAATGAATGAAAGGATGCAAGACACGTTCCAGAAAGGTCGATCCCAGGAGCAGTCACACTGCCCGTTCACTCAACCTAGCACAACTCTGGGATAGGTGGACACTATAGGGACCAGTAAGGGGACCTAGTTTAGGTCTGGGGCTGTCATTGGGATGGATGTCTGAGGAATGGCAATTTTGTTAACATCTGAGGGTAGGTAGGAGTCTGGCATCAAGAAGGGCACCCAGGGGAGGACCTGGTGCAGGGATGGAGCTGAGGTACTGAGGCCAGCCCCCCACCCCTCACTGTGGTTTCCTGTGATGGGAGTTTCCTTCTCCCATTTGAGCTTCACATTTTCCAATCCCTCCATGGCTCTCTGCAGTACATATGAGCATGGCCAGCCCTAGAGAGCAGAGATGGAGTTTCCAGATCTTAACAACCTGGTGTCTGGTCCTGTCCTTGCACACAGAGGCCTGTGCTCACAACCTGTCCCCCCGGGAATGATGAGGCTCATTACCTGCATTCTCGACACAAAAGTGCACCTGAAATTCAGGAGAATTTCAGAAGAAGCAAAGGCTCATTTCCAGTAGTCCAAACTCCATTCTTTTATTTGGATTTTCACAGGTCAGTTTTTCTTAAGGGCAATGGGGCCATGACAACACTCTCTAAACCAGAAGAGCAAGTTGTGAATTTATTTCCCTGGGTGCTCTACTGGTTACAGTGAAAACCTCCCAACCCTCCTCAGAGATAAAAATGGATAGAATTCCTGGAAGAAATCCTGGGAATAAAATAGTCCTCTGGACCCCAGAAGGCAGTGTGTTTGCCCACCAGGGTGCCTACCTCGTGTTTGTGTGCTTGTGAACAAAGCACATCCTGATTTGCAAAAGTTTTTACAAACAACCCAAATCATTTATGCGAAAAAACGAAATGCATACTGTCCCCATCTCTTGACGTTGAAAGGGCGAGGACACTGTTAGAAACAGTCTGCATCCTGTGTCGTGACAAGCAGAAGGATGCTCACACAGGACCAGGGTCCCGATCAAGGCTTTCTCCGAGAGCTGCTTTTTCCTCCAGCTACCCTGTCCACACGCCAGTGCCGCTGGCAGAATCATGAGAAGAGTAATTCTCCTGGAAAGTGAGGACCCTATCAGTCTATGTGAAGAAGAACAGAAATGTCTTTCCTTTTCAAACTATGAAAATGATCTCTACCCTCCAAGCAAGTTAGTTAGTTGAATTGTAAAGTATTAGCAGCCTGTGGTGAGCCAAAAAGGCGTTGTGGACCCCGTAGCGGATCTAGCCGTACTGGAGTACTCTTGAGTCCTTCCACAACGAGATCTACTGCTGCAGCTGAGTTTTCCTGAAACACTGAATGTGGATGGCTAATGTTTTTTGAAAACACACGAGGTTTTTACATAATTTATCTCTTAAAATAGACTTAAACAGCAACTGCACGAATTACTCTTCTTGGAAAAATCTAGTTATGACTAGTAAGAAATGTGATCCTCGTAGAAGGGTACCTTAATCAAAACTGATATGCCATTTTATAGCTGAAGGGTTTCTGTGTTTTCATCATTGACTGTATGCGTTGTTTTTGTTATGATGAGCAAGAATAAGCAGTTACTTGGTCATCAAGGTATATGGCTAAATTGGGGGGCACCTGAGTGCTGCCATCCGTTGGGTGATCAGCTCTTGGTTTCGGCTCAGGTCATGATCTCTGGGTTGTAAGATCGAGCCCAGAATCTGGCTCAGCACGATGTCTGCTAAAGATTCTCTCTCCCTGTCCCCCTGCCCCTCCCACCCTGCTCTCTCTTTCTCTCTCTCTCAAATAAATAAATAAATCTTTTTTTAAAAAAGGTATATGGCAAGATTTTTAAACTTGTTATAGATGAAACAATATAATTATCATAATGAAACAATAAGCAAAAAACCCAATTTTTACTGAGCCACTTGTGTATACCTGTAGGGAGAACTCTGGGCTAACCCTTGACTCCAGGCTAGTGCCAGACCTCTGGACCCAAGGAAAAAGCCAAGCTCTACCCATTCTCTGTATTTCAGGGAGCTTATTCCCAGGGTCAGTGAACCTGTTCATCTGCTAGTCAACAAACCTCTATTAAGTCCCTACTGTGTACCAGGCATTATTTCAGGTCCTGGGAACTTGGCAGTAGCTAAGACACAGTCCCTGCCTTCATTCAGCTTTAGGTGGAATGGAAGATAGAAATAAGGAAACATGGTGTGTGGGAAACTGTTTCGAGGGAAACCGCAGGTGCTGGGAGCTCAAAGGAGCAGCACCTCACTCAGGCTTAGAGGGTCCAAGAAGCCTCCTAGAAGGAAGGACAGTCTAAGCTAAGAACCCAAAGATGAGCTGAGCTTAACCAGGCAGGAAGAGAGCAAGAGAGAGGGTGTCCCAGGAGGAAAGAACAGCATGAGCAAAGGCCTGGAGAGAGGGCTCACTTAAGGAACCAGAAGTTAGCACATGGACCCTGTGTAAATTCAGACCCCTTGCTCTGGGTCTCTGGGTAACAAATCGGTTAAATAAACCCTACTAAAACTCTTTGAAAGAGCCATCCCGAAAATAGTGATAGGCATTTCTGAACAGTTCGTGAAAGTCCTTGGGTTGTAAATCAATATATGTTCACGGAAGCAGACCTGGTAGCTTCCAGAGCTTCTCTGTGTTTCTATCCGGAAGTGGTTGCTGCGATCTGTGACTTCCACCAGGACAGGAGCTGAGCTGAGGGGAAGGAAGCAAAGGGAGCAGGAAGTAGCTGAGCAGACAGGCAGTGCAGGGAATCAAGGGTCTGCTGCCCCGAGATGGGCAAACCCACCCACGCTACACACCAGAACAGCGGACAATCAAATTGAGGGCATGGAATCTTCTTAACCTTGTTGTCACAAACCCTTTCTAGCCATTACATTCAATTACATAAAAGAGGCCGGAAGGTTAATACAAACCCTGAACGTTGCTGAACAGTTAATAAAATCATAATACAGGAATTCAATGACCACAATCAATTATTAATGTAAAATCTGATTTAATAATGGAGAATAATGTCACCATGTTCATACCTCTCTAAGTGATGAATTGCTCCTTCCATTCAACAAATATTTGAGTGCCTACCACTTGCCGCATGTGAGATGCAGAACACTGGGAATATAAAGATAAAAAGATATACTCTTCAACCTCGGTGGATAAGATGGAAATCCCTACAAAAAGCTCGGGGAGAAAATAGTACCCTTTAGCCATGTTTTCTGTGGTCTTCCTTACTGAACGCTTGTTTCTTTTATGTTCCCTTTCTTTGGTCATTTGTCTAGAAATCCTCCCTCTTTGTCATAGAATTTTATGGCCTGACAGGTCCTTAGAGATCATATAGCTTTTTTTGTTTCCAGACCATAGGATCTAAAGTTTTCTTGGCAGTGCCTCATGGGTCACCTGTTGATAAATGACTGATAGTTCTATGTGTACTCATTCATTCATTTGACAAAGTATAGAAGACCTGCTTCTTCTAGCAGCAGCACAAGGCATTGAAGATGTAGCAGTGAGCAAAAAAACAGAGGTCTGAATGTTCACAGAGGTGCCCGTGTATGTGGCATTTAGAGTCCGTGTGGAAGGACATTAATGAAACCATATCACCAATGTAGATTTATGGCTGTGACACATGTGTGAAGCAGGGGTACATCTCACATGAGTGTTGGATAAATCCGGGATCCGACCCAGTCCGGGAGTTTCAGAAAAGGTTGCCCAGGCAAGCGGGGTGGGACCAAAGACCTGAAAGAGGGGTGTGCATTAGATAGGAGGGATGATGTGTGCAAATGCCTCAAGGTGGGAGGAATTGCGGTGTTTTCAAGAGGAAGGAAGAAAGCGATGGATGGAGTCCCGAGAATGAGGTGGGTTGTGGAGCAAAATGAAGCAGGTAGGTAGGGCCCCGTAAGCCCCTTTAAGCATTAAGGGGTTTCATGCCCAGAAGCATGGGAAGCCGTGCAAAAGGACAGTAGATTGGAGCACAGGGCTGGTGAGAGGATCACATTTGAACCTGAAAATTTCCCTCTGGCCACAGTGTGGAGAATGTACTGGAGGGCACTGCATATGGAGTCAGGCGTGGCAAGGGAGCTACTGGAGTGGTTCGGGCAAGACACGATGCTGTGTGGACCCAGGAGCTGGTGGTAGAGAAGCAGGTATGGCAGGTATGAATTGCCTCGTGACTCCCAAGGGGCAGGAAATGCTCCATTTCTTTTTTTAAAAATCAAACTATAGTTGGCTCCAAGTGACCACTCACCAATTGAGAGTGAATGACAACGTGGAGCCAGATTTTATGTCATTGTCGTGGGTCCCCATGTGACGTCATGGAGGGCCACTCATCTCTGGGGTCACTCTAGTACTCACACATAAAAAAATGGAGCAGGGATGTCAGAATTCTTGCATGGCTTGCAGTCTGTTTCCATCTAGAGAAGGCTGAGCTGTGTCTACCACTTGATTCTAAAAGGAATTTGGATCTGCATGACCCAAAATGCCAGCCATCTGTCCTTGTCTAAAAGTCAAAACCATAATAAGAGGCACGGACACTTGAAAACATTTATTCCAACCTATTGGAACACACACACACACACACACACACACACACACAACCATGTGCGTGTGCGCACACGCAAAATAGCAAAATAGATTGCTTGTAAATTATAGCTCTTTGGCTTCTGGCTTTTCAGTTGCTATAAAAGTTTCCAATCGCTGCCAGAGGAAGGCGTTCTCTACAGTTTAAAATAAACCCGAACAACCTACCTGCAAATCCACATGCGGTCTCTTTTCTATAGCAAAGCCGCTGGTCAGTTCACGGTGGCCTCTGCTTTGTGTCTTACCCAGCATAGGCCATTTGGAAGTGGACCGCTCTGCTGCTGGGATCAGCGACACCCCACCCCCCAACCCCAGCTTGGCCATGCAGAAGAACCCTCCCTATGGTTCCCAGGATGAAGGTGCCGGGCGTCCCCGCAGCCTCCGCCAACAGAGGTCCTGCACCCCAGGTGCTGCTGGAAGCACAGGGCAGGGCTCTTTTCCACCCCCACCACCCGGGACTGTACAAACCTGTCTCCTCTCCTAAACACGTTCACCCTTTCCCCTCACACCTCCTGCTCTTCTCGGCTATGTAATTCTTATTAGCCTAGATAGTTCATATAAAGAGTTGTGCCATTTGGGGCTAAGGATGATTTGGGGGACCACCTACCCCCACTCTGCTTGGATCAGAAAAAAGCTGTCACCTTCCCCTAGGGCAGAGGAGCCCACAACTCTGAAACCCAAAGGTCCAGGGGAAGAAGAAAGATACCTTTTTCCATTACTGGGGAATGGAAACTGCATTCCCACTGCAGAAAAAAAACCCAAAAAACAAAACAAAACAAAACAAAAAAACCCAAGGTGCTAATTAATTTATCAGTGAGTCACGCTGTGTCTGGTACTGCTTGGCTCCATCTATTGCCGTCTCCCTTCCCTTGAGGAGGACACCCTTCCATGGCCACTGAGTCCACAGCCTAGGTTGGGAAGACTCGGGTTCCTGCTGTGGCCACAGCTCTCGGCATGGCTCCTTACACAGAGGTCTTTGCACCACCTGACCACTCTTCAGGGGAGTCGAGCCGATTAGACAGAGGATGCATACCTGAGGGCCCCTGCGTGTGACCATGCGGGTATGCCTTGGTCGGGACACCTGGCCCAGGGACAATGGGCACTGTGATCCAGGCCACACTCAGCTGCATTCCACCAGCCGGGGTGCAAGAACCCCTTTTTTGAATCCACCCACTCAGAGACAGTCTTTTCTATAATCATTTTCCCTGACAGGGCGTCTGCTTCTATTTCACAGAAAGGCACTACTGGTGGGAGCAGGGACTCTGGGCACTTGACCTGGACACCTGCTCAGAGGTGAGACTGATCCCCCCAAACTCTGTCCCAGACCGATTCTGTATACTGGATGAGGGGTACCCCAGCTTGGGTAGGATTTATAAGGTAGGATCTTAAAAGATGCAGAGGGACTGAGAGGGCAATGCAGGGACAGAGCCCAGAGATGTGGGAGTACGTGAGAGCTGTAAGGTGGAGTGGAGCTGGTTGGTGGCAGTGACAGCATGGCCGGGTCACGGTGGAGATGAAGCCTGGGTGGGGAGCCATGGGTGCCTGTTCCCTGAGGCCAGCTATTGGGTTTGCCCGTACTCCCCAGACCTGAGAGGAGTGACCACCAGGCTCCTGTCAGGTACTGAGCGGCACCGGCCAACTCCTGGCCACTGCATGGCCTTGATATTTCCTTTAGCCTGTCTTGTACTTTAATAAGGGAACATATCACTTGGGGCAGCCTAAGGGTTTTCTTGGTCCCGGCAACCTAAAGGAGCATAGTCGCCAGCACAAAGTGTGGGAGTGAACAGACAACACAGAAGCCTGAGGAGGGTAGGAAACACCCCCTCCGTAACACACATTAGAGACGTAGGCCACACCTGCCACAGTATGAACTCGCCTCTGTTAGCCAGTTTAGGTCCTGAACTCCCGTGCAGAGTTTCTCAACTCGAACTTTCTGTCTCACCTCCACTCACCAGCCTGTCCTACCACCCGTGTCATTGCTCTGCACCAGGAGAGCAGATAACAAAAAGTAGGGCTGTGGAGTTATCAAACTTCTATTTCTTTTTTTTTTTTTTTAAGGATTTCATTTATTTGAGAAAAAGCAAGCACAAGCAAGGGCAGAGGAAGGCAGAGAGTGAAGCAGGCTCCCCACTGAGCAGGGAGCCCATTGCAGGGCTTGATCTCAGGATCCTGGGTTCATGACCTGAGCTGAAGGCAGTTGCCTAACCAACTGAGCCACCCAGCACTCTGCAAGCTTCTATTCTATCAGAATTTCCCTGCCAAAAAAAATTTCTTTCCTTCATTGCAATTCTCACTTGCAATCCTTATTTGTTCATTTGCTTTAAGCTCGGCTCCTCCACCACGTAATGAGCTTCTGGAGGACAGGGAGCCTCTACATGGCGTCCCTTGTGTCCAACATGCTCTCCTACCTACTTACTGAATCGAATTGAACGTGCCACGGTATGTACCTAAGGAACCTGTTTTCTACAGAATAACCACCTTGGTAGGCACTTTTCTCTCAACATTTGGGAACAAGGCTTTTAGAATTATCCTCAGAAAATTATTTTAAAGAGGCTCCATAAGTAAAAGAAGGCTTCATGTTTTAGGCAACCAACAGTAAATGAAAAACCGAACCATCCTAATATACCCCAAATCAGCGAAAATCCAGCTGTTTAGAGAAATGCTTTTAAGTGGCTGACTCTTGCATTTTTAATTCCCAAGATTTCTACTTTTCTGGCCTCTGCATATGCAAATTTGGGAAAGCCAGAGCGCTGACCCTCTGTTAAAAGAGCTGAAGTTTCCTGCGCATCTGTCCTAATGCAAGAAAGCTGTATTTCCAGACATGCTCGCATATTTTCTTTCTGATGGAAAAAAACCCCACTGGCGATACTTAAAATCCATATGATGGTTTTGGTCTCAACGTTTGTTGTCAATACTTAGACCTTCATTCTGGAACCAAGTTATTCATACTTGATGTGGATGTGCTTGGACAACAGAAAGAATTCATCAGTTTTGGGGTCTCCGAGTCCTGTCACCTCCCCCCAAGTCATGTGGGTAACTCTCTGACAGCGACTTGGGCCCAGTTGTGGGAACATGTAAATTGCACCATGGGACCCTAATCACTGTGAACCCAAGAGCCCCCAGGCTGACCCACAGCTCCAACCTCCTTGCCGGCTGGCCAGTTCAGCCCAGGTTTTCCACGTGTTCCCTGCACTCAACGGGATACTTAACTTCCCCAAGGAATTAATTAAATGGGCTTCGGGTCAGAATAAAACACCTTGACGTTGCACTGAAGGCTTTGAAATCCTCTGGGGCAATGGGAGATTTTCCCAGCAGCAGTTTTACTGAGTGTTACAAGGCACAGCAAGCCCTTCCTTTCCAAGCTCTGGCACCATTTCCCAGGACCCCACACACCGTGAGGCCAAGGTCACAGGGCTGGTCAGAGCAAAGCAGGGGGTGCGGGCTGGTCACAGAGAGGCAGTAAGCCTGTGCACCCATCCTGCCGCTTTGCCCCAGCGGGAGCTGTACTTGCAGAGCTCGGCACCTTGGCGGTCAGAGTTGACCCCACCACCATGAGACACATAAGAGGGCAGAGAACACTGGCCTGGAAACCAGATGCTCTGGGATCTCTTCCCCATACTGCCGACCTTGGGAAGGCGGGGCTGGGGACTTGGGCTATCTTGACATTCCTTGTTCTTCATGCCCACCTGACCCCGAAGCTACCCAGGGCCATGCTTATCCTAGGAGCCCCCCTGGGGTCTGTTTTGGGTCCTCGTTCCTGACCCAGCCCTGCTGACACCCATGCTCTGGCAACACTGAGGTGGAGGGGCCTGGCTGGGGAGGGGGGTGGACAGCACAGCACACGTGACAGACACTAAGGAATGTGCAGCCAGGGGTAACAATCCTGAAACTTCTCTGGTGACATTCACGCCCAGCCCTGTCTTGAGACTCACGCCCTACTTCCCTCAGCTCTGCTTCCTGCTCCATCACACTAGACTTTGCATAGTTTTGGTTTTATGGGGTTTTTTTGTTTTTGTTTTTTGTTTTTTATTTATTTATTTTTTTTTTTTTAGTTTTCTATAGTTTTTAAGCAAGTCGTGCTTCCACGCCCCTTGTTCATTTTCCACCGGCCAGTATGAATACTTTTCTTGAGAAACACAATTCCTTGCTGCACAAATCTGTTAGATGAGATTAATTGTAATTTGGATTTTTTTAAAAGTCCTCACAGATTTTTAAACCTTTTATTTTTGCCAACAGTGGCAAATGTATGACCAGAAACGGGGTTCCATCTGTAGGGAAATGGGCACCAGGCATTGAGCCAACCGCTTTACTCAAGCCATTTTATTACTCCAGTGAGCAGGTATCGACATCCCCACTTACAGATGAGGAACCTCTGGCTTCAAAGAGTTAAACCACTTGCCCCCAATCACACGAAGTAGCAGCGACCATCAATAGCAAAGGCGAGAATACCACGGTTTTGTTGGGAGGAATTTGTGCTAAGATGTATGCATATGTTTAAAATACTTCTTTATGATTATAAACGTGGGGACAACAGCCTAGGAGCTACAAGGAACCATCCCCCTACCAGATGACAAAGCCTGGAAAAGACACAGCAGTGGACACACTGCTGGGCTCACAGAGCAACAACTAGCTGGGTAGGAGATTCTGCGGGGCGGGGCAGGGGAGGAGGTTGGGGGTACAGCTCATCTGCGGGGAATTGCTGGTAACAGCAATGCTATGGGGAAATGGAGCCAGACAAAGGTCAGGAAGGAGCCCCCCACCCACCCCCCGCAAGTGAGCCTGTCCTCCCCACAAGAGCTGAAAACAATGAGTGATGCTCCCTGGCTCCTGGCAGAAGACAAAGCAAGTGCTCTCTGCGGGAGAAAGTCCACACTCCCCGTCCTGGTTGTAAGCCCACAATATCCATGCAGCTTAAGATCAAGCAGTGGCCTCATGGTCCGAGGTAACCAAATCCAAGAGAGCAAGGCACTGTGAGTCAGAGTGAGCGGAAACAAGGGACAGCAGCTATAGATGGCCAGGGGCAGTAGCCGTTGGAGTTGTCAGAGAAGACGGACTTGCTACGGATCGGTGATACAAGAAATAAAAAAATTCAGCCATGAAGATTATCAGCAAGACATGATGAGGAAGAGTAAGGTGAAATTTTAAAAATCAAAATTCTAGAAATGAGAAAAATACCAAAAAAGTTCCAATAAAAACGTAACTGAAGGGTCAACTAGGGGATTAGACAGTCGGAGGAAGAACCATAAATGAAGGTTTGTACCCGATTACCCGGAACATAAGGATGTGGAAGATATGAAAGAGATGATAAGAGAGAGGGATGAGACACCGCATCAGAATTGTGGCAGAAGAGAGCAGAGAGAAGAGAGAGACAATTTTCCAGGATTGAGGAAAAAACGTAAATCCACTGACCTAGGGAGCACACTGTGTCCCAGCCAGGAAAGACCATTAGATGGACAGATTTCAGCGGAGACGACCAGCAACCTCTGCTCCCTTACCGTTTGGGCCCAGCCTGCTGCCCAGGGAACCAGAAGCTGAGGAAAGAAGAGGAAACCGGGTCTGATTTTTCACTTCAGCCCCTCCCCCACCCTCTGCCTCCATGTTTGATATGGGATGGGGCAGGGGCACAGGGACAGAGGCAAAGAGCCCTCCCTGTAGGCCTTCTGTTTTATTTAATTTAATTTTTTAAAAGATTTTATTTATTTATTTGACACAGAGAGAGAGAAAACACAAGTTCACAAGAACCCAAGCAGAGCCACAGGCAGAGGGGGAAGCAGGCTCCCCACTGAGCAGAGAGCCTGATGCAGGGCTCAATCCCAGGACCCTGAGATCATGACCCTGAGTCAGAGGCAGACGCTTCACTGACTGAGCTACCCAGGCACCCTGGGCCTTCTGTTTTAAAAGACTTTCAAATCCTTGCTTTCCTTTTCGTGAGCTGTACCCCAGGGCTGGCCTGTTTTGACCAATCTTCTAGTCCTGCACTTCTTCTTCTTCTTCTTCTTCTTCTTCTTCTTTTAAGATTTTGTTTATTTATTTGACAGAGATCACAAGTAGGCAGAAAGGCAGGCAGAGAGTGGGGGAAGCAGCCTCCCTGCTGAGCAGAAAGCCCGACCCGGCGGGCGGGGCTCGATCCCACAACCCTGGGATCGTGACCTGAGCCGAAGGCAGAGGCTTAACCCACTGAGCCACCCAGGCACCCCTAGTCCTGCACTTCTGATAACACCTACAGCCTCTTGGCTAAAAACCTCTCCTGGGCAGGATCCTTCAGGATGACATGGGCCCCATTTCCCTCCATGGGGACATTCCTTGCCCTACCATCTGTCCTGGGTGGCCAGCTCCCATGGGTGCCTTCTCTCCCCTCTCCTAGCTGGTTACAGTCTCCCTCCTCAGGTGTACCCCACATGTCCAGGGACACCCGTCACCCTCTCTCCAGAACTGTCTGCTCTGGTAGCAGCATGGGCCAGGCCCAAGGGTTGTCTCCCCAGCTCAGTGAGCATTTGGCAACAAAGTGAGCTGCTAAGAGCTAACTTCAGTCTCTGTGAAGCCTTCTGTGGAGGCTCCCTCAACCTCCCTGTGGCCTGAGGTAGCAGGGGGAAGGCAGGCAGGGGAAATATTCTCTCCACTCTGCTCTGTCATGGAGCAGAGCCCCCACTGTACTGTGTCCAGGAGTTCCTTCCAAAGACTTCTTCTCAAGGAAACTCCAACCTCCTCATCTAGCCTGCGGTTGGCGGTTGTTGGATTGACCTGGTCCTATTTTAACTGCATCGACGAGTCTAGAACTTTCCTTTAGAACCAAGAGCTCTCAGCATTCCTTTTCCTCAGCGAGAACCTTGAGCATGGGTCCTGCGACAAGCAATGCGCTGGTCTGTCATTTGAAATTGACATAGACAGCAGAGAACTGTGCTGAAGCCCGATGACTATGTGTGGAGCTTATGTTGGGCGATGCTCTAATTTGGCTTCAGATGTTTCCGTCAGGTCATAAACAGCAACCAGCAGGTGTATGCATACTCGGCGCTTACCTTTTGCTGTGTTGGGCTTCGTCATTTTTTTGTCTCACCGGAAGACAGACAGTCATTGGTCTTCCCTTCTCTCTTCCACCCTCCACCTCCTTACCCTCTACTTTGTTCTCATCCCAAAGGAAAGGACTCTCCTGGCCTCCAGCCGTCAGCTCCAGATGCGCGTGTGTGCACGCTCACACACAGGCCTGTGCCCCTACGCTGCAAACTGCACCTGTGCAGAGGGGCTGGGGGGACCCCAATTTGTCCCTGCGGGGCCACACACTGACGGACCCCGGGGCTTAGCTCCGTTTCCTTTGTCATTCCCTTTGTTCCACACTTCGACTCCGTACTCCGTGCCACAGGAAAATAACATGTCTCTGAACCCTTTTCATCCAGAAAACAAGCAAAGGAGTGTATCTAATTATCACTAGGTTGTTTCATTTCCCAAGGAGAGAACCATGCAGATAAAATAACATGCTGAAAGCAATCTGAGGTCCTCCTTTTCAGTCATTTTCGGTAGCTATGTTTTTCTCTGTCTCTTGGGTATGCTGAACAGATCCACAGCCTCTCACTCAAAACCTTTAAGGCCAAATGTGTTTCAGGCTTCAGAAATGTTCAGTTAGGGAGAAGGTAATATAGTGCAAATATCGTATTTTATGTCACAGCCCCAGGGGCTAGGATAGTACCTCATAATTAAACTCATTAACAGTTCTGTGGCAAAGACTCTGAGCAGTCACCCTACGAAGAACGAAGAAAGATCTTTATTTGCCTCAGACCATTTTAGGTCAGGTTTCACCACCAAATGAGAGGAAGAAAGAAAAAAAGAAAAAAAACCCTCAGTTTTTGGACTTTGGGATTGTAGAGAATGCATCATGAACTTGTATTCCCAATTGTTTTGACTTGCCCCATAAAAATCAGTTGCTACATCTTCTTTTTCCCTTCTGCTTATGTCTTCCTTTGTTCATGTTATTGGTCTGATGTTGGAATTTTTCCCTTGTCCTCCCCCAGTCTTATCATTCTTAAGTACCTCAGGTCTAACCACCAAACTAGTTTTCACTTGAGAATCTGGTAGTTGCAATCTCCTTTGTGCACAGAGAACATTCTGGCACAGAGACAAGTGGCCTGGACTTGGCTTGGAGGCTTCTTATAAAGCAGATTTCTGTCTTAACACAGCTTTGCAGCCACAACCTGAGCGACTTACTAAAAAATATAGGGCCTCCGGGGTTTGATGAGCTAACACTAAAATTCCAGGTGCTGCTGCTGCCTCATCCCTCATTTATTGGTTAAATCAATGAGGGATTAGCCAACGGTTCCTAAGCAACCGATCTCATAAGGCTGCATGAGAGCTGCGTTCCGGTTGCAGACGACTTTCTGAAGGAGCTTGGAGTTATATACCGTCCTCTGTTTATGCCAGGAGAGAAAATCTTCAGAACACCATCCCGTAGGATGTCATCGGATGTTTCCAACAGCAGGTGTCCATCTTATACCACTCCGGTGTCCTCAGCAGTGGGTCGTGGCTCCAGGTCTCAGGCAATTCACTCTGAAATTAGTAATCTCTTTGTGCAACCAAATAAATAGCATTATTTACAAGAGCCAAAGTGGGGAAGCAACCCAGGTGTCCACTGACATGTGAGAAGATCAACCAAACATGGCATATGCATGCAATAGAACATTACTCAGCCCGAATGAGGATGGAAGTTCCAACCCTGCTACAACATGAATGAATTTGGAGGACATGATGCTAAGTCCTAGAAAGACAAAGAGCATATGGTTCCTCTTATATGGGGTATCCAAAGTCATCAGATTCCCCAAGACAGCAATTCCAATGGTGGCCGCCAGGGGCAGGCGGGAGCAGGGAGCAGGAGCTGTGGCTGAATGGGGATGGAGAGTTTCAGCTTTGCAAGATGGGAGAGTTCAGAGATGCCTTGCACAAGGGGAATATACTTCACACTAGTGAACTGCACACTCAAAGAGGGTTCAGATTGTAAAACTTGTATGTATCTTACCATAGTTAAAAATAAAAACAAAAACTAGCTCCTAAAACAAAAAAAGGCAGGGGGAGGAAAACCTGACACGTTACGACATGCATGAGCCTTGGGGACATATAAATAAGCCAGATCCGAAAGGACTAATACTGTACGGTTCCACTCACAAGAGGAACCCTGAGCAGTCACATTCCCAGAGACAAAGAGTAAAATTGGCCGCCAGGGGCCAGGGAAGGGGCAAGGGAATAATAGGGAACTGTTGTTTCATGGGTGCGGGTTTCTATTTGGGAAGACGAAGGGGTTCTGGAAGTGGGCGGGGAGTGACAGCCTCCCAACAAAGTGAGTACGCACGCTGCTTCTGAACCACACACTTACAAACTGATAAAATGGCCCATGTTGGATTCTATATTTCTACCACAATAAACAAAGAATGGTTAATGCAAATGAAGATAACTCCTGGGTAGCAGAAATGCTTTCTGCTTCAGGTACTAATGGGAGCCCCAAATGACAGAACCAGGCGTTCACATACACCTAAAATTAAAAAGCAAGAGGAACAACAACAACAACAAATGGGAGCAATCCCCTCCACGAAGAAAATCTTCAAAACAGGCTCATCCAGTTTGCTTTTGTGTGTAAACATTCTGAATTTACAGCAGGAATGACTTTGAAAGAGGGACACCAAGTGAATCTCAGCTGTAAGAAAACTAGGACACAGTTATCATTTATAGAAACAGGTGCAACTGGTTTTCTTTGGGATTTTTTTTTTCTTTAGGGTTTTTATTTTTTCCCCTCCACTCTCTTCATGATAAATAAAAGCAGGCGCCATTGTCAAATGAACCAGGAGTCTTTGGTCACAACTGTTGGCAAATTGCTAAATTCCATGAAGGTCAAGTTTCTCTCAAATGCCTGTGCACCCTGATTTCTTGGCCCTATTGATACCTCTGGCCCCAGCGTCGGCATCCACTCCATTGTTGCGCATAGGAGTGAGGGTTCACAATGCACACAATTATTCCTTGGTGGAGTCTCCGCTGAGTCAAATGCAACTGTCAAGCCCTTTCCACCTTTTCCAATGCTGTTTCTCAACCGTGGCCCCACAGAATCACCTGGGAGATTTTTAAAACCCCAATGCCCAGGCCTGCCCTTCAGTCAAACAAAATCAGAATCCCTGGGGCTGAGATCCACAGTGGAGATCACTGTTTTACAGTAACTCTATAATCTTTTATATGGTATCTGTGAGAGTAATAACACTACTTTTCACCTTAAGAATATGTCCTCTGTTTTCTGTCCTCTATTGTGCTCTTTCCTTTGAAAATCCCACCAGTAATACTATGAGAAGCTCATATCCCACTCCCACTTCTCAAAATAATTGGTTGAATTATAAACTAATAATTGGCTTCCAGTAGACATATATTTACTGAGCACCTACTATTCTAGACCCTGGGGATATATTGGTGAACAGACAACTTGCTGACCTTCCTGGGAGCTCACTTTCTAGAGGAGGCAGACGTACCCCTTTTGGCCAGAACATTCATCATTTCCAGCTGGCTGTCTACGACTCACAGTTGAGTTCCTCTTGGGGAGCTGTCTCCCGGAAGGCCAGCCTGCAGCCAGTGATTGGTCCCTGAAGAGTAGTGTGCAAAGACCAGGTCTTCTCCCCTCGATCTGGGGCAATCCGGAGCCATCCAGAACTTCCCCTTGGGATTGGCAGAGGCTTCTGGTACCACTGAACCCAGGGCTCCCTTTGTCCAGGCCTCCTTTCCTTGCCCCCACCCTTGCATATGTTGATTCCAGTAACTGTCCAACATGCAAAACCCCATCTTAGGTAGTTTCCCAGGGAACTCGCCTCAAGTCTGGGATGGATATTAGGACACAGTAGTGGAGGTGGGCGAGTTGGAGTGGTTGCAGGTGTCTGTTGGAGGTAGAGCTATGGATTCAATGTGAGCTGTAAGGAAAAGAGGAAGAAGGGATGCTTCCTGGGGTTGGGACCCAAGCAGGTGATGCTCATGCTATTTTCTGATTCTCTGGGGGAGAAACACTGGCTACAGAATTTTTGGCATGTTCCAAAATAAGGGCTTCCAACTACACTTTGTAAATTAGTAAATGCTCCCTTAGTAATAGCTATTCATTTTTCATGTTCTAAGCAGTTTAGGTATATTGAATACCTTAACTCATTAATTTTCACAGCAGCCCTACAAGGTAGGTATTGTTTCCATGTTCCTGAAAGCCCTCAGATTCCACCTCTCACCATTTGCTTCCTCCAGCTCCAGTCAATAGGCTGCCTTGACTTTCTCCCCTTCTTGGCATGCACCTTATGCTCTGTGACCTGAGTGGACTCAGGCCCTTTGTATGTGCTATCCTCCACATAGAACCTTTTCCCCCCACTGCCACCTCCACCCCTGTGTCACCTTCTTCAGGGATGGCCTCAAAAAATCACTTCCTCAAAGTGGTTTCTCTTGTCCTCCCAATGTTAATCAATTGGGTTTTCCTGGTCTCAAAGAATCTTAAAATATTTTTTATTGATTAACTCTATAGTATTTACTTTATTGAATGAGCCTATGATATTGAATATTTCCACTTTATTAACCCTATAACATTTCTTTGATGATTCACTATAATTATAATTAAATGACTATTTGTGCAATGAATCTCTTTTCTCATATATTTTAAACTTCATGAAAGCAGGTACTGTTTTGCTCTGCTCTTTCCCCTAGCTCAATTCCTGGCACCTATTAAGCTCTAAAGAAATATTTGTTGGATGAATGATGGAAATATTGAGACTTGATGAGATTACAAAAGTTTCCAAGGTTGTTAGTTTGTGGCAGAGCTGAGATGTGAACTCAGGTATGTTTTACTCCAAAGGTCAAAATACATCATAATTTGCTGACCTAAGTTGGGTAGGCTAACCCATCTAACTGGCCAATAATGTGAGTTTGAGCCCCACATTGGGTGTAGAGATTACCTAAATTAAAAAAAAAAAATAGAAGCAATAAACAAAATGTGGTGTATTTATGTAAGAATGCTTCCCCCAAACTAGATTAAAACATGAGTTCCTCTAACTCCCGGGCTTCATTGGGACCTCTCCCAGAATAGCAAGGTAATAGTAATACTCCCTCCACTCAGGCAATTCTAAAACAGATTCAAGTTCACATGTGTACTCAACATGATGCTAAAGAATGGGGGTGGGACGGGTTGGGGTAGAGGGACAGGAAGCCATGAAAATGAATAGTCAACTAGAATTCTCAGAAACTGAGATGGGAGTGTTCTAACAGATACGATCATTCCTAATTGACAAAAATATCCACCAGAAAAACCTCTTTTATTTCAACCCTCACAACAAATCTTTTTAAAATGGGTTAGTCCATGGGGGCATCTGGGTAGCTCAGTCGGTTAAGCATCTGCCTTTGGCTCAGGTCACGATCCCAGGGTCCTGGGATTGAGCACGTATTGGGCTCTCTGCTCATTGGGAAGTCTGCTTCTCCCTCTGCACCTCCCCCTGCTCATGCGCTCTCTTTCTCTCTCACTATCTATCCCTCTCTCAAATAAAAAAATAAAACCTTTTAAAAAATAATACAAAATGAGTTAGCCCACTTTCCTGCAAAAATAAATACTATTTGCTAAACAAAATCCAATTTTTTAGTAAGGATAGAATCTCATGGGGACCCAAGGAGACAGCTCTGCTTTAATGGGAACTTGGAGAAAGCCAGGCACATAGCAGAGAACACCTTGGGTCAGTGAGCTCAGGACAAATTCTGCCTTTTCCTAAGACTCAGCTGGTGAGTGGGACCAGGGCGATTAATCCATGTGGACCTGTGTGTCTTCGTCTGAAAAATGATGATAATGGATTTAATTTAAGTAATCTCTGCACTCAATGTGGGGCTTGAACGCATGACCTTGAGATCATGAGTCACATGCTCTACTGGCTGAGCCAGCCAGACACCCCTTGAGGAAGCATTCCTGAGCTCTCGTACATATTAGCTTAATCCAGATATTATTTTCTAAGAAATTCTGCTCACTGATTTCATGATCCACTAATGGATTGCAAGGGTGGTTTGAAAACCCCCACCCTTGCCCCAGATTAGTGATTCTCAACAAAGAACTGGCTGAGTATGGATAAACCTTTAAAATACACAGGGATTTATTTATTTTGAAAACTAAAGGTCATGTTATCTTTGTCACTTGACTCATTCTTCAAAAAGCTCAGTGAAAACCCCCACTTTCTCATTGAGAATTCTAGAGTGGCGGCCATTCTGGTTGGTTGAGGTTAATTTAAAACTTCCCCTTCCTTTAGGTACCATAGAATTTACATCAGGAGTAATGAGGGATCAGCGCTCAGTAGTACATAATCAAGCCAAAGGCGTGGGCAGTGAAGAGAATGCAGAGGGGAATGAGGAATGAATCCTTTCCTCTTCTGTGACTTAAGGCAGTTGAAGTGGTGGTCTCCATGATTCCTTCCAGTTGCAATTTTCTATGAGTAAATTACTGTGCCTACAACCCTTAGGTCTGAAATGACCTGGCATTTTCAAAGGGTCTGGAACTTCATGGGTGTCAGCAGAGAAAGGTGAAAATGTTCTGCTCATTCAGGAGCAGGAGGTGAGACCTCCTGACCTCTTTGCACCCATCCTGGACAATGAACCCTCCTATCAGTCCAGGGTTACCGGAAATATGGGTGACTCAAGGGCTGGGCTGAACCACAGAAAGACAGCAGAGATCTTGCCTTTGAGACCTTCAAACAAGTGTATTATATGAAAATCTGCCAGCTCATTTTCTTTGTATCTTGGGGACCTAAACAAGCATCAGTGTGCTGGGATTGAAAATCAAGCTCCCTAGCCCAGATCACACCCCAGAATGTCAGCTGTGCCTAGCACCTCCCCAAACCTGGAAAGGCATTGCTGCTCTTATGAACTGGAAAGTTTAAGACTCACACAAAAGGATGAGGGCTAGCTTATCCTCGAGTTAGGGAACAGAATAGGGTCCCTTGGCTCCCAGTCCAATCCTTGGGTACTTATCCTTGTGTCTGAATGGAGGGAAATTCTCAGGAATGAAAAAACAGTATCTTACTATCGAGTCCTTCATGAGCACCTATCACATGCCAGGCTCTGCTCTAAGAGTTTCATGTGCATTAATTAATTCAATTTTAAAATACAAACCCTATGAAACTGATACCATTTTTATCCCCGTTTCCAAGCTAAGTAGACTCAGGGTGGTAGATGGGGTTTTTTCACTCCCTCCAGGCCCAAGGTTACTTTCAAAGTTCGAATTAGGGAGTATGGAGCTAACTGTGTCTTACTGAACAAAACCAAGATGGCCTTTGCCTGGGCTTCTCTGAGTCATGGATAAATACGTTAGAGAAGGAAATGAATTCAATTGAGCTAATTCAAATTTCATGCCATTTAATTTTAATGGGAAGAATATTAGCCCATAAATAACACTTTTAAAGAGTTGGAATATGAATATGCAATTCATTGTTGGGCTGAAGATATTATTTCAACATCATTTAATCTGATTCATCTCAGGGGAAATGAAGGAGACATTTTTAGTGGCCGCAGAGGTAGTTGACTGAAATTCTAATAAAACTGACAATGGATGAATAAAGCATTGTCCCATGACCGAAGACCAGAGATGAAGCACCTTGGAAGCATCTGGGGGCCCAGCTCAAGGCAGATATGTGACCCCTTCTCTTTTCCATGCTTAACGTTCCCAGGAGTCAGGTGGAGAAGTTATGATGCTGATCACAGCAGGTGACTGCTGAAATTGCTGCCTGCTCTTCTTTCTCCCTCACTACTGTGAGCCCTGTGATGGAAGTCATGGCCTTGAGGGTCTTTTAGCCCTCTTGAGGAGCTTCTAGCCCAATGCCTTTGAAGGAATTATTTTCTTAAGAATTTATTTATTTATTTATTTATTTTAGAGTGAGGAGGGGGATGGGCAGAGGGAGAGAGAATCTGAAGCTGACTCTGGGTTGAGCGTGGAGCCTGACTTTGGGCTCGATCTCCCAACCATGAGATGATGACCTGAACTGAAATCAAGAGTTGGACGCCCAACCAACTGAGCTACCCAGGCTCCCCTGAATGAATTATCAATGCTGATGGCCAGCACTGCCGAGTGCAGACACTGACCTCTTCCCTCAGATACATTCCTCAACCTAAAAGGACTTTGGTGTCCTGTGGGTCCACCCATACCTCACCCTGCTCATCCAGCAACATTCATAAAATAAACCAACTACGTATATTTCTGACTTTCACCAACCCCACAGCAGCATTTCCAGATAAATTCTGGGAATGTTCAAGAACATTCCAAGGGAGATAAGGAAAGGTTTCCCTGAGAAGAAAGCTTGTAAAACTCTGGGTTAAATTCAAAGAAATGTTTCTTTATGGAGGATTTATTACAGCCTTTGATATGCTACCAAGTGCTATGATATTCCTAGGAGGGCATGCAGAATTCAGATTTTCTTAGTTTGGGTTTCCTCAGAAGCAGACCCTGAGACAAAGATTTAGTATAAGTAATTTATTTTGGATCTATTCCTAGGAAACACGTAGGGGTGAAATGAGACAAGAAAGAGAAAACTGCAATAAGCAAGTTTTTAAAAGCTCATTACCTGTCATGGACTGAACGTTTGTACCCCCTCAAAATTCATGATTTGAAGCCCCAGCCCTCAGTGTGGCTGAATCTGGAGATAGAGCCTTCATAGTGTAATTAAGGCTAAATGATGTCATAAGGGTGAGGCCCTGGTCCAATAGGATTTGTATCCTTGTAAGAAGAGACACAGAGAACTTGCTCACTCTTTCCACTTGCGTATATGTCCCAAAGAAAGGCCGTGTGAGGACTTAGTGAGAAAACAGCCATCTGCAAGCCAGAGAGAGGATTCTCATCAGAACCCGAACTCAGCAGGAACATTAAACTTCGATTTCCAGCTTCCAGAACTGTGAGAAAGTAAACTTGTATTTCAGTCATCCAGGCATTTCGCTCTGGCAGCCCCAGCTGACTAAGGCGTTCCCACTGTGAGTGTCTGGAGCTTAGGCCTTCCAAGAGTCAGAGGAAAACATGCACCAGAGACATGGTTAAACCACAGGGAAACAAGTCACAGAGCTTGACTTTGAAATCTCCCAACAAGAAGGCGACCCAGAGCAAGCTCTCTGTGCTGGAGGAGTCCCTGACAAACCTGAAACGGAGTGAACAACGCAACCACAGCCATTTACCCGTCATCCCAGCTGTGGTGGCTTCTTCAGTCTGAGGAGATTATGGCGACTGAGTTACCTGAGACCCAGGGAGGAGGGAGCTGGGGTATGTATATCCCAGTCCCTGTCAGTCATCTGCAGATGGCTGCTCCAAGGCCATACACTTCCTGGCACTTCCAGTCTGCAGTGCAGGTGGCAAGGCGGGCTCTAGACCAAAGAAAGTTCTCAGGTAAGAGATGTAGGTACTGCTTGCTGGGAGTTGGCTAGTGGGCCTGAGGGGCAAGGAGACATGTCTAGACATCAACAGCACCTGGATTATTTTCCAAGCATGTACTAGTACCATGTGGAATAGTTAGGCTCCTTGACACCAATCAGAAAGCTCTGCTCTAGACCAATTTCAAACCCTCTGGAAAAACTTGGTTTCCTGTCAGAATCTGTCCATCTGCTTAGACTCATCTATATTAGTCTGCTTGAGCTGCCATGACAAAGTACCCCAGGTTGGGTGGCTGAAACAACAGTAGTTTATTTTCTCATGGTTCTGGAGGCTAGAAGTCCGAGATCAAGGTATCAGTGTGGCTCGTTCCTTCTGTGACCTCTCTCCTTGGCTAGTAGGTAGCCATCTTCTCCCTATCTTCCCTTGGTCTTCCCTCTTTCTGTAACCCTAACGCTAACCCTAACCCTAGTCTCCTTCTCTTGTAAGAAGCCCAGTCAGATTGTGAGGCCCACCTTCATGACCTCACTTGAACTTAATCATCTCTTTAAAGACCCTGTCTCCAAATACAGTCATGTTCTGAAGTACTAGACGTTAGAACTGGAACGTATGAATTTTAGAGGGACACAATCCAACCCATAGCACCATCTTACCCCCACTGGCATCAAGGAAATTCACTTGAAAAAAACCAAAGTCCTCTGAAGACAGCCGGACTTGCCTCAAACCTGATCCCATAGATGGGCATGGCTGAAAAAACACATCACTGTGAGGGGGCGTTTCTCAGTCAGCTGAGGCCCATCCAATAGGCCACGGAGAGGCTTGCTTGGTCATCAGACACTTAGGGTCCCCAATACATTGGGAAGACCTGCCCTGCAGTGAGAGACAAGATCTCAGTCCAACCTTGCAACATCCAAGTCTCCTAACTTCCCCTCCCAATTCCATGATCCATTCGTTGGACATAAGGCCCTTCCATACACCAGGCCACCTTCTAGGCACCAGAGAAACAACAAGGAACCAAATGGAGGAGGTAGTATTGTGGGGAGGGCACAGATAAACAAGATGGAAAGAAAGACAACGCCTAGCATATCAGCGGTCATCAGCGCGAAAGAGAGAAATAAAGTAGGAGGAGGACACTGTGGTGTGTTGGGGGCTCACAGTGTGGACAGAGGGCTGAGGCCTCACTGAAATGTGGCATTTGAGGGAAGACCTGAGGGAGGCAGGGGCCAGTGATGGGGCATTGGGGAAGAGCCTGGTGCTGGCAGGAAGGATGGTGACATGAGGGCTGGGTGGTTAAGGACAGCATGAGGCCCTGGCTTCACTCTGGGTGATAGGGGGCCCCATTGAGGGCTTTGGTGAGGAGGAACATGACTTTACAGAGGTGCATGAAGAACAGGCTGCAAGAGAGTGAGCACACGGGTGGGAAACCAGCTGCAAAGCCCTTGGCAAAATCCAGGTAAGGGATGACAGTCATTTGGATGAAGGTGATGGCAGTGGAAGGAGGAGAAAGTGAGAAGCCATATTTTTTTTCCTTTTTTATAATTTTTATTTGACCACTTAATAGTTAATTCACTATTTGAATTCATCTCCTGTAACATTTCTCTTTTTATTTTTTTTTAAGATTTTATTTATTTATTTGATACAGAGAGAGAGATCACAAGTAGGCAGAGAGGCAGGCAAAGAGAGAGAGAGGAGGAAGCAGGCTCCCTGCCGAGCAGAGAGCGCAATGTCGGACTCAGTCCCAGGACCCTGAGATCATGACCTGAGCTGAAGGCAAAGGCTTAACCCACTGAGCCACCCAGGTGCCCTCTCAGTCTTTTTAAAAATAGACAATTTTTAGAGGTGTTTTAGGTCCACTGCAAAATTGAGCCGAAAGCTCCCATATACCCCTCCCCCCCACATGCACACAGCCTCCCTATTACCAACATCCCTCACCATAGTGGTCCATTCATTACCATCCATGAACCTGCACTGACACGTCATTAACACCTAAAGTCCGTAATGGACATTAGTATTCATTCTTGGTGTTGTACATTCTGTGGGTTTGGACAAATGTACAATAGCATGTATCCCCCATTGCAGGGTCACACAGAGTAGTTTCATTGCCCTAAAAGTCTTCGGGGGGGCACCTGGGTGGCTCAGTGGGTTAAAGCCTCTGCTTTTGGCTCAGGTCATGATCCCAGGGTCCTGGGATCGAGCCCCAAGTCGGGCTCTCTGCTCAGCGGGGAGCCTGCTTCCTCCTCTCTCTCTCTGCCTGCCTCTCTGCCTACCTGTGATCTCTGTCCGTCAAATAAATAAATTTAAAAAAAAAACAAAACTCTTCGGGGCTTCCACCTATTCCTCCCTCCCTCCCCACAAACCCTCGGCAACCACTGATCTTCCTATCGTCTCCGTAATTTTGCCTTTTCCTGAATGTCATATGGCTGCCATGTAGCTTTTTCACACTGATTTCTTTCACTGAGTGACATGCAATGTAAATTTCCCCCTTGTCTTTTTGTGGCCTGGGAGCTTTCTTTCTTTTTTTTTTTTTAAGAGCTAAATAATATTCCACTGTCTGGATGTACACAGCTTATTCATCTCTTCACCCACTGAAGGACATCTCGCTTGCCTTGGAGTTTTGACACTTAGGGATTCTGGAAGTATTCTGAAGGGAGGATCAACACGACTTCCTGACAGGTTGGGGGGGTTTGTGGGTGATGACTCCAAGAAGGCTGCCCCGGTATCTGGCCAGGGCAGCTGAAAGAGAGGAATCACTCAAATCCTTGCTCACACAGGGGACAGGGAGGTGACATACACTGCTGATGGCCACAGCAGTGATCATAACTCTGGTGTGCAGACCCTCAGCTTTGTGCCAGGCTGGGATAAGCATACTGTGTGCTTTATCTCGCATCACACACCAGCCCTAGGAGGTAGATGCTATAAACCTTCTCATTTTACAAATAGATGAGTGGCTTATTTGCTCAAGGTCAAGTGGGTATGTGCACACTTGGCTCCCGAGACAGTAAATATTTATTATACGATAGCTGACATTTAATGCAAGTGCATCAGTCTAGTTAATGTAGATCTCCCCAAACCATGGTACATTCACAGAGAAATTAATATCACTGTGGAAGCCTTTGTGGGAGGCAGCTAGCTGGCCATTTCATTGATGATAACAGAACACGGTGGCAGGGACTGAGTCCTTCTCATTCCCATAAAGTGAAGAGCTCATGACACAGGTTGGGTGTTCCCTAAACACGAGCTATGAGTTTGGAGAGGTCAAGAATGTTCCTGAGTGCCTAAGAGAAAACTGTATAACTGGAAACCTTACCTGTACATTTTCGCTGTGGATGTGACAGAAAGTATTAAAACTCTTCTAGGATTTCTTTGAGTAGATACAAAACCATCACGTCTATCAGTGGTTTTCAAGAGCCATCTTCTGACCAATCTGGGCTGTGATGTTTCCACCCATCTGGAAAATGGGTGTTCTGCAAAAATCAGAAACATGCAGGGAGTTTTCATTAAACCAAATGTATTTCACTTAAAGCACTCTCCTGTTGTTTGAGATTCATCTTTGTGTGTGTATGTGTTTGTGTGTGTGTATGCTTAAAATGTCCGTTTAATATAAAATAATAGTAAAGTTTGCTTACTTAAATGAACTTATTCCAGCAAAATAAAAGTTTGGAAACCCATGTCAGTCTCCCCATTTTGTCATTGTTGCTGCTGGTTGTGAAATTTACCAACCCAAGGAATCCAAAGTTCTGTCGATCTTCCATAATTGACATAAACTCAGTCGACTGCAAAGCAGTCAGAAATGTGAGCCTCCAATGTAGAACGATCAAGAGTTAGGACAAGTCAATTTTGTTGCCAGGCAAAACATGCATTAATTACCCACCACACATTACCCTGAGCTAGGCAGGCCTCATGCAGAGACACCAACTCAGAACGAATCATTTTCCTTCACTGTTACCGAGACCACTGCCAAAGCTGCCCTAGTCACACAGGGTCACACCTGTGTACACACCTTGCAGAAGTCAGCCTGTAAATTTAGCAGCCACAACCTGTTCATGCTGTTGAAGGAATCACATAGCGGGGAAGATACAGTACATTCTACATAAGCTGAGGGCAGGGTGTTGAGCCAGCACCCTGGGACCTGGTTATTTCTTCCTCTCTTCCTGTTCCTTCTCCGGTTTCTTTGACCAGCATTTTAAGCCAGCATTTCAAGAACCACAGGATGGGGGACATGCCAAACAATCATGTTTTGTCTAAGATGTATTGATTATAATTGGCTCCCTGGGCCTCCTGACATAGTAAAAGAAAAATTGGAAACCAAGTAGCACATCAGCAAAATACACTGTTTTTCTACTTCTAGCTACCCACCGAGGATCTTTCCATTACCTCTTTTAAAGAAAGAAGGAGCATTCAGTAGGAGCGTGCCAGCATTTTAAAACCACATTAGAAGAAAAGGCTGCGTCTTTGCTCACAGCATACATTTCCTCCAAACCTCATAGGGAAGTCCATCAGATACAATGAAATGTAGGTCGCAAGAAAAGAGAGAGGCTGAGAACACATGATTCATGAGACATTGAGGGGTAGGTCCCCTAGGAGCGCTTCTTTGCAAAGAAAGTGCATGTTGTCAAGCTTGTCTGCAAAGACGTTTAACTCTTCAGCTCAAATACAAAGCATTTACGTTGTGTGAACAGTGCTCGCTCTTCAATGATTCAAAAAAATCAATACCAAGCCTGATCACTCCATTTCTCTCCTTGAGTTCCTGTGCAAACACAGCCAGAGTGTCAAGGCCCAAGAAAAGAACTTTCCAGGACCTCTGCCCCGTGTTGCAGGACACCGTTGAGTGAGTGACATACGACCGTTCCTGGCTACGAGGTCCAAACTCAGGGTTGGCGGTCCTTGTTACAAGGCTGGAGGAGAGCAATCTCTTTTCTGCCTACAACCTGAATGGGTTGCCCCATGAACACCTCCTCTTTATAGCCAAATAGTAGCCCTCTACTGGCTTGAGTGTTAAAATTAAGATGACCTTAAGGCGTCCTCTAGTGATGTGATGAGTCCCCAAAAACATGTCTCAGGTTCAGCCTCCCTCTCATCCCATGCCCATCTACCTTAGGAGGAAATGCTGGCCCTGTCCCTCAGGGGGTGGACCTGGCACAGACACAGTGCCCGGCTCCTGACCCTCCACGCTTCGCAACTGAGAGAAGGTCTCAGGATTCTACCGAGAGGCGCAGACTCGCCTCCTCCCCAACTCATGGCCAACACCTGTGCCCATGTTACTAAGTGAAAGAAGCGAGTTCAGAAAGGCTCCGTATGGTGGGGTTCCAGCTACATGACATTCTGGAAAAGGCAAACCACAGATAGTGTAAAAAGATCAGTGGTAGACAGGGGTTGGGGAAAGTGGGAGGGAGGGACGGGTGCAGCAAAGGACATTTTCAGGGCTGCTCTGTATGATGCTATGATGATGGAGACATGACATTAAGAATTTGCTAAAACCCGCAGAACATACAACACTGTAAGTGATTGCTAATGGAGACGACAGACTTTAGTTAGTCATGGTGTGTATCAAAAAAAACAAAACAAAACAAAACAAAACAAAACCTAAATTTATTCTGGAAGTAAGAAGTCAAAAGTGGGTCTCTACAACTGTGTTCTTTCTAGACCTCCAGAGAGGATCCATCCCATTGCTCCTTCTAGCTCCCAGAGGCTGTCTACACCCTTTGGCTCCTGGGTTCCTTCCTCTGTCTTCAAAAAAGATCCTTTAAAGGGATGTTTATGGGGCCCCTGGGTGGCTCAGTCGCGTAAGTGTTTGACTGTCAATAATCTCTACTCAGATCTTGATCTCAGGGTCATGAATTCAAGCCCTGTGTTGGGCTCCATGCTGGATGTGAAGCCCACTTAAAAAAAAAAAAAAAGGGAAGTTTGTGATTATATTTAGGGCTCACCTGGATAATCCAGAGTAATCTGCCCATCTGGAGATGCTTAATCACTTCCACATTACAAAATCCCTTTTGCCATATAAGGTAATACTCACAGATTCCAGAGGTCAGGACATGGCTGTCTTTGGGGGC
Source organism: Martes martes (assembly GCF_963455335.1). NCBI lineage: Eukaryota > Metazoa > Chordata > Mammalia > Carnivora > Mustelidae > Martes > Martes martes. The sequence goes on from NC_137890.1 coordinate 75,617,591, forward strand.
CGCTGTTCAGCTCCCACAGGGACAGAGAGGCAGCAGGAGGCACTGCAGGAAAGGCCGGTGCAGAAGGAGGGTCGATGCACATCTGAGGGTGAACAGGAAGTGTCCCTGCCTGACCATTTACATCATAAGATGTGGAGACCAGACCGACCAGTGGCTCAAAATCCAAAGAACATTTAAAACGATTTCTCCATACAACAATGAGTATAAAATACTTCCAAAAGTAATTCCTTGAGTTACTCTGGGGAAAAAAAATCCAACAGATGCATTAAAAATGTATATTATCAAAAAAAAATTCATAGTATCTCTCTCTGGATTTGAGAGTACAGGTAATTTTACTTTTTAGTTTTAATTGCAGGCAGCAAACTTTCTGTAATAAATGTGTATTATTTTATAATCAGAAAAATACTTCTTTTTTTAATTAATACAATTCTAAAAACATAAAAATATGTGCAGAAATGAGGCGATGTTACTACTGACAACAGAACTCTTCTTTCTCACACAGAATCTCAGACTGAATATTGTCTTTATGGGGTATGTCCTTCCTTTTTTTATCTCCTTGTTACTCCCATAAAATATATTCCTCCTCTATTAAAATGGGAAGTTTGAAGGGTCTTATGAAAGGGAAAGGAGGGGTATATTATGATTTTTCATAGAACCCTCATTGCCCTTAAGTAGCAGTCAGAGTTTGTTTAAATAGAGACTTAAATATTAAAATACACTTTGATCCAGCCTTAGGAACATCCCTAATAGAAATGCACACATATCTGCATTAAATGACATGTACAGGGGAGCCTGGATGACTCAGTGGGTTGAGCCTCTGCCTTCGGCTCAGGTAACGATCTCAAGGTCCTGGGATCGAGCCCCGAATCAGGCTCTCTGCTCAGCAGGGAGCCTGCTTCCCCCTCGTTCTCTGCCTGCCTCTCTGCCTACTTGTGATCTCTGTCAAATAAATAAATAAAATCTTTAAAAAAAATAAATGACATGTACAAGGATGTTCATCATGGTTTTCTTCACGATAGCCAAAACCAGACAGCAACACAGAGTGACCAGTAGGAGAATGGATTAAGAAATTGTGGCACAGTGTGTGATAAATACTACAGAGCAAGGAAAAAGAATCAACTCCTAATCCACATAACAGATCAATAAATCTCACAGAAATAATGTTGAGTGAAAGAAGTCAGACACGGCAGCATACATACTGTGCAATTCCCTTTATGGAGTGTTCATAAACAGGCAAACCCAATCTATGGTGTTAAACTTGAGCACAGTGGTTTCCTTTTCCTAGTGGGGATAATAACAGACGTGGAGGCAGAAGGACTGCTTTGGGGCAGTGGTGATATTCTATTTCTCAGGATGGTTAGAGATGGCATCAATAAGTTCATGTGGGATCCCTGCCCCAACCTGTACGTGTGTGAAACATGCAGTTCCTACATGTAGACTGTACTGTAAAAAAAAGCTTACTTTAAGTTAGAGAAATAAATAAAAATTAAGCTTTAATTTGAAGTCCTGTTTTATTCTCAGGTGTGATATAAGCCTTGGCTGGGCAGAATGAGGCGTAGCTCATCTCAGTTCCGATCAGCGCACCAGTTAATCAAACATAGAAACTGACGTGCAGTCATTAACACAGGCAGTGGAGAAACCAACTAGCAGCATTTTGACAAAGACACCACGTCCTCCATACAGCCCTGGCTCCGTTTATGACTTGCTCCAGCCAGTAATCTGGGACAGCCCACAATCTGTAAATTCATTCGCAAGGAAGGGCCAGGAAATGTGGGTACAAGGTCCAATTTAGCAAAGACCTTGTGTGCATTTAAGATGGGCACAGAGCCTTTCTCACAGAAAACAGTAATTGTTAGTATGGGCTGTGAAAATGCCAGGCTGTGCTTAAGGTTTCTGGCCAAAGCTCCATTAAAAAAAAAACAAAAAAGCAACAAAAAGGTAAATGATGAAAAGACAGGAAACCTCACCTACTGAAGGCATCTGCTCCAGTGTCCTATGATGGAGGGTGGAGGAATTGAGAATGCAGCCTTGCAGACCCATGCAAACCCTCCTGATCTGCCCACCGGATTCCAAGCTGCAGAGGCCCCCTGGCTTCCCACTTCACTTTTCCTGTGGGGAAGTGCCCATTCAGCAAAGTTCAGATGGAGCCCCACCCCTGCAGGACTCTATGTAGGCTCCAGGCTTTGCCAACAGATTCATACCATCCCATCAGCCTCACGGTCGGTTCAGAGCTGGGCACACACAGCAGGCTGGGCCAGAGTTCTCCATAGGAACATCTCTCCCCAGCTAGGAAGACGATCTCAGCTTGCCAGTCAGAGGGCCGCCTGGGGCCACTTTCGCGGCTGCATGGGAGACGCTTGTCTAGGAAAGGTCAGTTTGAGGCTGGTGAGCACAGAGAAACAAAGACAAGAAATAAGCCAGAGATGGGGACTGACCAGGAGCCTCGGCACACAGAGTTCTGTTTCTGTAGCTTCTCCTTCTTTTCCAGGAGTCACTCCAGGCTCTTCCCCCACCACGCCATGCCAGGAAGAATATCCATTTTTGAATTAAGTTAGTTTGAAATGGATTGCTGCCCTCTTGGCAACAAAAGTCCTAACAAATATACAAATAAATGTAGAATTTGCAGTAAAGTTTAAATTCCTTTTTTGTTTGTTTAGTTACAAGTAATCACTCAAGGTGAAGGCATAACAGAGCAGAACTGTGAACGCACAGCTGATGTTGGCAATCTGGAGGACCCAGCCGTAGCCCCTCAGCGCTGCTGTGTGGCCGTATCCAGCCCCGGGTGGAAGGTCCCTCAGTTTCTTCCTTTAACTCCAGATATCACCGCAAGAAAACACAACTACTTCATTACGTTTTCTCTTCCCAATGCTTGCATCTCCTTCCCTCCCCCACCCTTTCCCAAGCACATTAAAGAGGGAGTACATTCCACCACTGTCAGCTCCGGAGGGCAGGGCCTGTCTCCGTGTTACTGACTTGAATAGTGTCTGCCCGGCACTGCACATTTGCCTGCCCTGAGCTGCAGTGCCCGCGTGAGCCTCCAAAGTGTTAGCAGATAGTTTGAACTGTACCATGCTAAAACCGCTATATATATATTCAAACAATGATTTTTCAACACTTCATTCAACACTTCATTCATCATTCATCACTTGATTCATCACGGAGAAACTGACAGGAACACGTCAGGAATACGTCCCTTCATCACAGCATTTGCTGCCTGTATTATTGCTCCTTTCTATGCATCTGTCCCCACCACACATCCAGGCCTGTGAGTAAAAGATCACAGCATACTGAATATGTGCTCCCAGCAATTAGCATGGTTCTTGGCAGGTACAGGTGTCTGATGCCTCCCCACCGGGTACAAGAACCTCGCTTTTCAAAGTGTAGTCCATGGACCAGGAGCGGGATCTCTGGGACAGAGGTTTGGAAGGGCAGGCTGGGCCCCACCCCTGAACTACGGATCTGTAGTTGAGAACTGGCCTGCAGGGGGAGGCAGGAGCTCCTGGATGGGAGGAAAAGGGACAAGAGGAAGTCAAGGGTTGATGAATCTGCAGGGCTGGGGTGAGAAATGACCATGAGCATCAGGGGGAGGCAGGATGGCCAGAGGTTGATACCGCGGTAGGAAGGGTTCCGTGTTCTGTGGCCCATCTCTACTCATACAGGACCCATTCTGTGATCGTGGAGAAAGGCAGTCGGGAAAACCTTCACTGCTGAAAAGAAAAACCCCAACATCATGCTTTGTTTTTTCCCATCTTTAAGCTGGAGATCATTCTTAAACTTAAGATCTCCTAGATGCCCTAGGTTTTGTATCCAGAGGAGACATGAGCTCATAACAGCAGACGGCTATCTGTTTCTTGATCTTAGAACCTACTGATGCGTTAAAATGAAAAAATAAATTAACATTGCCCCTTCAGAACCTAAATGAATGGGTTTTGGCCAGCATCTGCAGGATGCTTCTGCAGGAACTCAGTAAATGATTTCCATTTCAATACACAGCTCAAGGAGCACTTAATAAGTCCAGTTTGATGATAATGATGATTCACATAACAGCACCTTATATGCAGTTAAGCAAATGTTCCAGGGGAACAGTAACAACGAACCAGATCTAAGACACACCTAAGGAAAGGAACCCCTTGGGGATCAAGATGCAGTGTGGTCAATGGCAATTCTAAAATAGCTGGCCAATCATTTTGCTGCGTTAAAGATCAACACCCCCCTCCCCCCTTGCTCACTCTGCATCCCTACTGCTAATCCCGGACGCCACCCTAAGCAGTTCTTTTGGCTATGGATGTGACAGTTTAGGGAAAGGCTTGGAGAAACAGGTCGCTAGAGACTGGGACTCCCCAGGGAGACCTCAGGAATGAAATAGGTCACCGGGTTCGCAGGCGGTGAGCCTCTGCCCCCGCCCCAATGCAAGCCCCAGACCGCCAACTGGGGTGGGACTCGGGGTCGCAGGCAGGGAGCGCGAGGGTGCAGATCTCCGCCTCCAGAAGGGGCGGGGGGCTCTAGCTGCGAGCGGTCTGCCCTCGCCCGCCGGTGCGTCCCGACCCGTGGGGGCGCGCGCCGGCCTCCCGGGGCTCCCGCGGGCCGGCAGCCGGGCGCGCACGGGCGGGCGGGCGCGGGGGCGGGGGCGCGCGCGCGGGGAGCGTGTGGGCCGGGTGGGCGGGCTGGCGGGCGCGCGGCGGGGAGAACCGGGCACGCGAGCCGAGCCCGCCGCTCACCTGCCGCCCGCAGCTCACCTGGCGCCGAGCGCGCGCCCCGCGCCCTCCCGCCTACTCCCGGGCGCGGCCGCCGCCCCTCGCCGCCGCGGGCCCCGGCGCGGACATGCGACACGAGTAGCCCGCGCGCTTCGGAAGCACCGGAGGACCCCCCCTCGGCCTGGGCGCGCCAAGGTGACCCCCTCGATGACCCCCCGCCCCCGTGCGCCGCTTGTCCGGGCGCCGTGTCTGTCCCCTCACGTCCTCCGCCCGTCCCCGCCGGGGAAGCGGCGGCAGTGCATGCGCGTGTCTGTCTGTCTGTCTCCACACCCCTAGTGCACACACCTGCCTTTTGTGACCCTGGCCCGACTGCCCTGTGCACACGGGGGACGTCTGGGACCCCTCTTTGTTCTGGCTGGGTGTGTGTGTGTGTGTGTGTGTGTGTGTGTGTGTGTGTGTGCACGCGCGCGAGGGATTGTTTTGGAGTCGGGGGTGGGGGGGTTCGATGGAAATAGGCGATTTAAATCTTCCATCGAGGATGGCGGCCCCCGGCTTGCGACTTGTCGCTGCGGCGCAGCAGCCCAGATGTCAAACAGTGGTTCGTCTCCAGCATGCAGGATGTGATTTTCAGATGTGCGTTCCCAGCACTTTAGCAAACAGACCGCCGCGGTTCCATGTGTGCCTGTCTCACTCACGCTCGTGTTTTCAAGTCCTATCCTGTGTTGTCCCCAGCGCCAAATGGCATTTGTGGTCGTGGGTTTGAAACCACGGAGACTTTGCCTTTTGTTTTATTCCATAACACTTTATAATTCATGAAGCTCGTGGCGTTTGATGGTAGTGTCTGAGTAGGGGCTGGCTTTCTGTTTGTGTGATTTTTGCATGGTCTTGGATTGTCACTCTGCTGTGTCTAAACATTAAAAAGCCTGTCTTTTTGTTGAAGAGGACGGGGGTTAAAATGAATGAAGACCTGAAGGTCAATTTAAGCGGGCTGCCTCGGGATTATTTAGATGCTGGCGCTTCGGAGAACGTCTCGGCGGCCGTCTCCTCCCAGGTTCCTGTTGTAGAGCCGGAGCCAGAGCTCGTTGTCAACCCCTGGGACATTGTCTTGTGTACCTCAGGAACCCTCATCTCCTGTGAAAATGCCATTGTGGTCCTTATCATCTTCCATAACCCCAGCCTGCGAGCACCCATGTTCCTGCTGATAGGCAGCTTGGCTCTTGCAGACTTGCTGGCCGGCATCGGACTCATCATCAATTTTGTTTTTGCCTACCTGCTTCAGTCAGAAGCCACCAAGCTGGTCACAATCGGACTCATTGTCGCCTCTTTCTCTGCCTCTGTCTGCAGCTTGCTGGCAATCACTGTTGACCGCTACCTCTCCCTGTATTACGCTCTGACATACCACTCTGAGAGGACGGTCACATTCACCTATGTCATGCTCATTATGCTCTGGGGGACCTCCATCTGCCTGGGACTGCTGCCTGTCATGGGCTGGAACTGCCTCAGAGACGAGTCCACCTGCAGCGTGGTCAGACCTCTCACCAAGAACAACGCGGCCATCCTCTCCGTCTCCTTCCTCTTCATGTTTGCGCTCATGCTTCAGCTCTACATCCAGATCTGCAAGATTGTGATGAGGCACGCCCACCAGATAGCCCTACAGCATCACTTCCTGGCCACGTCCCACTACGTGACCACCCGGAAGGGGGTCTCCACCCTGGCCATCATTCTGGGGACCTTTGCTGCTTGCTGGATGCCTTTCACCCTCTATTCCTTGATAGCTGATTACACCTACCCCTCCATCTACACCTACGCCACCCTCCTGCCCGCCACCTACAACTCCATCATCAACCCTGTCATATATGCTTTCAGAAACCAAGAGATCCAGAAAGCCCTCTGTCTTATTTGCTGCGGCTGCGTCCCCTCCAGCCTCTCACAGAGAGCGCGGTCACCCAGCGATGTGTAGCAGCATTCCCCCTTAGGAGGACACCCTGCCCACTCCGTTCTGCATTTACCAAGCACTTCCACTGCCCGGCCAAATGGTTGAGACGCTGTCCTTAAATTCTTTCTCTCAAATTCTCTCTTGAGCCACGGGAGCACTTAGCATTGTAGATGAGTCAAGTGAGTGAAGTGAAAATAATGTCGCCGGTGTTTTCAACCTTAAAAAAAGAAAAAACATGACCGAGTTCCTTGCTCAAGATTATTTTGTTTTGTTTAGGGGTTTTATTTTCTGTTTTACTTGGAGGCAGGTTTCTTGTTTTATACTTTACTTGGACGATTTGGTCGTGGGGTGGGGGAAAAGAAAGTATATGATACGGCCATGATGTTATAAAAAGTAAACTGGTCCTAGAGTTTTTACTTGGACTTTAACATAAAATCGAGCTATTGAGAAAAAGGGAGGAGAAATGACTTTTTCCAGACTTTTTTTTTTTTTAACGCCAAGGGAGATTTTCAACGCTGCATGTACTTTACTGAATATAAATAATCTCTTTCAAGCCTACACCAATAGTTTACATGATTATGTTTGGAAGAGACCTGGTTTTATTAACATGAACTCAGTAATAAGTTCCAACACAGAAACCACGTACCCATTCTTATTCGTTCTTTCTTTGCTTTGGGCAATTACTGCTCACAAGAATTACTTTGGTATTTCTATGAATGTGATAACTTTCTGCATGGTTGCCTGTGTTAGCTCGACCACTAGTTTCAAATGTTGCCATGTAAATCCAGAATCAAAAGAGTCCATTTTCCATATGTGTCTCTAAAATGTGTCTCTAAAATGAATTATGACATTTGTTTGATCTGCATATGAAGTTCGACTGATTAGACACACCAGTCTAGTCTCCACGCCATAGTCTGATTATTTTCACGAAGCAAAAGAAAAAAATTAATAACAGCTCTTAAAAGTAGGTTACATTTATTTTAGTATATTCTGAAAAATAGATCGATGTGAAGCTATCACAAAATATGAAAAACATCACTTTCCTGTCTCTCTATATCTAAGAATGTCTTACTAGTGATTCTTGATTGAGACAAATAGAATTAAATATTGTAGACCAAATATTTCTGGTTCATATTGTCTGTGGTGCAAAGTGCATTTGAAACAGGTGGTCTCTTATTTTAATGATTAAGTTTGTGAGTGCATAACCCGTGTATCTGACTGTGATATATGTTAGCTATATTATGTAAGTTCACAAGCAGAATGACCTTGTGGCTGTTCATGGAAAGCTAACTTTGAATTCCTTTTTCCTCCTTTTCACCAAAAACAACTTACATGCAATAAAAACTGTATTGCCTGTTTTCAGAGAGCAAAGAGTTAGTCAAGAATTGACACTGAAGAATGAATTTTAAATACATTGCAAAGTCCTTGTGTCTGAGCATCATTTCTCTTAGTACGGACAGATGTTCTGTATGCAGAGACCTTCCCTCCATTTGCCGTGGACGTACAGTTCTGTCTGTACAACCAGTGGAAGACTTTCTGGACGGGACATCAACTAAGCCCATTCAGATGGTGGCAAAACCAGTATTTCAGGGTCTGTGGGGGAATCATTTGTCATAATTTAACCTCATCGGTTTGTCCCAAATGTTGTGCTGGTTGCGGTCTCAGGAGCATTCTGGCAACATGCATGCTGATGCCATCTCTCCAAAGCCCCTTCGTACATAGCACAAGTGTGACTAAATCCCATACTTAAATCTGGGTCTCCTCCCCTAGGTTACTTATGGGAGCAGGAGAGGGACTGAAATACTGCAGAAGTGGGAAAGGGTTCTTAATACATACCACCATATGACCAATCTAATCAACTTGATACCTTTAAAAAATGTCTTTTAAACATTTGATGGAGTTGGTAGATTGGAAACGATGGGTCTGTTTGTTTTTAATGACATGAAACTTGATAGCATCTCCTTGTGAGCAATGACTAAGGTAAGTTGGTTTGGACATGGGCTTGTAAAGCAATAATACTGACTTTGTAGAAATGGTAGTCCATTTGCATATTTGCATAATAGTAAGAACTATAATCATTATAATATGTACTGCTTTTCACCCTATATTGTGTGCCAGGCCCCTTTAACTGCTCTGTTGCTGGATTCACAAGAACACACTTTTACAGGTGAGAAAATGAAGGCGAAGAGAGGCTAAGAAATTTGTTCAAGGCTGCGGAGCTCCAGGGTAGAGCCAGGATCCGAACCTGGGTTTTCCCATGCCTAGGCTGTCCCCTTCCCTGCACAGGCTGCCTGCGATCCCTCCCCTGGAGAGGGGGGCTGAGGGAAATGACTTAGAACATGTTATTGTCACCCAGTTTTAGTTCTACGACGAAGACAAAGCTTCCTGTTTAAAATTACACGTGGCGTGACTGTCGCCGTGGTTCTGGGTAACAGAAGTTTGTCTCTAACACACTCTTCTTCACCGAGCATTTCCCTGCTTTGGCACCAAGGCCCGGGGGCACAGCGCAATACTGTAGTGCCGTAAGATGAGGGTACTCGTTTTACAGATTTTTCCTCCATTTATTATTTTAGAATTTCCTATTATATACTTAAAACAGTTTACAATGGTCTTACAAATACTAAAGGGTTGCTTTTGGCCCTGGTTTTTTTTTTTTTTTTTAAGATTTTATTTATTTATTTGACAGAGAGAGCAAGAGAGAGCACAAGCAGTCAGAGCAGCAGAGGGAGAGGGAGAAGCAGACTCCCTGCTAAGCAGGGAGCCCAACACAGGGCTCCTTGGGATCATGACCTGAGCTGAAGGCAGTTGCTTAACCAACTGAGCCATCCAGGCACCCCTTGACCCTGTTTTTAAAACACCTGATTTCAGCTAAGATCTTTTTCAATTCAACTATGACGTGTCCTTACTGTTTAAATTGTGAAGATTTGGGGATGTTTCTGTGGTTTCCTACAAAACTTCTTTGTTTCTGTGAAGTTAATTATTAGGAAATGTGTACCTGTCTCAACATATACATATACATTTCTGTCTGTGTATGAATGTATACATGTATGAATGCATATATGTGTTCAATAACATTAACTTTGCAAAAAACTAGATGCATTATGGAAAACATTCGTATCACCAATAGTCTTAAGCTACCACATAATCTTTTACTCTGTATGATAAACATGTTTAGCTACCAAAGAGATTATGTTAACTAAGACAGTTCAATTACCTTAGCAGAATCCTTAGTCAAGGCTAATTATCCAGGCTGTGATTATCCAGGATTTTGTCTCCTTTCTCCTTTAACTTTTTACTTTATAGCAACAACCTTGTTTCCTGCTGTTAAAAAGGGATGAATGAGTTGGAGTGGGGAGGCAGAGTACCTCTTTCCCTGGGAACCTAAATTAAGAAGCTAAGTTCAGGAAGCAGGGGGATCACTCACTTGACTTGGCAAAGGGGAACGGTCTTAGATCCCTCCGGAATTTAAAGCAGGATTTAAACAAAAAGTTTAAAAGAGCAGATGAGAAATGAACATGTTTATTGCCAATAAAGTATCTGGGAGATTTTTCAAACTTTTTAAATTTTTATTTACTTATTTATTTTAAAAGAGAATTCTCGTGTTTTATTATATTTATTATTCATTCTCTCAAGATTGGAAAGCTCTTGTTCTTTTTTTAATTATTATTTTTATTAACATATAATGTATTATTTACCCCAGGGGTACAGGTCTGTGAATCACCAGGCTTACAAATTTCACAGCACTCACCATATCACATATGCTCCCCAATGTCCATCACCCAGCCACACTATCCCTACCTCCCCACCCCCTCAGCAACCCTCAGTTTGTTTCGTGTGATTAAGAGTCTCTTACTGTTTGTCTCCCTCCCAATAACGTCTTGTTTCATTTTTTTCCTTCCGTATCCCCTACAACCCCCCGCCCTGACTCTCAAATTCCTCATATCAGAGAGATCATATAATTGTCTTTCTCTGATTGACTTATTTCATTCAGCATATAGTTCTGATTGACTTATTTCGCTCAGCTCTAGTTCCATCCACGTCGTCGCAAATGGCAGGATTTCATTTCTTTTGATGGCTGCATAGTATTCCATTGTATATATATACCATATCTTCTTTATCCATTCAAATGTTGATGGACATCTAGGTTCTTTCTATAGTTTGGCTATTGTGGACATTGCTAATATAAACATTCGGGTGCACGTGCCCCTTCGGATCACTACATTTGTATCTTTAGGGTAAATACCCCGTAGTGTGACTGCTGGGTTGTAGGGTAGCTCTGTTTTCAATTTTTGAGGAACCTCTATAGTGTTTTCCAGAGTGGCTGCACCAACTTACATTCCCATCAACATTGTAGGAGGGTTCCTCTTTTTCCTCATCCTCTCCAACATCTGTCGTCCAACTTTTTTAAAAAGAGAAATGTTTAATCCATTATTAAAATAATGATTGACTTTCACAGTTTTATAAATATATCATATGAAATTAAGGTGCCTTACCATTTCAGATTTAAAATACATATTAAATAAGATACTACTATGGTCTTACATTGAACAATGTTTATGTTTTTCTCTTGATTATATGCCTGGTATAATAAAGAGACAAACTGATTCTTGTTCCCTTAAAAATGTTCATGAGTACTGAATAGTTTTGATATCCGATTGGAACCTTAAAATGTGCTTAGAACTTTTAGAACAATCAGATGTAATTTGTATGGATCAAGGAATTAAAACCTGGTTTAAATCAGCAGACAGGTTTACTATCCTCTGGCAAACAATACAGAAAAAAATACTGGTAATTTTGACTAGGGACCCTTAAATTTTCATTATTTAAAAAGCATACAAATTGGGGCACCTAGGTGGCTCAGTCAGTTAAGCATCTGCCTTAGGCTCAGGTCCTGATCCCGGGGTCCTGGGAATGAGCCCCGCATTGGGCTCCCTGCTCAGCGGGGAGCCTGCTTCTCCCTCTGCCTGTCGCTCCCCCTGCTTGTATGCTCCCTTTCTCTCACTCTTTCTCTCAAATAAATAAATAAAATCTTAAAGAAAAAAAAAGCATACAAATCACCCAAGGATCTTGTTAAAATGCAGATTCTGCTTCGGTGGGTCTGAGACATGGCTGAATTTCTAACAAATTCCCAGGCAATGCTGTTGCTGGTGCTGGTGGTCTAAGGCAACACTTTGAGTCACACGGGTAACTGTCACACACTTCCTGTTCTTTTTTTTTTTTTTAAAGATTTTGTTTATTTATTTGACAGACAAAGATCACAAGTAGGCTGAGAGGCAGGCAGGGAGAGAGAGAAAGGGGGAAGCAGGCTCCCCGCTGAGCAGAGAGCCTCACGCGGGCCTCCATCACAGAACCCTGAGTTCATGACCTGAGCTGAAGGCAGAGGCTTTAACCCACTGAGCCACTCAGGAGCCCCCATACTCCCCGTTCTTAAAACAAAACTATACTTATAACAATATATATATTTATATATAAAATATACATATATAGTAATATAATTATGATCTATAATATATTAAGCTCTGATAAGAATAAACACTTTAAAATGCATACATATTATATATATGTATTTTTTTACATATATAAATTAAAAGTGTTTATTCTTGCCAGCAGTTAAGAGATGACTAGTCTGTGTTCAGTGGATATGAACTTTGAACTTTCCCCAAATTTCTCTCATATCTAGTAAAGATCTATAAATATATTTTTCCATGTTAGTGTTCTCACTTTTTCTAAATTCCCAATTACCATTATCTTAAGGCGATTCTTTCAGAGCGTTATAAATCCATGCAATGTGTTTCTGTGTATGTGTGTGAGTACACACAAGGATTTGCGTACTCACACACCCAACAGTAGCAACAAAGATTCATTTTTGTCACCGTCTTTTCAAGAAAGACATTTTTCTCTATGACCTATGTGGTTTGTGTACATGCACAAATTCATCTTGAGATAATTGAAAAGGAAACTTTTGTTCTCTGTGTGGTACAGTTCAGCTGAACTCATCCCAAAGCAACCATTTCCTAGCCAAGTACATCAGAGAATTTTTAAAATATCTCATTTTCACTTTGATGTTTATCTGTAATCTTTTGTTAATTTCTAACACCAAAAATACTATTAATATTTATCATTAACAGTGGTGATTATATCCACTGTGCTTCCTTTCTGCCCAAGAGGGTGAGAGTGTTTTGATCCAATAGAAGCATGTCAAAGTCCATAGTTTTGTGGGTTTTTAAAAGATTTTATTTATTTATTTGAAAGGGGGAGAGAGAGAGCATGAAGGAGAGGAGGAGAGGGGCAGAGGGAGAGGGAGAAGCAGACTCCCTGCGGAGCAGAAAGTCCAATGTGGGACTCCATCCCAGGACCCCAGGGATCATGACCTGAGCCAAAGGCAGATGCTTAGCCAACTGAGCCTCCCAGGTGCCCCATCAAAGTCCATAGCTGAAGTGGATTTTAATATATAACTTAAATATGTCTATAGTATAAAATATTTACGGAAGAAATCTGGGAATGTTTTAATCATTGAAAATCAAACAGTAGCATCAAGCACCTGCGAAAAAACTTTCAACTGGAAATAAGTGTGGAGCAGAAATAAAAACATTTATTATGTCACGGACTTTCCTGCAGTTTACCATTTGAATGGACAATTACAAGCAGACTATTTTAGAAAGTCAAAGAACATCTTTTTTAAAAAAGATCTTATTTATCTATTTGACACAGAGAGAGAGATCACAAGCAGGCAGAGAGGCAGGCAGAGAGAGGGGGGGAAGTAGGCTCCCTGCCGAGCAGAGAGCCTGATGTGGGGCTCGATCCTGGGACCCTGAGATCACGACCTGAGCCGAAGGCAGACTGAGCCACCAAGGAACCCCAGAAGTCAAAGCACATCTTAAGGTACTCTCTGCAAGGCTTGGATTTGTGTTCTTCACCAGACACCATATTTTGAATTGGGATTCTTGATTGGGTTGGTGAAGCTGCCATAACCCATTCACATGAGGAGGGACAATGGCCTGTCTTTCACAGATGTTGTGGTCACTGGGCTACAAGCTAAGGGGGCTCCGGACACAGACACCTGGATTCATGTCTCCTCTCTGTCACTTCAGTGCAGAGCTTTGGGCTTGCTGCTTAACCTCTCTGAACCTCTGTGTCCTGAATCTATAAAATAAGCATGATGGGGAGGCCCAGGGGCTCAGTCGGTTAAGCATCTGCCTTCAGCTCCGGTTGTGATCCTAAGATCATGGGATCAAACCCCACTTTTCCCTCTGCCTGCTGCTCCCCCGCTCATGCTCTCTCTCTCACTCACTCTCCTGCTCTGGCAAATAAATAAGTAAAATCTTTAAAAAAACAAAACAAAACAAAAAACAAGCATGATACCAGAACCTGCCTCTCAGTGCTGGGTAAGAAATGACGTAGGAAGGGTTCAATATGGAGCTTGGCACAAACCTTCTTGGATGTTCCTTTTCATTAGTTTTTTAAAAATTTTATTTATTTATTTGACAGACAGAGATCACAAGTAGGCAGAGAGGCAGGCAGAGAGCAGGGTGGGGGTGGGGAAGCAGGCTCCCTGCTGAGCAGAGAGCCAGATGCGGGGCTCAATCCCAGGACCCTGAGATCATGACCTGAGCTGAAGGCAGAGGCTTAACCCTCTGAGCCACCCAGGCTCCCCTTCATTAGTATTTTTATTCTTCCTACTGCTAATACAACTTCTACTATTTAGTTAGCTAAGTACCGAGATAAAAGCTTTACACATGTTATCTCATGATTTTTTCAGCAATGCATGTACTGATATTCTCCACTATATAAGGAAAATGATGCAGAGAGAGGTTAAGTGACTTACCTAAGATCGCACCATCTTTTTGTGGGTCATGGTGCTAGGAACTGAGGGTACTTAGAAATAGGCAGTGCTTGCTAAGGGACACCCAGATGAGCCAAGAGTGGCCTGTGCATGGGAAGGTCAGATGACTCTGAAGGTAGGCTGGGCTCAGTGGCAGAGGAGTGGCATGCAGAGGCCTGAAGGGCGTGGTCTGCAGTATAGACAGGCTTCATGGAGGCATTTGGAAGCCAATAATAGGTCCCAAAGACTAGGCTGGACCTCCTGGAGTGTAAAGAAGAAAAACAGTTCTCTGAGAGGAGTGACCATGGTGGATTCAAAAGAGCAAAGTGGAAATAATTTGGAGCTGACTACACAGAATTTCTTTTAATGACATTTAACTTAGGGACCAATTCTTTAAAACATTTCTGAGAACTGCACTGAAATGAACTTCTGCATCATCACTCAAAGCTCACATTTGGGTCTTTTGTAAACCTTGTTAAATACAAGATTTTTAAAAATTTATGTTTATTGACATCCATAAAGTGTCCAGGAAAAGAGCTGAGCAGCCAAAAGTTTGCGTTTGTAAACATGCATTTGCATGAATACAAAAATTCTTCAGAAACATTTATGTTTCAAAAAATCAGCTAACTTACATGCAGACTTTTCAAACATAAAACACAGCACAAATTTGTTTTTTGTTTTTTTAAGTCTTTAGATGTCTTAGGAATCATACAGCACGTTCTCAAGCTAAAGACGACTTTGCAAGCACCTCACTTCCCTGACGGGGAAGCTCAGGTTAGGCTGACATCCCAAGGTCATGGGCTTGGAAGCAGCAGGCCCACAACGAGAAACCAGCATCATGATTCTTCATCTAGAGCTTCATTCTGGGGCAGATGTTCATTGCCAAGGAAAAGCTTGAAATGTGAAAAGCCTTGTCTGGTGTTCCCTCCCATGATTGAATAATTTGCTGTTACTACTATTAGAAATTATCATGATAATTTGAAGAATGATTATTGCTACAAAGGCTAACCCTTTCCGGGCACTTGGTTCCAGGCATCATTTTAAGGGCTTTCCGTAGACTGACTTACTTGCTCTTCACATCCTCAAGGTAATATTTGAAAACATACATCCTAACCTTCAAGAGGTTCACAAATGCAAAGTGGAAGCAAGTCTTATGGCCCTTCTTCTGGGTCCCCTAATCCTGTTCTCTACACATCCTGGAGCTTCACACACTTCTGGGCCAACATTCTCTGGTTTATTGGCTTAATAAGCAGTGTTGTATTTCAGAAGTCACTGCATTTTAATACAGATTGTACGACAGTTGCGTACCCAAAATATTGGCACAAGATTCGACAAATACGCTAATCACTGTAAGTCTTCTTCACACGAAGGCTGGCAAGTTTTATAAAGGGATGGGCAGAGGTCTGGAACCTGTTTCTGCCCTGCCAGAAAGTGTGTAGCCACTGCCCACTTTTCCAGCCTTTCTGAGAAGGGGTAAGTCAGTCCCACACGTGATAAGCAGGGTGGCAAGCTTGTGGAAATAATAATGATAGAACTGTTATTAAAGGTGATGGCAAATAACAAAATCTATTGGGTGACTGCAGCTCCAGGCACTGTACTCGGCACTTTCCATAAATTAGCTCTTTCAGTCTTTACAAATGACTCAGAGATAAATAGGCACTTTTATTATATCCATTTCACAGGGGAGGAACTCAAGGATGGGGGGGGCTAAGTAAT
This sequence comes from Martes martes, assembly GCF_963455335.1. NCBI lineage: Eukaryota > Metazoa > Chordata > Mammalia > Carnivora > Mustelidae > Martes > Martes martes. The sequence goes on from NC_137890.1 coordinate 75,633,759, forward strand.
GTGCCCACAAGCTTCCACCTGCCCAACACCACAAGCGCCCTCTTTATCCATGGACACTCTTCCTTCCCATCTGTCTCAATGGGCCATCTACATGACCCTGAAGGCAAGTGCTGGGAGACAGGGCATCTCAGGGTTTCTTGGTTGTGACATCCCGAGCTACAAGATTGTCTTCTGCCACACACTGGAGGAAGGTTCCTTGCCTCTGCTTGAACCCCCTGAACACAACGTCAGTGAACTGTATTAAATGCTTGGACAGAGGATGGCTCCCCTCCCCACTTCCACCCTGTCACTCTGCTGGGCAGGGGGAGCCCAGGCCCTTTAAATACAAAATTAATTCATGAGTCTCCATTTCTTCAAAGTAAGCACAGACGACATTTGAATTTCTGCCTCTCAGTCCTTTTTACCATTCTACTAGCGTTAAATTAGGCACTATGTCCTGTTTTAAGAAAATCTAACGTGTGCAGGTTATAAATTGATGAAACTAAAACACTAGGAGTAATTATCACTTTGAACAAGAACTTTACTTCCCACAATTCACAATGCTTTACATATAGTATTTTTTCCTGCTGCTTTTAAAATGTAACCCATTTAACCTTTAATTAGTCAGAGTACAAAGTGTCAGTCATACTAAATGAGTAAGTCCTAGAGATCGACCATACAGCATAGAGGCTGTAGTTAACAATACTGTATTATATACCTGAAAATTTGCTGAGAATAAATCTTATGTTGAGTGTTGAAGGAGGAGGAGGAGGGGGAGGGGGAGGAGGGAGAGGAGGAGGAGGAGAAGAAAAAGAATGTGGGAGGAAAACTTTGGGAGGTAATGGATAGATTTAGGGCTCAGATTGGGTGATGGTTTCACAGGTGTATACTTATCTCCAAACTTAATGCATCACGTTGTATGCATTACATATGTACAGATTTTGTGTGTCGATGATATCTCCATAAAGTAGTTTCAAAATGAATGAATAAAATTTATTGTATCAATTCAAGTAAAATTTCAAGAATATAAAAACATATATAATTCCCTATATATGAATTATTTCTCCCGCCCTGCCCTGCCCAGCAAGATGGGCAGGGCAGGAGGAATGCAAGAGAATGAGGATGCATTTTAGTGTTGCTAACTGTGGCTTCAGAAAGAACAAACAGGTCAGTTTTCAGGTGACTTAGATCAGAATTAGAAATAGTGCGGTCAGTCTGAAAGTCCTGTGTTCCAGGACTGGTAGGGGAGCTGGGACCAGTCAGCAAGGCAGGGTAGTCAGGTTCCTGCTTGCCCTGAGGTGGGGGTCGGGGGGGGGCACTGGACACTCAGCAGGTGAAAGAGTGACCATCATCACGAATACAGTCACCTTCAGGTTCACTCACCAGATCACAGGCGACGAGGAATACATTTTCTCAGTTCTAATAGAATACTTTCATCTTTGAAGTTGTGCATTTCCCTCCCCCACAACCATTGATGTTTGAGTAACAGAAGGAGGAAAATGCAAAGTAATTTACAGTGGTCTTCTTTCTGTATGATTCTTCCGACACAGCTTTCCCTAGGGAATTAAATTCACTTTAATCCCAGCTGATCACTTCAGCTTCACCGTACGAGCCGCCACTTTCTAATGAAAGCAAACAGCCTAACCTCTGATGTGTGACCAGGACGGCACTCCAAAGGGGCCCTTTTTCACAGTCATGCTAACTACGGGCTGATGATGTGCAGATGCTGTAATTAACTTTCATCCTGCTTCTTAAAAATTACTGGGACACTCTGAAGCCTAATCTCTAAAATGCTGAACATGGAAAATATATTAAATTCTTCCTTCCATATCCTCAAAGTTTCACCTATGTTTTAAAACCAGTTTCATGTGACTCGCATGATAATGAATGTGCCTTATTTTAATTGTTTTAAGGGGCACAAGTTAATTCTTTGTCAAGCATCACAATTGCACCAGGCTGAATTGAAAACATGCAGTTTTCTGGCTCATGTGGTGATAGCTTAGTGAAAAACAGAACATTGTCTGTGAGGGATGAATGATACATAAATTTGGCTTCATGAAAAGTTGTGTATTTCTTCATATTGAATTGATACATGGGCTGTTTGTTTGCAATTTATCTACAAGGGCCCTTCAGAGACAGGAGATCGCCTATCTCTAGAAAGCAGAGGTGGACTCTGGAAGTTCAGGCTTCAGAAAAGCAAAAGCTTGAAAAGGTGACAAAATTTCATTTCAATACATTTCTACAGAATCCTGCTAAGACGGTTTTGGGTACACTAACTACTTGCAGAATGTACAAGACGTGAAACGGACAAAGACTATGCAGATTGAGCCACAGAATTAAGCGGCAAATAAATAAAATGTACCTGAGTCCCCAAAAATGAATTCTGATTTTGCCTTTGCAGATTTTTGCTGTTTTAGCACTAAGGAAGGTGGTTGTGCGTGCCGTTGGAGAGACCCATCCAAAGCCTGGAGCTCCCACTTTCTGACTGTCTGACCTCAGTGTAAGTCATTTCGTTACTCTAAGCGTAAATGTCCTTGTGCGTAAGGTGCCACTCGTGAGAGCACAGGTGTGCCCAGCATCTCCAAATGGGCTCAAGACGTGGAGCTCTTTTTATTATAATGAATGACACTTCTCCCCAGTGACGGCACAAGCACAGATCCCCTGACCCAAAAAGTCAGACGTTATTCCACAAACGGGTAAACAAAGCCCAGAGATGTAAGCAGAAATATCTCACATCACAGCTTGAGGATGAAGAGTAGGGTTGGCGCTCCTCCCACTCCCCAGCACAGAGCTCTTTGTCGGAGACCTTCTAAAGTGACAGAGATGGGCCATTTTGCAGAATCCTTTGTAACGTGAAAGTGAAAGTACTAGTTCATTACAGACGTTTCAGAAAATTCAGAAAGGCACAAAGGAAGATACATAAATCTGTAAGTCTTCTACCCATTGATAACCACTTGAAGTTATAATGTATTTTCTTCCATTATTTATGAATGCTTCTCTAAAACCTCAGATCACATTGTTACAAATGATGATAGCTCACACTTACAGAGCCACGCAAAGCCCTAAGTGCTTTACCTGCATTCCGTTTTGTAACATAATTTTTTAAATGTGCTGCTTTGTCCCTTGATGTGCAGTGAACGTACTTACCCATAGTGTCGTTTTTAACTACATACTGACTCCACGGAATTATATCAGATGGAAATACTGTTGTTTATTCAGCCAATTTTCTTTTTATTGACTACCCAGACTATTCCCAGTTTTGTTTTTGGCAATACACTTCAAGGAATATCTCTGCATATCTGTTTGCCCACACTTGATTTTTCTTTAAAAATCTGAGAAGAATTTTTATATCATATTTCCAAACTGCCTTCCAGGTAAGAATTTATAACCCTCCCAGAAATGCATGCAAATGTTCTCCATAGGCTTTTGATTCTATTTTAGATGCATTACACAGTTAAGATTTGATGGTTCTGTTGAGTGAGTGGCTGCCCTTGCAGGTCACAACCCAGTGGAAGCTGTTGGGGTCTCAAGCTAGAGCATAGGGAGAGGAGGGTCTAGTGGGGAGTAAGGCTTCAAGTGAAATTGGAAGGAGGGAGGGAAACTCCCTTTCCACTCACCTCCGTACAGGTAATGTTTCTATTCGTCCATTGTGCCCACTCAGGGACACCGTATTTGAACACGGTTGCAGACAAATTGGAATAAATCCTATTTAGAAGGTGATTAAAGGGTCAGGAAATGGAGTCAATGAAGAAGGATAGAAGGAACTGGGGTTATTTGTCTTGAAGAAAAGGAGGCCAGTTGGTGACCTAATTACTATCTTAAAGGTATAAAGAACTTGAGAGTATTTTTTTCTCAGTATGAATGGAGTTTTGACTAGGAAAGTTAGATCATATTAAAACAGGGATTTCCCAGTTGGATACAATGCAAATGCTTTAAACGCCTTCTGTCATTGAACCCCGATGACAACCTATCGATGAAGATACCATGCTTGTACAGGTCATCTCCAGCTTGTAGACAGAACTTTAAAGGAATGACACCTTGCTGAGGAGTCCACAGTCAATATTGCAATTACTGTGGTATGCCCAGACCCCTAGCACGGTGCCTGGAAAAGAATCTGTCACTGAACCTGTATTTATTGACTGTAGACAACAGATGGTAGAACTTGGGCTTAAACCCAAATCTGCTGGACTCTAAAATGCAGGCTCTGAACCCCTGGGGTACACCGTCCCCAGTGTACTGTCAAAGCTTGATCCATGTTAAAGCATCAGTGTAACCCAGATATGAGCTGTTCCTTTGCAAACGTGACATAAATCTTGGTCCCTTCATCAGCCCTCACTCCAAGCATATTGTATGTAGTACACATGATCCCAGGGAAGAGTCCATGGGATCGTGTATTGTCCTTTCCCCAAATGCCCCTTGGGCCTGTCTCTTGTCCAGACCTAATCCCTGCCCTCCCCTGTCCCAACAAAGGAGACTTTCTGGACCCCACGTCCCCTTCCCAGGGAGCAGTCAAGTGACATGGGCCCCTCTCCCACCTCCTTTAGAAGTGAACTCTTCTCTTCACTCCTTCCAGCTCTGCCACCTTGTCCCCGTCATAGGCAGCAGAGGGCGCCAGCAGCCCAGAGCCCAGCCTCTACCCTGACTTCTGTAGATTTTATGGCAGCCTTCCCCTCCCAAAGCAGGTCTCATCAAGGGGAGACTCTCATAGCAGCTGCTGAGAAGGGCATCTATACCCAATAATATTTTTTTTTTAAGATTTTATTTATTTGAGGCACCTGGGTGGCTCAGTGGGTTAAACCTCTTCCTTCAGCTCAGGTCATGATCTCAGGGTCCTGGGATCCAGCTGGCCATTGGGCATCGGGCTCTCTGCTCAGTGGGGAGCCTGCTTCCCCATTCCCCCTGCCTGCTTCTCTGCCTACTTGTGATCTCTGTCTTTCAAATAAATAAATAAAATCTTTAAAAATATATTTTATTTATTTATTTGTCAGAGAGAGAGGGAGAGGAAGCAGCCTCCAAGATCCTGAAGGTCAGCGAGTTCAGCTAAGAAGAATAGGAGGCTGTTTGCCTGGACTGGGAAGCGAAGCTCGGGACCCCCCTCCTTGGTTAGAAATGGCCACAGAAGTGCATACCGTTTCAGGAGAAAAAGAAGGGTTGGTGGAAGAGCAGAACGGCATACCCAAATTAGTTTCTTCATCAGAGAGGTTAAGCAGTTGCATTTTCTAAAGCACCCTCTTTGGCTAAACTCAGCTAGAACTGGGGGTTTTCGAATGAATGTAGGCAGACCCCATGTAATTCTGCAGGTAGTGCGGACCTCTGACAAGTTCCAACGTATGCCACTGGTCGAGGCTGCACTTCTGAGAACACGCGTCCCAGGCAGACTCTGCCACCACGTCACATAAGACACGGGGCACACACGGTCTCAGGTTATCCACAGTCCACACTCGTGGCTGTTTGTCATTTCTTGGTTTGGCCAATAACCACGCCTGCTTGTGGTGGTTGTTGAAGGGGTGACATTTTCTATGTAGAGAACACCAGGTAAGACTGGGTCTTGTGGTCAGAAAGAAATTGAGCACCCTCTCAGCACCCATGGGGGCGGACACTCCTGGGTGACGCCCCAGAGCCCCTGTCACTCACACAGGGTTGTCATTCCTGTTTCAATTTCACCCAAGAAGACACACTGGCGTGATGGTCACTCTGGAGATAACCTGGGATCTGTTTCCATGGGTTTGAAAGAGTAAATATTTCAAGCTCTAGCCCTTTCTTGTCAGGAATAATTTGCTCAAGACACCCAACTGGGATGCCCCCTGTCACTGGGAACTTCTGAAACAGAACACAGGGCTCTCACCAATCTGGAGAAACAGAATTCACACTTTGGTGAAGGCAAGCCCATTCCCACAGGACAAAAATTCGGCAGGCAGAGCAATATGTTGAGGCAAAGAGGTCTGTGGCAGCTGATGGAGGAGTGGGCACTCATGGGATCCACCCCGGGAGGGAAGAAAAGCTGAATGGCATTTTAGGAAAGGTGTGGCCTCTTCTTGGTCAAGATCTACCCAATTTCTGTCTCAAACCCCCCTTCTAAGAAGGTGGAAATGAATGTTTGAGACTCTTATCACTGTGAAACCTTGTGTACATGTAAGTGACAAGGTTGTCTGTGACACTCCACATCCGGCCCCCACTAAAGAGAACGGAACTCAGCTCTGGAGGAGAGTGGGGACAGAGGTCCGGCCATCTTGCCTCCATTCAGGATAACTGAACAGTCACTGTTCCATGACTCAGTGACTGTTTCCTCCAAAGAGTACTTAAGGCTTTAAGAGTGAGCAGCAGCACAAAATACCAAAACTGATGAATTAATCAAAAAGGTCACCATCCATGGCGTGTTTTTATAAAGATGTGACTTCATTTGGCTCTCCTGGTACTTTGGGTCAGCCTCACTTTGAGAATAGATGAACTGAATCTCTTGACATTCTCTATACTTTTTTTTAAATATTAAAGTAAAAATTGTTTAGGACCCTGTGACAAGTTGTTATGGTCTCACAGGACTTCTTCCCTCCTTCTGTTAGCATTATACCCAAACTTTAGGTAGGTATATGACTACCCAAAATAAAACTATACTTACTCACATTCCTTGCACCTTAAAGTAGCCAATGAAATATAAGCGGGATTGGCATCTACAACCACCTAGAAACGTCCTTAAAAGGAAGAAACACACCCTTTCCCACCTTCTTTCTTCCAGCTGGCTGGAATATGTATTAGGTGGCTAGAGCTACAGCTGTTATCTTATCCATGACTTGAAATGCATGTGCTGAGAATCATGGTAGAAAGATCTGGGTCTCCAGAAATGTGGTGTATTATACCAGTCTGTATTGATTATACCAATTGAGTCGATTCCTCTGATTTTGACAAATTGTCCTTCAGATCCCAAATTACGGTTCTACCCGCGATGTAAACACTGCCCTTCAGTGATCCTCTATTTATTTAAACCATTGTCATTTTGTTACCTATCCCTCATACATCGCCTTATTTTAGTCAAAACTAGCCCCACTCAATGTATGAGAGAAAATCTATGCTCTTCCTTCAACCCACCTTCCTTGGCTCTGGAGATGCTCACAAGGTTTCTGTTTCATCAAGTCATCATTGCTCTGATTTCCTGCCTCTGCTGAACTCTTACTCTATGTCTGATCTCAGTATCTTCTTTTTTCCTCTAGAAATCTGGGAGGAAATTCAACAAATCCAGTACTCCTTGAGCAGGAGGCACACGCAACAGCGTTTTATGGATTACACAACCATGAAGTGCTGTTAAGTGGCTAATGATGGGCAGAGCAAAGCAAGTGAGAAATGAGGGGCTAATGCTTTGAAGGTCGGACCTCCCTGCCGTCCACCCAGGCTGGGTATCTTCACGGGCAGGATACATCTCAGCCCCACTGAGTCAAGCCAAGCCCACCCAATTTTGATTCTAGTTTGTTTGAATCAGGATCGCAGTGAAACTTGAACTCAAACGTGAATTCTCAAACTTAGGTGAGGTCCAACACTAAAATATAGTTCCAGACAGGGAGATTAGAATTCAGGGCAAAGAAGTAACTGGAATCCATAGCATCAAGTGAGTGAGAGAGGAGGGGGAAGAGAGAGGTAGTAGATGATATCCACATACAAAAAAATTAATCAAGGCACAGAAGTTACGCCACTCACAAAAATCAACTCAAAGTGGATCGTAGACCTAAATGCAAAATGCAAAACTATAAAACTTTTTAGGAGATCACAGGAGAAAATCTAGGTGAGGTTGGGTTTGGTGATGACCTTTTTGATGCAACGCCAAATGCACAATCCACGAAGGAAAAAAATTAGTAACATGGACTTCATTAAAATGAAAAACTTCTGTTCTGCAAAAGATACTATTAACGAATGAGAAGACAAACCACCTGTATCTCAAATATACAAAGAACTATTAAAACTCAATACAAATAATATGGAGGACAAGGGTAGATGGAGAGGAGAAGGGAGTTGAGGGAAATTGGAAGGGGAGGTGAACCATGAGAGACTATGGACTCTGAAAAACAACCTGATGGTTTTGAAGGGGCGGGGGGTGGGAGGTTGGGGGAACCAGGTGGTGGGTATTAGGGAGGGCACGGATTGCATGGAGCACTGGGTGTGGTGCAAAAACAATGAATACTGTTACGCTGAAAAGAAATAAAAAATTTAAAAAAAAACTCAATAGAAAAACAAACAACTCAATTTAAAAATTGGCAAGAGACATGAATAGACATCACCCCAAAGAAGTCACGCAGGTGGCAAATAACCATACAGAAAAATGTTTAACATCCTATGGCACGAGGGGAATCCAAGTGAAAACAAAAACAAGATACCACTACACACCTATTAGGAGAACGAAATCCACAGCACTGAAAACCTCAAATGCGAGAGAGAATGTAGAGCAACAGGAACTCTCATTTGTTCCAGGTGGGAATGCAAAATAGTACAGCCACGTTGGAAGACAGTTCAGCAATTACTTACAAAGCCAAACGCAGTCTTACCATACGATCTGACAATCATGCTTCAAGGTGTTTTTCCAACAGAGTTGAAAAATTACGTTTACCCAAAAACCTGCACATGAATATTTATAACAACTATGTTAATAATCACCCCAAACTGAAAGCAATTGAGATGTCCCTTAATAGGTAAATGATGAACAAACTGTGACACATCTGTGCAATGGAATGTGATGGTCTCAAGCCACAAAAGAACATGTATACTGCTAAGTGAAAGCAGTCCATCTAAAAGGGCTATGTACTGCGGTGCCTGGGTGGGTCAGTCTGCTGAGCATCCGACTCTTGATTGCTGCTTCGGTCATGATCTCAGGGTCGTGAGATCAAGCCCCACGCCAGGCAGGGAGCCTGCTTGGGATTCTCTCTCCCCTTCTCTCACTGCCTCTCCCTACCACCATTCACATGAACACACACACTCTCTCAAATAAATAAATAAATAAATAAATAAATAAATAAATAAAATTAAAAGGCTACATACTGTATTATCTCAACTAATTGGCTTTCTCAAAAAAGGCAAAACCACAGACAATGAAAAGATGAGTTGTTGCTAGGGGTTAGAGTGGAGGGAGGGATGAATGGGTAGAGCACAGGTCTTTAGAGCAGGAAAACCATTCTGTATGATCCTATCATGGTGGATATATGTGTGTATATTTATCAAAACTCATAGAATGTACAATACTAAGAGTGAACTCTAACGTAAACCATGAATAATTAATAAGAATGTATCAGTATTGGTTCATCAACTCTTACAGATGTAACTGGGCCAATGCAAGGGGAAATTGTGGGTGGAGAGGGGGGTGTATGGGAATTCTCTGTACTTCCTGTGCAATTTTTCTATAAACTTAAAAATGCCCTAAAGGAGAAGGTTATTAAATTAGAAAAAAAAATTTTTAAAAACAAAAGTTGGTGAAAAGATATGGAATCTGGGGGGTGCCTGAGTGGCTCAGTCAGTTAAGCGGCTGCCTTTGGCTCATGTCATGATCCCAGTGTCCAGGGATCAAGTCCTACATCGGGCTCCTTGTTGCACGGGCAGCCTGCTTCTCCCTCTGCCTCTGCCTGCCACACTGCCTTCCTGTGCTCTCTCTCTCTCACTCTAACAAATAAATAAATAAAATCTTTGAAAAGAAAAAAAAAAAAGATATGGAATCTGGTTAAATATATGGAATCTGTCATTTCCAGACAAGTGGGACTGGGGAGGTTCAAACAAGGAAACCAAGAGTATCTTGTGTTCAGAGCTCAACCAGGTATGTTCTTCATGAGAGCAGCAATACCCAGCCCTTGTAAGTGAGGAACACTGGGCTTGGAGCTTTTCTTAACTCGCCCAGGGCCCCACTGATGGTAGGTGGCCGAGCTAGAACTTGAATCCAGATCTTCTTACCATAAAGATCTTTTCCACCACGCACCACCCTCCGAACTCACCTGCCCAGAAGATGGGAGAGGCGCTCATGACCAGCCAGAGACACACAAAGCCAGATACTCTGATAGGACTCGCACACAGTAGGTGCTCAGTAAAAATTACTCTTTTACATCAATTGGAGAAAAATGAAATTTCCCAAGAATAAAGCATTTGGAGTGTTCACATCTCTACCTCTTACAGAGATGAAAATAAAATACAGGGCTGTGAAGGAAGACTAACGACAGCCAAGGTGATCTAAACACTGTGATTAGGGGGAAAGAAAGCATAGTCAAAAATAGTTCCCTCCACCAGCAAGTCCATGGCAGTACAAGCCACCCACCCTTCCCTGACTGCCAGCCCACAATAGCCCCAAGGGTGAGGTCCAATTGTTGAGGACTGATCTCTGCTGTTCGAGCTGTTCTTGGGCACACACGGCTGAAAGGCTCATTACCACTGCGAGAACACAGTCTGCTGTGTTTCTGAACACATGCAATCTGGAGAGAGCCGTTTGAAGCTAACCGTGGGCGCCGGGGGCCAGCAGCTCTGCAAAGGGCCGCCTCCCACCTCCACCCCTGCGCCCTGCTCTTCCTCCGCAAGAAGGAAACGATGCAAGCGGCCCAGGCACAAGGTGACACTTACTGTTGGCACAGGGTGCAGGCCCAGATTGCTTCGAATGTTCAGGGTTGGTTTTTTTGTTTGTTTGTTTGCTTTGTTTTGTTTTGTTTTGCAAAAGAGCGAAATGTCCCTGGCCCAGCAGGAAACATGCAGCAATGGTATTCAGTTAGCACTCTTTGCAAGCAGGCTTTGGGGTGGGGCCAGGCCCTGAATAGCCAATTCCTGGAAACGTCTTAACGCAGTTGGAGGCAAATGGGCCATGTTCCCTTAAATAGCATGAAGGTACCTAAAAGCCCTTGTCCCAGGGATCTGTGTCTCCTGGAAAGTCCTCTGAGGTTGGAGCTGGCTCGTTCTACCTGCTTTGCCTGGTTCACTAAGCTGATTTTGGTACTGATGTGAGAGTGGTATGAAGAGAGATTATGTTCCTCAGGGAGGCCCCCCTTTCCATCCAGGGACTGGTAGAGCCCCTATGGGGACCTCATGGGGCACAGCGGGTCCTCCTGCTGCCTCTCCCGGTCTGTCAGAGGTGACCACATCCTTCCTGCGGGGTGAATTTTTTTTTTTTTTAAGATTTTATTTATTTATTTGGCAGAGAGAGAGAGAGCACAAGCAAGCACAAGCAGAGGGAGCAGCAGGCAGAGGGAGAAGCAGGCTCCCCTCTGAGCAAGGAGCCTGATGCTGGACTCGATTCCACCACCCTGGGATCACGACCTGAGCCAAAGGAAGACACTTAACTGTGAGTGTCCCTCTCTAAAGCACATGTCTGTCATTGCCAAGATCAAGTTCCAGAGCATAGCAGGAAGCGAGCAACACTCGTGAGTAAGAGTTATGCTCTCAGTCTTCATAAAAAATTGCTGAACCAAAGCTGTGATTCCAGAACTGGTCCATTTCACCTACATTTGTAGGTGTATTGTCATAATACTTATTATCTTTTTAAGGAAGGTGGGATCTTCAGCAAAAATCCCCTTTATAATCCCTGATATCAATTTTTTTTACTTTCTTTTTTTCATTAATGGACCTGCCAGAGGCTTTGATGGTATTAGTCCTCTCAAAGAACCAATCTTTGTCTTTCTTGATGCTCTTTTGCTCATTTATTTTTCTCAGTCATTATTTTTGGCTTTTATCCTTATTAAATCCTTACTTCTACTTCCCATGGCTTTATTTTCCTGCTCTTTTTCAAACTTCTTGAGATAGACTCTTAGCTCATTGATCTTCAGCATTTATTCTTGTCAAATAGAATTCAAGCACGGCTTTGGCCGCATCCTTAAAAGTGTTGATACATAGTATTTAATCATAATTTAGTTTAAGGTGCTTTCTAACTTCCATTTTGATGTCTTCTTTGCCCCATAGGGTTTTTGTTCTGTTTTGTTTTGTTTTTTAGAAAAAGTATTGCTTAATTTCCAAACAAATAACAATTACCTTTTGTTGTAGATTCTTAGCCTAACTGCATTGAAGTGAAAAAGGATATCCTCTGTATGATTTTAATCCTTTGAAAATTTGAGCAACCAGATCACTCTCGTCCTCCACAGGGCAGCCATCCCTCAGGACAGACATGACACGGGCGCCTATCCTGGTCCCTAAAGAGGTCTGATGGGCAGGCACTTAGGTCTGCATCTGACTCCAATGCTCTGCTCAGTGGTCTCCAGAACATTCAGAGTACGGAGGCCAACACCTTCCCTTGCTGAATGTCCTCCTGAGGAAGCTGACCACCATCCTGTCTGGCAGCATCTCTCCTACAGGTTAGCCATGGCTTAAGGGAAAACAAAACAAAACAACCCAGCTCTGATCCCACAGACCCAAGAACTGGGGGCTTGTTTGCCCCCAGATGAACTGAAACTCTCCTCTTACATTTCAGCACAGATTAAAGCAAGCACGTCCGGATATTTCTGAAGGTAATTCACAGTAAGAAATACATGACCCACCATAACTGTATATACACATATACTCGTTTATTCTATTTATTCTACCTAACGGTCCTTATAACCTGCCCAATTGATTGCATGCTTTCAAATAGGTTGCAACTCCCATTGTGAAAAATACTAGCCCAGACAATCTATGCCTTAGGAATCCATCCATTCTTTCAATAAATAATGTCAAGTACTTCTGATGTGTCTTGCAGGTAAGACACCTAATTTGTAGGACTGGACTAAACGGAAATAATCCCCGGGATCATGAAGTATACATTTTAGCATGAAGATGGGCATTAGAAAAACAAAGATGGTAATTCTGAGTTGTATTCGGTGCTATGAGAGCAGACAGCAGAAGGGAACGATTTGTTTATTTATTTTTTTAAAGATTTTATTTATTTATTTGACAGGCAGAGATCACAAGTAGGCAGAGAGGCAGGCAGAGAGAGAGGGGGAAGCAGGCTCCCCGCTGAGCAGAGAGCCCGATGCGGGGCTCGATCCCAGAACCCTGGGATCATGACCCGAGCTGAAGGCAGAGGCTTAACCCACTGAGCCACCCAGGCGCCCCAGAAGGGAACGATTTGGATGGTGTGATGAATGATGGCAAGTCCCCCAGAAAAGGGATCCCCGTGTATGAAGGCCATAGGGTGGGAAAGAACTTGATGAGTTTAAGGGTGAAGACCGGAGGCCCAGTGGATCTCAGTGCAGTGAGCCTGGGGGGCGTGGCCGGTGGGTGAACGCCAGAGGTCCTGAGCCATCCTGTCTAGTAAAGGAGCTGCTGTCCCCGGTGACTGTTGAGTATTTAGCAAGAGACCCCCCCTGCACTGAGCTGGGCTGCACATGTACATACATGCAGGCTTATAAAGACTTGGTAGGGAGAAAATAATGTCAAGCAACTCAGCAAGTTTTTATAGTGCTTATATACGAAAATGGTATTATGGTGGATACACTGTGTTGGGTTAAATAAAATACGTCATTAAAATTAATTTCACTTCCTGTTAACTTTCAGCATGGCTACTAGAAAATTATAAAGTTGCACACATGGCTCCCATTTGTGGTTTGCGTTATGAGCCCCTACCCCACCCCGAACAGCACTGTTACTCGTAATGGCTCAGTCTGGAAGGTCCTGTAATCACTCAGCCTCTCTGCGAAAGGCAGACTGCAGGGAGCACAGAGGGAAGAGTGAGACCGGCAGGAAGGCAATGCCTCACCAGAGAGACAGAGAGAGAGGGGGCGGGAGGGAGGGAGGGGGAACACTGACGTGGATAAGGGGGCAGGCCGTGAAGATGGGCAGAAGGGGATGAAGTCCAGACCTGTTTCAGAGGGGGTGTTCACGTGACCCAGTGCAGACCCACATAATTCCGTGCGTCTGAGGAGGAGTCTGTACCCAGCTCCCTGATCCTTCTTCTTTATTTTTATTATTTGTCTTAATGTGTACAGCATGTAAGAATTTCCTCGTGTTCCTCAGCAGCATTACTGTGTAGGTCTCTTAGCTTATTTTGGTATATATATGCCAGAAAAAAATATATATATATAAATATATATTTTGGTATATATATATGCCAACCCTTAAGCCATGGCCAACCTATAGGTTGGTGTATATATATGTGTGTGTATATATATATATGGCGTATATATATATATACTATTCCTATGACTATATACCAATACTTCTAAGAGATGGGCAAATCCCTCATTTCAACATTTATATTAATAATGGGAACGTTCCTATTTTAAGCCAGAGAGCCAGAGATCTAACATCTAATATTTTTTATCATTCCTTTAAAAGCTTAGTTCATTGTGCATGATCAATATTTACTACAAGAAAAGCTCTACTTCTAAAAAAAAATTGCCCTCTCTTGCCATGGAGTTAATGAAGCCCAGAGATACCACGATGCCTGTCATTGCAAAACAATGATAGATTCTCTTCTACTGGGGTTACATTCTTTTCTAAGTAAAATTACGTTTAATTGGCACAAACACATCTACCATGCTTTGTGAAATGACAAGAACTCAGCTTTTAGGAGGAAAAGATCTCAATATAATTATTCTTTGTAATGAGGAGAGACAAGAAAGCTGGGGGTCAAAAAAGTGATTCAAAGGACACAAGGATTTGGGGCAGGCAGAAGGGCCAAGGACTTCCAAAATAAAAGGAGTGCTCAAAGTGCAGATGATAGGATCACCTTTCAACACCATCACTCCCACCAAGGGGACCCAGTTTGGTACCTGTTATGATAAAACTTAAGTGTCAACTTGACTAGGCCTTGGGGTGCCCAGATATTTGGTCAAATATTATTCTGGGTGTGTCTGTGAGAATAATTATGGATGATACTAACATTTGAATTGGTAGATGGGATAAATCAGATTGCTCTCCCCATGTGGATGGGTCTTATCTAATCAGTTGGAGAGCTTAACAGAACAAAAAGGCAGAGTAAGGAGCTCCTCCTACCTGATGGCCTCTCTGCGGAGACATCAGTTTTTTTCTTGCCTTTGGACTCAAACTGAAATGCTGGCTCCTCCCGGTGCTCAAGCGTGCTGGCCTTCAGGCTAGAACTACATTGCCCTCTCTCCTGGGTTTCCAGCTTATTGATTTGCCCCAAAGAACTTGAGACTTCTCAACCTCTATAATCATATGAGCCAATTCCTTACAATAAATTTAAAAATTAATAAATAATAAGTTAATAAATAAATATTGGATGTATTTCTTTGGAGAATCCTGCCTAATACAGATTTGGTATCAAGAAGTAGGGCACTGCTATTAAAAAATATCTAAAAGTGTGGAAGTGGCTTTAGGACCGGGTAATAGGATCAGGCTGAAGGAGTTTTGAGCTGCATACTAGAAAAAACCTAGACTGACATGATGGGACTATTGGTAGATATGGACGGTAAAGGCAATTTTGTTGAGAAAGCAAAAAAGGAGAGCTGGAGATAAAGTCCCCATATTCTCCGAGAATGAATAGCCATGAACAGAACATTGCTGAGAACATGGATAAACATCTGGGAGACCTCAGCTGGAAATAAGGAACAGGTTATTGACAACGGATTACTGAGCACTGGAGGAGGGGCAGTCACTATTATAAAGTGGCAAAAATTTGGCTGAGCTGTATTCTAGTGTTTTGTGGAAGACAGAACTTGTTAAGTGATGAAATGGGAAATTTAGTTGAGATTTTTAAGCAAAATGTGGAAGGTGTTTCTTGGGTCCTTCTGACTGCTCACCATAAACGCAGGAGGAGAAAGAAGACTTGAAGAAGGAAATGTTAAGCAAAAAGGAACCAGAATTTCAAAATTTGGAAAATCCTCACCCTGCCCATCTTGCAAAAAATAAGGAAGCTGGTTCTGAAGAGAAGGGTGTGACTGGACTTTAAAGGGATGATGAGATTATTTGAGCAGAAACACTGGTGGTTTGAGCTGATGTGGAAGGAGATGGAACTGATGAAGGGAGGCTGTGAGTTGGGCTCTTGGATTCTATGTGGTGGGATCTGAGCTGTGGAGGTGTGAATGTGTGCTGCTTAGAGAGAGGAGAAGAACCCAAAGACAATTCAGGGGTCGTTTGAGCTGCCCACCCCGTTTCAAAGGATGGGGTCTCTGCCTGAAGCCTTGGGGACAGGACCACCCCTTAGAGCCATGAGGCAGGACCCCTGCCTCAGTGGATCCAGGACACGAGGCATCAAGCCAAAGTGGATGACTCTTGAGCTTTAAGATCTAAGGAGATTTGTCTTGTTAGATCTGGGACTTGCTTGGGATCTGTCACCTCTTTGTCCCTTTGAATTTTTTTTGGAGTGGGACTATCTATCCTATGCCTACTCCATACTATATTTTGGAAGCACACAGTACACAAGTATCTGGTTTCACAGGTTCACAGCTAGAATCTTACCTTAAGTCTCTTCCATAGATGACTTGGACTTTAGATCTTTGAGTTGATGTTGGCATGAGTTAAGATTTGGGGAGATGTTGGGGTGGAATGAATGTGTTTTGCATGCAAGAAAAAACACAGATTTGAGAGGAGGCGTGGCAGAGATATTATGGACTGAATGTTTCTGTCCCCTCAAAATTCTTATGTTGAAGCCCTAACCCCCCAGTGTGATTGTATTTGGAGATGGGGGCTCTGAGGATGTAAGCAAGGTTAAATGAGATCCTAAGAGTGGGGCCTGGGTTTTATAGGAATAGTGTTCTTCTAAGAAGAGACAGCAGAGAACTTTCTCTCTCTCCTCTCACTCTCTGTCTCTGCATGCTCACACCATGGAAGGGCCACGTGAGGACACAGCAAGGATGCGGCCCTGCAGTGTGAGCAGAGAACTCTCACCAGGCACTATCCCTGCTGGCACTTTGATCTTGGACTTCCATGCTCCAAAACAGTGAAAAAAATAAATTCCTATTGTTTAAGCCACCTAAGCTGGGGTATTTTGTTATGGGGACTCATACAGTCCCCTCTAGCTCAATCCCTTATTTGACAGATGAAGACACTGAGGTTCAGAGTAGGGAAGTGGGATGTAACTCCTTAGAGGGACACCTGGTGTTGCCTGAATTTGCTGGTCCGACTTTTCCTGGTGCTCTTTCCACTATAACACACTACACATCTTCATTTCCTCATAACCTTCCCTTTGGCACATCGAATAAATAAATTACAGCCAACCACAACATCAAGAGCTTCACGCTGTTACAACAAACCTAGGCCCTTAATCCGATTTCATAGAGAAGATTCCCAAACTTTCCTCATGCTGTTAGATAGTAATACTTTTATTGTTTTTTTTTTTAAAAAGGACTAATCCATTTTTATCAACATCTTTCTATTCAATAAACATATATTCTGCTTGTAAGAATGTATGCTCTTTTCACTGATGGAACTATAGTATTTTGATTTTGAATCAAGAAAAATGTGCCTGTAGGAAAGAGGACTATGACTATCTCCACTTTGACCTCTATCTTTACTTTCTCAGTGATTAGGTTCTTCTTTCCACTTATCTCTTAACTCAGACAAAGACTCTGCAGGGAAAACATCCCATGGTGGGAACCAAAAGGACCCCCTCAAGCAATAAGGACTGCTTGGAGCCCACAAGATCCTGCCCATGACAGACCCCAAGACAATGATGACTTGACCTTCACTGCCCACCTGCACATAATCACTGACCTTTGTCCCATATTTATCTAATATAAACCTGGAAGCATTTTCAGCACTTTGGAGACTGTCTTTGAGACACTAGCTCACTGCTTCCCTGTGTTGACCTCACTGAGATCAGTTCCTTTATTGTGTCACCACCACTAGACTCTCTGCCTCTGGATTTTGTCAGCATCGAGTGGGGCTTAACCTGGTCTGTTGGGGACCCCCAAAGCCAGGAGCTCTTGCACCCTTCAGTCCCGGCTACCTGTAGACACTTTTTTCTTGAATTGGACATTATACAAAAAATTTAAAGATAAGTCAACAAATATAACAGCTTCCTACCATTCTAGAGTCACTGGCCTCAGGGAAAATGCATTGCTTTGAAGACTCTGTGTACGAGAATTTAGTTCTTAGCCTTGCAACAATAATCCCACTTCCAGGAATTTGCCGTGATACAAATCCAGGGATGATCGTGGCAAGCATTGTTTAAGACAATGAGGTGAAGGAATCTTCCATGTATGTCAAGGACACACTGGTGGAATGTCCTGTAACTCCTTTCAGTATCTATAGCTGTTTACATGAAGATGCCAGAAGAGCATCGTGTGATAAGGTACATGATCATATTCATTGAAATATTTAATAAATATAAAATTGTGTGTGTGCATGTGCAACCACATAGAAAAGAAATAACCTGGGCAGCTATTTGTCAGAACAGTAACAGAGAAATATTGTATATCCCACTTCGATGAGGGAACTAGAATAGGTGAATTCCTAGAGACAGAAAGTAGCATAGAAGTTACAAAACCTGGGAAGATGGGAACAGTGAGGAGTTGGTGATTAACGGATATGGGGTTTTTCTTTGGGATGACAAAAAAGTTCTGGACATGAATAGCGGTGATGGCTGCACAACACTGTGAATGTACTTGATGCCATTAAATAGTATACTTTAAAATAATAAATTTGATGTTATGCATATTTTATCACCATAAAAAAAACTGAAAAATTTAATTGGACCCCTTTACTGTTCCCAATTTTATTTAATTTAATGTTCCTTTTTGCTATTAAAAACTCTTAAACATCGCTCAACGTTTAAAAAATTGTGAACATGGGACACCTGAGTGGCTCAGTCAGTTAAGCAACTGCTTTCAGCTCAGGTCATGATCCCACGATCCCCACATTGGCCTCCCTGCTCAGCAAGGGGCCTGCTTCTTCCTCTCCCTCTGCCACTCCCCCTGCCTGTGCTCTCCTGCTCTCTCTGTCAAAAATAAATAAAACCTTCAAAAAAAAAAATTATGAACAGTGGCTGCCTCTGGATGGTATATACGAGATCATTTTATTTTTGTTCTTTATAGTCTTCCGTACTGCTGGTAGCATCTTTATAATCAGAAAACAAGTAATGAAACTATTTCGTACAAATGAAAAAAAAAAAAAAAACAAACAGTGTAGGTTGTGTGTGTTCTATCCTGTTTAATGTTGTACCTACATCACAGACACTCAATGAATGAGTGTAGCATGAAAGAAAGTATGATTACTGACAGATAGAGCCTATCAACAAACTAAGTCCCCCACACACAGACACAGACACACACACACACACACACATGCAAATTGAGTGGGTGATGGCTTTGGTTCAGCCTATGGGAGACATCATGTGAGTGGAGGCAAAACTACATGTGGCCTCAGCAAACTAGGGAGAAAAGTGAACTTCCTCATCTTGATGCAGAACATCTACAAAAAACCTACAGCTAACATTATACTTAATGGTGAGAAACCCATGATCTCATGCTAAGGTCAGGAACAAAACAAGGATATCTCCACTGACCACTGCTTTTCAACATCGTATAGTGTGTCCCAAATAATGCAATAGGACAAGAAAAGGGAGGCAGAGCATAAAGATTGTGAAGGAAGAAATAAAATTGTCCTTATTCACAGAAGACATGATTGTCCATGTAGAAATCTGAAAGAATTGTCAAAAAAGAAAAAAAAAATACTACTGAAAGTAATAAACAGAGCAAGGTTGTAGGATACAAGGTTAATACACAAAAGCCAATCACTTTCTTATGTATCAGCAATGAACAAGTGAAATTAAAGACACAATACAATTTAAATTAACCCTCCCCCCAAATTAAGTACTTAGGTATGAATCTAACAAAATATGTACAAGATCTGTATGAGGAGGACTATAAAAGGACATCCGGAGGAAAGGCAAGTATGTTACTACCAGGGGTTGAGCAGGGTTCTCAACAGTGGCTGCAGGTTGGAATGGCGTGGAGACTTAAAAACAACACAGATTCCTGGATCCAATCTCTCCTCCCTGGAATTCTGGTGTAACTGCACTATATGGGCATGTGAGATTTTCAAAATCCCCTCAGGCGTTTCTCATGGGTAGCCAACATTAGGAACCATGGCCTCAGAGCACCCAGGACACTCTTTTCCCATTAACTAGAGCCTTACAAACAGGGAAACAACCACAGATGGCTTTAAATGATCATAACATCAAGTTTGCACTATGCTAAGAAAATTCTGCTATCTTGCTATTTTGCCTATCCTAATCATCATAAAAATTGTACTGCGTGGCATAATTTGGAATCTTAATGAGAACTGCTTTCTTAGTCTTAATAGGATTCCAAGTTACGTTAATCCTTTATAAAAATCTTTCAATATATTATGCTTACTATGCCAAAAATATTTTGTTAGCACTGCATTTTAAACACAAGGGTGGGGGGGGGGGTGGAGAACAGAGCAGATAGCTCATTTTAAAATACTCCAAAAGGCAAAAGCAGTTCTTCACACACGCCAGCCTTGCAGACATGGGTGTTGTCCAAGCTCACTTTGTAGAAACAAGACTTCAGCCTTGCAGGAAACAGAAAACACAAGCCCAGGAAGCAGCCGCACTCAGGATGTGACCTGCTGATCTGTAGCCACTCCCCTGCCTGGCCTGCTAACCTTGTGGAGCTTGTGTTTCGCTGGGCTGGGAAAGAGAAGGAACCTAGTTAGCTCTCACTACCAACATGTGTCAGGCCAGGTGTTTTATATTTGCTGTCTCTCAGTCCTCCCAGCTACTTTATGAAATAAATATCATTAGTCTTGTTTTAGGCTTAGGGAAACTGAGGCCCCAGCGTATTAAGTAAATCATCCAAAGCCACACAACCAGAAAAGGCAGAGATAAGACTCAAAGCCGGGTCTCTCTGAGTCCAGTCTTTTCCCTCTGCTCCATTCTGGTAGAACAATTCTGGCTGAGATCAAAAAAACAGTTTAGACTTGATGACATCATGCCAAGTGAAATAAGCCAGGCACAAAAGGACAAGTACTATATGATTCCACTTATATGAGCTACGTGGAGTAGTCAAATTCATAGAGACAAAAAGTAGAATGGTGATTTCCAGGGGTGGGTTGGGGGGGGTTGGCGAGGAAGTTAGTTTTTAGTGGATACAGCACTTCCATTTGGGAAGATGAACAAGTTCTAGAAATGTTGATGGCTGCACAGGAGTGTGGATGTGCTTCGTGTCATTGACCTGTAAGCTTAAAAATGATTGAGATTGCAAATCTTATGTATACTTTATCACAATAAAAATATATTTAAAAAAATTAAAGTCACCTCCGGAGCCATGAGCAAATAAAGGGATTGTGACCCACTCTACAGCATGAAAAGCAATGGAATTCCCAAGCCTGTGACTACCAACCCTTCAGCTCTCTCCTCCCACCAAAGACTGAGACCAGGGATTCATCCTCCACAGAGGGAAAACCCAGAGCTCCTGATGTCACATGCCAAGTAATTGCGACAGCTGCTCAAGAATTTTTCCAAACTCCATGAGAAAGGAGATTGCCTTCATTACGATAAGATGGTTTAAAATGGGGGCTCTATTTCAGGTTGCCCCGCTCACCTCATGGGGAGGGACTCATCTTTTCCCGGGCTGAGGACAAATACAGTGACTGAGGACAGAAATGCTTCATCGAATAAAGCAATGGTTCCTCCTGTGCAGGACCAACCCGGCCGCATCTGCAGCACCTGGGAACTTATGGGTAATGGCCCCACCCCGCCAAAATTCAGGGAGTGGTCCCTAGCAATCTTTTTTAACATGCCATCCAGGTGATTCTGATGCCTGCTAAAATTTAAGAACTACCTGCATGTATCACTCCCCACGAGGAAAATACAATCACCTTTTTACTCACAGAAATTTTTGCCCAAAGGAAGGAAAAAAAAAAAAAAAGAGGTAGTTTTCTCAATCCTTGGCTGCATATTAGGATCACCAGCAGAGCTTTTAGAAGTTCCACCACTTAAAAAAAAAAGAAAAAAAAAAAAAAAAAAGACGGTCCACCCTCTGAATCTTGACTCAATGGCTGTAGAGTGGGTGTTCTAATGGGCATGAGGGATTCCCAGGCCACTTGCTAACTTGCTTAATTCTGGGCTAAATTCCACCCCAGCCACAACTCTTCTTCTGACCCTTTTCTGGAGAGAGAAATGCCTGCCTAGTTTCATTGACTAATAATAGAAGAGTGGGCATCTTGGTGGTTTTCCCTCACTGTTACTGTACAACGCTGGGCACAATGTAGGACACTTGACCTGCTGACCTAAGAATCAGCTTCTTTAGAGTCAGAGTTCAGAATGAGGTATTTATGCACCAAAGGAAGGATGAACACACATAAGCATTTGGCTGCAAAGATAATTATGAGCTCAGAAGAGCACAGGAAAAGTCTTGAAGGAAAATTAGAAAGACTGTTGGTTTCCAGATAGAAGAGTCTCCCAAATGGATCCCTTAGACTTTTGTTTATTCCACAAAGACATGGACATTCTCAAGGGGTAAGTAAATAGACCCTTCACTACTCACTGCGAGAAGTCGGAGAAACAGAGAGATGTGAGAGGTATAATGATAAATCCAACCTCAATGTGAATGGTCTTAGTGACACTGGTAACTTGCCAGGGTGGCCAGGACGGTCAATGTGGCCAGCAGTCAGCAAGACAGATATGACTAGTAATGTCATTGACTATATCTGAAAGCCCGGAAAACCAGGGTCTGTCCTTAGAGACCAGGGCAGATAAGGGGGGAGTATGACCTTGACCAAGGGTTGATTGAGCAGCATAGAGAGCACATACGAGGGAAATGAAGAGCAATGCGAGATCACAGGGCACACAGCTCGGAGAAGGCAGGGAGAGAGGGCAACAGCAGCAATAATGAGAACCAAAACAGTAGCTCTTCCCAGGAAGTACAGCAAGCCCAGGTACTAGTGTTATCAGACTTGAGCAACAAGTCAGGAACTCCTGCACATAGTCCTATGTCCACAGCCAGGTGGGTCTCTAGTAGAACCACTCTCAGTGAGCCAACTCTTGGGTTCTGTTAATTGTCCTATTGTGGTCTTACCC
The DNA here is from genome assembly GCF_963455335.1 of Martes martes. Taxonomy (NCBI): domain Eukaryota; kingdom Metazoa; phylum Chordata; class Mammalia; order Carnivora; family Mustelidae; genus Martes; species Martes martes. The sequence goes on from NC_137890.1 coordinate 75,656,656, forward strand.
TACACATCTGTTCTGCTGCTCCTATAAGAAAGGACAGAACATTTACACTGTCTTCATACAGAATGTTAAACTCAAAACGTAGGATTTATGTGACTGAGACTTGGGTATTTAGGAGTTGTAGGGTGTTATTCAATGTAAAGGTGGACTAAAGCATCTTGGGTTGCTCCTCTGGTCACATTTTTATAGGAGTCACTGAAGGGTCACTGAAGGGCTCTTTTCACATTAAAGCAGGTGTTCCAGGAACTGGGCAGAGAAATATGTGAGATAAATAAGAAGAGGTCATGGGTGCCTGGGTGACTCCGTCAGTTAAGCATTTAGCTCTTAATTTTGGCTCTGGTCATGATCTCAGGTTTGTGAGATCAAGCCCTGCATTAGGCTCCATGCTCAGCAGGGAGCCTACTTCTCTCCCTCTCCCTCTGCCCCTCCCTGCTTACACTCTCTCATGCTCTCTTACTCTCAAATAAATAAATAAATAAATATTTAAAAAAGAAAAAGAACCAGGTCATATTTTGTAATCCAGAAAGTCCATTTTCATGCTGCTCTCTCTTTTTACCTTTTTTTTTTCTTTTCTTAATCTTCTCTAGGCTTAGATAAAGTCTTCTTTAAAACCCAGCCCAGTCTCAGTCACACTCTGGGAATATGAAGATAATAGTCATAAGTATGTGCTTGGTAGAATGAGGAAGAGTAACTTCCCATAAATCCAACAAAGTCTAGCAGTGTAAACAAGCAAAAGAACCCTAAGGGGAATGGAAATCTACAAGGCCTAGACACCCTCCCTTGGAGACTCTCCCTCTGTTATTAATCTCGGCAGATCAGGGTTGGACTTTTATTAGTGAAAGCTAGTTTCATTAGTGGAACCCCAAGAAGGAGACAACTAGGAAAAAGAAAAGAGAGAGTGATGAAAAGCCCTCAAGGATCAGAAACTGGCATGAAACCCTGGCTCTAGACACTTAGGGATACATGGGACTTGTGAATTTTACTATACCTCTGGGTTTAAGCTTATATGTTCTTTCCCAACTAATTCTATATTTTCTGTTTTTAAAGTCCCACCAGTGTTATTTAAAAACATGAAAAAACATATAAAGAAGTGTGAGTTGAATAGAGATTCTGGAGGTCACATAGTGCTGAGAGACATCACAGATTTGACCATTCAAAATGCAGACACCTCATTAAACACTAAAAGCATTCAGGTCTAACTAAAAAAGGAAATGATCTATATCAGGCCAAGAGTAAGAGTTCCTGTATAAGGCCCCAAACCAAGTCTTGAAAAATCAAGATGATTTGCTCATGAATAAATAGCCTGCCAGGGCAAAATGCAGCACTCTTTAAAGAAAGAAAACAAATCCAGACTTTTAACACAATGCCTAGCACAATGTCAAAAATAATTATGCAAAGAAGTAAAAGAAGTAGGAAATATGACATGTAATCAGAAAAAAAAATATTCAATATAAACAGACTCAGAAATGACACAAAAGTTGGAAATAGCCAATGGGAACTTTTTTTTTTTTTTTAATTTTTTATTTTAATAAACATATAATGTATTTTTATCCCCAGGGGTACAGGTCTGTGAATCATCTGGTTTACACATTTCACAGCACTCATCATAGCCCATACCCTCCCCAATGTCCATTTCCCCACCACCCTCTCCCGTCCCCCTTCCCCCCCGCAACCCTCAGTCTGTTTCTTGAGATTGAGTCTTTTATGGTTTGTCTCCCTCCCAATCCCATCTTTTCATTTTTTCTTTTCCTACCTCTCCCCAAACCCCCCCACCTTGCATCTCCCCTTCCTCATATCAAAGAGATCATATGATAGTTATATTTCTCCGATTGACTTATTTCGCTAAGCATGATACCCTCTAGTTCCATCCACGTCGTCGCAAATGGCAAGATTTCATGTCTTTTGATGGCTGCATAGTATTCCATTGTGTATATATACCACATCTTCTTTATCCATTCATCTGTTGATGGACATCTAGGCGCTTTCCACAGTTTGGCTATTGTGGACATTGCTGCTATAAACATTCGGGTGCACGTGCCCCTTCGGAGCACCACGTTTGTATCTTTAGGATATATACCCAGGAGTGCAATTGCTGGGTCGTAGGGTAGCTCTATTTTCAGTTTTTTGAGGAACCTCCACACTGTTTTCCAGAGTGGTTGCACCAGCTTGCATTCCCACCAACAGTGTAGGAGGGTTCCCCTCTCTCCGCATCCTCGCCAGCATCTGTCATTTCTTGACTTGTTAATTTTAGCCATTCTGACTGGTGTGAGGTGGTATCTCATTGTGGTTTTGATTTGTATTTCCCTGATGCCGAGTGATGTGGAGCATTTTTTCATGTGTCTGTTGGCCATCTGGATGTCTTCCTTGCAGAAATGTCTGTTCATGTCCTCTGCCCATTTCTTGACTGGATTATTTGTTCTTTGGGTATTGAGTTTGATAAGCTCTTTATAGATTTTGGATACGAGCCCTTTATCTGATATGTCGTTTGCAAATATCTTCTCCCATTCTGTCAGTTGTCTTTTGGTTTTGTTTACTGTTTCCTTTGCTGTGCAAAAGCTTTTGATCTTTTTTTTTTTTTTTTTTTTAATTTTTTATTTTAATAAACATATAATGTATTTTTATCCCCAGGGGTACAGGTCTGTGAATCATCTGGTTTACACATTTCACAGCACTCATCATAGCCCATACCCTCCCCAATGTCCATTTCCCCACCACCCTCTCCCGTCCCCCTTCCCCCCCGCAACCCTCAGTCTGTTTCTTGAGATTGAGTCTTTTATGGTTTGTCTCCCTCCCAATCCCATCTTTTCATTTTTTCTTTTCCTACCTCCCCCCAAACCCCCCCACCTTGCATCTCCCCTTCCTCATATCAAAGAGATCATATGATAGTTATATTTCTCCGATTGACTTATTTCGCTAAGCATGATACCCTCTAGTTCCATCCACGTCGTCGCAAATGGCAAGATTTCATGTCTTTTGATGGCTGCATAGTATTCCATTGTGTATATATACCACATCTTCTTTATCCATTCATCTGTTGATGGACATCTAGGCGCTTTCCACAGTTTGGCTATTGTGGACATTGCTGCTATAAACATTCGGGTGCACGTGCCCCTTCGGAGCACCACGTTTGTATCTTTAGGATATATACCCAGTAGTGCAATTGCTGGGTCGTAGGGTAGCTCTATTTTCAGTTTTTTGAGGAACCTCCACACTGTTTTCCAGAGTGGTTGCACCAGTTTGCATTCCCACCAACAGTGTAGGAGGGTTCCCCTCTCTCCGCATCCTCGCCAGCATCTGTCATTTCTTGACTTGTTAATTTTAGCCATTCTGACTGGTGTGAGGTGGTATCTCATTGTGGTTTTGATTTGTATTTCCCTGATGCCGAGTGATGTGGAGCATTTTTTCATGTGTCTGTTGGCCATCTGGATGTCTTCCTTGCAGAAATGTCTGTTCATGTCCTCTGCCCATTTCTTGACTGGATTATTTGTTCTTTGGGTATTGAGTTTGATAAGCTCTTTATAGATTTTGGATACGAGCCCTTTATCTGATATGTCATTTGCAAATATCTTCTCCCATTCTGTCAGTTGTCTTTTGGTTTTGTTTACTGTTTCCTTTGCTGTGCAAAAGCTTTTAATCTTGATGAAATCCCAATAGTTCATTTTTGCCCTTGCTTCTGTTGCCTTTGGCGATGTTCCTAGGAAGAAGTTGCTGCGGTTGAGGTCAAAGAGGTTGCTGCCTGCATTGTCCTCAAGGATTTTGATAGATTCCTTTCGCACATTGAGGTCCTTCATCCACTTTGAGTCTATTTTCGTGTGTGGTGTAAGGAAATAGTCCAATTTCATTTTTCTGCATGTGGCTGTCCAATTTTCCCAGCACCATTTGTTGAAGAGGCTGTCTTTTTTCCATTGGATATTCTTTCCTGCTTTGTCGAAGATTAGTTGACCATAGAGTTGAGGGTCTATCTCTGGGCTCTCTATTCTGTTCCATTGATCTATATGTCTGTTTTTGTGCCAGTACCATACTGTCTTGATGATGACAGCTTTGTAATAGAGCTTGAAGTCTGGAATTGTGATGCCACCGACTTTGGCTTTCTTTTTCAATATTCCTTTGGCTATTCGAGGTCTTTTCTGGTTCCATATAAATTTTAGGATTATTTGTTCTATTTCTTTAAAAAAAATGGATGGGATTTTGATAGGGATTGCATTAAATGTGTAGATTGCTTTAGGTAGAATAGACATTTTCACAATATTTGTTCTTCCAATCCATGAGCATGGAATATTTTTCCATTTCTTTGTGTCTTCCTCAATTTCTTTTATGAGTACTTTATAGTTTTCTGAGTATAGATTCTTTGCCTCTTTGGTTAGATTTATTCCTAGGTATCTTATGGTTTTGGGTACGATTGTAAATGGGACTGACTCCTCAATTTCTCTTTCTTCTGTCTTGTTGTTAGTGTAAAGAAATGCGACTGATTTCTGTGCATTGACTTTATATCCTGACACTTTACTGAATTCCTGTATAAGTTCTAGCAGTTTTGGAGTGGAGCCTTTTGGGTTTTCCACATATAGTATCATATCATCTGCAAAGAGTGATAGTTTGACTTCTTCTTTGCCGATTTGGATGCCTTTAATTTCTTTTTGTTGTCTGATTGCTGAGGCTAGGACTTCTAGTACTATATTGAACAGCAGTGGTGATAACGGACATCCCTGCCGTGTTCCTGACCTTAGCGGAAAAGCTTTCAGTTTTTCTCCATTGAGAATGATATTTGCGGTGGGTTTTTCATAGATGGCTTTGATAATATTGAGGTATGTGCCTTCTATCCCTGTACTTTGAAGAGTTTTAATCAGGAAGGGATGCTGCACTTTGTCAAACGCTTTTTCAGCATCTATTGAGAGTATCATATGGTTCTTACTCTTTCTTTTATTAATGTATTGTATCACATTGATGGATTTGCGGATGTTGAACCAACCTTGCAGCCCTGGAATAAATCCCACTTGGTCGTGGTGAATAATCCTTTTAATGTACTGTTGGATCCTATTGGCCAGTATTTTGGTGAGAATTTTCGCATCTGTGTTCATCAAGGATATTGGTCTGTAATTCTCTTTTTTGGTGGGATCCTTGTCTGGTTTTGGGATCAAGGTGATGCTGGCCTCATAGAATGAGTTTGGAAGTTTTCCTTCCATTTCTATTTTTTGGAACAGTTTCAGGAGAATAGGAATTAATTCTTCTTTAAATGTTTGGTAGAATTCCCCTGGGAAGCCGTCTGGTCCTGGACTTTTGTTTGTTTGAAGATTTTTGATGACTGTTTCAATCTCCTTACTGGTTATGGGTCTGTTCAGGTTATCTATTTCTTCCTGGTTCAGTTGTGGTAGTTTATACATCTCTAGAAATGTATCCATTTCTTCCAGGTTGTCAAATTTGTTGCCATAGAGTTGCTCGTAGTATGTTCTTATAATTGTTTGTATTTCTTTGGTGTTGGTTGTGATCTCTCCTCTTTCATTCATGATTTTATTTATTTGCGTCCTTTCTCTTTTCTTTTTGATAAGTCTGGCCAGGGGCTTATCAATCTTATTAATTCTTTCAAAGAACCAGCTCCTAGTTTTGTTGATTTGTTCTATTGTTTTTTTAGTTTCTATTTCATTGATTTCTGCTCTGATCTTTATGATTTCTCTTCTCCTGCTGGGTTTAGGCTTTCTTTGTTGTTCTCTCTCCAGCTCCTTTAGGTGTAGGGTTAGGTTGTGTATTTGAGACCTTTCTTGTTTCTTGAGAAAGGCTTGCACTGCTATATATTTTCCTCTCAGGACTGCCTTTGTTGTATCCCACAGATTTTGAACTGTTGTGTTTTCATTATCATTTGTTTCCATGAATTTTTTCAATTCTTCTTTAATTTCCTGGTTGACCCATTCATTTTTTAGAAGGATGCTGTTTAGTCTCCATGTATTTGCGTTCTTTCCAAATTTCCTCTTGTGATTGAGTTCGAGCTTCAGAGCATTGTGGTCTGAAAATATGCAGGGAATGATCTCGATCTTTTGGTACCGATTGAGACCTGATTTATGACCCAGGATGTGGTCTATTCTGGAGAATGTTCCATGTGCACTAGAGAAGAATGTATATTCTGTTGCTTTGGGATGGAATGTTCTGAAAATATCTGTGATGTCCATCTGGTCCAGTGTGTCATTTAAGGCCTTTATTTCCTTGTTGATCTTTTGCTTAGATGATCTGTCCATTTCAGTGAGGGGAGTGTTAAAGTCCCCTGCTATTATTGTATTACTGTCGATGTATTTCTTTGATTTTGTTATTAATTGGTTTATATAGTTGGCTGCTCCCATGTTAGGGGCATAGATATTTAAGATTGTTAGATCTTCTTGTTGGACAGACCCTTTGAGTATGATATAGTGTCCTTCCTCATCTCTTATTATAGTCTTTGGCTTAAAATCTAATTGATCTGATATAAGGATTGCCACCCCAGCTTTCTTCTGATGTCCATTAGCATGGTACATTGTTTTCCACCCCCTCACTTTAAATCTGGAGGTGTCTTCGGGTCTAAAATGAGTTTCTTGTAGGCAGCATATTGATGGGTTTTGTTTTTTTATCCATTCTGATACCCTGTGTCTTTTGATTGGGGCATTTAGCCCATTAACATTCAGGGTAACTATTGAGAGATATGAATTTAGTGCCATTGTATTGCCTGTAAGGTGATTGTTACTGTATATTGTTTCTGCTTCTTTCTGATCTACTACTTTTAGGGTCTCTCTTTGCTTAGAGGACCCCTTTCAATATTTCCTGTAGAGCTGGTTTGGTGTTTGCAAATTCTTTCAGCTTTTGTTTGTCCTGGAAGCTCTTTATCTCTCCTTCTATTTTCAATGATAGCCTAGCCGGATATAGTATTCTTGGCTGCATGTTTTTCTCGTTTAGTGCTCTGAATATGTCATGCCAGTTCTTTCTGGCCTGCCAGGTCTCTGTGGATAGGTCTGCTGCCAATCTAATGTTTTTACCCTTGTATGTTACAGACTTCTTTTCCCGGGCTGCTTTCAGGATTTTCTCTTTGTCGCTAAGACTTGTAAATTTTACTATCAGGTGACGAGGTGTGGACCTATTTTTATTGATTTTGAGGGGCGTTCTTAGCATCTCCTGGATTTTGATGTTTGTTCCCTTTGCCATATTAGGGAAATTCTCTCCAATAATTGTCTCCAATATACCTTCTGCTCCCCTCTCTCTTTCTTCTTCTTCTGGAATCCCAATTATTCTAATGTTGTGTCGTCTTATGGTGTCACTTATCTCTCGAATCCTCTCCTCGTGTTCCAGTAGTTGTTTGTCTCTCTTTTGCTCAGCTTCTTTATTCTCTGTCATTTGGTCTTCTATGTCACTAATTCTTTCTTCTGCCTCATTTATCCTGGCAGTGAGAGCTTCCATTTTTGATTGCACCTCATGAATAGCTTTTTTGATTTCAACTTGGTTAGATTTTAGTTCTTTTATTTCTCCAGAAAGGGCTTTTATCTCTCCGGAGAGGGTTTCTCTAATATCTTCTATGCCTTTTTCGAGCCCGGCTAGAACCTTGAGAATTGTCATTCTGAACTCTAGATCTGTCATGCTACCTATGTCTGTATTGATTAGGTCTCCAGCCTTCGGTACGGCCTCTTGTTCTTTTTTTTGAGGTGAGTTTTTCCGCCTTGTCATTTTGTCCAGGTAGGATTTGCTTTCTCCTGCTGTGGAATTCCGCTGTTCTTGGTGACTGAAGTTGGTTTTGGATCGGTTTCTTGTTGATCTTCTGGGGGAGGGGCCTGTTGTAGTGATTTTCAAGTGTCCTTGCCGCAGGCGGAATTGCACCGCCCTTGCCAGGGGCCGGGCTAAGGAATCCGCTCGGGTTTGCTTTCGGGAGCTTTTGTTCCCTGAGCGCTTTCCGTAGAGTTCCGGAGGACGGGAATGAAGATGGCGGCCTCCCAATCTCTCGGCCCGGAGGAGCCGAGAGCTTGGGGTTCCGCTCCTCAGTGCGCTCTCAGAGCAAAGCGCCCAACAGTCCCGCCTCCCTGGCTTGCGGTCGCGCCTCGAGGAAAGCAGTCAATTGTTGGAGCTGGAGAAAAGCGCCGGGTCGCTTTTGTCTCCGTGGCCTCCAGCCGCGCTCCGAGCCCACCCAGCCTGCGACCGGCACAAGGTAACCCTGGGCTTAGAGCTCACTCCTCGGCTTTGTCGCTATAGCCGGCTTCCCCGCTCCAATACCTGCGAGCTCTGCGGCACTCAGACACCCCCAGTCCTTCTGTGACCCCGCGGGTCCTGGGGTTATGCTGACCCCGCCTGGGTTTCCCCCCAGTTTAGCCTCTGGAGCGATGTCTCCCAGTGGAGCCGACTTTTAAAAGTCCCGATTTTGTGCTCCGTCGCTCCGCCGCTTGCCGGGTGCCGGCCCCTCCCCCCGGGGTCTATCTTCCCGTCGCTTTGGATTCACTTCTCCGCAGGTCCTACCTTTCAGAAAGTGATCGATTTTCTGTTTCTGGGATTGTTGCTCTTCTTCTCTTTGATTTCCCGTTGGATTTGTAGGTGTTCACAATGGTTAGATAAGCTATCTAGCTGATCTCCTGCTACCTGATGTCGTCTCAGCCTGCTACTTCTCCGCCATCTTGACTCCTCCCTCTCAGCCAATGGGAACTTTAAAACAGCTCTTATAAGTAAAAAAAAAGAGATACATAATGAGTGGAGAGATAAAGAATCAGTAGGAAAAATGGAAACAATTTAAAAAAAAAACAAATGAAGAAGGTTGCCGGGGTGGCTCAGTCGGTTAAGTATCTGACTCTTGATCTCAGCTCAGGTCTCAATCTCAGGGTTGTGAGTTCAAGCCTTGTGTTGGGCTCCATGCTGGGCATGGAGCGTACTTTAAAAAAGTAAAGATTCTAGAGACAAAAAAATATATTTGAAATGAAAAAGTCACCCAGTGGGCTAATAGCAGCTATAACACTGCAGAAGGAAAAATCAGTAAACATGAAGATATGTCACTATCAAAACAGAAGAACATAGAGGAAAGAACATTAAAAATATCAACAGAATTTCAGTGAAACAATATTAAGCAGTCTCTCAAATATGTAATTAGAGTGCAACAAAAAGAAAAGAAAGACCCTGGGGTAAAAAAATAGAATCAAAGAACTAATGGCTATTTTTCTTTCCAAATTTAAGGAAAATTACCAACCTACATACACAAAAAGCTCAACAAATCCCAAAGAAGATGAACACACAAAAAACTACACTTAGATATATCATCACCAAGCTGCTGCAAATGAAAGAGAAATTCTTAACCATCTCTAAAGAAAGAAGACATGGTACATACAGCAAAATAGCGATAATAAGAACTGCTGGTTTCTCCTGAGAAACAAAGCCAAACTGTGCTAAAAGAAAAAAAAGAAGTCAACCCAGAATTCTTTTTTTTTTTTTTAATATGAACTGCTCCACACATTTGCATGTCATCCTTCTTCAGGGGCTGTGCTAATATTCTCCGCATGTTCCAATTTTAGTCTATTCTGCTGCCGAAGGGAGCACACAGCCTTAGAATTCTTTACCTAGCAAAAACATTCTTTCCTTTTTAATAATGAAGGTGAAGTAAATGTACTTCCAGAAAAACAAAGACAACAACAACAAGAAAATAAACAAAAATACAACACAAAGTCCTGCAATACAAGAAAGGTTAAAAGAAGTTCTTCAGGCCAAAGAGAATAGCACAGAAGTCAGAAGAGAGATAAATAGAAGTGCGCATTGCTGTAAAGTTCTCGTATGGGAAGAAGTGTATTAATTCAAAGTACACTATAGGAGAATATATATGGTATCCCTCGGTTCTAGGGCCAAGATCAAAAATAAACAAAACAAATAGGTATAGTTAGAAAGCCAACAGAAGATAGAAAATGGAATACCTAAAAATACTTGACCAATTTAAAGGTGGGGAAAGAGAAAAAAGAAAGATAGATGGGATAAATAAAATAATAGCAAGACAGTGGACATAAAGCCAACTATAGCAACAATTACACTGAAGGACGGAATAACACTCCGAGTAAATATTAAGTATAAATAGACTAAATGCTCCAATTAGAAGACAGAAATGATCAGATTGGACCCAACTGTGTTGTCTAGAAGATAAGTCCTTTGAAGTATAAAAGTACATACAGGCTAAAAGTAAAAGGGTGGGGAAAGATATGATATAAAGTCCAGTCATAAAAGAACTGGAATGACTATCTTCATAGTAGACAAAGTAGGCTTCAAAACAAGGATTAAATAAGAACATTTTATAATGATAAAAGGGTCACTTGGACAAGAAGACAATGTTCCTAAACCTGTATACATCTACCAAAGAGCTCCAAAACACATGAAGCAAAATTTGGAAGTGCAAGAGGGAAAATGAACAGATACAAAATTCGAGTTAAAAGACGTTAACACTGTGTTTAAAAAAGACAGGCGTAATATTTTGGCTACACATTACTTACTGCACAACATACCAGTGACCAGAATGGAGAGTTAATGCAGAGTTCTTACCATACAGACCATTACATACTCTGTCTCTGAAAGAAAAGAAAAAAAAACAAAAACAAAAAACGAGATCTCTCAGCTTTGGAAGGTCTTTATAAGTTTGTAGAGGCAAAAACCATAAAGGAAAATTTTGGCAGATTTTACATTTAAAAAAATTTGTACTTGGGGCGCCTGGGAGGTTCAGTTGGTTAAGTGTCCAACTCTTGATTTCGGCTCAGGTTATGACCTTAGGGTCCTTTTTAAAGATTTTATTTATTTATTTGACAGAGATCACAAGTAGGCAGAGAGGCAGGCAGAGAGAGAGGGGGAAGCAGGCTCCCTGCTGAGCAGAGAGCCCGATGCAGGGCTTGATCCCAGGACCCTGAGATCATGACCTGAACCAAAGGCAGAGGCTTAACCCACTGAGCCACATAGGTGCCCCGTGATCTTAGGGTATTGAGCCTGAGCCCCACATTGAGCTCCATGCTGGGCATGGAGCCCGCTTACTATTCTCTGCCTCCCTCTCCTTCTGCTCCTCAGCCCCCTGCAAAAAGAAAAAGCAAACCTCAAAAACCCTTAAGAAAATGGAAAAGTAAGGAAGAGAAGAGTAATAATAAACTATCTGGGACTATACTAAAATAAAAAGCTTTTGCACAGTGAAAGAAACCATTGACAATATGAAAAGGCAACCTACTGAATGGGGAAAGATTTCACAAATGACATAGCCAACAAGGGGTTAATAACCAAAATATATGAAAAGAACATATACAACGCAACACCAAAAATACAAATAATCCAATTTAAAATGGGCAAAAGACCTGAGTAGATGTTTTTCCAAAGACATACAGATGACAGATCCATGAAAAGGTACATGCTCAGCATCACTCATCATCAGGGAAATGCAAGTCAAAACCACAGTGAGATATCACCGTACACCTGTCAGAATGTCTAGAATAAAAAACAGAACAAAACAAAAGAAAAGAACAAGAAATAACAAGTGTTGGTGAAGATGGGGAGAAACAGGAACCTTCGTGCCCTGCTGGTGGGAGTACGAACTGGTGCGGCCACTGTGGAAAACAGTATGGAGGTTCCTCAAAAAAATCAAAAATAGAAATACCATATAATCCAGTAATTCCACTACTGGATATTTACCCAAACAAAATGAAGACATTGATTAGAAAAGATATATACACCCTCATATTCATTGTAGCAGCATTATTTTACAATAGTCAAGATACAGAAACCACAGTGTCCATCCATAGACGAATGGATAAAGAGATGTGGTGTAGTCCACGCAACTATCACTCAGCCCCTAAAAGAAAGAGACCTTGTCATTTGCAGCAACATGGAGGGACCCGCCTACAGGATACTACGCTCAGTGAAATAAGTAAGCCAGAGAAAGACAAATACTACATGGTTTCACTTACATGTGAACTCAAAGAAAGCAAACCAGACTAATAAAACAAAGCTCATAGGTACACAGAACAGACCGGTGGTTGCCATAAGGGAGGGGAGTTCGGGGTGTGTGTGAAATGGGTGAAGGGGATCAGGAGGTACAAACTTCCAATTACAAAATAATACAAATTATGGGGATTGATGTACACCATTTTTCCAAGGCTGTATTAATTTTGTTTCTCTGGAGAATCCTGACTAGTACAAAGGACATGGGGAGACTAGCAATGATCCTGTGTGGGGCAGGTTCCCGTGCGGTTACACACCTATTTCTCCGGGTGGTGGAAAGTGGGTTGCTCAGATCCCATCGCAGCCACCAGGGTCTTGGGACTTGAGAGATCTGGCCCTGCGGGAGCTCTGTGGGGACCTTCCTTCAGCAGGGTTGCTACTCACACTGCAAATGCTGACCTTGCCTGCTAGAGGATCATGGTCAGCTCTGTGGGGTCAGCTGGTGCCCCACCGCAGGAGAGAAGCCCGTCTCCTCGCAGCGAAGCGAGTGCATTCACCTGCCCCGGCTGTCTTACCAAGCACGGACAGAAAGCTAAGGCTTCTCACACCTGAAGAATGTTCTGGAAGCTTCTGCTGGGAGCGGTGCGCTTCACTTCCTCGGGGGGGATTTACTGCTCAGAATGAATGTGCTCAGGCTCCCAGGATGCAGAGAGCTGGCCCGGGCCATCAGGGGCTGCTTAGCCAGAAAGAAGGCCAGACCTCGGGGAGGCTTCGTGTGCTGAGTATAAGACCATGTTCAGGGGCAGAAAGGAACGTCCGCTCCCTAGAAGCCAGCCCAGAGAAAGCCGCAGAACTCACGGACCCACGCAGGGCAACTTCCTGTTGATGTGGGTTGACTTCCATTGGTGGGTTTCAGCTTCGAAAAAAGAGGCTAGATCTTGCAAATCGCTAAGCGAGTCTCAGTCCACTTTGCTCTTGACAGAGCTGTGTCGTTACCGAACAAACTCACTTGGGATGTCCGCCATGTAACGTGTTTAGAATCAAAACTGCTGATACAGGGGGGGAAAAAATCCTCCCAAACCAACAGTCACCCTGCTGGCTGCGTCCATGTTCATAAATTGAGCCTGTCTCCAGCATCGGCTCCCTGTTAGCCTGGGTGGCTCAGTCAGTCAAGCATCTGCCTTTGGCTCCTTGTGAACCTGGGGTCCTGGGATGAAGCCCTACATTGGGCTCCCTGCTCAGAGGGGAGTCTGGTTTTCTCTCTCCCCCCTCCCCACTCATTTTCTCTCTCTCTCTCTCTCAAATAAATAAATAAACGTCTTCTTAAAAAATCTGTGACTTTTCACCTTCACTTGACACTCCTCAGCCCCAGTCTGTGGCCAGGGCGCCCCCCCCCCCCCGCCCACCGCTGCTCTGCTTCCTCTTGCCTCAGTTTCTGTGTCTACAAGAAGCCAGCAGCTCCGACACTGGACTGCCTGTGTTTTCTGTGATTTCTCCTGGGTCCGCAGCAATCCCCCAGTTCATGGCACAGAGAGGATGCTGTGAGACTGCTGGCAAGGATGGAGAGGCCACTCTACAACCCGGCCACCTTGTTCCAGTTGTCAGGCACACCCTGTTTCCCATTCATGCAGTACTGCATGCCACGGGTCTTGCAAAGGACCCTTCGTGCCCTATCAGCCAGCCTTCAGAGAGCACCCATGAGATGCCGATGTCATGTGATACGCCCAGGGACACAGCATCCTGCTTCCGAGGAGTCACCTGATCCTGTAGTAAGGACTCCTCACCCTTCCATGTGTCAGCACCAATGCAAGCACGGGACACGCTAACTCCCACAATTCCCACTCCACAAACAGGAGCCAACCACCCTGCCCATCCCTTGGGGATGATGGCTTGGGATGAAGTTATTTGCCCACGATTGCAAAACAAGTGAGTGGCCGAGCAGAGTTCCACCCCAGAGAGTCCTGGCTCTAGAGGAATGTGACTCTGGAGGGGGAGATGATCCTGTAGACGCACGGTAGACCATACAACAGAAGAGGGTGCCAGCAGGAGGGAGAGAGAAAGCATAGGGCCCGAAGGAGACCCCAGCCAGGAGAGGCTGGGGATGGAGGAGAAGATGGCAGAAGTCGTTCTGGCAGCATGAGCCGCAAGAGTTCCCATTTCTTTCACACTGAATGCCAGACATTGTGCCAGGGCGTTGCTTGGTGCTCTCACATGCCCGCCGAGCAGGAGGGGTGATGATCCGTGCTGGGTTTCAGTTACCAGGAGCTCGGGGCAGCGCGGGCTCCAGCCTACCCCCTCGTGGGCACGTCTCCTCTCTGCACTGGGTGATGCCGTGTTGATGGTATCAGGGCTTTCTAAATCCTCTGTTTTAAGACTCAGTCGTTAACTGTAACCCAGAGCACCTCGGGGGCCAGTTGGCCCGGTCACCCAATGAGCAAGTAGCCTCTGCCTCCAGAGTGGGCTCTTCATGGAGGAAGTCAATGGCATCTGAGCCCATTAAGATCCAGAACACAAGGCCTTTCATGTGTGTGTGGTGGGGGCGGGGGGACAATTTGTTAAGTTCCTGCTCCTCTCAAGGAGGAATGAAGACCCAGGTAGGATAGGTAAAGAGAATCAAAAAGCTTCTACTGCTCCCCACTGCCACTGGCCCCCCTTTCCCACAGTCCATCAGGTAGACATCCCAAGTGTTAAGAAGAACCTATGTTCAGAGAGAAAGCCTTGGGAAACAGAAGTTTTAGGTTGATTCACCCTAACTGTGTGCCCTTCACTTAGAAGGTTTTGCTGATGGGAGTTGGAACCCCGGGCAGGGGGCAGGCTCTGTGAGGGTGGGCCGTGTGCTACTGGCCACCTGGCGGGGTCAGGGCTGCCAGGTAACTTGGGGGCAGGGAGGTGCCGAGGCAGGGAGGAGGGCTCCAAGCAAAAGAGAGCATGAGCAGGGGTGAGGGGCAGAGGGACAAGCAGACTCCCCACAGAGTGCAGAGCCAGACCTGGGGCTTGATCCCAGGACCCCAAGATCATGACCTGAGCTGAAGTCAGAGGCTTAGCTGACTGAGCCATCCAGGTGCCCAGACCTCCTAGACCTTTTAAACACAGACACTGGAAAGCTTCAGAGGTGCTCTGAGACACCACTGACACCCTGTGGAAAGCCTGTGAACTTCTCTGCAGATTAGCTTCTCAGAAAGGCCTGCCTGTGATCTAAGCTCACAGTAACAAGCAGAATGACAGAGCTAAAGTAATGTCTAGCATTTGTAGGGCCCTCTCTTGTCACCAAATTCAGGCTCACTGATGCTCACAAGCTACACCGTGGGGTAGGTATCATTCTCAACACCTTACAGGTGAGGACACCGAGCCTCAGTCATGGGCCAGGGTCGTGCAGTCAGTGAAGGCCAAGGAGTGACTGGAGCTCTGTCCAAGGTCAGGGCCCTTCACTCTGCATGGTGCTCCCTTCACAGTCCCTGGTGCCACCCCGAAGGGCCTTTGTGCCAAGTGATGTATACATATACCCACTCAGGGCTTGCACCTTTGCTGGACTTGGGGCTTCGCTTGAACCCTCCTCTCTGGGTAGCCTTGGGCCAGACTCTCAACCAAGACCATCTTGGCTTTCCCATGCCAAGCAAACCTGACTTCCTTGCAGGTGTGGCCCAGAGCAAGAGAGCCATAGCATAGACCATCTGCGAGTAGCTGTGGAAAAGGAAACGTCAATGGTACATTAGTACAGTGCCCAGACCTTTAGGAGAAGGGGCCAGCATGACCCTTCTCAGCCCCCCAAGGCTGTGAGAGTGACGGCCCCCCTTCTCCCCTGTGCAGAGTTACTAGTGCTCTCCAGCTCCCCAACCCCCACCAGCCCAGGGGTGGGAGGATCTTCATCTTCCTCCTCTCTGGTCAGGAACCTTCATAGCTCCACGTGGGGACTTGCTCCCAGGGGTTTCCTCAGGCCTAGCCTAATGCTGGCAACACAAAAACAATGCACTGATACTTGTGGGAGGAAGGCAGGCAGGAAGTCTGAATGAACAATGCCAAGATCTAAGTGTGGGAAGAATAACAAACTTCTGCCCATCACAGAAGACGTGCATTCCTTCCAAGAGTCAGAGCTCCCCTAGCTTTGCTCCCAGGTCCCCAGCCACAACGGAAAGCAAATTTTCAAATATTTGACTAACACACGGCAAATATGACTATACACTATCTTCCAAATCCTTTGTCGAGTATGTGTTTTGCAAACATTTTCTCCCAGTCTGTGTCTTGTCTTTTAATTCTCTTAACAGTGTAGTTCTCAGAGCAAAAGTTTTTGTATTTTAATGGAGACCAACTTACCAAATGTTCTTACATGGATGGTGCTTTTGGTGTTGAATCTGAAAAGTCATCACCAAACCCAAGGTCACCTTGTTCTCTTCAGTGTGATCTCCTATGAGTTTAACTGTTTTGCTTTTGACAGTTAGGTCTATGATCCATGTCATGCCAATTTTTGTGAAAGGGATAACTTCTGAGTCTAGATTCATTTGTTTTTGGTTTTGGTTTTGGTTTTGTTTTTTTGGGTTTTTGGGGGGTTTTTTGCATGTGATTTTCCAGTTGTTCCAGCAGCATTTGTTGAAAAGACTATCTTTGCCCCAGTGTATTGCCTTTGCTCCTTTGTCAAAGATCAACTGACTATTCTGTGCCGTTGACTGAATGTGTCCCACCAGATTAGGTGAAACCTGATCTTCAGTATGGTAATTTGGGGGGGGAGAACTCTGGGTTATGTGTGTGATTAGATCAGAAGGGTAGAGTCCTCTTGCATGGAATTCCTGCCCTTATCAGAGAAACCCCAGAGAACTCTCTTGCCCCTTCGGCTGTATGAGGACACACTGAGAAGACCGCCATCTATGAACAAAGAAGAGGGGTCTCACCAGACCATGCACCTGCCACGTGCCTTGACCTTGGACTAACCAGCTTCCAGAACTCTGAGAACTTGACTGGATCCATTTTGGCACTCTCTTTTTTGTTCCATTGATCTATGTGCCTGTTCTTTCCCCAACAGCACACTGTCTTGATTACTGTACCTGTGTAGTAAGTCTTGAAGTTGAATGCCATCAGTCCGACCTTGTTCTTTTTCTTCAACCTTGTGCTGGCTGTTCTGGGTCTTTTGCTTCTGGACCTATGCAGACCAGCACTATGCCATTCACACCCTCTACCAAAGTGGGCTGCTTCTAGAACAGCCCCACCAGTTCTGCATCCTCTAGCTGGGTCAGGCCATGTCTACAGACAAGCTCCAACCTGCCCACATCCTCCAGGAATGGTGGGCTGCCTCTATGGACCAGCGCCAGCTCACACTCTGGCAAGTTTTTTTGTTTTTGCCACAGAAACCCTGCATGTTTCTGGGGTCATCATTCCCTCTTGGCCTTGGAAGGGTCCCTGTCCTGTCCTCGGTTCCCCCAGTGTCCTCTCTTTCTCACCCTAGAAATAGTAGCTGTTCTTTTGCCCCTTCTACCTCCAGACTCCCTGCCTAACTCCTGTTAGCAAAGAACCACCTTGTCTTGCTCTACTTCATAATTCCTTATGCTAAAATATACCCAAAATATCCTTCATAACTCCTTATGCTAAAATATCCCTGTTCTAATAACCGGCGAAGTTTCTGTCTCTGTTCCTGAAGAACCCTGTCTAATAGAGCCCCCCCCCCGGCAGAGACAAACAAGAAGTCAGCTGGCAAAAAGCAGGGACATTGCTGGCCAAGTCACAGTTCCAGTGGGATGTATGTGTGCTGGGGGGAGAAGGGTGGTGTTTGGAGTTGACAGACAGTCCCTCATTAACTAGAACAGAGGGTGAAATAAAGATATTTTCAGATGAACATAACAGCTTTCCATGAGCAGATCCTCATGAAAGAGAATTCTAAAACAACAGCCTTCCAGAAAAAAAAAAAAAAAAAAGAGAGATCCCAAATGGAAGACCTGAATATATAAAGAAATGATGAGCCAAGATAATAATGATAAATACTGGGATAAATCTAAAAGACCATTGATTGCATGAAACAATAGTATCTTATGAGGTTAAAAAAAAAAAAAAAAGAACACTGGAGTCAGACAGGGGCTGCTAGACTGAACTGGGTTCCCCTGAACTTCACACGTTGAGGTCGTAACCCCCACTGCCATGGTATTTGGAGATGATGCCTTTAAGAACGAGTGATGAAGCTGAGACAAGGCCATGAGGGTGGGGCCCTCAGGATGGATTAGTATCCTTAGAAGAAGAGGCAACAGGGGCACATGTGAGAAGGCAGCCATCTGCAAGCCGAAAGAGGGCGCTCGCCCATACCTGAGCTCACTGGAACACTTTGGAACCACAAGAAACTGAACTTCTATTGTTTGAGCTGCCCAGTCGATGGTATTTTGTGGTGGCACAAAATACCCCAGCAGACTAAGACAGAGGTACATGGATTGCAGGCTCCTGCACAGTCCCTGGGGAGTGGATAGATGGAGCTCACATCTAGGCAGTATGTATTTGAACGTTGTCTAGAATGAATCAGCCATCATGTGCGCTGACTAGACCACGTGCATGTCACACTGGCTGTTTGAAAAGATACCTTTTAATTACCTCTGAGAAAAATCATTGCTCAACCCTAGATTTTGATAAATTAAGTTTCCCTGGTGTAATTCTTAGCGTAATGACTCAAAAAATATAAACAGTATCTGTTTCTAACTTATCTAAGAAAAAATCACAATGATTCAAAAAAATCAACCCAAAAGAACATGAGAAAGGAAGGAAAAAGAGAAAGGAGATGAAAGAATGCACAACCATCCTCTGTTGGCTCTAAACAACATATTTAGAAAGTCGTATTACATTTTAACTTTTTTCCTTTGAAACACAAGAAGTGTCAGAATGAGGGTAACATCTAAATATTTGTTAACAAGAGACAGATCTAAAACATAAAGGCACAGAAAGCAGCAAAAGGACAAAAAAAGAGTCACCGAGAAGATGTTAATCAAAAGAAAGCTCGTGGAGGATGGTGTATCAAGCAAAACAGATTTAAGGCAAAGACGGTTTGTTACCAGGACAAAGCTTGTGTCATAACGACAGAAGCCCATTCATCAGAAAGTCTGCAAAAAGCTAATTAAAAAAACAGTTCTCAGAGTCAGCCTGTTCAAATCCCAGCTCTGCGGCTTCTGTATGGGATCCTGAGCAAAGTACTTAGTCTCTGTGGTTTTCAGTTTCCTCACCTGTAAGTGGGAATATTACAAGTACCTGCCTTGCAGGGTGCTTGTGAGGATAAGGGAGGCCGTGTACCTTTAAGGTGATTAGAACAATGCTGGGCATATCTGTACCTAAGAAGCATCACATAAATAAGGCATGAGATTACAAACCCTAATCACATGCATCAAAATATGTGTGGGAAAGGTTAATGGAAATACAAAAATGAGACATACTAGTCCAAATTCTTAGCAGGCTATATATATATTTTTTTAATTTTATTTTTTTAAATTTATTTATTTGACAGGCAGAGATCACAAGTAGGCAAAGAGGCAAGCAGAGAGAGAGGAGGAAGCAGGCTCCCTGCTGAGCAGAGAGCCAGATGCAGGGCTTGATCCCAGGACTCTGAGATCATGACTTGAGCCGAAGGCAGAGGCTTTAACCCACTGAGCCACCCAGGCACCCCAGCAGGCTATATTTTTAAAAGACTTTATTTATTTATTTATTTGGCAAGGGCGCCCAACAAGCAGGGGGAGGGGCAGAAGAAGAGGGAGGGAGCAGACTCTAAGCTGAGCACAGAAGCCCCACAGGGGACCATCTCATGACCTTGAGCTCATGACCTGAGCTGAAACTAGGAGTCAGACACTTAACCAACTGAGCCACCCAGGGGCTCCCTTGTGGGCTATTTTAAATACATCTTACTAGTGGTTAAAAAGAAAGCCCAGTAATGATATAGAAGAGTTGACAATACATAAAACTTAATCAATTGGCAGGTATAAAACATTGCATCCAACAAGCTCGTATACATTATTTTCCAAAACTTGCCATATACTGGGTCAAAAAGTAAGTCTTATCCAATTTATCCAAGCATGCATGCATGAAATCATGCAAATCATTTTCTAGGACTACATAAAGTTTATAAAATCCTCATACATTTGGAAATTAAGAAATAGGCTTCTACAGGCATCTGGATAATTTACACATGCACATTGGAACATGTCAATGTCACAACCAATGGAATTTAATTTAGCAGAATGTAGAGGAATACCATAGCACTAATATATGTATGGGGGAAGAGAAACCTGAAAAATAACAAAAATAAAGATAACCCTGAAAACCCTAAGATCTCATCTCATGGAGTTAGAAAAAGAATAGCAGAATAAACTCAAAAAAGGAGAAAGAAGGAATCACTAAAATTCAGAGTGGAAATAAAAGAAAATGAAAACAAGCACACAATAGAGAAGATCAACAAAGCTAACAGTTGTTTTTTTTAAAACACGAGTAAAATTGGTGAGCCTCCAGTGGACCCAGATAAGAAAAAGAGAGACAGCACACACCTATTTCAGTGATGGAACAAAGGGAAATTACTATAGTTTCTGCTTGCATTAAGAAAGATCATAAGAACTATATTTATTTATGATTCTTTCAACTCAAAGACCCAGAAACAGAAAAACAGAATGAAATTTATAGCATAATGCAACTGATATTGTGGATAGATATATATTTTTTTTCATACTGTGTGTTTTTAAAGATACACATTGTTAAATAAATATATAAAAAGTTAACTGGGGAAAAAAGGAAGATAATAAAAGAATGTAATGAGCAACTTTTTCCTCCAAATTTAGAAGGAATAGTTATGTTTCTAGAACAAAGTAATTTATCAGAAATGACTCAAGAAGAAATAAAGAACTTAAATTGCCCTATTGAAATTTAAAAAACTGAATCAGCAATCCATAGCCTTTCCTCAGTGAAAGGCTCAGACTCCCATGGCTTCACTTTTGATTTCTATGAAACCTTAAATCAAGGACTGATCTTAAACAAACTCTTCAACAGAATAGAAAAAAAGTGAAAAATACTCTCTTGCTTATTTTATGAGGCAAACATAACCTTTATGCCAAAATCTAATGATAGTTAAAGAAGAAAAATTATAATCTCATGAACGTAAACAGAACTTCTAAACAAAACATTAACAGAATAATGTGACCTATAGTTAGTTAATAGGTTAGAAGTGAAAAATTACTGAAGCATTGAAATCAATACAGAAAGTCATTTGTAAAATTCAAAATCTATTTATGATTTTTTTCAAAACTGAGAAAAGAAATTGAAGGGAATTTTATTAATCCATGAAGTTTTTAAAAAAACATACCCACAGTAAATATCACAGAACCCATTACTGTAGTAATCCATTAGTATAGTATAGTATAATAAGGCAAGAAAATGATATAAAAGTTATAAAGATTAAAAAAGAAGAAAAAATAACAAATGATATGAATATCTACATATATGTGTTATGTATATTGTGAAAGATATTTAAGACAAAAGAATATAGAAACACATTTTTTTAAGTTTTTGAACAAATTTCAGGCAAATATAAAGCAAAAGAAAGGGGCGCCTGGGTGGCTCAGTGGGTTAAAGCCTCTGCCTTCGGCTCAGGTCATGATCCCAGAGTCCTGGGATCGAGCCCCGCCATCGGGCTTTCTGCTCAGCAGGGAGCCTGCTTTCTCCTCTCTCTCTCTCTGCCTGCCTCTCTGCCTGCTTGTGATCTCTGTCTGTCAAATAAATAATTAAAATCTTATTTAAAAAAAAAAAGCAAAAGAAAGCTAGTATAGCAAGTTTAGTATCAGAGCTGTTTTAAGGCCAAAATTTTAAAAATCAGAAAGAAATGGAAAGACTATTATAAATAAAAAGATAATAGACAAAAGAGTTAGAGATTTTAAAATACTCTCTTTGGAAAGATCAAGTAGACAAATAACAACCAAGATACAAAAGGTCTGATTAATGTGTCTAACAAAGCTTGATCAATTAAATATTAGAGAAAGGATACACATTGCTTTCAAGTGCACACAGAACATTCGCAAATGTGAACTACAAACAAGGCCACAGAGGAGACCGCAGTACGCTCCAGAGAATTCACAGCAAGGTCAGACTATGTTTTCTGACCTTATATAAAATAAATCAATATCAAAAGGATCAATTTCTAAAAGCCCTTAAGAATGAAAACTGAAAACAAAATGTAACATGGCTACATGGTCTTTGGAATAAAGAAGAAATAATAAGGGAAATTATTAAGTATTCTTCATTGAAATGAGAAATACCCCATGTCCAAATGCATCTGACAAAGCTAAAGTAACATTTAGAGGTAAAATTATAGTTTCAAACAACAAATGAGTTAAGTTCTCATTTAATAAGCTCCAAATAGTGGGGCGCATGGGGTGGCTCAGTTGGTTAAGTATCAGACTCTTGATTTCGTCTCGGGTCATGATCTTGGGGTTTTCAGCCCCTGCAACAGGGTCTATGCTGAGCGGGGAGTTTGCTTGAGATTCTTTCTCTCCTTCTCCCTCGGCCTCTCCTGTCCCCCTCTCTGAAAAAAAAAATAAAAATTAAAATTAAAAATAAGCTCCAAAAAGAATAAGAGCACCCAAACAACTGAACAAGCAAACACAGCACCCAAAGAGAAGAGTTGGAATAGGTAAAATAGGGAATAATAGAAAAGTGGAAGATGAATAAAACCACATAACTGGTTCTTTGAAAAGTCTCCTCATAGAGACAATCCAGCAGGAAAACTACTCAAGAGGAGATTCAAATAAACAAAAATGTAAAAGAGAAATGGAAGGAGAAACAGAAACATCTGTAACAATGTTCAATGTTCAGTTGCCGCGAGAAGTAGCAAATTTGCATAGATCAAAAGCCAGTTGCCGCGAGAAGTAGCAAATCTGCATAGATCAAAAGCCAGTTGCCAAAACCTCAACAACTTTTTGACCTAAGCCCTCTTCCACCCCCCAGGTTCAGACAAGGAGTCTAGAGACTCGATCATTTGAGTAACTTGCAAGGTCACAGAGCAGAGCCAGGCTTCGAACTCCGGCAGCCTGATTCTAGAAGCTTCCCTCTCTACCCTCATGCTTTTGTTTTGCCAGCAGAGCAATAGTGTAAGTGTGATGACGGTGAGCAGCAGTTCTGCCCTTTGTCTCTATGTCACCACGTGTACTACACGTGGTGCAAATAAAGCCCACGAAATAGATACCCGTCCCACTTCCTGTGGGCTATCTGCCTCCATTTCTAAAGCTGAATAACAAGTTACCCCAAATCGGAGTAACCTATGGCAATGACATTCATCTTTGCTGACAGATCTGCAGTTGCGGCCAGCAGGACTCAGTGGGGACAGAGGTCTGGCCATCAGCTGTGCCCATTCCTGGCGGACCCAGTCCTCTGACCAAGTCTTGTCCACCCACAGGGCCAGCAAGCCATCCTGGCTGTTGGCTGAGACCTTAGCGGGGACCAGACCCTTGCCTGGGGCCACTGCAGGCAGCCTGGGCTTCCTCACAACATGGTGGCTGAGCTCCAGAAGGACATTCTGAGAGAGCCAGGCTGGTTTTGGAAGTCAGGCGTGCAAGGAGGCCGCCCCCAACGCCCACGCAGCTTCAAGGGGGAGGGGAACAGAATCCACCTCTTCCACCTCTTAACACGGAGCGGCAAGGTTCTGGAAGAGAATATGGGTCCACAAATACTGTTGTCACATTTCTGGAAAATCCGATCAGTCGTGGATCCATTCTAGATACGGAATTGTTCCATGACGGGTGTGTACAGTTCTAACTTCCACAGATGTTTGCTGATTGCCCATCAGAGTTTTTGCCAATTCACTCCCACCCGCAGTGCATGAGATGCGCATACTTGTTGCCCAAAGGAGGGAAAGATTGACGGAAAGGAGGAAGGAGTGAGTTAAGGAGTGGGCGGAATGAATGAATGCGCAGTTGGTCTGGAGAGAAACACTTGATCGTCTGGCCACTGGGGGGCGGTGTTTACCCATGGAAGCGCAGGGAGGCGCCCTGGGATAGCCGGTCTGTGAGCACGTCAGTAACCTTTGCCTTGGGCCCGGGGGGAGGAGGGGCGGTGGGGCTCAAGCCTCCGTACATCCAGGTGCGGGTGTATGGGATTATGCCCTACTTGGCTGTCCTCCACAGCCTGGAAGAGGGAAGACAGGAGTCCCAGTTCGCCGTTCCTTTCGCTCCTTACAGTCCAGGAGGCTTCTGACGCCCGTGTGGAGCTCAGAACAGATTGGTCCTCCGTAGGGGCCTTAGGGGCTTGAGGCTTGCCTTCAAAGGCACATCTCCAGCGGTGGTAGTTCTAAGACCCGGAACAGTGGCTCAGCAGAGGCCTGGCAGGAGCCGAGCCCCGCCCTCTGGCACCTCCCCTGGGTGATTCCAGGGGCCGTGGCCCCTTCCCCACGCCCTCCTTCCGGTGGGACCCTTGGTTACCTCCGGGGGCGACTTGGAGCTCCCGAGACCCGCCCCTCGCCTGCCCTAGCTCTCCTGCCCAGGGATGGCTCTTGGGCCCTGGGTGAGATCCTGGGGGTATCAGGCCAGACTTTGCCCCTGCCCCCCACCCTGCCCACGAACCTTGTAACACACTGAGTGAGGTGAGCAGATGTCCCCCTTGCCCGTCTCTGATGGTCACCTCAAGCACAGAGATCCAGGGCAAGGCCCGCAGATGGGGTGCGGAGTCAGGAACACGGAAAGGAACCCAGCGTCTGAAGTTGGACCATTCGCTTTTAGCCCCAATTAGGGAGCCAGCAGGCCTCTCGGGCCACCCTGCAGCCTACCCTTAGGAGGCCCTGCTGCTCACCCACTCGTGGTTGTCCCCTTGGGTCCTGACCCATCCCTTTCCCAGTCACAGTCCCCGCTCAGCTTTGTGGCCCAGCAGGGGTTAGGCCGACCAGCCAACCGCCGTCCTCCTGCAGTAGCCTGGGAAGGACGAGCGGACGCCGGAGTGCAGAGTTTCTTCAGGAAGGCCTGGCTTTGAGCCACCCTTCTAGGAGCCTCAGGCAGGTGACTTGGCCCCCGTTCTCTCCCCTGTGACGTGGATCTCGGTTCCTGCTTCAAGGAGGCGCAGCAAATATGACGGTCTCAGCACAGGCCTGGCTCTGAGCAGTAGTCAATCAGCACTTCCCACCTCTCTGGGCCTCCCCCCTGCCCCAGCCCGGCGGCTGTGCCCTGAAACCCTCTTCCCCTCGGGACAGATGGGCATTCTGGCTACACCCACAGCAGAGAAGGGCCGGGCTGACACTTGGCCCCACGCACCCTGAGGGGGCAGTCCTGGGCATCCCTCCAGCAGCCCTGCGCGTACTTTGTTTCTTTGGCTGACGTGCACAGGGCCCTCAGGGACACAGCGACTGCTCACTGGGTATCACCTGTCCCTCAGGGGATCAGTCTGAGTGTCCAGCACTGAGTGCCATCTCCTTCATGGGGCTAAGAGCTGGGTCACTCTACACTCGATTAAATGGGACTCGGGCTTCCCATGGCCCTGTGTTGGTGGCCCCATGCCGCAGAGGGGTGGGACTGCCCTCCTTTCTTCCCCCTGGCTGACCTCTCACTGCTCCCTAGTTAACAACTGGGGAAGAGTTCGAACACAGGAAGCTCCACCTCCTGCTCTCACGAGTCCTGAAGGGAGACATTTGTGTTAACCTACTTTCAAAATCTCTTTCTTGCAATGGCCTCAGAACAGACAGTGTCTCTCCCTCTTCAGTGCATGGCTGGGAATGAGTCCAGCGGGCATGCGGGGGAGGGGTGGATATGGCCACACAGCTTCCCATGCAGTCCTGGGTCACCAGCGTGAACACAGACGAGGGTCCTTCATAGAGTCAAATGATCACCAGCAGTTGGTCTTAGCAGAGGACAGACAACCATGATGACTAGATGTGGGGCCAACTCAAGAATGTTTATTCTGTCTCCCATTCGGAGTCCCTTAATAAAATGAACAAGGCCACTCCTAGGGAGTTCCCTGCAGGGAACTGCTTAGGGACCTGCCTCCTTTCGTCAGCCCACAGACTGATTACAGGTGGGGGAGAGGGAATCTTCCTTATCCGCGTCACTGCCCAGCGCCATCAAGTGCGGACAGCCCCAACCCAGAGCATCTTTGTAGGAGGCATACATGACCCAGAGAAAACCAATGAAGTGCTCTGCTTTCTTTTATGCCTCCTCTGATGCTCCTGTCCCAACGGGGGCCCAGGTTAGAGTGCCTGCCGCCGGTATTTATGGCCTCCAACAGCTCAACCACCTGCTGGAAGAGGAACTGTGCAGCCACAACCCAGCAATATAAACATGTGAGAAGTATGGTGCCTGGGTGGCTCAGTCGTTAAGCATCTGCCCTTGGCTCAGGTCATGATCCCGGGGTCCTGGGATGGAGCCCTACATCGGGCTCCGCAGGAAGCCTGCTTCTCCTTCTCCCACTCCCCCTGCTTGTGTTTCCCTTCTTGCCGTGTCTCTCTCTGTCAAATAAATAAATAAAATCTTAAACACACACATGCGCACACACACACACGCACACCAACAAACACACACAAACGTGAGAAGCTTGTGTGGGTCTGAACCTGAAGGGAGAGCTGCTCTGAAAGGAACATGGAATTGCGCCACCAGATGCAGAAGCGACATGGCTGCAGTCCTGAGATGACCAGGTCATTACTCAGCTCCCCCCTGTGGGCCCCGGGGGTGTTCACCTTCCACCAAGCAGGCACTGGGGAGACAGACGACCCCAGACTGCGGTGGGGTCCAGCGTCTAGCGCAGAGTTGCGGCAGTGACATCAGTCAGCTGACCAGTCCTGCATCACTGCAGCCATGCAAGGTCAGAGGCTAAGATGATGTTTCTGAAACTTTGGTGTTCCTAAGAATCACTCCTGGTTCTAGGATAAACTGTGGATTCCAGGGTCCCAGCTCCAGGATTGATGCAGTAGGCTTGGGATGGGGCTCAGAAATCTCCATTTTAACACGCATCCCCAGGAACTCTGATATGGGTGGTGCTGGAACCATCCTTGCAGAACTCAGACTCAGCTGGTGAGCGGCAAGGGGACTCTGGTCTATGGCAATCAGGCGAATCGCAGCTCAGATAATTTTATACCCATTTCTGACAGGGCTCACTCCCCTGTTAGGTTCCTTGGGCTTCTACATCTGCAGTATTGCCTCAAACCCTGCATGGAGGCATCTGGCCAGGCAGGAAATGGAAGCACTGGGGGAAAGGAGAAGAAGGAGCGGCAAGCAGGCAGCTCGGGGGCAATGGAAGGATGTGACAGTGACAGGATGTGAGGATCCATGGCCCCAACAGCTACCTCGGGAAGGAGCCTGGTCCACGGGAGGGGGGTGCAGGTGGGAGGAAACATACAAAAGAAAGTGACCTATAGCCATTCAGAAATGGGGAAAGGATCAGGGCACAGGGCTGGCGTGAACCCCGGGAATGCCGCAGCTGGGGGTGATGGGAAACCGGGCCAAACACCCAAGATTGACCCGAAACAAAGCTGCTGATGAGTGATGGGTGCTCACGGGCGGGGGCGGGGGGTGTGATCAGAGGGACTCTCCGGGGTGAACAGCCATACGGGTAGCAACTTAATCGTGCTGCTCTTTGCCCCTGCCCTCAATGCATAGGTTGTTGAAACCCGAGGTTGCAAATCAAATGAATACCTAGGTCCTTGAAATACTAAATGCCATTTCAAAGGAGCTGAAAGATGACACCCTAACTTAATTATTGAGATGGGAAAGTCTTGTTTCAAAAGGTAGAAGGGACATTGTGAGCCACCGTCACGTACGCCACATCTTATCCGCGGAGGCACTAAGTTATATTCGCACTTCCAGAATCCGGAGGCTTACATACTCTCCAACTGCTTGACTGCTGTTGAAACTGGTTTTAGGCCAGAACAGCTGAAGCACATCCTAGAATATTAAATGCTTTTAAATGTCATTTCGTGGTAAGTACCACTTGGTAGGTTTTCAATTGCTCTCAAAGGGCATATTTTCTTAATTTTTCTTCATGGTAAATCATCTACCAGTTCACCACCTCTAACTAATCATGGTGCTATATTTGAGGCCAATTACTCAAATCACAAGAGCGCAGGATGAATGCAGTGGGGGATTTAGAAACATGACATATGCAAATATTCCCAACAGGGAGCTATTGTGTTTTGGCAAATAAATGTCCACGTGTCAGCTCTGTGAAGAAGGTGTATTTTGAAAGCAAATCTCTTTATCATCTAAGTTCCTGTCAGGATACATCTGCAAGTTACTCACTCCTCCAAATTAAATATGTAAGTCTTGTCTAGCTCCTGACACGCCTCCGTATTGGTACTGTCGTCAGAGAAGGCAGAATTGGACCCCAGTACAACGTGCTCACACAGTGTGAACACGTCGGTTTAAAGAAAAAGGAATCAGATGGTGAAGACGTCAAGTAGTGGTTTTCAAACTTCCAGGTAGTGAAACCCCTTTTTTCCAAATAAAAAAAGAGCAAAAAATAAAAATTATTTTGTCGGCATAGATTTATTCCTAAATTTAAATTTTTAACCCTCCGTGAAAACATCCAAGTTATATAAAAACTTGAGCCTGGGGTTAAGACCAGCAGTTGTTAGAGAAGTCTCATTCTCCACATTAGTTAGGTACTGTGTTCTACTAAGACAGTTTAAACAAAGGACATGAAGGTGGCAAGTGTTTCAAACCATACCACAAAATCCTTGGACACCACTTGGTTAAATAAAGATGTCACAAGTTTTGTTTTTGTTTATTTTTAAGATTTTATTTATTTGAGAGAGAGCGAGTGCAAGCAGGCAGAGCATCAGGCAGAGGGAGAGGAGAAGCAGGCTCCCCACTGAGCAGAGAGCCCAACATGGGGCTTGATCCCAGTACCCTGAGATCATGACCCGAGCTGAAGGCAGATGCTTAACCGACTGAGCCCACCCAGGAGCCCCAAAGATATCACAAGTTTTAATGCAGGGCCCCTGCACAGTCAAGTTCACCTGGCAGAAAAATTGAAGTGGTCCTCTCTTTGTAATTTGGTATTCAAGAACAGACTGCATTTTAAATTGCATTTTAAAATATTTTAAAAATAAATATCATATCAAATATTTATAGAATGAGACTCCTGAGAATGCAGGACTAGCCCACTCCAGATCAATTCTTTACAGATAACAATTAGTGGACAAAAATACACTTTGCAACTATTGAAGGCACTGGAGAAAAATCAAAATCAGAAGGACACCAGAGGGTTGAGCCTCAGAAGGAAAATCTTCAGGTGCATTTCCCATTAGTGGCTTTTTGCCTGAGGACAGGCTCCATCCTGCCAAGCAGGGTAGCTATGCTTTAGTAGAAAACCCCCAGGTTTGCTGACTTACCCCACACTCTTACTGGCTTAAAAAAGTGAGAGGACCAAGGTCAGAGTGACCAGAACAGGTAGAAAGTGACAGAGAATACTAGAAAGGAGAGCCAGAGAGTAGGATCCGAAAATTCTGTGCAAAATTGCCCAAATCTCTGGTTGATCCTATAACCAGATGTAAGCAAAGGCAAACTTAAAGCAAGCTGGCTAAGCTAGACGAACTTCCCAGAGTTCTGTTGGTATCCATCACAGGGCACGGTGGAGAGAATTGGGAGCTTAATTCTAGTCATGGCAACTCCCTTAAAAACGACTACTTCTCAGAGGAACATAACAAAATCCAGAGTTTCTGAAATTTTATAAAGGTTGGGATATAATCCCAAACTACTGGGCAGGCACTCAGGAGAAAAGGCAATCATTAGACAATGATCCTGAAAAGATCCACGTGTTCGAATTAGCACGCCAGTGTTTTTAAAGAGCTAGTATAACCATGCTCAAAGATGTAAAGGAAAATAAGCTTGTAATAAACCAACAGGTACGGACTCTCAGCAGAGAAATAAAGCTATATGAGAAAAAAACCAAATAGGCAATTCTACAATGGAAAAAAAGTCCGAATAAAAGATTTTTTAGATGGGCTTTAGACTAAATTGTAGGGGATGGAATAAAGAGTCAGTGAACCTGAAGATAAATGAATAAAAGTTATTCACTCTGCAGAACAGAGAGAAAAATAATTTTCAAATCAAAAGAGCTTCAGGAAATTGTGGGCCAACCTCAAAAGGTCTAATATATGTGTAAAAGGAATGTAAGAAGAAAATAAAAGGAAAGGGATGGAAAATATATTGGAAAAAGTAATGCCCAAATATTTCCCAAATTTCATTTAAGACATAAATTTATAGATCTGAGCTCTGTGAACCCCAAAAGCAAGATAAATACAGAAAAAATCATAACTCAGCATGTGGAGCAGCATTGTTGGTGAGTTTAAACTAGCACAGACACTTTGCACCAAGTCTGTCAATGTCTTTGAAAACTAAACATACACTTACCTGTGACTCAGCAATCTCATTCCTCGTTATTTATCCAGGATAGATGAACAGGTATGTCCAGAAAGGACTTGCATTAAATCTTACCAAGGGAACAGATAAAATCACTGAATCATACAATGGATTCATACAATGGATTCATACAAGTACTCCGTGAAAAAAGTAATAAAATATTGATATATGTAATGACATGAATGGATTTCAAAAACATTATGCTAAAAGAAGCAGGTGTCGGGCCCCTGGGTGGTTCAGTAGTTAAGCGTTTGCCTTCGCCTCAGGTCCTGATCCCAGGGTCCTGGAATCGAGTCCTGTAGCAGGCTCCCTGCTCAGGGAGGAGTCTGATTCTCTCTCTACCCCTCCTCCCTGCTCGCGATCTCTCCCTTACGCTGTCTCTCAAATAAGTAAATAAAATCTCAAAAAGAAATAAAAGATATAAAATGGTACTGTTTTATTCCATTTATGTGAAGTTCTTCAACGGGCTAAATCAATCTATAGTTTAAAAAAATAAAAATCCACAATGGTGGCTGCTGCGGAGACTGGGACAGAGGAGAGCAGAACCTGAAAGGGAATGAAACAACATTCTGAGGTCACAGCGATGCTGTCTCGATGGGATTGGTACTACAGGAGTGTACACAGGGTTACAACTCATCAAATGGTATACTTGGGATGTTGCATTTTACTTTTACCTTAAAAATATTAAATATTAGCTATAAATACCACACCATGATATGTACACTGAAGTGCTCAGAGGTGAGTATACTGCAACTTACTTTGAAATGGATGGCTAGATGGACTGATATGGCTCCATGGATGTTTACTAAATAATGTCCTTGTAGGTTTCAATTTTTTCATAATAAAATGTTGAGGGGAGGGATGTTTACCTAACTCTTGAGATCTACTGGGGAACAGAAAGACCTTAGTTTGAAACTCAAGAACTAAGAGACCACGCTTGGAGCCCCAAGCAATGTGAGTGATGGCCTGTTTCCCTGTCATTCAACAACGGGCTGCTCAAGGACCAACAGATTAGCCAGGTGTTCTCAGGATACAAAAATGCAGATGCAGACTGTATTCATGGAACATGGCACCGGGTGGGGAGGCTCCAGGGAGACCCATGTTGTGGGAAGTGGACACGGCGGGCACAGGCAACTCAGAGGCAGCTGTTCCAGAAGCTCACTCCAGCTGCTTTCCTGAATGTGGTCACACTTAAATCCCTGATTCAGCTCCCACTGGCTCCCACATGCGCGGCTCCCACCTCCCCCCGGAGTGAGTTTGACATGAACTGAGGCCCTTGACCAACAACTTAACTTCATGCTAGTTTGCTCATATATGAAATAGAGAGAATGCCCATTTTTAAAGGATTATAAGGACTAAATGAAAGCATCCCATAAGCAATAAATGGTACAGAGTATTCATCACTGTTATTGAGACTAGATGTAGCCAAGGGGCCTCATCTAGCATGTGGCTTCCTGCTCCCAGAATGGTTTTTTCTTTCTAATTAATTATGCTCGTGCTTCCCGAGTCACTCCCAGAATCCAATCTGAACTCTTGGATATGTAAAAACCCTGCCCAACCCCCAACTTTTCCCCTCCAAGAAAGGTTAAACATACAACACTGTTATCAATGAACAAAACCTTTTAGGGTTAAAAGTGTAATTTTATTTAGATGTTACTTGTACATAATCTATAGTAAGATATACAAACAGATAAAAATTGTTTAACAGGAGGTGTGTGTGTTTTTTTAATACCACTTTAAATTCAATTTACAACAGCATTGGTAATACTGCAAGGTGACAGATACTCTGATTTATAAAACAAAAATTACTTGCTACTCTGGCTGATACATTCCCACTAGTCTTTAATGGATTAAAATGTATCATGTATTCCAGTTGCAAATTATTACAAAACTTTCACAACCTAGCCACTTGGTGCTCAGAAAAGATTTTGATATTCTAAAAATTTATTGAAATGAAAATGTTAATTTTCTAACCATATACTTCCACTAAAGAAAAACATAAGTGTACCAAATCTCATGGTTTGGGGTTAACAATGGAAAACCAATCACATTATGTTTGTGTAGCTAATGTGTGGTACCGAGTAACCTTCTCATCCCCTCTACCTAATCTATGATATGAGAAAAAAGCTTGTAAGAAATTAATCTAAAATACACATGGAGGGAAAAAACTGAGGGATTTAAAATTAAAATTTAAAATATAACTACTACTTTTAAGATGTAAAATCCATAGATACAAAATAGGCTTTTAAATGTCCTTCTCCATTTGTTTTGGGAAATACTTTTTGAAAACGAAAACTGAAAATCCAAAATATTCACTTTTTCCTTTTCATGTAACAGAACATTAGAAAAAGTCTGGATTTAATTTTAGAATAAATCAGATTTGCTGAGAAAAATACTGCAAAAATAATCTAAATTGAATTTTAGTCCTTTTCTGTTCCATTTTAAAGGCTACGCAACACATTAGGGCAAAAGCTTTTCACTAGTAGGAAAATCAAGTCGAAAATAACTTGTTGATTAAACTACAGGAAGACAACTAATAATTAATAGGCTTATGAATATTTATGAATAAAGTGCCAGTAATTTTACTGTAATAAGATATAAATAGAAGAAATCCTGACATGGATAGTAGCTTTATGTGTTCTCTTCATCCTGAGAACAGAAGGGACATAAAAAACAAAGAAGTGTTACCAAATAGATGTTCTAGAATTATACAAGGAATTCCTAACTGAAAAGTAACAATAAAAACAAAATACTGTAATAACAATAAAATCAGACTACAAATGGTGGAAGTCCCAAGAATAATGCCAACCCAGTAGGCCTTTATGCTGGAAAAAAAAGGGGGGGGGTAGAAATCAAGGAAAGAAATGTGAAAGTCCACTAATAACTACCACTTAAATTCAATAAAATTATGGTGACTAGCCCCGGGAAACGGAAACCCGAGAAGCATGTGTCCCAACAGCTAGTACAGCTGAAAAGACTCAGGTAAACTGATGGAAGAAGCATGGTCTCGGGAAGGGGATGCAGACATTAGGCTTTTCAGTTTCAAAATCTATGTGACTAAAACCCAACGATGGGCTTTATCTGATGACCATCCATAAGCCAAATCAGTGTCCACTAGGGGACACATGGACGTGGTTTGGGGTCCCCGCTTAAGTCCTCAGGAGGACTCATTAACAAAAATCCACTGGCCATGGTCCTGTTTAGACGACTACCATGAACCAGACAACTGTCTTGAGCTAAAGCTTCCTTCATCATGACTGAGAGTCACAAATAACTGGTCCGTTTGAAATGCTGCACGTAGGTGACAATCCCTAGGATATATTTGTGAAGTCGTGTCTACAGTCAAAGCCTGGGGGCGTTTATTGATTCTGAACAAGCAGCTACCCTTCCTCCCAAAATTACAAGAGCCGGGCTGCCAGCCGTGAGCCTTCTGCGGCTCCGCTTGCGCCAGGAAGGTAAAGCCCGGAGGTCTCCGGAACTGCCGTGTGGGGAGTGCAGCAGGAAGGGCTGCGGTGAAGGGAACGTGATCTGGAACAGCTACACGCCTCGTCTAATCTGAGGTACTTTTTACAGTTTAATGTGCCTACGACACCATGAGAAGAGAACCGTGTGCTTCTAGGAGTAGGGCCGAGGCCCTGCTTGGGTGATGGATCCCTAATCTGGCCACAGCACCAGGAAAAGCGCATAGCTGTCAGCATCTACTTCCACCTGCAATCTAAGCTTTGAGAAATTCAGACCAAGTGGGGCGAGGGGCCGTGGGGCGCCCTCTCCGGAGCGCGCTGAGGAGCGGGGAACTTAGGACGCAGCTCCAGGAGAGGCTGGGGTGGGGGCTCCTCCGCACCCGGTGGCCCCCCCCACCCGCCGTGTTGTGCCGGGCGGCTGGCCCCCGGGGCTCTAGGGACTCAGGGGTTCCCAGGGTCAGCCCCGAGGGCCCCCGGAAGGAAAAGCACCCTGTTCTCCATACTCGTGACTGTGCAGCCGCTGGAGCCCCTTCCGGAATCACCGCCAAGCATCGACCAAGTGAGGGAACCCTGCCTGGGAAGGGCCTTCCAAGTTCACGTCTCCCCAGAGCATGCAGCGGGAACGAAAGCATCTCACGGAGCGTTCCGATTCACACACGGGCGGCCGAGCTAAGGAACGGGAAGCAGGAACGTTTGATTCCCCTGACTTGTTAAATCTTTTCCCTAGAGCCAACTTCTTGGGAAACACGTTAAAAACAAACGAACAGAAAGGGTGAAACGGTATCACTGACTGGAAGACGTCACTCTGACACACGGTCATTAACCTTGCAAAGACCTAACACCAGGCAGCTTCACAAACACGCGGCAAGTCTGCGGAATTACAGTGATCAGGAAGAGGAGACCGAAACTGCACGAAGTACTCTCGTGGCCAGGAAAAAGGAAGCAAGAGGCTGTTTTCAGGACAATGCGATAGTTACAGCGTATTTCCTCGGGTGCAGCACAATTTGCTATGTTTAGTGGCACTTAAGTATTACACAGTAAATACTGAAAAACCCAGAATTTTTGGATGTGCAAAAGCAATATCACATTATTAATACAAAAGTTGCTACGCTACAGGATTATAATACCACTATTTGGGTGTTGGGACCACTTAAAATTTTCAATACATTTCCGACACGTGGTTCCTGGTGGCCCCGCTGCGCATGTGCGCCGCCTCAGTCGGACCAGTCGTTCTCGTCGAACTCAGAGTCGTCGTCGGAATCGCTGTACTCCACGGCGATGCGTCTGGACAGAATGGTGGCCACGTCGTTCCCGACTGGCTCACGCTTGGCCTCCTGCTCGCGCTGTTCTTGAACCTTTTTCAACTGAATCCCTGGGGACGCAACCCGGAGAGGAGAATTAAATCCCTCTGCTTGCTCCAAATTAAGGAAAACAAACTATTAAGTCTATTTACTCTTACCACCCCCTACCCGCCCCCGTGCTGACACCAAAGGTAAAAAGTTTTGGAAACCTTAAGTGAGAAAAGCTTGGGAAATCGAAGTGTCGTGACAAAAAAAAAAAAAAAAACAAAACAAAAAAAAACACTCAAAGTCGTTGACAGTTTGTAGAAATATGCTGAATTCCAGTGCACTTGAACATCATGAAAGAAAATTCTGGCCTGCACCTTCCACTAGGGTAGCCACTACATGTGGCTGATTAAGGATAAATTTATTGTGCCTAGTGGCTACCATATTGGAACGTACAAACATGGAGCACTTCTATCATGAACATTTCCTGGACATTGCTGTAATCCAAAGGCTTGGAAAGGAGCATTTTCAGCTAATAGCTTTTGGCTAGTGTGGGGAAGTAAGGGAGATCTGTGTTTCACCAATTACTTCTAAAAACGAATATAAAATACAATCATCTACTTTCTTATTAAGTAACAGTTGGTGACAAAGATAATTTGAAGTTAATTCTTTAATTTTTTAATTTTGAAACAATTTCAGATTTTATAGAGTCCCTCCCTGTAGGGTGGTGCAGTTGGTTAAGCATCCGATTCGATTTTGGCTCAAGTCATGATCTCACAGTTGCAGGACAGAGCCCAGAGCTGGGCTTCATGCTGGGCATGGAGCCTGCTTAAGATTCTCTCTCTCTCTCTGCCCTTCTCCCCACCAAAAGAAAGACAAATTTAAAAAAATAAAAATTCCCATAAAAACTATACCCAGGTTCCCCAACTGATAACATCTGACCACTTTTTTTTTTTTTTTTTTTTTAGCAACCTTTATCATTCTTGCTCATACACACACACTTTTTTTCTGGACCACCTGAGAATAAGTAGCATGTAACGTTCCTTTGTCCTGAAAATACTTAATGTGTAATTCCTAAAAAACAATGATCAAAATCAGACTATGAGCATAAATATAATACGACCATCTCTTTTATAAATATTATATAAATTTTGCCAGTAGACTTAAAAGCGGCAGAAAGTTTTCCACCAGGCCTGGGATCCAACATGGGAATACGGATTACACTGTCTGTCATCTTTCATTAATGTCCCTTAATCTGGGCAGTTCTTCAGTCTTTGTGGTCTCTGATCTTGACATTTTTGAAGAACACAGGCGGCTCCTTTGTAGACTGTCCCTTGATGTGGGCTTCTTAGAGGCGTCCTCATGATTAGATCCTGGTTATGTGATCACTCTTATTGGATGGGGCTAACAGGTATCCAAAAACAAAAACACTGTCCTACTATGACCCTAAATTTGTTATCAGTGAGGTTACATAGCTCTGGGACTTCTTTTATTGACAAAATCAAAGTGTGTCAATGACGTTGGAGACATATGAGAAGGCTGGGCTCGCGTGCCACAGTCGGGTCTGATTTGGGGGCACTCAAGCCAAAAGCAGAGACAGTAACGTCCCAGCTGTCCTGTGAAGGACGTCAGTGCCGCCTTTCTCAATCCCTTCCAGACGGAAACAACAAGCCTGTGACCAAGAGATGGTGCAGCTTCCCACTGAATGAGGAGCTCCTAGGACATCTGCACATCCTGTCAGTGACCCTCACCCGGCCTGGGCTGTGCCCCAAGGCTGAGAATAAACGGGTGGAACAGATGGTTAACCTGTGGTGCTGAGGGGATGCCAGAACGGGTGAGCGTCTGGGCTCCTCCATCCTGATTTGATCAGAGAGGCTCTATTTCTGTATGTCTCATGCTCTGGGGTTCAGTGTAGGGCTTTTCAGCCAACAAAAGAATCTTGTTGCTAAATACACGCTGAAAAACTTACTGGCTTCGCGCATCAAGCTAAAAATATGGGAAGTCTAGGACATAGCTTAGGTTTTTAAAAATAACTCAATCATTGCTACGAGCTCACTTTCTTTCACTTAGACATTTACCCCTGCAGTAGAATGCAGAGAAAAGACCCAGTTAACCAGTGATCATCTTTATTATCTATTTCTAGTCAAGTACAGCTTTCCCGAATTCTCTCAATACTTTATTATTGTGTATTTATCTTGCACTGGCAAGAATAGGTCTCCTGTTAAGAAAACAAACTCAAACAAGTGTCCTTTAACCCTATTCTAAAAAACAGTTCAGTGGAGAGAACGGTCATTTGAGAAGACTAGGCTGTAGCTAGTTAGAGCCATAAAGAAGTCTCTTTCTAAAAGGAACGCTGTGTTTGAGGCGCTCACTTACCCATTCGAATGGCAGCGAGAAGATCGCTTCGAGCGTCACTTATGGGTGGCTGTGCTGTCTCTGGGCGCTTCGCCTCGGCTGCAGGGGGGCCATGCATCGGGGAGGATGAGCGAGAAGAGCCTGCGCCAGGAGGGCCTGGTGGAGGAGGCGGTGGGCCTGGAGGCGGTGGGGCTGTGACCACGAGCCCAGCGGTGGGAGGGTGAGGAGGAGTGGCGTAGGAGGAGCCGGCAGAGGCAGGGAAGGGGGGCTGCATGGGGATCTGGAGGGGGCTGACGAAAGCAGTTTGTGCAGAAGGAATCATGGGGGGTGGTGGTGGAGGAGGAGGTCCTGAGGGGTTGTAATACTCAATTATCTGTGCTGGCAGCATCCTGACAAAGAGATGAAACACACGGAGTCATTACAACAGTGACAGAGTCACAGCCTCAGAGAGTCGAACATGTCCAATTCAGAGGCCTCCCGCAAACCCAATATATACTGTCCTCTGCACTTTAAACGCTGCAGGATGCAAACATCCGCACTTTGGGCCAGTCATTTTTACACGTCTACATTATTCACTATGATGAAATTCATCTACACAAATAAACCAGAAAGAAAACCACTCAAAAAGCAACTTTGGGGGCACCTGGGTAGCTCAGCTGGTTAAGAATCCCACTCTTGATTTTGGCTTGGGTCCCAGTCTCAGGGTCCTGAGAATGAGCCCCTATGTGGGGCTTCATGCTCATCGTGGAATCTGCTTAAGATTCTCTCTCTCCTCCCCCTGCCCATCCCCCATCCTCCGCTTGCATTGTCTTTTTCTCTCTCTCTCAAATACATAAATAAATCTTTTCAAAAAGTAACTTTCTGTGGAAGGCTAAAATAAAAGTCAACTGCAAAGGTTATGAACAGAAATTCAAATTTATCTTTCATAGTGGAAATCAAAGGTGGGTGGCTCACAAACTTGTCTTATAAGGGTCCTGTGGTCAGTCAGATTTGGAAAATTCTGTGTTTTATAACTCTTCCCCATGGAAATTCCTCAAGCCCACAGGGCCCATTAGAATATCAAAAATCTTTGAAAAGTCCTACACTTAAGAAGTCCACTGAATCCTACTGGACCACAGACCCTCTCTTTGCCGGACCCTTAATTAGGGCTTCACTCTCTGGGCACTCCCACACTCTGGGGACCCTTCAGGCGAAACAATGGAAGAGAACCTCTGAAAGCAGAGGGACATACATTTAGAAGGTGACACACACTGCTCTGGACTGAAGAACACACACGTTAATGGAAAGACACATTCAACTTTCCTAGGCACTATCTTGGAGGGGTGAACTCTTTAAAGATTACAGTTAATTCAGAAAAGAGAGGACAAAAGGCAGCCTATCAAAATAAAGGTGAGTGCTTACGTTAATAAAGACGTGACCACAGGGTTCTTTCTTTAGGAGCTGTTTGGATTTTAATCAAGTGACAGAAAACAAAAGGGCCTGAGGGTAGGAGGAGGTCTGCACACCAAGAGATCAAGAGAGGGTATGTCACCTATGGCCAAGTGCAAGCAGGGGCTCCTGGAGGGCAGCCCTGGAGAGTTTTCTCACTTGTGACAGGAACTGTCTGTGCTTCACCCAGAACATATACAGAGACCTGAGGGCTTGGGACAGGTTCACAAAAGCAGCACTTCATCCTTTCTCAATGCCTTGGCTTAGCAATGCCTTTGCACACACCTCAAAGTACGTATGAGGGAGTGTGCATATACATGAATACAGACACAAACCTGAGACCCGTCTGTAAGAAAAAGGGGACCACAGTGACACTGAATATTTTAACACAGAATTGGTCATGACTGGTACTATCTACATCCAGAGATCCTTGGCCACATCTGTCCCCTAAGGGATGATTATTCAGCTGAAAGTTTAGACCACACATAGCAAACTCCAACGCGAAAGCAAATAGAGGTAGAGGACAGGAGTCTTGAGTTACCCGTAGTCCGCCGGTGCCATGGGTGCAGAGGCCTGGGACCCCTCTGCGGCCTGTGGTGGGGGTGGCGGTGGTGGCTGCTGGGGCCTGTTTAGGGCCATGTGCCGCGCCGAGGCAGAGGGGGGTCGGTACTCATGCTCAGGGGCCTGGCTTGCTGGCCCGTGTGGTGGCGCATCCCCAGCTGCATAAGAAGGGGTCACGGGCTGCGGGTGCAGAGAGTGGTTGGGAGTCGCTGGGTAAGAGTAATCCGTGACATCTGATGCATGCGACCTGATGTTCAGGAAAGGGGTGGGGGGGAGAAAGTCCAATTCAGTTAAAAAGATTCCCCGCAGCAGCCATAAGCATATTATTTGAATAATAACTTTGCCAATGTACAGAAATCACACACTGATTTCCTTCACTCTGGACTCGGTCCAGACCCGTGACAGCTTCCGAGCAACGACAAAACGACTACTTTTGCAGCAAGCCCCAGTGTTACATGGCTTCAGGGTCCCCGCTCTGAAGTGGATAAGTCAGACAGATCGGCAAGCAGGAGACAACAGAGCCCCATTTTCGCAATATTTCAGCGTGCTTTTTCTCTACGAGAGAAGGCTACAAGGCAAATTCCATTTAATTAAAACACAGGGCCTAAGACAGAGGATTTCAGTGGCAATGGAACTGACAGCATATAATTAGATATTATAAAATGGCAGGTGAGCTGGATAAATATGAACAGTAAGAAGAGCAGAAGAAATCAAGAATGCAATTCAGTGGGTTGTAGTTTTTCTTAAACAGAAGGACTGTATTTAGCCAAAAGAGAGAGCGCGTGGTGCCGTGTGGAAAGGGCTTCTTTTTTTTGCACGGCAGGGCGTTAAACTCTGGAAGGAATGGAGATGTGGTATTAGATGAGCAGAGCCTGGGAAGATGCGGGGGCCACGATGCCAGCGGGGCGAGGGGGCCTAGAGGGAGCGTGGCCTGTGAGGGTGGCGGCCACCTAGGTATTAGTAAGGACAGTGGCGTGTCCCTGGCCTGGGCTACAGGCCAGCTCCGAGGATGCGCGAACTGTCAGGGCAGCCAAAGCAGAGCGGGCAAGCTGAGGCTGGGGTCCCGGAGAGCAAGGTGACGAACCCTCTGGGCACTGCATCCTCGGTGGCGCCCCCTGCCTGTGCCAGCTCCTTGGCGTCACTCATGAACTCAATGCCCATTTTCCTTCTCTCCCACTCCTCTCTTCTTGTCCTTACTCTTCTCACATGTATTTGCTGGCTTCTGTGAGGGGTCAGCTTGTGTCTCTCTCTCTGGAGGAAACAGGCAAACACACATTGGGGAAGGAGGGGGCAGGGTGGGGAAGACACCAACCACGTTTCCATCTTTGAAACTCAGGCAGTAGCTTCCCTAACCGGAGCATCACACAGCAGAGAAAACAGTCCTAAATGACAAGAGCCTGCGGTTTTTTGTGTTTTTTCTTGCTTTTTTTTCTTCCCGGATTGCAGTACAATAATAACTGGTAACTCACTTTTTCCCTCCTTAATTGCAGTATAAATTGTAGATTACGGTGTGGCTAGGGGTATGTCTTCTGAACTATGCAAACTCTGCAAGGGAGTTGGAAATATTTAAAATTAAAAATTTTTAATGGGAGAAGAACCTGACCTAGCTTTAGGTTTAACGCATTTTAAAAACACAAATACCTAAAACTCTCGAGTCACTGGTGACGTGCGCTTGACTCTGTTTGCCTATGTCACAAATTGTGTATGACTTTCTCAAGGAGACAAAGTTATCTAGCAAAATACAGAGTGCTTCCAATGAGAGGAGGAGCCAGAGACTGTAAACACTGTGGCAGGACTCAGAGTCCTACCCCACCCAGTAAAGTGGCTTTGTGACAGAGCCCCAGTGGAGCCTGAGAAAGGGGAGGACCAGTGGAGGAGGGAGTAAGGAGCAGGCAGTGAGCATCCGAGGACCAGAACTCCAGCACGAGAGCTCTAGAGGGAAGGGCTCTGGGGAAGGGTGGGCTTGAGAGAGCTGCTCGGTGAGGGGGGCACCAGAGGGATGGAGGAGAGGTGGGGAGTCGGGGGCCTGCTGGGGGACAGACAGCCCCATGGAAGGTAGCAGTCACCCACAGAAGACGCTGTACCAACGTGGAGATGAGTGGGATGAGGCTGAAGTGTCATGATCAGCACTGATTATCTGTCACAGAAAAGAGAACTGGTTAAGAGTGAAGATCACATGGAAAACGGAGGAAGGGAAGTGTAGGCAGTGGAGACTCAGTGGGAGAATCAAAAGACTCCCCTGGGGTCTTTTGGTGGACAGGTGGTTGGACAGGTTGGTCGTCAGACAGCTGCAGCACAGGGCACAGGACAGGAGGGGACGAGCACAGGACACTTGCGCTGGAGTTCTCACATCGCCTGATAATGGCGAGAGAGAGCAATAGGCAAGCATGTCCATTCTCATTCTAAATTCATGCTTACAATCAAACCATTCCTGATTTACAGAGAAAGCAAAATTTTTAGTTAGTGTATGTGGATTGGGTTAAAACAGATTACTTACATGAACAGATCATATACATGCCATGAAATCTGATATTAGATTTAACTCTGTTGTCCCCCATACATCCACTGAAGACCATGTTTCTAAATAATGCTTAAGACATATATATGAAATAAAAAAAGTCAACAGATAAAAAACATAGAGCATGATTTCAATTTGTAAGAGAAAAACATATATATGTACAGAAAAATGACCAAAGAAAGAAATAAGCTAAAAAGCAAAACGGTGGTTTCTCTGGGTGATGGGATTATGGATAAGATTTTAATTTTTCTCTGTAACTTCCAAATATTAGAAGTTCCTCTTATTTTACAATAAGAAAAAAAGTAATATACTTCAGTAAAATAAAAAATAAAAGATTCTAAATTAAGGGATAGAATCCAAGTACAATGATGAACTTTAATCTATTATCTGTTACACATAGATAGTTAAGAGGCCACAGGAAATAGGATTTGTGTTCTGAAAAATAAGAGAAATGAAGATCTATCTAAACAACATAAATGCAAAAACAGAATACTAAATGATCTCAGTAATCATTGATTTTATACCCAACATGGAACAAGTGAATCTCAGATGCTAGAATGAACAGCAAACATTCAACTGAGGGATTAAAAAAACTCATTTTTCCACCTGTACCTACTGAAATAAAAATATATATGGAGCATTATAAAATAATGTTTTACATGAGTAAATAATCACAATCAAATTACTTGGGGTGGGGGAGCACCCTGGGGGCTATCTATAATATTCAAGTACCCCTCCTCACCCGAAGACCTGTGAGCAAATCTGAATCATCATTATTATTTTCTATGGACATAAATGAACATAGAGATTCACACTTGAGGTGAATGCTCAGTTACATCTCCAATAATTCCCGAGTACTGAATAGATAACAGCTTGTACAGAAAAACTGCCTAGAACTTGTCTTCTAGTATAGCCAACCAATGACTGACAGTCCTTCCGGGGTGGGCATATTTCTGGGTGTGCTAAGTACCAAATATGAAATATCTTCTGTGTGCAGAGTCTGTGCTAGACACTGAGGTTATAGACAGAAAAGTTAAGAAAAAAGGACACAGATATAACATAAGGTATAGGTTGTTGCTGTTTTTGAAACATTCTTGAATCATATAAGAATTCTCTGTTCAAATTCTGAAATGGTGATGGAAAACTCTGAGGCTTCTGACCAGTGGGAGACCCTGACCTTACATAAGCAGAGTTGGGAAATTAAAGCCGAAGTACTAACTGACTAGTGAGACTTTGTTGTTCCGAGAGTCCTTTTTGCAACAAATGTGACTTAGTGACCACATCATTTGCACCTACAAGGAATATTTTTTTTAAATGCTTACAAATTCTTAAAGTAACTCCAACAGAATTCTTCTCCTGAAATTAGAATACATAAGGTTAGTAAACTGAAGAAATAA
This sequence comes from Martes martes, assembly GCF_963455335.1. Classification (NCBI taxonomy): domain Eukaryota; kingdom Metazoa; phylum Chordata; class Mammalia; order Carnivora; family Mustelidae; genus Martes; species Martes martes. Next base: position 75,699,862 of record NC_137890.1, read on the forward strand.
CTAACTCTTTGGCTTATCACTATTAGAAAAGGTTTCCAGAAAAAATACTGAAGTTCCGTCTTAGGCACATCAATTACCACCTACTAATTATTTTTAGCTATCACGTGGCAAAGGAAATTCAACATTCTAAGCTAAAGAGGGAGAGAAAGGAGTAAATGATTATTAAAATAAAAATGTAAGTCATTGGCAGTTACTAAGCCCAAATACAGCATCAGTGTTAAAAACACTACATCTAGGTTAATGGAACAATAAACGAGTTAGAGAGATGAAAAATCATACAAAGTAACCCAACGTACAATGAAACCACTTTCAAGTATTATTTCAAAGTCAAAAAAATACATATCATTAATTTTTAAGGAAAGTTTTTGCAACATATCATGGGCCATATAAACACCAAAGACACTGGTGCGTTTCCAACATATAATAAAACCAATTTACTACACAGAGGCTTTCTACAACACACACACACACACCTAGTGTCTGGGGACAGGGATCCCTCGGAAGACGCTCCGTGGTACACACTCTGAGACAGCCTGTTGTCGGGTCTAAGCTCTTTGTCATATGCCATCATACTCCACTCCTGGCGCCTGTTTCTGGCCTTCCTAACCTTTTTCACCTCCCGGGTTGTGCCATCTATACGCTTTTGCTCCTGATGTCCAGGAAGAGAAAGCAAGCATGCCGAGACAGAAGGGAAAGGAAAAGAGCAGGTTAAATGCAGTTGTAACGAACGGGAAACAAGCCCGGCGCGCAGACACGAGACATTCCCATTTCAGATCACACGATCATTCTGAAAAATTCGAATACAGTATACATTCTCTTACCTGACATAGACCCAGCAGCAGTAACTGATACTTAACCATTTAACCTAAATAAACAGAAGCTACTCTGCGGCAGCTAACTCCAGGAACCGCTTACCATCATTTCTGGTAAAGAGTTCGCACCTTACTAGGCTTTTAGTTTGTTTTGATGTACTAGATCTTATAGATCTGCATGATAGAGATAAGTGTCTGAGATACAGACAAACCACGTCCTACCACTACACACTTCTGACTGAGTGGTTAGCATGCAATCATCTTTCACAAAATAACTCAAAATACTCTATTGCCAGTTTCTAATAAGATTATTACAGAATATTTAAGCTAATCCTGCAACTAGCTTAACACGGAACAAAACATGCTAAGAACTTACCTTCCCATACCGAGAATCAGTCTGCTCCAGCCCTACCTTGCCAGCAAAAATGTATCCAGTAAAAACTTGGGTCCTACACAGGTGTTTCTTCAAAGGTGAGGACAGTTATTGCTACATGTGTATGTGTTTTTCATAATTCCCAAGTAAGAGGTCATGGTCTTTAAAGACGAGAACTACATGCTTTTAACTCCTAGGCTCCTGTTAAAGAACTCCCGCACACGGCTTTACAGAAGACACACGAGCGCTAAGTGATCAAACCCAGGTGAGCTTACGCACCGGGTCAGGCGCTAAGGATACAAACAGCAGACAAACAAAAAGACAAGGAATTGGCCTCCGTGGAGCTTGCAGTCCAGTGGGAGAGGCCCAGAAAAGGACACGAACAATGTCCAGGTATAAAATATAGTAAAACATAAATGCATCGTATACCAAATGGCACCTCATCTGGAAGTCAGGGAGTGGCCGAGACTAGCTCTGTCATGTGCAGGGCATGCGCGGACGAGCAGGGCGGGTGCATGGGCAGAGGGGATAGAATGTGCAGTGGCTCTGAGCACAGCAGCACATCAGGAGGAATGAAAGAAGGTAAACGGGCAATTAGGGGGAATGACTCCTGAGATCTCAAAGGTAAGCCAGACCTTATAGGCCAGGTCAGAGGAGGTGTTCTTTATCCCAAGGGCAATGGGAAACTACCGAAGGTGAGAAGGGAGGGGCTGACACACTGCGGAAGCAATCTGAGAAGATCCCTCCAGGTTGTGGAGAACAGATTAGAAGGGAGAAGGCAGGTCTGTGAAAGGGTGACTGATGGCTCACGGTGCGTGCCGGGACAAAGCTGGCTGCGAATGTGAACATGGAATTCACAGAACATGTAAAAACAGTTAGTAAAGATATGAAAAGTATATAGTGCAAATGAGATTTTCGTGGGGGAGGGATGAGTCCATCAAAATAAAATAATAATGATATGCAGGTCTGGAAGAAGTCTGTTAAGATCGTAATCTGGTTCAGTCTTTTAATGGTCAGGGGGTAATTTGATGGTATCTTTCAAAATTTAAAGCTCATTATTTGTCTTCTAGAAGTTTACCCGGAAGACTTATCTGCACATGGATCACGCAGTACCATAGTCCTGTTAAGCAACTCTTCACAAGCAACTAAAGCATGTCCTAACACAGTAAGGAGTAAACAGTTAACGTAGCATGCACACCTTTGAGTACTACACAACTATTAAAAAGAACACAGGACATCTTTAATTATGTCAATATATGTATATGTTTGCATGTGCTTGTGTAGACATCGAGTGTGGTACCATTCTATGCATATAAAAGTGCTTTGTGGGGCGCCTGGGTGGCTTGGTGGGTTGAGTCTCTGCCTTTGGCCCGGGTCGTGACCTCAGGGTCCTGGGATCGAGCCCCACATCGGGCTCTCTGCTCAGCGGGGAGCCTGCTTCCCCTTCTCTCTGCCTGCCTCTCTGCCTACTTGTGATCTCTCTCCCTCTGTTAAATAAGTAAAATCTTAAAAAAAAAAAAAGTGCTTTGTGAAGTGTATGCATATATTTATGAATGCTTTTTAAAAGGTCTAAAAATGTACACACTCAGTCACTCCTAATGATTGGTGACACCTGGGAAAGGAAAATCTTATCCTCAAACTTTCTACACTAATGTATTCACTTCAGTGTAATGTGAGTGTTTTACAAGCAGCATGCATTGCCCGTATACTTGTAGAAACCAAAAGGAGGGAGAGTTCAATGGATTTCAACATACCTCCTGATTAAGAACCACTGTAGTCATCAGTAACTGTCACCCTTACTTTTAAAAGACATATGCGGATGTGTTTAGATCAAGTGTTATGATCATCTGCAACTTGCCTTACAGTGGTTTAGCCTCCAAATCCACTCATCATCGTGCACACGAGACACACACACACACACACACAACACACGTACACACAAACCGACTGTGACCAAGTGTTCACAGTCATGTGTTTGTATTCCAACTACACTGGCTTCCATTGAACTCCCTGGAATGTATCCAACCATCTCCTAGCCCGGGATGATCCTAGCTGTCTCTACATCTAATGCTCCTCGATTCCGAAACTCCCCACACCTCCTCTGCCCCCACTCCTCCAGCATCCCGGCTCACGAGCATGTGCGCACACAGACACGTGCATGAGCACACGCACACATATGCACTGATGCGGACTCTGCTTAGCGGACTTCTAACTCCCCACTGCTGGAGCTCAGTGAATGACACCACCTCATTTAAAATGTCACCCCCCCCCACCTTGTCACTTCACCCACTGCACACTATACTTTCCCTTCACAACATTTACTAGGCATTGGAACTACACATTTACAACTACATATTTACTTGCATCATTTAAAAAATGTTTTTAAACCAGCAAACTCAGGAAACGAAGTTCAGAAACAATGGATTTCTCATCCCCAAATTTTCTAAACTAATTTTTCCTTCAGAGAGAATTTTCAGCTCCAAACTGAAAGTAACCTGTGTTTCGGAAATCCTGGGAAACAGAGGATATCTGGTCTCATTGTCTATTCCTACATAATACAAGATTTCATGCTAGAATTTTCAAAATTCTTTCCCTCTTTATGACTTCCAGCGGGCTGCATGATTACTTAATGTTTGTTTCCCCCACTACATTGTAATCTCCGTGAGGGTGATAATCCTTCCTCACCACTGTTTATCCAGCATTTAGAAGGCATTCAAGAAACATTATTATATAAGTGAATAAGAAATTCTTATCAGAAATTTTATGCGTTGGAGGAATGTGTAATGAGACAAAACAGTCAAGGAAATGGTATAATTTTGAAGACATGATAATCATCCATACGCTAAGACTGTTTTCCCCTGAAGAACACTGCTGAAAAACTTAGATATTTTTGCCAAAAGTATCACTGAGAAGGGAAACCTAGAAGATCACTTAAAAGGACAGGCATGTTTTAAAGTAAAATACCCTTAAATCCCTGTTAGTATAAAAAGGTGTAGGGACCAATGGGCCTTGAGATAATCTGTTTCTTTTCCAATCAAGAGACCAGGATCACTTTTTTCTTCACTTAAATACTTAATACTTTCTTCACTTGGACACTTTTCAACTTCAACACTCAGCAGCCCTTCCAAGATTTCTCCATTCATCTCCCCACCCACAGCACAAGGAGAGAGCATGAATAACCAACCTTTAGAATTCTTTCCTGGACTTTAGTGGGAACACCTTACCCTTGTAGTCTGTAAACTGCTTCCATGTTCACTTTCTTAAATCCCGTTTTCAAATCTCAAATTCTCTTCCATCCCAAACTGTGGCTTCTATGGTTCCAGTACATCTAGAAGCCTCCAAACATTAAGGTCACTAACCCACAACATGCTAAGACTTTGTCTTAAAGAAAGCACTCTAATATCTGTCAAGCAAACCAGGCGCTCATTTTTTAAAAACACAGTTTACATATAAAAGTCTTGACAAATATTTGCCTTTGGAGAATTAACTATCAGTAGGTTAAGTCTAATTTCTGGGCCCTAAAGGGGCAGTTCTTGAGCAAAGCATGATTATTCTTCCAAGAGTGCCCATAATGTATTGATTATGTGGTCATAATGTGGTCATCAACCTTCAGACTTACAAGTTGCCTGCCTATTACACCTCACCAAAAGGAACCTCATTCTTTGGTAAATACTATGCCCTAAATGTACAGATCACACATGCCTTTCAATCCAATATGAACATCTCATCAAGGTGTTAATTACAGCGAGGTGGCAACGCACCAATTGAGAATGCTTTAAAGAGATGAGAGCAGGTCATTATATCTGACATGAAATGTTGACTGCTTTGTGAAATTTAAAGAGCAGGAGAAAAGTTATAAAACATGGTTACAAACAAAAGTTCTAGTCGCTACTTCTATTAAAGCAAAGCAAGTTTAGGGAACAAATCAGAAAGTATTTACTGAAATATAGTATTACTGTGTTAGACTGAATTGTCAGTATCATTATGTAAAAAATGCAACCTCTACTTCTGCACTAAATCCAACATACCAACCATTTGCATAAAGGACTTACTGACCTATTTCTAAACCAGGATCTCATTTCAACGTCGATTTGTGAGTTCCCATACTAGAATTATTTACCTTCTGACGCCTCTTCTCCTTCCTTTTGTCTTCTGTGTCCTGCAGCATTTTTTCTTTCCAAAGGTCAAAGAAATAGGAAGGATCAGTGTAGAACTTCAGCCCATCCTTTTTATCATCTCTGTAAATCAATGTATCACAAGTCAGGGGTGGGGGGAAGAGGCTGTTAGACATTTTCATGTGGGGTGAGTAATTCACTTAATTTAACTCATGAGATGATAACATCTGCATGAGGCATTTTGACTGTCCTACACATTCTCTCTGAACTCCTCATTTGAAGAAAAAAAAAAAGGTGAACATGAAAGAATAGCAACTTTTTCTAGAATAATCATGTAAAAAGTACTCTGGCTAATTTAGACTTAAGTATAAAAGTGCCTCAAAATCACAATATAGCTCATAAACAATGATATCTGACAACTCAATTATTTCAGGAAATGTTTTGTTTATTCTAAGAGGGGCCATCTACAGAGACGAATGGGTTCTTGGTGTGTACAGATACTCACCTCTACTCTGGAGCTTCAATATTATTAGGATAAAAATTAGTAAGTACGCTGTCCCTTTTTCTTTTTATTAGTAGTACGCTGGCCCAACATCTACTCAATTCGGAAAGAAGCAAAAACTAGTTCCCAGTGTACTAAGTGTGATGGGAGTGGAAGTAACTCACAAAGAGAATTCAATCGTGGCATTGTACTTTCAAGTCCTGCCACAACCACTGTGGTCTAAAGACTATTTCAAGGATTTATATAATTATTCATCTATAATAAAACCAATGCAAATCCCAAGTTGTAATATAAATCGATAGTAAAGCTCAAAATAATCATAACATGAACTAAACGCTCTCTAAGACTAATGCTTTAAAAAAGGATCTGGCCTGTAGACTACCTTCAGGAGGAAACAGAGCATTTACATTTCAAATCACGGTTTCAGTAAGTCATTTAAGGCCCAGAGAAAAGCAAAATGAGATGAGGCACAGTGAGATGAGTATAAGAAAGAGTTTATGCCCGAACAGTAAACAAAAACTAACTGAATGAGCCCAGGGGGAAATCCTGCCTGCCCTTCCCTGGTGCTCCTGCTACGCCATGTTCTGGGAGCTTCTCGTCATCACAAACTACGGCCCAGGTTCCTCTGGGGGCTACTCTGGCCCAATCGATGGTCTGAAAATCAATAACCATGGCAACGTGCTTTACACTTTCATCTATGATGACTTGAAATCCTTCTTTTCCTTCCAAATTTCCTAACTGATAGGAGACCTCCATTACAGAGATTTTATTAACAACATTACTGTGAAAAATAGAGTCTCCCAAAGATGCCAGGCCTTCCAAATGGAATGAAGATAGAGAAAAACTCAACAGTAATTTGTTACAAAATTTAAGACATATAAAATGCATACTTTTTTTTTAAAAAAGGGAGCTAATACTTTAATGAAGGCAGTAGCTCATGTCAGTGAGCAAATATTAATCTCAATATAAGAACAGAAGCCAGAATGTCCTGTGTTGATAGCAACCAAATACTTCATTTTCAAGTCATGTTCTCATGTTCATAATTAACACTGTCCTTAGTGTTTTATATATCTCAAATATCTATTGTCAAAAAGTACATTTGAGTTTTTAGCACTGTTATTCTTAAACACACTATTAAAGAGTCAAAGGCATTTTTATTTTCTGTAAAACTGAATATACACATATAATATCTATGAAAGTTACTTTGTTTTTTATAAAATTAAAATTTCTCTATCACCACAAGTAGCTAATCATGATCTCAATTCATCAAAGATAAGTGGTCCACTGAGTTTTCTAAGCTTTTTCCTTTGTAACAGAATTATTTAGTGAGGTGTCTTAGGACAGTTTTAACAGGCCTGCCCTTGTGGTTTCTAGTGCTAAATAAATCTGAAATTGCCCCCCCAAAAATGCCTATTGAATGAAAGTGAAATTGCAAGGTAAAACATCAGGCTTACAATACTACTATTCATATAGATCATTAATTTTTAGATGAGTGTGCTAAAACTTCCAGAAAAGCATACTTGTTTCATAGGAAACTGTGGCCCATTGGCCCTCTTCCATCATAGTTTCCATGGGATTTCTATTGATTTTTTTTTGAGAGAATCTTTCTGTCCGTGCTTAAGAAAAGAATGTGGCTGGAACTGCTGCATTATTAGCAGGGCTGCAATAGAGGTGGGTCCAAACATCTCCTTTGGACCCTGAGAAGGAACAGGAATTCAGACCAAAAATACTCTGAGCACTCCTTGAGAAGGACCAAAGGCCCAAGATGGCGGCACCAGAAAGAGAGAACCCATTCAGTGGTAAAGGGAGTCTGTTACCCAGTGGAGCTAGTCCTGGGGGCCGTCAGGACACCCTCTACCACACAGCCTGTGCTCATCAGAGGCTGAGGGAATGAGCTTACCTGGAGGGCAAAGGCAGGAGAAGAACAAGCTGTACGATGAAGGACAATGAGAAGGCATATGGAAAAGGGAGATGGGAAAGAAGGTGACAAAATATGGAAAGAAAACACTAACGTGGTAAGAGGTAGGAGAGGTGTTTTTAACAAGTATTTTAAATTGCTTAATATTAACTTTTTGCACCACCGATTTTCCACTTTTTTTTTTCTGGACAGTCTGGTCCTGATACTGAGTCCTACCATTTTACAGTAACAGGTTAATTTGTTGACTGTATTATTCACTCTTTAAGAACCCCTACTGCTGCAGCATGCATTTTTCTGAATTAAATAACAAATGTCTCTGCAGCACTGAAATGCTGAGACAGGTATTTCGCTGCATTATAAATGAATTACACAGTTCCTTTAAAACTGACTTTGAATATGAGGAACAACGTAACTACACACAACATTATACAACGTGTAATTTTATAATTACTTGGACTGTGGAACTTTTGAAAGCTTTTTTCATGTTGATATCCTGTAGTGACACTATTTAGAAAAAAGTCCCCCAAGTTGAGTTATATAGAAATATTTTAACTGTTCAGCAATGAGTATCATTTGAGACACAATCATAAGTAGAATTTCTGATTCTAGAGTAACAAAATTCTACTTCAGATATCTACACTCAGGTATCTACAGAAGTAGCTATCCACTATAGATATCTACTAAAGCTAACGTTAGAGCTCACACTTCTCTCGGTGAGTTAATCTCTATTTTGAAATTCGAAACCTTTAACAATTCTGTATCAGGAACTGATTTCGTTGTATATAATACCTGCAATTACTTTCAAAGTTTGAAAAAAATACGTCCACAGCACTGTTCCCCTCTCTCAGCTTATCTAGACTAAAAAGGCACAAGGAATGTATAAAGCCATACCTGTACGGTGTAAGAATATTCAGGGGAGGTGGCTTATCACTCTGGTTGTAAATATCAGCAACAGGATTAGGAATGCTGTTCTTTGAAACCACCTGCTGGTCTTGGACCGTGGAACTTTTGAAGGCTTTTTTCATGTTGATATCCTGTAGTGACACTATTTAGAAAAAAGTCCCCCAGGTTGAGTTATATAGAAATATTTTAACTGTTCAGCAATAAGTATCATTTGAGACACAATCATAAGTAGAATTTATGATTCTAGAATAACAAAATCATGTTTATACTGTTCATTTAAAACCACGCTTAAATAGCATGTATATTCCTTCCCTCTTATAAATAAAGCCGTCTCTATAAAATGAAGACGAATCACGTCTTTTCTTCTTCTGTAGTGATCTAATTATTTCTTTGAACCTAATATTAGAACATCATTCTTTATAATAGCGTTTTTCAGAAACCACACAGGAATATAGTTGAGCATAACAGGCATGTAAATACAAAGGTTTGGGTATCCTGGAGGAAAAAAATATTCAGTTAATACTGGCTGAATATAATACATGTAGGAAATACGTCTGCAAAAAATATATACAAATGTAAAAAACACATGAAGTTTTCCTGACACTGACATTAAGGAAAGATGGCAAGGTCTTTCAAAATATGTATAGTCCTAGAAATTAAGGAACAGCATTTAAACTACACTCAGGGGTAAGAAAATCAGGGCTGATAATACTTATTTCTTGTGTCTGTGCAACACTTTACATCTCATGTATTAACTCATCTAACCTTGACAGACACTTTTGAATTGGGCAACATGGTCCATTAACCCACCTGACCAACAGAGCTGAGAGTTGGGTGTTAAGTAACTCTTCCAAGATCACCCAGCAAAAAAGAGCAAACTCAAAATAGAACACAGATTTCCTAACTTGGTCACATGTTTTTTTCTACTATAAAATCCATGCCAAAGACAGTAATCAGGTAAATCCTGACTGGATGGAATTTTAAGGATATGAGATACAGTGTAAAATCTCATGAACTCTAGTATACAAATTAACCTTTTCGAGCACAAGGTTTATCACTGGTATTCCAATTACAAGATCCCACAAAGAAACTGAAGGAAGATGAGTAAATACTAAAAATCATTTGTGATACCAAGGTAAAAAATGAATGACTGGCTTAATATGCTAAAATTTCTTATCTGAATAGGCCAAAGAGCTAGCCAAGGTTTTACTTTTTCAAATAAAATAAATCTTAAAAATCAGATTAAAGAATGTTCATAAGGGATATTAAAATTTCAATGCTCTACATTTTTGTCCAATTTCTAATTCATGCATTTAATACTGACCTTTGAAAAAGACCTGAACATGAGTAAATATATTTTTTTAAATGATGAGGGATGAATTCCCTAAAACACAACATTTAAAAAAAAATAAAACTTCCAGTTTTTTCATTAATACAACTATTGTAAGTCTAGTAGAAAAATCAGATACTAAGATCATTTTACTGCAACAAGAGAAATCAAAACTACCACTACATAAAAGTAAAAATAATTGTTAATCTGAACATTTTTCTCAAGGAAATATGAAATGTTGTATCTTCAACTTTATTTTTGCGTATTTTTTTCCCAGTGTAATCTCAGTCTCTCATCCAAAAGATACAAAAAGGGAAATCTTTAAAAAGGAATTGCTGAATTTTCATTTTATTCAAACTGTTGCAATTTCAGGGTCTATCCTCAAAATGATTATCAGTTACCTACACAGTGCTTACCAGTATTAACTTCATTTTACAACCATGACGTCTAAAGGCCATCAGTAAATGCTATTTATTGAGACAATAAATCAGCAGATCACCATGATTATTTACAGGCATCAGCCCCAACAAGGGTAACAGGTGGATGCCTTCATGCCTTCCCTCAGTCAAGCTGTGTAAGTACCACCCTCCCTCTTAGCTGGACCACATTTTTGGAGTGACTCTGTGATTTTTTAGGTAAGAAAGTATCTTTAAAAGAACCACCAATGACCTAAACTAGGGTTTCTAATAGCAAAAATATTCAAAGAATCCTTTAAAACAAATACTATATATGTATATTTTTTAAAAAAGAGTACTGAAGGGGGCGCCTGGGTGGCTCAGTGGGTTAAAGCCTCTGCTTTCGGTTCAGGTCATGATCCCAGGGTCCTGGGATCGAGCCCCGCATCAGGCTCTCTGCTCCGCAGGGAGCCTGCTTCCTCCTCTCTCTGCCTGCCTCTCTGCCTACTTGTGATCTTTGTCTGCCGAATAAATAAATAAAATCTTTAAAAAAAAAAAAAAGAGTACTGAAGGCACTTATGAGGTAGACAAGATAAGACTCTTTAATTACTATCTTACCCAATATTGTGCCCCCCCCCAATATTCTTCTAGAAAGGACAAGATGAGATATCAGCACACTACCCCAAGGAAAAAGCAATGATTACACTGCAATTAATGACTACCGTCTTGTCACCATCACTTCTAGCTCATTGCTTTCATGCAATTACTTACCCTCTTCCACTGTTGAATCCAGCTGGGTAACTTTGACAGCAAGACGATCAATTCTGTCTTGAAGAGAATTTGCTCTGATGTAGAAGTTGTTAGCCTCATTAAACAGCTCACCAAATATGTCTTCAGCATGTTTGCCTAGAGAAGAAAATGAATGGAGAAGGCCATCTGTTAAGAAGTGCTGAAGCAGCCTTCACACGTTCTCGCTAATGCCGATTACTGTCAACATGTGGGATTTTGTGCAAATGATTATAAAAATAAAGTGTCACAGTCAAGGGCCTTTAGAACTTTTGAAAATGTATTGTCGATATTAACATCTATCTGAAATTGACCCAAAGTTGTATGGTTTTAGAATACCCCGAAGAGTACAGAACTTTCATTTAATTGCTACGTGAGCTATCACCAAGTTGTTTCCCATTAAACTTCTTTGGGAAAAAAAAGACTCTCATTTTGCATACTTTACAAATAAATAGAATCTTGGGACCTTAACCTTCCTTTTACTTCCCAAGATAAATAAATCATGTTGGTTTCAAATTTGAGATTTTGCTTCATTCACCATCAGAAACGTTAGATATCTTACGTTGTGCCTAACGCTCTCCAATGGCATGAAACTGTTCTAATCTGTATTTTGAAATCTAAGTGCTGACTCTGGCACTCTCTGAAATCAGTATTTTGTATTCGGAGTTAAATTTTCTGTATGGATTCTTGTGAATGCCAGACATAACTACTCTCACTTTTCTTAAAATGTAATAAAAAAACATTTCTGAAAACGTAGGAGTAACTACCTGCTTGGATTTCCAACTCCTAATATCATTCCTTTATTCATTCAACAAACATTTAATAACTGTCTATCCTGAGTATGCAGGGCATATCTCCTCTGCCAGAAAGAACCACTTTTTAAAAAATAGACCTTAATTTTAAGAACACTTTCTAGTTCACAGCAAAAGTGAGCAGAAAGCACAGAAAATTCCCATATACTTCCTACTCCCCCACAACCTCCCCCACTATCAACCTCACACATTTGTTATATGCATTTGTTATAACTGATAAACCCACACTGACATGTTATTACAAATTCAGTTTCCATTAGGGTTCACTCTTGATGTTAAATGTTCTACGCATTTGTACCTATGTATAAAGACACGTATCCACCATTATAGTATCATACAAAATAGTTTCACTGATAAAAATTCTTTATGTTCCACGTATTTATCACCCCAACCCCCGCCACCCACTGATTTTTTTTATGTCTCTATAGTTTTTCCTTCCCTAGAATGTCATACAGTAGAAATCATAATTAATTATAATTAACCATATTCACTTAGTAATATGCATTTCAGGTTCCTTCATGTTTTTTCAACGCAAGACAGCTTGCTTCTTTTTACTGTTGAATAACGTCCCACTGTCTGGATGGACCAGTTTGATTAACCCATTCACCTACTGAAGGACATCGTGGTTGCTTCCAGTGTTTGGTGGTGATGAATAAACATCTGTGTGCAGGTTTTTAGATGGACATGAGTTTTCAACTCACTTGGGTAAGCACAAGGGGCAAGGCTACTATATAATATATATATAATATACTATATAATATATATATCTTACTATATAATAGTAAGAGTGTGTTAATTTTTTTTCTTTTAAGATTTTATTTGACAGAGAGAGAGAGAGATTGAAAGTAGGCAGAGAGGCAGGCAGGGAGAGAGGGAGAAGCAGCCCCCCGCTGAGCAGAGAGCCCGATGTGGGGCTCCATCCCGGACCCTGGGCTCATGACCTGAGCTGAAGACAGAGGCTTTACCTACTGAGCCACCCCGGCACCCCAAGTATGTTAATTTTTATAAGAAACAAATTGTCTTCCAAAGTGGCTGTACCATTTTGCATTCCCACTAGCAACACATGAGAGTTCCTGTTGCTCCACACATTCATCAGCATTTGGTGTTGTCGGTTTTCTGGATTTTAGCCGTTCTGAAAGGTGTGAAGTGGTTATCTCATTTTAATTTGCATTTCCCTGATGACAGATGAGGTTAAATATGTTTTCATATGCTCTGTGCCTGCCATCTGTATATATTCTTTGGTGAGAGGTCTGTTCAAGTCTTCAGCCCGTTCTTAAATCAGGTTGTCAGTTTTCTTAGTAATGAATTTTAAGCAGTCTCAGTATATTATGGGTAACAGCTTTTATCAGATTATGTCTTCTGCAAATATCTTCTCCCAGTCTGTGGCCTGTTTTATTCTCTTGACAGTATCTTTCACAGAGCCCACGTTTTTTATTTTAATGAGGCCCAGCTTATCAATTTTTTCTTTCATTGTGGTGCCTTTCTTTGATGTTGTATCTAAAAAGTCACCACCACTCCCAAGGTCAGCTAGATTTTTTTCCCATGTTACCTTCCAGGAGTTTTATAGTTTTATATTTAGGACTATGCTCCATTTTGAGTTAATTTTTGGGAAGGGTTTAAGGTCTGTGTGTAAACCTACCATTTATTTGCATTTCTACCAGTTTATCACCCAAATGAGAAGAGAACCTAAATCTTCTGGAAAGAATACTTAAAGCAAGAATCACCGTGACATTTTCACAGTGCTTTATAATTTATATGGTGCTCTGATATCTACTTTCCAGACTGCTGTAATTCACAACATGGCAAACTGTGAGAGTAAAAACCATGCCCTGTTTAGTGTTGCAGTCCAGCCCTAGAATAATGCCTCCTGACAAACGCCTGTTCGATGAATGCACCAGCTCATGAGGTCAACAGTGAGTTACTGCGTTCATTTTCCAGGTGACTAACCTGACCATCGAAAGGTGATCTGTCCAAATCTCATGGCTAGTCTGTAGCAGTAAGAGATGAAACAAAATTCTGGTCTTCTAACTTCTAATCCCTTGCTTTTATTATCATATACTTCCCTGAACTTCCTTGTCTAGAAATTAGCAACTTCCACGAATTATCTCATTGTTAAATACCTGTTTAATTAATGAAATGGACTGAAATATTGCTTCTTAAATGGTCACTCCAAGACAATGGATGAGCATTTCTTCTGAATCTAAAAGCAATATAATTTCATAAATTCTCATGGTATAACTGTCTTTTTTTTTTTTCAAGATTTTATTTATTTATTTGACAGACAGAGATCACAAGTAGGCAGAGAGCCAGGCAGAGAGAGAGGGGGAAGCAGGCTCCCCGACGAGCAGAGAGCCCGATACGGGGCTCGATCCCAGGACCCCAAGATCATGACCTGAGCCAAAGGCAGAGGCTTTAACCCACTGAGCCACCCAGGCACCCCTCATGGTATAACTGTCTTAACAAGAGGAGCTTTCTCTTAAAAAATGAAAGCAATAAAGAAATCAAAAAAACATCCTGTATCTAAAAAGTCATCCCTCCTGCCAAAACCGGAAGGGGGATCCCCAAGACTACTGATTTCAGCAGAGCAGTAAATTGTTTCTCTGTAAGTCTGGTATCTATTGTATGGTCCTCTGGAGTCACTTAAAATTCTGCCAACAGTTTCCACTCCCACAACAGATAAAGCAGTTTCCAAAAAGGCAAAGGAATAAAATAAAGTCTTCACACAAATCATATGTTTTTCAACTCTGTTAACTAGATGTGGTATCCAGAATTAATGTTTGTTCACTGGCTTACAAACTTTTTCCCCAGTGTTGGACTTGTGTTTCTAATTAGCTCATGAACATCTCCATGTTGATATCCTATAAGAATCTCAAACAGGAATTCCAATAGGAATTCATTTTCATGCTAACTCAACCCTGCATCCCTGTGTAGAAAGGCATCAACCAACCTGAAATGAAGCCCAAGCAGAAATGGAGTCATCGGTGGCTGCTGCCTCCCCCTAAAGCTCATGGAACACCAAACCTTGGCACCTGTCTCTCCCCAGCACCCCTGAGCTCACACCCTCCCTGTTTCCCTCCTGCATGACATAGATCAACAGCTTTGGCTTTTTTCGCTTTCAGGTTCACCTCCCACCCTCAAATCTGTTCATCACACTGCTACCAAATGATCTTTCTTAAAGGAAGACCTGACTCTCCCTCCTACTCAAATTCTTTATTGCTCCCTATCATTCTCAAACTCAAATCTAGGCCTCTCAGAAGGACGCAGAAGGCCCTGTGCACCTCACTTCTGCCCACTGTTTGTGCTCCAGTCGAAATGAACTATTTGCAATGCCTAAACCCATTCCCCTTTTCCACAGATTCCGCTCCTGGTCTGCACTTTCAAAAATCCCTTGTCACCTCACTCAGAATAGAAGCCAAAGGCCATAGGAGGCTTATAAAGTGTTTTAACTTCCTTTACCCTGCAGGCCTCAGCAACTATCACCCTCTCCCTTGCATATTCCACTCCACCTACACTGTCTCCTTGCTCTCTCTCAGACATGCCAATCATTCTCGCTTCCGGTCGGGCATATTCCTGTTCCTTCCCCTTGGACTGTTTTGTCCCAGAGACTCACAGGGTTTGGTCCCTCACTTCATCCAGATCTACACCCAAATGGGACCTTCTAAGTGAGACACCTCTAGCAACCTTAGCTAAAAGTGCCATCACCTCACCACACACATGCACACACACTGTCCCCCATCCCCACCCACCCACTTATTTTTCTCCTTAGCACTTATCACCATGCTGTAATTGTACACTTTACTTATTCATCTTGTCTCCTGTCTGTCTCCTTTCATGAGACTGTATGATCTAAGAGGACAAGGACTCTCTTCGGTTCTGTGCACTGCTTTATCAATCCCCAAGGTCTAGGACATGCCTGGCTTATAGTAGGTGCTCAAAAAGATTGTGGAATCAATGAATAAAAATGCATTAACTTAAAATCAATCCTTCAGGATGCAGGTAGGGGTCTATAAGATCAGATGCCTCTCTCTGTGTTCCCACAATACCCTAAGTATACCTCAGTCACAGGACTCTTCACATAACTGAATGTTGTCTTTGTGTAAGTTCTCTGAGAGTATAAGCCATGTCTTTTATCTCTGTATTGCCTGTGCTGGGTTAGTGCTCAGGGAGTACCTCCTGAATAAAAAACATATGATCTCTTTTCAGTGCTTTCTTGTTAACAAGTACACAACCAACAAATCCTCCCGACCCAAGTAAGTTTGGAAAACACTGGGCTGTAAAGATTAAAGATTATGCCTTGGGGTATCTCAAATCTTTAATACGCTATGTGCAATAGGACCCTACTAGAGACCATCTAGCATTGTTTTCAAACTGACGGGGGCCTGGAAACACCTGGTAACATCCTCTGGGACTACTGTTTCATGACACCCATTTAGGAAAATGACTGCCCCTTCAGTTGGATGATCCGTAGACAGAGTACCACGTTCCAAAGAGTTTATATCCAAGACTATCAGTTGTTTATTTTGAGTATCAGTCACGGTCAAAATGTAACCAACTAATTTTTCTCTATTTGCCCATTCAGTTTAAAAGACATATTCCAGGGGCACCTGGGTGGCTCAGTGGGTTAAAGCCTCTGCCTTCGGCTCAGGTCATGATCCCAGGGTCCTGGGATTGAGCCCCACATCAGACTCTCTGCTCAGCAGGGAGCCTGCTTCCTCCTCTCTCTCCGCCTGCCTCTCTGCCTGCTTGTGATCTCTGTCAAATAAATAAATAAAATCTTAAAAAAAAAAAAGACATATTCAAGTCCATATCTCCGCCCTAGGAAAAAATCCTTTCCCTTCCCCTTCCGTTATGCAGAAATCTGATTAATAGGGACAGCATATATCACCAAGAATATGGGAGTATACATCATCCCCTCTTGCAACAGCAGCTACTGTTGAGAACACACTGTGCTAGATGCTATGTAAGTTGAAAGGGATCAATAACACGTGTCCTTTACCTTCAATGCTTAAAATTAACCTTATTTGAAGAAAAAAAAAAGCATGCAATTGACACTATATTTCTATAGGAAGTACTCAATTTATAAAAAAGGAAGCAGAAATTAAGGACTCATACTTAATCTTTTGCCAGCTGCTAAAAGCTAATGAGTGACTAAAGAAAATGGAAGAAATTATATTTTCCTGATGAACAAGAATAAAATGTTGCAAATTACAGTATTCCGTTTTGCAAATAGCAACTTACTTGAAAGGCTTAATTTTACTCACTCTTTCGATGGCAAGTCCATTAATAGCTAAACTAAAATAATTCTGGATTGAATTAAAAACCATGCTGAGGTAAGCACAATTTACTCATTATTCACTGACAAAGGATCCACTTATGGCTTTATTAGTACCATTATCAACTTATGTCCAAGTATGTCAGGTTGAGAGGCATGCCTCTAAACTGCCAAAGCATTCAAAATTATGCCTGGATTTTCAATTTTATTTAAAAGTGAAGATTTACTGGAAACAACCACTGTGTCTGACAGGAGTCCTTTCTGTAGAACAAGAAACCAGTCATAACAAGGTCCTTCAGAAATTTTAACAGACACATCTAGCACCTACATATTGATTTGTTGAGATTTTGGTTTTCCATTCTCCTCTAAAAGGAACAAGGTTCCCTGGAAAAAGGACTGATTCCACAGCTGAGGGTGGAAAAGTACACCATGAGCTTGGCATACTTGGCTGTGCTTTTCTACAAAAGTCCAAAAGCGCTCAGAGTGGCAGATACATGTCACAAAGGACACAGGAGCCAGCCCAGAAGGGCTCCCACTGGCCTAATCAGGGAAAATGTAAGCATCAAATTAAATTATAAAGATAATGGATTAGAACCCACAGAGGGGGACCTGAGTGGCTCAGCGGGTTAAGCTTTTGTCTTCAGCTCAGGTCATGATATCAGGTTTCTGGGATCAAGCCCTGCATCAGGCTCTCTGCTCAGCAGGGAGCCTGCTTCCCTCTCTCTCTGCCTGCATCTCTGCCTACTTGTGATCTCTCTCTGTCAAATAAATAAATAAAAATCTTTAAAAAAAAAAAAAAAAGAACCAGATGTTACCGTGACTGAAAACAATACGTGACTGAAGTCACCATGGGCAGTACTGGGACAGGCAGAGACTATGTGGTTTGAGAAGAAATGCACCGAGGAAAAGGTGTCATCACTCTGTCATAGTCCTGCCAATATCCTAAGTCTAATCATGAGGAAACACCAGAAGACCCAGACCAAGACATTCCAGAAAATAAACAGGTCCCTTTTAAAATGTCAAGTTATAAAGTCAAAGAATGATTGAGGAACTGTTCCAGATTAAAGAAGAGAGTTAAGTATATATGTATTTACTAAACATAAAATGCATAATATTAAAAATACAAAATAGTAAACATATATTAAATATATATGTGTATGTGTGTATAGGAGAAAGGAGGGCAGGAGGAAGAGTCTCTGAGAAAAAGAAAATGTGGTAAAATAATATGCAGGTGAAAGTCTGAGAATTCTCTCCTGGTTTTGACCTTTTTATAAGTCTGAAATCATTTTAAAATAAGAAAGTTAAAAAAAAAACTTTATTATAGTGTTTGTAGTAAAGTCCAATTACCATTGAATTCCATAAAATAGCAAGTTATAATTACTAGGCCCTAGATTTTTTTCCCCCTTTTTAAAGTTTTATTTTTTTCTACCATGAAAGCAATCCATGCTTATTAGAAGAAACACAGAAAACACAGGAAGCTAAACAATAGGGAAAATGGACTAAAGTCCAGTCTAAGACAACCACCACTAACATTCTGATTTCTTTCTTTTGTCTTCATTATGTTTATGAGTCTGTGTAAGATAAAATATATATATATAATATATGCCCCCATTCTTACTGAAATCTGCTTGTGAGTATAAAAGCAATATATGCTCGTGGCAGAAAATCTGGAAAACTCAGAAAAATAAAAAGTAAGAAATGTCACCCAGAGTTAACCACAGTGAACTTTTTTGTATACTTCTTTAACAATATTCTTTCTAGCATTTCGTAAGAACTAAGAAAACAGAGGATGATTATTAAGCATATTCAGTTTGCTCAGCAAATATTTAATAAGCACGCACTGTGCACTGGGCAGCATCCTAGCTGCTTGAAGAAACACAGCAGTGAACACAGCCACAAAGCTTATGTTCTTCACAGACAACAGACAAGCAGATAATGTCACGTGATGCCAAGAGCTATGAAGAAAAGAAGACAGTGAGGGAACAGAGAGGGGCAGGAAGTGGGTGGTACATAGGTGGTCACAAAAGGCCAGGGAACCATGTAGATATCTCAGGGAGGAACCTTCCAGGCAGAAGGCAGAAACCCGGTTGGTGTGGGAAGGCAGCCTCCAGGAGGTCAGTATGGCTGGAACCCAGTGAATGGAGGGAAAAGTGGTTAGAAGAAAGCGGACAAGTTCCTTCCCTGTGGAGTGGGGTGATGAGTAGAGCAGGGAGACCAGACAGGAGGCTGCTGCTGAACAGAGATGCGGTAGTGGCTCAGACTAGAACAGGAGCCACAGAAGGGCCAACAGCTGTACAGATTTGATACCCAGTTGGAAGATATCCAGTATGAGAGAGAGAGGACACAAACAAGAGCTGGAAGAGGAGAGCTCTCGTGGGGTAATAGGGAAGAGGGGGAGGAAAGAATTCAGGTGTAGAGTGTGAGGTGCCTATTAGAAATCCAAGTGCAGCTCTCTTGTAGGCGGTAGTATCCACAAGTTTGAAATCTTGGGGAGAGGAGAAACAGAAGACGTACATCAGCACAAAGATGGCGTTTCGAGCCATGGGACCAGACGAGATCACCTAGTGAACGGAAGAAGGCAGAGAAGAGTGTCAATGACCAAGCCTTGGAGCACTCCCACCTGCAGAGGTTGGGAAGATCATCAAAGGGGACTAAGAAGGAATAGCTTGTGAGAGAGGAGAAGCACCAGAAGGTGCCGGCCCAGAAGCCAAGTAAAGAAATGTACCCCAGACCTGTGACTCAGCACGGGACTTGGCCATGGGGAAGTCAGTCACCAGTGACTGACAAGCACAAATTTTAAGAGTGGATGGGACACAACTTCAATAGGGATAAGAGAAAATGAAGAGGGTACGGGGCAGTGAGGGCATGAACGTTCGTTCACAGTATTCTGCTGTGAAGGGGAGCAAGAAATGGGGAAACTGGTAGAGGATAGTCTGAACTTTAAGTCCGGAGATTTTCTCCATATACTAATATGTGGGGGCGGGGGGAGATGCTGCAGAAAACGGGGAGTGTGAACACAGTTCTGGAGTGAGCATGAGGATGTGGGGTCCTGTGTTTTTGACAGAAACATCATCCCTCACCACTTTAAAGGAGGGTGAGCAGGGCACATCGGTACAGAACTTATCAGTGGACTGATCTGGCAAAAGGAGATGTCTGCTTCTCCTCTGACTGCTTTTCTTTTCCCAGCGAAATAAGAAGGAAGTCATCAGCTCAGGGGGGAAATTTGAGGTGGAAAGAAAGATATGAAATAGGCACTCCAAGGGCGGGAAAACTAATTAACAAAGGAATTACAGCAGGATTGCCGAGCAACCCTGAGAGCTCACCTGAGGAATGTGCTCATGATTTTAAATCTCTCTTCTTTTCTCACATAAGCATTTAAAGGTACAAATTTCCCTCTAAGCACTTCTTTAAGTAAATCCCACAAATACATGGTTCATTACCACACATTAGAAATAGTTTCTAATTTCCTTTTTTATTTCTTCTTTGACCCAAGGATTATTTTAAAAGATATTGCTTCATTTTCCAATATGTCAGAATTATCTAAAAAGATTATTATAATTACTTCTCATTACCATCATCCTCTTTATATCAATCTTTCAAACACATTATTTTATAGCTGGGCTTACATTCATCTTGGTGAACATTCCATGGGAACACTAAAAGAATGTATATTTATAATTTAGGAGTTCAGTGTTCTATTAAGGTCAATTAAATCAGACTGGTTAGTAGTGTTGTTCAAATCATCTATATTCTTACAGATTTTTGTCCGTTTATTTTTATCAGTCACTGGAGGTTTTTGTTAAAATCTGCAACTGTGATTCTGCAATGTCTATTTCTCCTTTTTGGTTCTATTTCTATTTCGTATTCTTTTAAGTTAAAATTTTAAATGGTGAATTCTCGACAAATAGACTCTTCCCACTATGGAACCTCCTTCCTTATTATAGTATACTGGACATTAACATAGCCATATCAGCTTGCTTATGCTTTATGCTTACATGATATCTATTTTACATTCTTTCCTTTAAATCTGTATCTATATCCTTAAAAATGCGTGTATTTTAGTCTTGCTTTTTTACCTAACCTGATAAGCTCTGCCTTAAATTTTAAGTGGGTGTTCAAAATGTTTCCATTTAACGTGATTCTTGATAGGGCTGGGTTTAATTCTATCACCTGGGCATTGCTTTTCCATTTGTCCTTTCTGTTCTTTGTTCCTTTCTTCTTCCTTTCCTGCCTTCTTCTGGAAAATCAAATGATTATCTTAGGATTCCATTTTACCTCCTCTATGTGTTACCTTAGAGGTTACTGGAAATTACAATGTGCATTCTGAATTCATCACGACATTCTTTCAAATAATATACTATTTCATAAAACAAAGTAAAACACAGTATCATTCCATTTACCCCCCACCCCCACCCTTAGAGCTCTCACTGCCATATGTTTTAACTTCACATAGGGTATGAACTCTGAGACATTTTGAATAGACAGCAGGCTTCTAAAAAATAGATATAAATACATAATTTTTATGAGCCTTTATAGTTACTCCCATTTTTAGTTTTTATCTTGCTCTTCATTCCTTCTTGCAGATCCAGGCTACTATCTGGTATCTTTTTCCTTCAGTCTCGAGAATTTTTCTAGCATTTTTTAGTAATGCAGATCTACTGGAGACTTAATTCTCTGGGATTTTGTCTGAATAAAATAAAAATATGTCTCTTTCATTTTCATTCCACTTCATTTCATTCATATTTCATTTTGGGTCTTATTTCTGATGAGAATCAGCAGTCATTCTGAACATTGTGCCCACACTGTATGTAATTTCCCCCTCTTGCTTATCATTTCTCTTTACCTTCTTCTTTTAGTAATATTACTATGAGGTGACTAAATGGGATTTTGTTTAATTTACACTTCTTGAAATTTGATGACCTTCTTGAACCCTTTGGTTGATAACTACCACCAATACTCAAAAATTCTCATTCATTATTTCTTCTGGCTTATTCTTGCTCTACCCTCTTCTCCTGGGACTCCAATTCCCTATGTATTAGACCCTCTGATATTGTCCCACATTTTGGGCTCTCTGTTCTTTTCTTTCTCATTTTCTCTTGCCAATTAGTTTGAATAATTTCTATTGGCTCGTCTCCAAGCTACTTCTCCTTCAAGAGTCTGCAGTTGGGCCCACCAAGTGAATTCCTTTCTTTCTGTTACTGGGATTTTCAGTTTCTTTTCTTTTCTTTTTTTTTCTCTTTAGTTTCCATTTCTCTTTGAAATTCCCTATTTCTTCATGTATGTCATTCACCTTTTTTACTCTGTCCTTCAATGTGTTTTTTTAATGCTTTCTTAGAATTTCAATATCTCTGCTGACATGACCCATCTATTTCTGAATGTTGTCTACTTTTTCCATTAGTGTCCCTGACATATTCACCATAGCTATTTTTTTTTCAAAATTTTTTTAAGGATTTTGTTTAGTTATCTGAAAGAGAGAAAGAGATCACAAGTAGGCAGAGAGGCAGGCAGAAGGAGAAGGGGAAGCAGGCTCCCTGCTGAGCAGAGAGCCTGATGTGGGGCTTGATCCCAGGACGTTGAGACCATGACCTGAGCCGAAGGCAGAGTCTTAACCCACTGAGCCACCCAGGCGCCCCCACCGTAGCTATTTTAAATTCCTGGTCTGATAATTCCAACATCCCTACTACATCTGACTTTGGTTCTGATGCTTTACTCTGTCTCTTCACACCGTGTTTTTCACTTTTTAATTTTTCTGTTGAAAGCCAGACATGCTGTACTCGATAAAAGGAACTGGGGTGTGTAGGCCTTTAGTGACGTGTTGGGAAGGTATGGCAGGAAGGAAAGTGTTCTGCAGTCCTATGACCTTTTTTCCCAGCTGTACTGAGGTGTAACTGACAAAACTGTGTATATTTAAAGTGTACAACATGATGATTTGACATATATATAGGTTGTGATATATATGTATGTAGGTTGTGAAATGATTACTGTAATTGGGTTAACTTATATACCATCACCTCACATATTCTGTGTGTGTGTGTGTGTGTGTGTGCGTGTGTGTGAACTCAAGATCTACTTTTAGCAAATTTCAAATGTACAATACAGTATTTTTAATTATGGTCACCACGCTATGCATTTGATTCCCAGAACTTATTCATCTATAACTAAAGGCTTGTATCTTCTGAACAGCATCTTCCCTCCCTCATAGCCCTCACCTGGTAATAACCATTCTATGTCTTAGTTCTCTGTGTTCAAATTACTTTTTTAAAAGATTCCACACATAAATGAGATCATACAGTACTCTCTGTATGGCTTATTCCACTTCCCGTAAAGTCCCTGAACACATCCATGTTGCAAATGGCAGGGTTTCCTTCTTTCTCAATGCTGAACCATATTCCGTTGTATATTCCATATATTCTAGATCTTCCTTGGCCCTTCATCCATCTATGGTGGTGCTATGATCTACTCTCAGTGAGCCTAGGTCCCTGGGTCTCACACGCCTCCCCCTTAGATGAGAAAGGAAGACAGAAGGGGCTGGAGTAGGTATTTCCCTGTCCCCGGGGGTTGGTCAGGCTCTGGTAAAACCCAACCACCTTAGGCTCTAGTGAAACAGTTTCCTTTGAGGGCAGGCACTAAGGAAAACACAGAATGTTCTGGTTGTATTTCAAAATGGCTTCTCTTCCCCTCTCTCTGAGGGAAGCACTGTGAGAACCTGGTAGGACTCTAGACAGTAAAACTCACAGAAGTGTGGGAGCGCCCACTAAGAGTGGACCCCCTAAAGCTTTTCACTCTCAAACTTGTTCTCACTGAGCCCCCAGTAATCCATTAGTCTCTCTAAATTTGGGGGCAGTGGTCTGAAGTATGACCTCAGTTCTCTGAAGGATCTAAGAAAAGCTGTTAGGTTTTCAAATTTGATCAGCTTTTTTCTTGCTGTAGGACCAGGAATGATTTCTAAGCTCCTTAAATGTCAGACTGGAAACTGGAAGACCCTTCAATATATTTTTCATTGCTATTTTAAAGTACTTATCTGCTACTCCAAAATTGGGGTCATCTGTGGGTCCTGCTTCTACTAACTGCTTTTTCTCTTTATTCTGAGTCACGCTTTGGGGTGCCTGGGTTGAGCGTCCAACTTCTTGATTTCGGCTCAGGTCATGATCTCAGGATCTGGAGACTGAGCCCTGCATCAGGCTCCACAGTCAGTGTGGAGTCTCCTTGAGATTCTCTCCTTCTGCCCCTGCCCCCTGCACGCTCGTGTGCTCTTTCTCTTTCTCAAAATAAATAAATCTTAAAAAAAAAAAAATAAAAATTATGAGTCACATTTTTCTCCTTTTCTACATGTCTTACAGTTTTATTTTTTCACTGAACAATGTAGCTAGAAGAACAGTAGAGACTGAAGTAGAGACTGTTTAGTCCTAGGGCATTTGCTTTACAGAAGACAACTACTTTAGATTGCTGATAGTATCAATTGTGCTCCTAATGTGGGAGTGAGCACAGTAAAGTTTTAGAATATTAAGAACCTCTGAACCTCTAAAATCTTTCCTTGAAGTTTTTAGATGGTCTGCTTTAATAACAGTATCAATCAAAACGATTAGAAAAACATCTATAAATTGCATAAACTATACACTCATGAAATAGGAAGAATAGAGAGGATAAACCAAAGAAGAACTAAACATTCAGATTTGGCTGACTCTCCAACTTGTGCTGTTATGAATTATTCTACATTTAAATTCTGCTATGTAGAGATCCACCCAGGAAAAGGAGAAATGAAAAAGAACCTCACTCATATTTACTTTTATAATGCCTTCAAGGAAGTATTTCTGATATTCCAGGTCAAAGGATGGGTCAGGAAAGTGCTTGAATTCCCAACACTTCTGCCTTTTTGGGGAGGGGGCTCTTATATTTGCCTCCAACTTGCTGACAGGACTTTTATCTTATAGTTTCCTATGTATACATACTCGCCTCGCTTCACTGGCTTTCTATTTTAGTCCACAAGAAATGCAAGCATTTATCTCAGTTTGAAGCATTAAAATTTTAAAATTCTTACTGTTTCTTCCAGTCTACTTCTGTCCAGATACAGCAATACACTTTCTCTTAATATCCCCTTTTAACCCAGCCTAAACTGCATGGAAATGTACTTGTGATCTATTTCCTGTGCATACACTGAGTTTGAATATTTCCCCTTCCTCCCACAAATCCCATTTGGCTAAAAACATCTTAGAAATCTATTTAGGGCATGCCTTCAAAATAGTTAGATCTCTATTCTGAGTAGAACAGCACTTGGTATAATCAATTAATACAACTGAAAATTTTAGACTTGATTAGATAACAGCAAATGTGAGCAAGCCCTTAAGGCAGTATTTTTATGTTGACCTGTCATTTAGTTTCATAGGAGACAGTATGTACCATAAGGAGTATTAGCAAAAATATTAATCCCTTTTTTAAATCTTTGAGAAGAAAACACAGCTCCTTTCTTATTCATGCAATTACCTAAAACAGATAGTAACAGAAAAATAGATTTTGTAACAATTGTTTATTTTTTAAAAAGATGATATTTATTTATTTGAGAGAGAGAGCGAGCATTCACACACACCTGAGCAGGGAGAGGGGAGAAAGAGAGAATCTCGCAGGTTCCCTGCCTAGCTCAGAGCCTGACACAGGGCTTGATCTCATGACCTGGGCTGAAATCAAGAGTCTGACACTTAACTAAATGAGCCACCCAGGGATGCCTGTAATAATTTTTTTTAAAGGAAAGACATATTTAAAATTAATGGGAGTCTCAGAATTTTTTTAAAATACCAAAAGAACCAGAGGTGTATGTAGTGGTTTATACAAGAATATTTATCATAGTGTTCCCCAACCCCCAAACAAGGAAACAATTTATACGTCTAACAGTAGGGAAATGGTTAAATAATTATGGTATATCTTTATAATGATCTCTAGCTATTAAAAATTGTATCTTAGATGAACCAACAAAGATGCTTACTATATTGAGTACATGCTACAAAAACATATGTATCATAAGATACCATTTTTATAACGGTATATATAAAGCATTACAGATTATCTTCTCTCATTAATGAAAATTTTGTAATTTTTCTCCTTTGTGTTTTCCTGTGCTTTTAAAGTTCTTTATACTATCTCGATACCATCTAATATGAGCCAAAACCTTGGGGGTGGGAGGGGAGACCCCTTTCTTTGTGAATCTTGGGAGCCTTCATGGGGGGGAGGAGAGGAAGACCACTATAATCTATTATCACAAGAACAAAGAGAAAAGTAGTAAAAAACACCCTAGAGGTATTAAAGAGGACTTATGTCATCCTTGGCACAAATGCCCTATGTTCCCATGTTGTTGTTGTTCAAGGTTTCTTTTTTATTTTAGAGAGAGAGAGCAAGTATGAGTGGGGAGAGGGACAGGGGCAGAGAGGTGGAAGGGGGAGAGAATCCACAAGCAGACTCCCTGCTGAGCATCAAGACCTGAGTGGAAAGCAAGAGTCATTGCTTAACCCACTGAACCACCCAGGGGCCTTCCATGTTCTTTTCTTCAACAGATTATATAAAAATTACATTATAATATCAGTAGGAATTTGACTGCAAGATACTGTAATTTTAATTGAGCAACTAGCTGATAGGAACAAGAGTACTCAGATTATTAATCCAGGAAAATGATGAAAAAGCACTCTTGATGTAAGAGTAATTGCTAAACTGTCATTTGAAGAAAAAAATCGATTATTCATAGCTAGAAAACCAAATAACACATTACTAACCACAACTGTTTTTTAAAAAATGGCTTCCCTGTCCCCCTCCCACTCCCCTCAGATCAAGCCTATTAGAAGTTAGGATCATGTGGCACCTGGGTGGCTCAGTGGGTTAAGTGTCTGCCTTCGGCTCAGGTCATGATCCCAGGGTCCTGGGATCGAGCTCTGAATCAAGCTCCCTATTCAGCAAGGAGTCTGTGTCTCCCTCTCTCCCTCTGTGCTCTCTCTCTCTCTGTGTCCCTCTTTCTCTCAAATAAGTAAACAAAATCTTAAAAAAAAAAAAAAAAAGAAATTAGGAACATGCAAAGAAAAAAAATCTGAAAATTACTAGACTAATTTTTTATTTTATTGGAGAAAGCTTTGGTCCTTTAGCTATGAGGCTGCTCAAGTTATAAATTTCCTCTTTCATGTCTATGACCGTTCCTAAACTCATTACAATAATCAATATTTTCTCACTGAAAAGATTTCAATTCCCTGAAAAGCCTGGTAAGAATCTCACCCTTTAAAGTTGAACATCTCATCTGGACGTAATGGGAACATGGTACCTCCAAATTCCCCAAAAGTTACGTAGAGTTCTAGGGGTTACAGAGGTCTATTTGGTATCTGGGACCAGATTCTCTTCTTCATTACAAAGTCATTTGTACCCACACGACACTGAACTGCCCCTAGAGATGTGGCAAGGATCGAATGAGCTGGTGAATCAGGGCCTTGATGGCTAAGTCTTCCTTTCTGGAAAAGCAAAGAAATTCCTGTGGCTTCCTGGTCTGTTCTTCCTCCCTCGGACTTACCAGAGAACCAGTTCCCCTGGACCATCACAGAAGGTCTCCCAGGGCAAGTCTCTGCTGCTCAGGCAGATATGATATGTCTATGGTCAAGGCAAATCCTTCAAGTTCCCAGGCTATCTGCCCAATGGTCTTTTAGATGAAGTCCAGCTTCTCTCTGTACTGCTCATGCAAAGCTCAGATGGTGTGCATCACCCACTCCAAATCTGGGGAGTGGAGGTATGGAGGGTGGTGCGAATGGCATGTGGGAGTGTCCGCAGGGAAACAGATAAGATTGAGATGGTCCGCTCTTATCTGGACCTACTGCATAATGGTTAGATACTCAAAGGAGTAAAAAAAATACTGTTTCGACTTTACCTTGGGAATTAATACTCAGTAAAAGAAGACTCTTTTTTAGAAGGTGTTTAATATGACAGATACATGCATTGCTAAAACGTCACTTTAAAAATACCTGATGAATGACTACAAAATTTAAAAAAAATAAAAACATTTTTTAAATTCTAATTCTTCCCAACAATTACAGATCATAAAAATATCAGATCAAAAAATATCTCCTGTAATGCAAGCTGGTGCAGCCACTCTGGAAAACAGTATGGAGGTTCCTCAAAAAGTTGAAGACAGAGCTACCCTATGACCCAGCAATCACACTACTGGGTATTTACCCTAAAGATACAAATGTAGTGATCTGAAGGGGCACCTGCATCCCAATGTTTATAGCAGGAATGTCCATAAGAGCCAAACTATGGAAAAAGCATAGATGTCCATCAACAGATGAATGGATAAGGAAGATGTGGTATAAGTATATGCAATGGAATATTATACAGCCATCAAAAATGAAATCTTCCCATTTGCAATGACATGCATGGAACCAGAGGGTGTTATGCTAAGTGAAATTAAGTCAATCAGAGAAAGACAATTATACAATTTCACTGATATGAGGAATTCGAGAAATAAGAGAAGAGGATCACCAGGAAAGGGAGGGAAAATTGAAACAAGAGGAAACCAGAGAGGTAGACAAACCATAACAGACTCTTAATCTCAGGAAACAAACTGAGGGTTGCTGGGGAGGGGGAGAGGGAAGGATAGGGTGGCTGGGTTATGGACACTGGGGAGGGTATGTGCTATGGTGAGCACTGTGAATTGTGTAAGACTGATAATCACAGACCTGTACCCCTGGGGCAAATAATATGTTATATGTTAATTTAAAAACCTCCTGTAATATATTTCGACTCAGTGGAAAGCCCCCACAAAACCTAAAGATTCACCCAAAATGGAACATTTATTACAATGTGAGTGCCGTAGCATGTCATAGTATATTTCCTGTTCTATGACCATATCGATGTCAATTATATATGCTTTTTAAAACTCTTAAGTAGGCACCGAACTGATTTGTTGTATGCTGTACCTAGAAGGGCACCAAGTGAATAATCACTCATGAACGAATCACTGGTTACCAAAAGTGTGCTATTCTAATAAGTAATATTAGAATAAGTAATAAGTGTTATTCTAGTAAGTTATTCTAATAAGTAACTAAGTATATTGGTTTCTTACAATTACATCCTTGGCATCCGTATCACTCTACTCTTCTTTCTGTAGTTCCTTTGGGCTGCAGGCACGGATCACACAAGGGACAGGAAGAAAGGAGGTTTGCTCTGCGGATCCCCGAGCTGCTCCCTGAATGGGAGGGGAAGCCCTCCTGCACTGGTCCAGGGACCAGGTCTCTCTCTTCCCTTCCACACCTCGTGCTCTTTCTCACCCTCAGCTCCTGTCTCTACCTGCACATTCCTTCACCTTCTGTGAGCTGGCTTCCACTGCCTTCTCTTACACTCTGCCCACAACTCCCGCTTGGGCCTGCAGGGGTCCATCAGTTCTTCAGTCCTGGAGGATGACGTTTCAGCAGCAGATCCCATAACAAACTTACAAATTGTGTTTCTTAGTTCAAGCTTCCTGCCAGCACAGGACTGGCCCAGCTCATCTTTTTAATCCAGATACATAGTAGCCCATTCTACAGATCACATCTCTAGTGCACGCTCATTCATCCTCTCTGGAGGGATTCCTAGCATCTTCTTTTAAAGCTCCCCCAGTGATCTAATGGAGGCAGGGTTGAGACCCACTGGGGCAGCCTCACTAAGGTCAACTGTCTTTGAGGCCAGTGCCCATCCCTGGGCCACTTATGAGGCAGAGTGGGTTAGGTGGATGCAGGGAAACCAAGGCTGGGTGGTACTTTAGTTTCCTATTGCTGCTTCTCCTTGTTGTGTCAAATGACCACAAATTTAGTGGCTTAAAACAACACACGTGAATTATCTCACAGTTCTAGAGGTTAGAAGTCTGAAATGGAGGGCGCCGGGGTGGCTCAGGGGGTTAAGCGTCTGCCTTTGGTCACGTCCTGGGATCGAGTCCCACACTGGGCTCCCTGCTCCGTGGGGAGCATGCTTCTCTCTCTCCCTCTGCTGCTCACCCTACTTGTACTCACACTCTTGCTCTCTCTCCCACTCTGTCAAATAAATAAATAAAATCTTAAAAAAAAAAAAAGAAGTCTGAAATGGATTCCCCTGGGTTAAATCAAAGTTTTGGCAGAGCTGTGTTCCTCCTGGAGGCTCCGGGGAAAATGCATTTCCTCGTCCCTTTCCACTTTCCAGAAGTGGTCTGCCTGTAGTCTTCTTCCATCTTCAAAGCCAGCAATGGTGGATTGAGCCTCACATCACATCATTCTGACATGGGCTCTTCTACCTCCTCCTCCCACATTTAAAGGAACCCTGGGATTACACTGGATAATTCAGACTAACACCATTCTTCTAAGATTAGTTAGTAACCTTCACTGCCCCATCATGTCACACATGTTCCAAGGATTAAGATATGGACATCTTTGGAGGAGCCATTATTATTCTGCCTACTATGAGCAGACTACATGGAACAGAAAATACTGGGTATGGGGTTTTACTCACAAGCACCATAAACACAACCAACATATAACCAGGCTGAGTATTATTACAGCATGACATATAGCCTGACTATTAAAACTTTAATCATTTATGTTAGTTTTCATCTTTTATACTCCACATCAATAGACATTTCAGCCATAAAAACAAGAGACCAAAGCATTCTTTAAAAAAAATATGAACTCAAACAGCAACATTTTTACCCTTCAATAATTTATAAGCTATTTTCCTATAATTACACAATTTATACATTTTTATCAACAACCACTAGCCAAAATCAATTGTAATTAGCTTAGATTCCAAAAGAAATCTATTTTAAAACACGTTTTAAGCAATCTCCAAATTGCTTTTGCCTTAGCCAATGATTATACGTTAAAAATGGAATAACACAGTACAATTCCTTTAAAGAAAAATACTTATCCACAGTATTCCGTCTTCAAAATTAAAATAAAAGCACCTGAACATTTTCAACAAACATTTTCTTGTTGTTGAGGCGACCGGTATGTGAAATCATGGAGGTTTTCTAGTTATTAACAGAGTTTTTGAAAAACTTAACTGTGAAAACCTGTCATCCAAAATGCATCTAAACCAAAAAGGAGTGGGACAAAGTGAGAAAACAAGATCAGGATATAAATGTAAAAGTTAGGGGGAAAACATTCCAACTTCAAAAAGCTTTGAAGGAAAATGCATTTTCACGCATATCTGAGTCTTCAGAAATGAACTATTTCTGGGTGCATGGATGGCTCAGTTACTTAAGCATCCGACTCTTGATTTCAGCTCAAGGTCATGGTCTCAGGGTTCTGAGACTGAGCCCCTACTGGGCTATATGCAGAGCGTGGAGCCTGCCTATGATTCTCTCTCTCCCTCTCTCTCTCTGCCCCTCCCCACCTCTTCTACAAATAAAAAATAAAAACATAAATGAACTATTTCTTGGGTATTTCACATTAATGTTCAAAATTAAAATAACAGAAAGTCCTGGGGTGCCTGTGTGGCTCAGTCATG
Source organism: Martes martes (assembly GCF_963455335.1). Taxonomy (NCBI): domain Eukaryota; kingdom Metazoa; phylum Chordata; class Mammalia; order Carnivora; family Mustelidae; genus Martes; species Martes martes. The sequence goes on from NC_137890.1 coordinate 75,731,552, forward strand.
ATCTCAGGGTCCTGGGACTCAGGTCATGAGTCCCTTTGCTTATGGTCATGATCTCAGGGTCCTGGGACTGAACCTCACATCAGGGTCCCCACTCAGTGGAGAGTCAATGCTTCTCTTTCTCCCTCTGCCCCTCATCCCACTCCCGCGTTCTCTCTTTCTCAAATAAATAAAATCTTTAAAAAAACAATAGAAAGTCCTTTTTTCCTTATATTTGCTTGGATTTATATAATCTACATATGTAATATATACATAGTACTGTGTATATATAATAATCAGCTTATCTGTTGACCTCAATTAAGAAGTTAGTACCTGCATTTAGGTTAAAATCAGCAAATCTCACTATTTTTTGGCTTTACTCTTCGATTCACTTGGAATATTATTTAATCAACAAATATTTGACCATCCACTCTATGCCAGGCATGTTACAAAAGTTAACAATTTTTTAATTTATCACATTAAAAAAAAACAATTAGTCCTGTCCAAGCTTAACCAAAAATTCACATTTTTTTTAAAAAGTATCAATCATTTTATCTTCATTTAATAAGCTTTTAAAAATTGACACTACTTTGAATCCACACATTTGGTCTTATCTAATAATTTGTAAACTGGTCAATTTTAACTTTACATCTTCAGCACATAAAGTTGGTATCATGAGACCAGTGATTTATTTCACAATGGGAAAATTGGGTGAGCAGGAGCAGGCTCTTTCCTTCAAAGTTGTGGTCTCTTCTTCAGACAAAATTAACCACTGAATTGAAATCAATTTGCTAATGGTAAAATTAACAACATGTCATTGGTAATCAGAAAACAGGTGCTTTAGAAATGAGATGACTTACTTAGACTGCTTAGCTGGCGTATGATAGCAGCAAGAGTACTATTGGTTACACATTCAAGTTCACTGGTAATCCCTTCAGGCAGGGCCCCCCGGCACAAGTGCCGGGGTTCGATGTTCCTCTTCACTAAAGGCATGGCTCACAATCTGAAAATTAAAAAGACATTTTTTTTTAAAAGCTCATATTCACATTTTAACAAGTTTAGAGTTTCAATTCCCTTGAAAACTGATTCCTTCCCAGGAATTTTCATTAACCTTTCTATGTGAATCAGCTAAATACACAACAGATGACTAATTACTTACATAAATTTTATCAATTTCAAAGATATATAGAGAATACAATCCTACTTTTATAGAAAGATAACATAAGCAAGATTTCCAGTAAAGTATGAACTGAATACATGCATTTTTACCTTCCTTTCCTCTCTAGTAAAATGAAAAGAGGCAGAAAAGGCATAAGCCCAGAAGGGCTAACAGCAGGAAAGAACACAGCAGCCCCAAACTGGACAAGCCCAACTAGATGAAGACACAGAAAAGGCCATACCCAGGTGGACATGGAGGGAGACAGGAAGTGAGACCGCTTGGACCACGCCCACCCTCCCCAGCAAAGTCTCAGGAGCCGGAGCTGCCATGTATCCATGAAATGGGGGTGGGGGGAGAATGGGTCCCCAGCAGGGATAAGCTAATAAACCAGATGTACTACAAGGATCTACAAGGACGAATATGGAAAGAGGAAAAAGGCTGGCTTTCAAAAATCCATTTGCAAATTCCTTCTCCCTTCCTGGGCTGCTCCTACTCCACCCCAACCAGCTGTTTTACTTTCTGGTAAATTCCAGAATTTGCACTTGAGACATAAAACACAGCTAAAGATTACGGTAGGAAATGCACTAAGGCCAAGAGTATTAAGTCAAAGTCTACACTGAATGTAAGACAGAGCTGCTCCCCATACCCTCATTCCCTAGCTCGCTTCTCCACTTGGCTCCCAGAGCACTGGCAGCCTCCTTTCCACTCCCCATCCAAAGAGACCGGGACATTCCCCCCAGAATGTTGGAAAAGAAAAGATCTACAAACACGGACATTGAGCCAGGGCCTCTCCCTATGGAAAATGCCAACCAGGTCACCCTACAGTTACACCTGCCAAGAATCTCTCCCACACAATTTCCCATCAGCTTTTGATGCCTCAGATCTAAGTAAGAATGGACAGTGACCTTTCAGGAGAGTCTTCCCCAACGTTCTGGCAATTCTTTTCACTTCTCTCCTCAAGAAGTACATTATAAACTAACATAAAATCTCAACTGTTTGCTTAAGAAGGCACACAGAGTTTCAAACCTACTGCTTATGTAACCAATCTACGGCTCATACAACAGTAGAAAATCCAATGACTGGGATTTACTGTCATTTTGACAAGATTATCATACGGCCCAACTTGTAGGAACAGAAACTGAAAAGCCTAGGACATTGGTGAGCAGTCAGACCAGCCCTGATATGCCAATCTGGAATTCTCGTGATGTAAGACAAATAATATCTTACTTGCTTAAACTACGGTAGTCAGGTTTCGGTTACTTGGAGTAAAACTTATTCCCAACTGGTACAATAATTGAATGGCATACTGTATCTAAAAACCTGGAATGTGGTAAGCATGTAATACATTTTTGTCTTTCTTCTCCCCTTTCTTTAAAATCTTTGCTTGAGCATCTAATAAATACTTACCAAGTGCCTACCACCTACTCGGGGGGGTATGGCGAGTCATAAGGACCCTGTGGGGACTGAAAGCAGACAAGGTCCCTCCCCCAGTGGAGCTCTATTCTACGAGGAAGCAAGACACTGATCCAAACACACAGATTAATGAACTCGGGGTCAGAAAACCATTTTGGGGGGCAGGGTGCTGAGTTGTCTGCAGAGTCACGGGCAGCCTCTCCGGTGGATGTGGGACATGACTGCTGACTGAAATCTGAGGGGTGAATAAGGGTCCTATGGTAATGTGGAGAATGAAGCAAAGGAAAGTAAAAGTGGGAAAATTTCTCTTCAATTATGCAATGTTTGACTACATACTGACCATATTTTCAGATTCAAATCCTACTTCATTGACTTAGGTGCATTGCCTCCAGCACATCACTTCACCTCTCTGTGCCTCTGTCCCCCCCCCCTCGTAAAATGGGGATAAGAATACTACCTACCTTAGAAAATGAGGATCTAATGAGTTATTACATATATAAATCATTTCGAACAGCCTGGCTCATAGTGGCATTCAACAATGTGACCTACCGTATTCATTTTATGCTATCTTACAGGTTATTATAATGTTAATTATTATTCCTATTATAATAAAAAATGGAACAGTTTACTAGTTGATGATTGGACTACAGAAAATAGATAATAATATTTGTATAAAAATTATGTGGAAGAAGGACATGCTCCAGGAAGGAGTCCTAAAACATGCAAATTCTAGATTTCCAAATCTCAAGGCAAAAATATAAGATTTACTGTGAGCTGTCATGACTTTCTGGGAGAATGCATTAGAACAACAGGATGGCCACTAATCATAATAGCAACGAATCAGAAAACCAGAATTTGTCATAAGGAAAAAAATATCACTGATAAACAATAAAAGCATAGAGTGTGGAAAGAAAGATACTGAAAACTGATCGACAGGGACTGCAATGAAATGAAGAAAATTAAGCAACAAAAATCATCATGTCCACAAAGAAGCACAGAGCAATGTGGGGGGAGGCGTACGGTGGCAAACACTCTACAGACGGTGCAGAAAAGCTACCAACCTGGATGTCCTCGAGAATCCAAATTCGTGGGTAGTTGGAAAGCTGGTTTGTGAAACTGGCCCAGGCATGAATTAGCTTTTAAGTCATTTCTTAAAAGAGGGATTTATAAGAGTTTGGGGTAAATATAAGATTCAGGAGCTGAATGCTATGCATATAATACTCCCCTCTTCCTCATTCATTTTGTACTTATTCGGTGGGAGCTAAGCACAGGCCGTCTCCCACACAGGGAGTCTCTCGAAAACGCACACATGACTTTGCTGATGTCCTCAGTGGGAAGGGCTCATATTCCGCTGTGATACCCCAGCCACGCCTGCCCCATCCTTTGGCTTCATATTTCGGACATCCCCCTCTGGTGCCACATGGCGTTGACTTAACACCCCGGGGGTACTTGGCAGCCCCACAGAAGGTGCTGACCCAGAGGCTTGCTCAGGATATTATTAGGACACAAAAGAGAAAAGCTTAACTCTGTACACGTGTATTAACCATGTTTCCTACACCTGGATTCTGATACTTTGACATCCTGGAAGCAGACGGAGGTTCCTGGACTGGACAGACTGCTCCTCCCAGAATTAGCCAATTCCCAGAGCTAGGGAACTCACCCAGGAGCTCATGTTTCATATGCAAACCTACCAATCTCCTCTCTCTGTTCTCACACCCCAGGCCATTGTCCGCCCGCCCCAACTACCCCAGCGCCAGGGACCAGGCATCTAGGGACAGTAGTATGCCCCAAAGACTGCTATAATAATCCGGCCAGTCCCAAAACTGCTCGCCCCACCTCACCCATCCCTTCCCACAGGAGCCACAATAAAGGCTCTTGCCCCCATTTCCCTCTCTCGCTTCCTCCGTCTCCAGGTAGCCCTGAAAGCTGGTGCTTCCCCACGTGGCCCCCTCGTGATGTGGCCCACCCCTCCTCCTAGCATCTGTAACACTTAATCTTTTCACTGGCAGCCATTGCCCCATGTGTTGGCCTCACCATACATCACCTCTTCTGTTAATGTACTGTATCTCAAAACGGCAGGGAAGTCTGAGACGGATTCCCATGAGGCACCAGGGCAGCTGCTCATCGGTGTCCCCACTGACCATTCCAAGCAAGCTGCCACTGTGTCTGTGCCTGGAACCAGGCTAGGAATTTCTCCCAGGGTGGACTCTGAGCTTTCTGAACTCCGGGACCGCATCTACAAGTTCCATGTTTTCCACACTGACTTTTACGGTTCCCCAACAAAGCCTGAGCCCTGAAAAACCTTCTGCCAGTCGCACACACACCCGCATGTGTAGACAGACACATCTCAATCTGGCCTTCTCCTCAGGAATTCGTCTGCGGTTGTTGCAGCATTTCAGCTCTAATTAACCCGAGCCTTCATTTCTCGCAACCGTTAGGCATCTACTTGGCACTCCCACTCTCGTCTAAGTACAAATGACAACAGAGAGAGGCCATGCTACTCTCTTCCCAATTTTAGACAAATTGTTTTGTGGCTCCTTTTTAAAGTTCTAATTATCTAGCAATCACTTTTATGGCTTTCCAATTCACTGCAAAGTACTCTGACACATGTATTTTTCCCCAGATGGCCTTTATTTTATCGGACACTAATCCAGTTTTGAACAAATTGAACAGCAGGGTAGAGGTAAAGGAGAAAATGTTGGGTCAGTCATTACTCTTGAAAATGCTTTGCAGTGCCAAAAACAGACATGTAATGAACTGACCCTGTTAGTCACCAACAGATGACTTAAGTATGCCTCTCAACTCCTTCGTGGAAGAACTATGACCCTTCCAGATCATTCTTCCAGGTTATTCTGTATGCTAAGGAAAAAACCCAAAGATTACTAATCAGATGTGTAAGGATTATTAGAGGTTATGTAAGGCATTACTATTAAACCTGCAGTCTGTCCAGCTTTTCTGGGAAATGTTTCAATTTAGAGAGAGACAACCTGGTTCACATAACGGTGAACTAGATTCCAGATGCGGCTGAAACCAGGCCAGAGCCTTTCCCTGGGAATTCGGAAGTGGGACCCCCACACCCCGCTCAGCAGCTGCTCTCTTGAATGGCAGGGATGGGTAAGTCTTCCACCACAGGAAATGCAGATTGGCAGAGTTAGTTAGCAGCAAGGGAACAGAATGACGTAACAGACTAACAAAGACAAGAGACAGACAAGGACACCCTAGATTGCCCAATCTCCCTCAGACAGCACAGCCAACGAGGAAAAGATGCTTCCACCCAGCCCCCCCCTTCACTGGGGGGTCAGCCTTGCCTCCCAGTTTAATGGCTCTTCCAGCCTTTTCTCACTTCCTCTATTTCCTGCCACACAGGCATTTCCTCTAACCAAATCCTCACAGGTGTGATCCCATCTCGAGGGCCGTCTCTTGAGGACCCAGACGAATCCAAGTGGCTGCCAGAGTGGTCTGGGAAAACGAGTGGTAAGACAGGGATCTGGGTCTTGCACACAGACCACTCTTTGGCAACGAGGAGGCCGTCTGGATGGGCAGGCATGGAGAGCCCTGCCACAAGACTGTGGTGCGCTGGCGAGAGATTTCTGTTCTAAGGGACGCGGAAACTGTCCTGGTAGAGAGAAAGGCCATGATGGGCATAATAAGGCAGACCCCTGGAAGACACAGAAGGAAAAGCATCTACAAAAACAGCAGAGTTGGCCAGCTACTGCTAGTGCGTACTGGTGGCCTGCCAGAGGGTAACAAAGTATTGAAAGCTATTCACAAGGAGTTAATAGCTAGAAGCGGGAACATTCGAGCCTTCCTGGTGGGTATGAACAGGTCCTCATCGTGACCTGTAATGGAACTGCGGACCTGACCGTGACAGCTCTGGAGCTCAGGACGTTCAAGTGCTCAAAGTGCTCTATTAGTACGCAGGTCCAGGCTGTGGCTTTCAGGAATCCTAACAACTGGAACAGGGACTTCTGATGGACGCCCATGTCGATGCTGACTCCAAACACCTCCCCACCACCCGCCAGGACC